>NC_064633.1:58208456-58818813 GCF_023864275.1 Schistocerca cancellata
GTACTGGCGCAGCAACTATTCCACGCACCTTAAGGTGCCCCTATGCTGACCATGTGAGTTCGGATGTGTTGTGTACATAGTCCACGTAGTCAGTGCGTACACAACTTTCCCACTAGAGCGCGCCACACTAAGCACAACAGCACAGGCGCAGCGCTCGTCCGTCTCCGCACTACGAGATGGCGCTGCCTTAGAGATGGGCCAAATTCTACTTCCGCCGATCTGCGTATTAATATGTAAAGCATCCAATGAGATTGACCGAGTACGATACACGAGACAGGATTCACTTTGTACAGGATGGGCAAAGTAGTACTGGCGCAGCAACTATTCCACGCACCTTAAGGTGCCCCTATGCTGACCATGTGAGTTCGGATGTGTTGTGTATATAGTTCCACGTAGTAAGCGCGTACACAACTTTCCCACTAGAGCGCGCCCCGCTAAGCACAACAGCACAGGCGCAGCGCTCGTCCGTCTCGGCACTACGAGATGGCGCTGCCTTAGAGATGGACCAAATTCTACTTCCGCCGATCTGCGTATTAATATGTAAAGCAGCCAATGAGATTGACCGAGCACGATACACGAGACAGGAATTCACTTTGTACAGGATGGGCAAAGTAGTACTGGCGCAGCAACTATTCCACGCACCTTAAGGTGCCCCTATGCTGACCATGTGAGTTCGGATGTGTTGTGTACATAGTTCCACGTAGTCAGCGCGTACACAACTTTCCCACTAGAGCGCGCCCCGCTAAGCACAACAGCACAGGCGCAGCGCTCGTCCGTCTCCACACTACGAGATGGCGCTGCCTTAGAGATGGGCCAAATTCTACTTCCGCCGATCTGCGTATTAATATGTAAAGCAGCCAATGAGATTGACCGAGCATGATACACGAGACAGGAATTCACTTTGTACAGGATGGGCAAAGTAGTACTGGCGCAGCAACTATTCCACGCACCTTAAGGTGCCCCTATGCTGACCATGTGAGTTCGGATGTGTTGTGTACATAGTTCCACGTAGTCAGCGCGTACACAACTTTCCCACTAGAGCGCGCCCCACTAAGCACAACAGCACAGGCGCAGCGCTCGTCCGTCTCCGCACTACGAGATGGCGCTGCCTTAGAGATGGACCAAATTCTACTTCCGCCGATCTGCGTATTAATATGTAAAGCAGCCAATGAGATTGACCGAGCACGATACACGAGACAGGAATTCACTTTGTACAGGATGGGCAAAGTAGTACTGGCGCAGCAACTATTCCACGCACCTTAAGGTGCCCCTATGCTGACCATGTGAGTTCGGATGTGTTGTGTACATAGTTCCACGTAGTCAGCGCGTACACAACTTTCCCACTAGAGCGCGCCCTGCTAAGCACAACAGCACAGGTGCAGCGCTCGTCCATCTCCGCACCACGAGATGGCGCTGCCTTAGAGATGGACCAAATTCTACTTCCGCCGATCTGCGTATTAATATGTAAAGCAGCCAATGAGATTGACCGAGCACGATACACGAGACAGGAATTCACTTTGTACAGGATGGGCAAAGTAGTACTGGCGCAGCAACTATTCCACGCACCTTAAGGTGCCCCTATGCTGACCATGTGAGTTCGGATGTGTTGTGTACATAGTTCCACGTAGTCAGCGCGTACACAACTTTCCCACTAGAGCGCGCCCCGCTAAGCACAACAGCACAGGCGCAGCGCTCGTCCGTCTCGGCACTACGAGATGGCGCTGCCTTAGAGATGGGCCAAATTCTACTTCCGCCGATCTGCGTATTAATATGTAAAGCGGCCAATGAGATTGACCGAGCACGATACACGAGACAGGAATTCACTGTGTACAGGATGGGCAAAGTAGTACTGGCGCAGCAACTATTCCACGCACCTTAAGGTGCCCCTATGCTGACCATGTGAGTTCGGATGTGTTGTGTACATAGTTCCACGTAGTCAGCGCGTACACAACTTTCCCACTAGAGCACGCCCCGCTAAGCACAACAGCACAGGCGCAGCGCTCGTCCGTCTCCGCACTACGAGATGGCGCTGCCTTAGAGATGGGCCAAATTCTACTTCCGCCGATCTGCGTATTAATATGTAAAGCAGCCAATGAGATTGACCGAGCATGATACACGAGACAGGAATTCACTTTGTACAGGATGGGCAAAGTAGTACTGGCGCAGCAACTATTCCACGCACCTTAAGGTGCCCCTATGCTGACCATGTGAGTTCGGATGTGTTGTGTACATAGTTCCACGTAGTCAGCGCGTACACAACTTTCCCACTAGAGCGCGCCCCGCTAAGCACAACAGCACAGGCGCAGCGCTCGTCCGTCTCCGCACTACGAGATGGCGCTGCCTTAGAGATGGGCCAAATTCTACTTCCGCCGATCTGCGTATTAATATGTAAAGCAGCCAATGAGATTGACCGAGCATGATACACGAGACAGGAATTCACTTTGTACAGGATGGGCAAAGTAGTACTGGCGCAGCAGCTATTCCACGCACCTTAAGGTGCCCCTATGCTGACCATGTGAGTTCGGATGTGTTGTGTACATAGTTCCACGTAGTCAGCGCGTACACAACTTTCCCACTAGAGCGCGCCCCACTAAGCACAACAGCACAGGCGCAGCGCTCGTCCGTCTCCGCACTACGAGATGGCGCTGCCTTAGAGATGGACCAAATTCTACTTCCGCCGATCTGCGTATTAATATGTAAAGCAGCCAATGAGATTGACCGAGCACGATACACGAGACAGGAATTCACTTTGTACAGGATGGGCAAAGTAGTACTGGCGCAGCAACTATTCCACGCACCTTAAGGTGCCCCTATGCTGACCATGTGAGTTCGGATGTGTTGTGTACATAGTTCCACGTAGTCAGCGCGTACACAACTTTCCCACTAGAGCGCGCCCTGCTAAGCACAACAGCACAGGTGCAGCGCTCGTCCATCTCCGCACCACGAGATGGCGCTGCCTTAGAGATGGACCAAATTCTACTTCCGCCGATCTGCGTATTAATATGTAAAGCAGCCAATGAGATTGACCGAGCACGATACACGAGACAGGAATTCACTTTGTACAGGATGGGCAAAGTAGTACTGGCGCAGCAACTATTCCACGCACCTTAAGGTGCCCCTATGCTGACCATGTGAGTTCGGATGTGTTGTGTACATAGTTCCACGTAGTCAGCGCGTACACAACTTTCCCACTAGAGCGCGCCCCGCTAAGCACAACAGCACAGGCGCAGCGCTCGTCCGTCTCGGCACTACGAGATGGCGCTGCCTTAGAGATGGACCAAATTCTACTTCCGCCGATCTGCGTATTAATATGTAAAGCAGCCAATGAGATTGACCGAGCACGATACACGAGACAGGAATTCACTGTGTACAGGATGGGCAAAGTAGTACTGGCGCAGCAACTATTCCACGCACCTTAAGGTGCCCCTATGCTGACCATGTGAGTTCGGATGTGTTGTGTACATAGTTCCACGTAGTCAGCGCGTACACAACTTTCCCACTAGAGCGCGCCCCGCTAAGCACAACAGCACAGGCGCAGCGCTCGTCCGTCTCCGCACTACGAGATGGCGCTGCCTTAGAGATGGGCCAAATTCTACTTCCGCCGATCTGCGTATTAATATGTAAAGCAGCCAATGAGATTGACCGAGCATGATACACGAGACAGGAATTCACTTTGTACAGGATGGGCAAAGTAGTACTGGCGCAGCAACTATTCCACGCACCTTAAGGTGCCCCTATGCTGACCATGTGAGTTCGGATGTGTTGTGTACAGAGTTCCACGTAGTCAGCGCGTACACAACTTTCCCACTAGAGCGCGCCCCACTAAGCACAACAGCACAGGCGCAGCGCTCGTCCGTCTCCGCACTACGAGATGGCGCTGCCTTAGAGATGGACCAAATTCTACTTCCGCCGATCTGCGTATTAATATGTAAAGCAGCCAATGAGATTGACCGAGCACGATACACGAGACAGGATTCACTGTGTACAGGATGGGCAAAGTAGTACTGGCGCAGCAACTATTCCACGCACCTTAAGGTGCCCCTATGCTGACCATGTGAGTTCGGATGTGTTGTGTACATAGTTCCACGTAGTAAGCGCGTACACAACTTTCCCACTAGAGCGCGCCCCGCTAAGCACAACAGCACAGGCGCAGCGCTCGTCCGTCTCCGCACTACGAGATGGCGCTGCCTTAGAGATGGACCAAATTCTACTTCCGCCGATCTGCGTATTAATATGTAAAGCAGCCAATGAGATTGACCGAGCACGATACACGAGACAGGAATTCACTTTGTACAGGATGGGCAAAGTAGTACTGGCGCAGCAACTATTCCACGCACCTTAAGGTGCCCCTATGCTGACCATGTGAGTTCGGATGTGTTGTGTACATAGTTCCACGTAGTCAGCGCGTACACAACTTTCCCACTAGAGCGCGCCCTGCTAAGCACAACAGCACAGGTGCAGCGCTCGTCCATCTCCGCACTACGAGATGGCGCTGCCTTAGAGATGGACCAAATTCTACTTCCGCCGATCTGCGTATAAATATGTAAAGCAGCCAATGAGATTGACCGAGCACGATACACGAGACAGGAATTCACTTTGTACAGGATGGGCAAAGTAGTACTGGCGCAGCAACTATTCCACGCACCTTAAGGTGCCCCTATGCTGACCATGTGAGTTCGGATGTGTTGTGTACATAGTTCCACGTAGTCAGCGCGTACACAACTTTCCCACTAGAGCGCGCCCCACTAAGCACAACAGCACAGGCGCAGCGCTCGTCCGTCTCCGCACTACGAGATGGCGCTGCCTTAGAGACGGACCAAATTCTACTTCCGCCGATCTGCGTATTAATATGTAAAGCAGCCAATGAGATTGACCGAGCACGATACACGAGACAGGAATTCACTGTGTACAGGATGGGCAAAGTAGTACTGGCGCAGCAACTATTCCACGCACCTTAAGGTGCCCCTATGCTGACCATGTGAGTTCGGATGTGTTGTGTACATAGTTCCACGTAGTAAGCGCGTACACAACTTTCCCACTAGAGCGCGCCCCGCTAAGCACAACAGCACAGGCGCAGCGCTCGTCCGTCTCCGCACTACGAGATGGCGCTGCCTTAGAGATGGACCAAATTCTACTTCCGCCGATCTGCGTATTAATATGTAAAGCAGCCAATGAGATTGACCGAGCACGATACACGAGACAGGAATTCACTTTGTACAGGATGGGCAAAGTAGTACTGGCGCAGCAACTATTCCACGCACCTTAAGGTGCCCCTATGCTGACCATGTGAGTTCGGATGTGTTGTGTACATAGTTCCACGTAGTCAGCGCGTACACAACTTTCCCACTAGAGCGCGCCCCACTAAGCACAACAGCACAGGCGCAGCGCTCGTCCGTCTCCGCACTACGAGATGGCGCTGCCTTAGAGACGGGCCAAATTCTACTTCCGCCGATCTGCGTATTAATATGTAAAGCAGCCAATGAGATTGACCGAGCACGATACACGAGACAGGAATTCACTGTGTACAGGATGGGCAAAGTAGTACTGGCGCAGCAACTATTCCACGCACCTTAAGGTGCCCCTATGCTGACCATGTGAGTTCAGATGTGTTGTGTACATAGTTCCACGTAGTAAGCGCGTACACAACTTTCCCACTAGAGCGCGCCCCGCTAAGCACAACAGCACAGGCGCAGCGCTCGTCCGTCTCCGCACTACGAGATGGCGCTGCCTTAGAGATGGACCAAATTCTACTTCCGCCGATCTGCGTATTAATATGTAAAGCAGCCAATGAGATTGACCGAGCACGATACACGAGACAGGAATTCACTTTGTACAGGATGGGCAAAGTAGTACTGGCGCAGCAACTATTCCACGCACCTTAAGGTGCCCCTATGCTGACCATGTGAGTTCGGATGTGTTGTGTACATAGTTCCACGTAGTCAGCGCGTACACAACTTTCCCACTAGAGCGCGCCCTGCTAAGCACAACAGCACAGGTGCAGCGCTCGTCCATCTCCGCACTACGAGATGGCGCTGCCTTAGAGATGGACCAAATTCTACTTCCGCCGATCTGCGTATTAATATGTAAAGCAGCCAATGAGATTGACCGAGCACGGTACACGAGACAGGAATTCACTTTGTACAGGATGGGCAAAGTAGTACTGGCGCAGCAACTATTCCACGCACCTTAAGGTGCCCCTATGCTGACCATGTGAGTTCGGATGTGTTGTGTACATAGTTCCACGTAGTCAGCGCGTACACAACTTTCCCACTAGACCGCGCCCCGCTAAGCACAACAGCACAGGCGCAGCGCTCGTCCGTCTCGGCACTACGAGATGGCGCTGCCTTAGAGATGGACCAAATTCTACTTCCGCCGATCTGCGTATTAATATGTAAAGCAGCCAATGAGATTGACCGAGCACGATACACGAGACAGGAATTCACTTTGTACAGGATGGGCAAAGTAGTACTGGCGCAGCAACTATTCCACGCACCTTAAGGTGCCCCTATGCTGACCATGTGAGTTCGGATGTGTTGTGTACATAGTTCCACGTAGTCAGCGCGTACACAACTTTCCCACTAGAGCGCGCCCCGCTAAGCACAACAGCACAGGCGCAGCGCTCGTCCGTCTCCGCACTACGAGATGGCGCTGCCTTAGAGATGGGCCAAATTCTACTTCCGCCGATCTGCGTATTAATATGTAAAGCAGCCAATGAGATTGACCGAGCATGATACACGAGACAGGAATTCACTTTGTACAGGATGGGCAAAGTAGTACTGGCGCAGCAACTATTCCACGCACCTTAAGGTGCCCCTATGCTGACCATGTGAGTTCGGATGTGTTGTGTACATAGTTCCACGTAGTCAGCGCGTACACAATTTTCCCACTAGAGCGCGCCCCGCTAAGCACAACAGCACAGGCGCAGCGCTCGTCCGTCTCCGCACTACGAGATGGCGCTGCCTTAGAGATGGGCCAAATTCTACTTCCGCCGATCTGCGTATTAATATGTAAAGCAGCCAATGAGATTGACCGAGCATGATACACGAGACAGGAATTCACTTTGTACAGGATGGGCAAAGTAGTACTGGCGCAGCAACTATTCCACGCACCTTAAGGTGCCCCTATGCTGACCATGTGAGTTCGGATGTGTTGTGTACATAGTTCCACGTAGTCAGCGCGTACACAACTTTCCCACTAGAGCGCGCCCCGCTAAGCACAACAGCACAGGCGCAGCGCTCGTCCGTCTCCGCACTACGAGATGGCGCTGCCTTAGAGATGGGCCAAATTCTACTTCCGCCGATCTGCGTATTAATATGTAAAGCAGCCAATGAGATTGACCGAGCATGATACACGAGACAGGAATTCACTTTGTACAGGATGGGCAAAGTAGTACTGGCGCAGCAACTATTCCACGCACCTTAAGGTGCCCCTATGCTGACCATGTGAGTTCGGATGTGTTGTGTACATAGTTCCACGTAGTCAGCGCGTACACAACTTTCCCACTAGAGCGCACCCCACTAAGCACAACAGCACAGGCGCAGCGCTCGTCCGTCTCCGCACTACGAGATGGCGCTGCCTTAGAGACGGACCAAATTCTACTTCCGCCGATCTGCGTATTAATATGTAAAGCAGCCAATGAGATTGACCGAGCACGATACACGAGACAGGAATTCACTGTGTACAGGATGGGCAAAGTAGTACTGGCGCAGCAACTATTCCACGCACCTTAAGGTGCCCCTATGCTGACCATGTGAGTTCGGATGTGTTGTGTACATAGTTCCACGTAGTAAGCGCGTACACAACTTTCCCACTAGAGCGCGCCCCGCTAAGCACAACAGCACAGGCGCAGCGCTCGTCCGTCTCCGCACTACGAGATGGCGCTGCCTTAGAGATGGACCAAATTCTACTTCCGCCGATCTGCGTATTAATATGTAAAGCAGCCAATGAGATTGACCGAGCACGATACACGAGACAGGAATTCACTTTGTACAGGATGGGCAAAGTAGTACTGGCGCAGCAACTATTCCACGCACCTTAAGGTGCCCCTACGCTGACCATGTGAGTTCGGATGTGTTGTGTACATAGTTCCACGTAGTCAGCGCGTACACAACTTTCCCACTAGAGCGCGCCCTGCTAAGCACAACAGCACAGGTGCTGCGCTTGACCATCTCCACACTACGAGATGGCGCTGCCTTAGAGATGGACCAAATTCTACTTCCGCCGATCTGCGTATTAATATGTAAAGCAGCCAATGAGATTGACCGAGCACGATACACGAGACAGGAATTCACTTTGTACAGGATGGGCAAAGTAGTACTGGCGCAGCAACTATTCCACGCACCTTAAGGTGCCCCTATGCTGACCATGTGAGTTCGGATGTGTTGTGTACATAGTTCCACGTAGTCAGCGCGTACACAACTTTCCCACTAGAGCGCGCCCCACTAAGCACAACAGCACAGGCGCAGCGCTCGTCCGTCTCCGCACTACGAGATGGCGCTGCCTTAGAGACGGACCAAATTCTACTTCCGCCGATCTGCGTATTAATATGTAAAGCAGCCAATGAGATTGACCGAGCACGATACACGAGACAGGAATTCACTGTGTACAGGATGGGCAAAGTAGTACTGGCGCAGCAACTATTCCACGCACCTTAAGGTGCCCCTATGCTGACCATGTGAGTTCGGATGTGTTGTGTACATAGTTCCACGTAGTAAGCGCGTACACAACTTTCCCACTAGAGCGCGCCCCGCTAAGCACAACAGCACAGGCGCAGCGCTCGTCCGTCTCCGCACTACGAGATGGCGCTGCCTTAGAGATGGACCAAATTCTACTTCCGCCGATCTGCGTATTAATATGTAAAGCAGCCAATGAGATTGACCGAGCACGATACACGAGACAGGAATTCACTTTGTACAGGATGGGCAAAGTAGTACTGGCGCAGCAACTATTCCACGCACCTTAAGGTGCCCCTATGCTGACCATGTGAGTTCGGATGTGTTGTGTACATAGTTCCACGTAGTCAGCGCGTACACAACTTTCCCACTAGAGCGCACCCTGCTAAGCACAACAGCACAGGCGCAGCGCTCGTCCATCTCCGCACTACGAGATGGCGCTGCCTTAGAGATGGACCAAATTCTACTTCCGCCGATCTGCGTATTAATATGTAAAGCAGCCAATGAGATTGACCGAGCACGATACACGAGACAGGAATTCACTTTGTACAGGATGGGCAAAGTAGTACTGGCGCAGCAACTATTCCACGCACCTTAAGGTGCCCCTATGCTGACCATGTGAGTTCGGATGTGTTGTGTACATAGTTCCACGTAGTCAGCGCGTACACAACTTTCCCACTAGAGCGCGCCCCGCTAAGCACAACAGCACAGGCGCAGCGCTCGTCCGTTCGGCACTACGAGATGGCGCTGCCTTAGAGATGGACCAAATTCTACTTCCGCCGATCTGCGTATTACTATGTAAAGCAGCCAATGAGATTGACCGAGCACGATACACGAGACAGGAATTCACTGTGTACAGGATGGGCAAAGTAGTACTGGCGCAGCAACTATTCCACGCACCTTAAGGTGCCCCTATGCTGACCATGTGAGTTCGGATGTGTTGTGTACATAGTTCCACGTAGTAAGCGCGTACACAACTTTCCCACTAGAGCGCGCCCCACTAAGCACAACAGCACAGGCGCAGCGCTCGTCCGTCTCCGCACTACGAGATGGCGCTGCCTTAGAGATGGACCAAATTCTACTTCCGCCGATCTGCGTATTAATATGTAAAGCAGCCAATGAGATTGACCGAGCACGATACACGAGACAGGAATTCACTGTGTACAGGATGGGCAAAGTAGTACTGGCGCAGCAACTATTCCACGCACCTTAAGGTGCCCCTATGCTGACCATGTGAGTTCGGATGTGTTGTGTACATAGTTCCACGAAGTCAGCGCGTACACAACTTTCCCACTAGAGCGCGCCCCGCTAAGCACAACAGCACAGGCGCAGCGCTCGTCCGTCTCCGCACTACGAGATGGCGCTGCCTTAGAGATGGACCAAATTCTACTTCCGCCGATCTGCGTATTAATATGTAAAGCAGCCAATGAGATTGACCGAGCACGATACACGAGACAGGAATTCACTGTGTACAGGATGGGCAAAGTAGTACTGGCGCAGCAACTATTCCACGCACCTTAAGGTGCCCCTATGCTGACCATGTGAGTTCGGATGTGTTGTGTACATAGTTCCACGTAGTCAGCGCGTACACAACTTTCCCACTAGAGCGCGCCCCGCTAAGCACAACAGCACAGGCGCAGCGCTCGTCCGTCTCCGCACTACGAGATGGCGCTGCCTTAGAGATGGACCAAATTCTACTTCCGCCGATCTGCGTATTAATATGTAAAGCAGCCAATGAGATTGACCGAGCACGATACACGAGACAGGAATTCACTGTGTACAGGATGGGCAAAGTAGTACTGGCGCAGCAACTATTCCACGCACCTTAAGGTGCCCCTATGCTGACCATGTGAGTTCGGATGTGTTGTGTACATAGTTCCACATAGTCAGCACGTACACAACTTTCCCACTAGAGCGCGCCCTACTAAGCACAACAGCACAGGCGCAGCGCTCGTCCGTCTCCGCACTACGAGATGGCGCTGCCTTAGAGATGGGCCAAATTCTACTTCCGCCGATCTGCGTATTAATATGTAAAGCAGCCAATGGGATTGCCCGAGCACGATACACGAGACAGGATTCACTTTGTACAGGATGGGCAAAGTAGTACTGGCGCAGCAACTATTCCACGCACCTTAAGGTGCCCCTATGCTGACCATGTGAGTTCGGATGTGTTGTGTACATAGTTCCACGTAGTCAGCGCGTACACAACTTTCCCACTAGAGCGCGCCCCACTAAGCACAACAGCACAGGCGCAGCGCTCGTCCGTCTCCGCACTACGAGATGGCGCTGCCTTAGAGATGGGCCAAATTCTACTTCCGCCGATCTGCGTATTAATATGTAAAGCAGCCAATGAGATTGCCCGAGCATGATACACGAGACAGGATTCACTTTGTACAGGATGGGCAAAGTAGTACTGGCGCAGCAACTATTCCACGCACCTTAAGGTGCCCCTATGCTGACCATGTGAGTTCGGATGTGTTGTGTACATAGTTCCACGTAGTCAGCGCGTACACAACTTTCCCACTAGAGCGCGCCACGCTAAGCACAACAGCACAGGCGCAGCGCTCGTCCGTCTCCGCACTACGAGATGGCGCTGCCTTAGAGATGGACCAAATTCTACTTCCGCCGATCTGCGTATTAATATGTAAAGCAGCCAATGAGATTGACCGAGCACGATACACGAGACAGGAATTCACTTTGTACAGGATGGGCAAAGTAGTACTGGCGCAGCAACTATTCCACGCACCTTAAGGTGCCCCTATGCTGACCATGTGAGTTCGGATGTGTTGTGTACATAGTTCCACGTAGTCAGCGCATACACAACTTTCCCACTAGAGCGCGCCCTGCTAAGCACAACAGCACAGGCGCAGCGCTCGTCCATCTCCGCACTACGAGATGGCGCTGCCTTAGAGATGGACCAAATTCTACTTCCGCCGATCTGCGTATTAATATGTAAAGCAGCCAATGAGATTGACCGAGCACGATACACGAGACAGGAATTCACTTTGTACAGGATGGGCAAAGTAGTACTGTCGCAGCAACTATTCCACGCACCTTAAGGTGCCCCTATGCTGACCATGTGAGTTCGGATGTGTTGTGTACATAGTTCCACGTAGTCAGCGCGTACACAACTTTCCCACTAGAGCGCGCCCCACTAAGCACAACAGCACAGGCGCAGCGCTCGTCCATCTCCGCACTACGAGATGGCGCTGCCTTAGAGATGGGCCAAATTGTACTTCCGCCGATCTGCGTATTAATATGTAAAGCAGCCAATGAGATTGACCGAGCACGATACACGAGACAGGAATTCACTTTGTACAGGATGGGCAAAGTAGTACTGGCGCAGCAACTATTCCACGCACCTTAAGGTGCCCCTATGCTGACCATGTGAGTTCGGATGTGTTGTGTACATAGTTCCACGTAGTCAGCGCGTACACAACTTTCCCACTAGAGCTCGCCCCGCTAAGCACAACAGCACAGGCGCAGCGCTCGTCCGTCTCCGCACTACGAGATGGCGCTGCCTTAGAGATGGACCAAATTCTACTTCCGCCCATCTGCGTATTAATATGTAAAGCAGCCAATGAGATTGACCGAGCACGATACACGAGACAGGAATTCACTTTGTACAGGATGGGCAAAGTAGTACTGGCGCAGCAACTATTCCACGCACCTTAAGGTGCCCCTATGCTGACCATGTGAGTTCGGATGTGTTGTGTACATAGTTCCACGTAGTCAGCGCGTACACAACTTTCCCACTAGAGCGCGCCCTGCTAAGCACAACAGCACAGGCGCAGCGCTCGTCCATCTCCGCACTACGAGATGGCGCTGCCTTAGAGATGGACCAAATTCTACTTCCGCCGATCTGCGTATTAATATGTAAAGCAGCCAATGAGATTGACCGAGCACGATACACGAGACAGGAATTCACTTTGTACAGGATGGGCAAAGTAGTACTGGCGCAGCAACTATTCCACGCACCTTAAGGTGCCCCTATGCTGACCATGTGAGTTCGGATGTGTTGTGTACATAGTTCCACGTAGTCAGCGCGTACACAACTTTCCCACTAGAGCGCGCCCCGCTAAGCACAACAGCACAGGCGCAGCGCTCGTCCGTCTCGGCACTACGAGATGGCGCTGCCTTAGAGATGGACCAAATTCTACTTCCGCCGATCTGCGTATTAATATGTAAAGCAGCCAATGAGATTGACCGAGCACGATACACGAGACAGGAATTCACTGTGTACAGGATGGGCAAAGTAGTACTGGCGCAGCAACTATTCCACGCACCTTAAGGTGCCCCTATGCTGACCATGTGAGTTCGGATGTGTTGTGTACATAGTTCCACGTAGTCAGCGCGTACACAACTTTCCCACTAGAGCGCGCCCCACTAAGCACAACAGCACAGGCGCAGCGTTCGTCCGTCTCCGCACTACGAGATGGCGCTGCCTTAGAGATGGACCAAATTCTACTTCCGCCGATCTGCGTATTAATATGTAAAGCAGCCAATGAGATTGACCGAGCACGATACACGAGACAGGAATTCACTGTGTTCAGGATGGGCAAAGTAGTACTGGCGCAGCAACTATTCCACGCACCTTAAGGTGCCCCTATGCTGACCATGTGAGTTCGGATGTGTTGTGTACATAGTTCCACATAGTCAGCGCGTACACAACTTTCCCACTAGAGCGCGCCCTACTAAGCACAACAGCACAGGCGCAGCGCTCGTCCGTCTCCGCACTACGAGATGGCGCTGCCTTAGAGATGGGCCAAATTCTACTTCCGCCGATCTGCGTATTAATATGTAAAGCAGCCAATGAGATTGCCCGAGCACGATACACGAGACAGGATTCACATTGTACAGGATGGGCAAAGTAGTACTGGCGCAGCAACTATTCCACGCACCTTAAGGTGCCCCTATGCTGACCATGTGAGTTCGGATGTGTTGTGTACATAGTTCCACGTAGTCAGCGCGTACACAACTTTCCCACTAGAGCGCGCCCCACTAAGCACAACAGCACAGGCGCAGCGCTCGTCCGTCTCCGCACTACGAGATGGCGCTGCCTTAGAGATGGGCCAAATTCTACTTCCGCCGATCTGCGTATTAATATGTAAAGCAGCCAATGAGATTGCCCGAGCATGATACACGAGACAGGATTCACTTTGTACAGGATGGGCAAAGTAGTACTGGCGCAGCAACTATTCCACGCACCTTAAGGTGCCCCTATGCTGACCATGTGAGTTCGGATGTGTTGTGTACATAGTTCCACGTAGTCAGCGCGTACACAACTTTCCCACTAGAGCGCGCCCCGCTAAGCACAACAGCACAGGCGCAGCGCTCGTCCGTCTCCGCACTACGAGATGGCGCTGCCTTAGAGATGGACCAATTTCTAACTCCGCCGATCTGCGTATTAATATGTAAAGCAGCCAATGAGATTGACCGAGCACGATACACGAGACAGGAATTCACTTTGTACAGGATGGGCAAAGTAGTACTGGCGCAGCAACTATTCCACGCACCTTAAGGTGCCCCTATGCTGACCATGTGAGTTCGGATGTGTTGTGTACATAGTTCCACGTAGTCAGCTCGTACACAACTTTCCCACTAGAGCGCGCCCTGCTAAGCACAACAGCACAGGCGCAGCGCTCGTCCATCTCCGCACTACGAGATGGCGCTGCCTTAGAGATGGACCAAATTCTACTTCCGCCGATCTGCGTATTAATATGTAAAGCAGCCAATGAGATTGACCGAGCACGATACACGAGACAGGAATTCACTTTGTACAGGATGGGCAAAGTAGTACTGGCGCAGCAACTATTCCACGCACCTTAAGGTGCCCCTATGCTGACCATGTGAGTTCGGATGTGTTGTGTACATAGTTCCACGTAATCAGCACGTACACAACTTTCCCACTAGAGCGCGCCCCACTAAGCACAACAGCACAGGCGCAGCGCTCGTCCATCTCCGCACTACGAGATGGCGCTGCCTTAGAGATGGACCAAATTCTACTTCCGCCGATCTGCGTATTAATACGTAAAGCAGCCAATGAGATTGACCGAGCACGATACACGAGACAGGAATTCACTTTGTACAGGATGGGCAAAGTAGTACTGGCGCAGCAACTATTCCACGCACCTTAAGGTGCCCCTATGCTGACCATGTGAGTTCGGATGTGTTGTGTACATAGTTCCACGTAGTCAGCGCGTACACAACTTTCCCACTAGAGCTCGCCCCGCTAAGCACAACAGCACAGGCGCAGCGCTCGTCCGTCTCCGCACTACGAGATGGCGCTGCCTTAGAGATGGACCAAATTCTACTTCCGCCGATCTGCGTATTAATATGTAAAGCAGCCAATGAGATTGACCGAGCACGATACACGAGACAGGAATTCACTTTGTACAGGATGGGCAAAGTAGTACTGGTGCAGCAACTATTCCACGCACCTTAAGGTGCCCCTATGCTGACCATGTGAGTTCGGATGTGTTGTGTACATAGTTCCACGTAGTCAGCGCGTACACAACTTTCCCACTAGAGCGCGCCCTGCTAAGCACAACAGCACAGGCGCAGCGCTCGTCCATCTCCGCACTACGAGATGGCGCTGCCTTAGAGATGGACCAAATTCTACTTCCGCCGATCTGCGTATTAATATGTAAAGCAGCCAATGAGATTGACCGAGCACGATACACGAGACAGGAATTCACTTTGTACAGGATGGGCAAAGTAGTACTGGCGCAGCAACTATTCCACGCACCTTAAGGTGCCCCTATGCTGACCATGTGAGTTCGGATGTGTTGTGTACATAGTTCCACGTAGTCAGCGCGTACACAACTTTCCCACTAGAGCGCGCCCCGCTAAGCACAACAGCACAGGCGCAGCGCTCGTCCGTCTCCGCACTACGAGATGGCGCTGCCTTAGAGATGGACCAAATTCTACTTACGCCGATCTGCGTATTAACATGTAAAGCAGCCAATGAGATTGACCGAGCACGATACACGAGACAGGAATTCACTGTGTACAGGATGGGCAAAGTAGTACTGGCGCAGCAACTATTCCACGCACCTTAAGGTGCCCCTATGCTGACCATGTGAGTTCGGATGTGTTGTGTACATAGTTCCACGTAGTCAGCGCGTACACAACTTTCCCACTAGAGCGCGCCCCACTAAGCACAACAGCACAGGCGCAGCGCTCGTCCGTCTCCGCACTACGAGATGGCGCTGCCTTAGAGATGGACCAAATTCTACTTCCGCCGATCTGCGTATTAATATGTAAAGCAGCCAATGAGATTGACCGAGCACGATACACGAGACAGGAATTCACTGTGTACAGGATGGGCAAAGTAGTACTGGCGCAGCAACTATTCCACGCACCTTAAGGTGCCCCTATGCTGACCATGTGAGTTCGGATGTGTTGTGTACATAGTTCCACGTAGTCAGCGCGTACACAACTTTCCCACTACAGCGCGCCCCGCTAAGCACAACAGCACAGGCGCAGCGCTTGTCCGTCTCCGCACTACGAGATGGCGCTCCCTTAGAGATGGACCAAATTCTACTTCCGCCGATCTGCGTATTAATATGTAAAGCATCCAATGAGATTGCCCGAGCACGATACACGAGACAGGATTCACTTTGTACAGGATGGGCAAAGTAGTACTGGCGCAGCAACTATTCCACGCACCTTAAGGTGCCCCTATGCTGACCATGTGAGTTCGGATGTGTTGTGTACATAGTTCCACGTAGTCAGCGCGTACACAACTTTCCCACTAGAGCGCGCCCTGCTAAGCACAACAGCACAGGCGCAGCGCTCGTCCATCTCCGCACTACGAGATGGCGCTGCCTTAGAGATGGACCAAATTCTACTTCCGCCGATCTGCGTATTAATATGTAAAGCAGCCATTGAGATTGACCGAGCATGATACACGAGACAGGAATTCACTTTGTACAGGATGGGCAAAGTAGTACTGGCGCAGCAACTATTCCACGCACCTTAAGGTGCCCCTATGCTGACCATGTGAGTTCGGATGTGTTGTGTACATAGTTCCACGTAGTCAGTGCTTACACAACTTTCCCACTAGAGCGCGACCCACTAAGCACAACAGCACAGGCGCAGCGCTCGTCCGTCTCCGCACTACGAGATGGCGCTGCCTTAGAGATGGACCAAATTCTACTTCCGCCGATCTGCGTATTAATATGTAAAGCAGCCAATGAGATTGACCGAGCACGATACACGAGACAGGAATTCACTGTGTACAGGATGGGCAAAGTAGTACTGGCGCAGCAACTATTCCACGCACCTTAAGGTGCCCCTATGCTGACCATGTGAGTTCGGATGTGTTGTGTACATAGTTCCACGTAGTCAGCGCGTACACAACTTTCCCACTAGAGCGCGCCCCGCTAAGCACAACAGCACAGGCGCAGCGCTCGTCCGTCTCCGCACTACGAGATGGCGCTGCCTTAGAGATGGACCAAATTCTACTTCCGCCGATCTGCGTATTAATATGTAAAGCAGCCAATGAGATTGACCGAGCACGATACACGAGACAGGAATTCACTGTGTACAGGATGGGCAAAGTAGTACTGGCGCAGCAACTATTCCACGCACCTTAAGGTGCCCCTATGCTGACCATGTGAGTTCGGATGTGTTGTGTACATAGTTCCACATAGTCAGCACGTACACAACTTTCCCACTAGAGCGCGCCCTACTAAGCACAACAGCACAGGCGCAGCGCTCGTCCGTCTCCGCACTACGAGATGGCGCTGCCTTAGAGATGGGCCAAATTCTACTTCCGCCGATCTGCGTATTAATATGTAAAGCAGCCAATGGGATTGCCCGAGCACGATACACGAGACAGGATTCACTTTGTACAGGATGGGCAAAGTAGTACTGGCGCAGCAACTATTCCACGCACCTTAAGGTGCCCCTATGCTGACCATGTGAGTTCGGATGTGTTGTGTACATAGTTCCACGTAGTCAGCGCGTACACAACTTTCCCACTAGAGCGCGCCCCACTAAGCACAACAGCACAGGCGCAGCGCTCGTCCGTCTCCGCACTACGAGATGGCGCTGCCTTAGAGATGGGCCAAATTCTACTTCCGCCGATCTGCGTATTAATATGTAAAGCAGCCAATGAGATTGCCCGAGCATGATACACGAGACAGGATTCACTTTGTACAGGATGGGCAAAGTAGTACTGGCGCAGCAACTATTCCACGCACCTTAAGGTGCCCCTATGCTGACCATGTGAGTTCGGATGTGTTGTGTACATAGTTCCACGTAGTCAGCGCGTACACAACTTTCCCACTAGAGCGCGCCACGCTAAGCACAACAGCACAGGCGCAGCGCTCGTCCGTCTCCGCACTACGAGATGGCGCTGCCTTAGAGATGGACCAAATTCTACTTCCGCCGATCTGCGTATTAATATGTAAAGCAGCCAATGAGATTGACCGAGCACGATACACGAGACAGGAATTCACTTTGTACAGGATGGGCAAAGTAGTACTGGCGCAGCAACTATTCCACGCACCTTAAGGTGCCCCTATGCTGACCATGTGAGTTCGGATGTGTTGTGTACATAGTTCCACGTAGTCAGGGCATACACAACTTTCCCACTAGAGCGCGCCCTGCTAAGCACAACAGCACAGGCGCAGCGCTCGTCCATCTCCGCACTACGAGATGGCGCTGCCTTAGAGATGGACCAAATTCTACTTCCGCCGATCTGCGTATTAATATGTAAAGCAGCCAATGAGATTGACCGAGCACGATACACGAGACAGGAATTCACTTTGTACAGGATGGGCAAAGTAGTACTGTCGCAGCAACTATTCCACGCACCTTAAGGTGCCCCTATGCTGACCATGTGAGTTCGGATGTGTTGTGTACATAGTTCCACGTAGTCAGCGCGTACACAACTTTCCCACTAGAGCGCGCCCCACTAAGCACAACAGCACAGGCGCAGCGCTCGTCCATCTCCGCACTACGAGATGGCGCTGCCTTAGAGATGGGCCAAATTGTACTTCCGCCGATCTGCGTATTAATATGTAAAGCAGCCAATGAGATTGACCGAGCACGATACACGAGACAGGAATTCACTTTGTACAGGATGGGCAAAGTAGTACTGGCGCAGCAACTATTCCACGCACCTTAAGGTGCCCCTATGCTGACCATGTGAGTTCGGATGTGTTGTGTACATAGTTCCACGTAGTCAGCGCGTACACAACTTTCCCACTAGAGCTCGCCCCGCTAAGCACAACAGCACAGGCGCAGCGCTCGTCCGTCTCCGCACTACGAGATGGCGCTGCCTTAGAGATGGACCAAATTCTACTTCCGCCCATCTGCGTATTAATATGTAAAGCAGCCAATGAGATTGACCGAGCACGATACACGAGACAGGAATTCACTTTGTACAGGATGGGCAAAGTAGTACTGGCGCAGCAACTATTCCACGCACCTTAAGGTGCCCCTATGCTGACCATGTGAGTTCGGATGTGTTGTGTACATAGTTCCACGTAGTCAGCGCGTACACAACTTTCCCACTAGAGCGCGCCCTGCTAAGCACAACAGCACAGGCGCAGCGCTCGTCCATCTCCGCACTACGAGATGGCGCTGCCTTAGAGATGGACCAAATTCTACTTCCGCCGATCTGCGTATTAATATGTAAAGCAGCCAATGAGATTGACCGAGCACGATACACGAGACAGGAATTCACTTTGTACAGGATGGGCAAAGTAGTACTGGCGCAGCAACTATTCCACGCACCTTAAGGTGCCCATATGCTGACCATGTGAGTTCGGATGTGTTGTGTACATAGTTCCACGTAGTCAGCGCGTACACAACTTTCCCACTAGAGCGCGCCCCGCTAAGCACAACAGCACAGGCGCAGCGCTCGTCCGTCTCGGCACTACGAGATGGCGCTGCCTTAGAGATGGACCAAATTCTACTTCCGCCGATCTGCGTATTAATATGTAAAGCAGCCAATGAGATTGACCGAGCACGATACACGAGACAGGAATTCACTGTGTACAGGATGGGCAAAGTAGTACTGGCGCAGCAACTATTCCACGCACCTTAAGGTGCCCCTATGCTGACCATGTGAGTTCGGATGTGTTGTGTACATAGTTCCACGTAGTCAGCGCGTACACAACTTTCCCACTAGAGCGCGCCCCACTAAGCACAACAGCACAGGCGCAGCGTTCGTCCGTCTCCGCACTACGAGATGGCGCTGCCTTAGAGATGGACCAAATTCTACTTCCGCCGATCTGCGTATTAATATGTAAAGCAGCCAATGAGATTGACCGAGCACGATACACGAGACAGGAATTCACTGTGTTCAGGATGGGCAAAGTAGTACTGGCGCAGCAACTATTCCACGCACCTTAAGGTGCCCCTATGCTGACCATGTGAGTTCGGATGTGTTGTGTACATAGTTCCACATAGTCAGCGCGTACACAACTTTCCCACTAGAGCGCGCCCTACTAAGCACAACAGCACAGGCGCAGCGCTCGTCCGTCTCCGCACTACGAGATGGCGCTGCCTTAGAGATGGGCCAAATTCTACTTCCGCCGATCTGCGTATTAATATGTAAAGCAGCCAATGAGATTGCCCGAGCACGATACACGAGACAGGATTCACATTGTACAGGATGGGCAAAGTAGTACTGGCGCAGCAACTATTCCACGCACCTTAAGGTGCCCCTATGCTGACCATGTGAGTTCGGATGTGTTGTGTACATAGTTCCACGTAGTCAGCGCGTACACAACTTTCCCACTAGAGCGCGCCCCACTAAGCACAACAGCACAGGCGCAGCGCTCGTCCGTCTCCGCACTACGAGATGGCGCTGCCTTAGAGATGGGCCAAATTCTACTTCCGCCGATCTGCGTATTAATATGTAAAGCAGCCAATGAGATTGCCCGAGCATGATACACGAGACAGGATTCACTTTGTACAGGATGGGCAAAGTAGTACTGGCGCAGCAACTATTCCACGCACCTTAAGGTGCCCCTATGCTGACCATGTGAGTTCGGATGTGTTGTGTACATAGTTCCACGTAGTCAGCGCGTACACAACTTTCCCACTAGAGCGCGCCCCGCTAAGCACAACAGCACAGGCGCAGCGCTCGTCCGTCTCCGCACTACGAGATGGCGCTGCCTTAGAGATGGACCAATTTCTAATTCCGCCGATCTGCGTATTAATATGTAAAGCAGCCAATGAGATTGACCGAGCACGATACACGAGACAGGAATTCACTTTGTACAGGATGGGCAAAGTAGTACTGGCGCAGCAACTATTCCACGCACCTTAAGGTGCCCCTATGCTGACCATGTGAGTTCGGATGTGTTGTGTACATAGTTCCACGTAGTCAGCGCGTACACAACTTTCCCACTAGAGCGCGCCCTGCTAAGCACAACAGCACAGGCGCAGCGCTCGTCCATCTCCGCACTACGAGATGGCGCTGCCTTAGAGATGGACCAAATTCTACTTCCGCCGATCTGCGTATTAATATGTAAAGCAGCCAATGAGATTGACCGAGCACGATACACGAGACAGGAATTCACTTTGTACAGGATGGGCAAAGTAGTACTGGCGCAGCAACTATTCCACGCACCTTAAGGTGCCCCTATGCTGACCATGTGAGTTCGGATGTGTTGTGTACATAGTTCCACGTAATCAGCACGTACACAACTTTCCCACTAGAGCGCGCCCCACTAAGCACAACAGCACAGGCGCAGCGCTCGTCCATCTCCGCACTACGAGATGGCGCTGCCTTAGAGATGGACCAAATTCTACTTCCGCCGATCTGCGTATTAATACGTAAAGCAGCCAATGAGATTGACCGAGCACGATACACGAGACAGGAATTCACTTTGTACAGGATGGGCAAAGTAGTACTGGCGCAGCAACTATTCCACGCACCTTAAGGTGCCCCTATGCTGACCATGTGAGTTCGGATGTGTTGTGTACATAGTTCCACGTAGTCAGCGCGTACACAACTTTCCCACTAGAGCTCGCCCCGCTAAGCACAACAGCACAGGCGCAGTGCTCGTCCGTCTCCGCACTACGAGATGGCGCTGCCTTAGAGATGGACCAAATTCTACTTCCGCCGATCTGCGTATTAATATGTAAAGCAGCCAATGAGATTGACCGAGCACGATACACGAGACAGGAATTCACTTTGTACAGGATGGGCAAAGTAGTACTGGTGCAGCAACTATTCCACGCACCTTAAGGTGCCCCTATGCTGACCATGTGAGTTCGGATGTGTTGTGTACATAGTTCCACGTAGTCAGCGCGTACACAACTTTCCCACTAGAGCGCGCCCTGCTAAGCACAACAGCACAGGCGCAGCGCTCGTCCATCTCCGCACTACGAGATGGCGCTGCCTTAGAGATGGACCAAATTCTACTTCCGCCGATCTGCGTATTAATATGTAAAGCAGCCAATGAGATTGACCGAGCACGATACACGAGACAGGAATTCACTTTGTACAGGATGGGCAAAGTAGTACTGGCGCAGCAACTATTCCACGCACCTTAAGGTGCCCCTATGCTGACCATGTGAGTTCGGATGTGTTGTGTACATAGTTCCACGTAGTCAGCGCGTACACAACTTTCCCACTAGAGCGCGCCCCGCTAAGCACAACAGCACAGGCGCAGCGCTCGTCCGTCTCCGCACTACGAGATGGCGCTGCCTTAGAGATGGACCAAATTCTACTTCCGCCGATCTGCGTATTAACATGTAAAGCAGCCAATGAGATTGACCGAGCACGATACACGAGACAGGAATTCACTGTGTACAGGATGGGCAAAGTAGTACTGGCGCAGCAACTATTCCACGCACCTTAAGGTGCCCCTATGCTGACCATGTGAGTTCGGATGTGTTGTGTACATAGTTCCACGTAGTCAGCGCGTACACAACTTTCCCACTAGAGCGCGCCCCACTAAGCACAACAGCACAGGCGCAGCGCTCGTCCGTCTCCGCACTACGAGATGGCGCTGCCTTAGAGATGGACCAAATTCTACTTCCGCCGATCTGCGTATTAATATGTAAAGCAGCCAATGAGATTGACCGAGCACGATACACGAGACAGGAATTCACTGTGTACAGGATGGGCAAAGTAGTACTGGCGCAGCAACTATTCCACGCACCTTAAGGTGCCCCTATGCTGACCATGTGAGTTCGGATGTGTTGTGTACATAGTTCCACGCAGTCAGCGCGTACACAACTTTCCCACTACAGCGCGCCCCGCTAAGCACAACAGCACAGGCGCAGCGCTTGTCCGTCTCCGCACTACGAGATGGCGCTCCCTTAGAGATGGACCAAATTCTACTTCCGCCGATCTGCGTATTAATATGTAAAGCATCCAATGAGATTGCCCGAGCACGATACACGAGACAGGATTCACTTTGTACAGGATGGGCAAAGTAGTACTGGCGCAGCAACTATTCCACGCACCTTAAGGTGCCCCTATGCTGACCATGTGAGTTCGGATGTGTTGTGTACATAGTTCCACGTAGTCAGCGCGTACACAACTTTCCCACTAGAGCGCGCCCTGCTAAGCACAACAGCACAGGCGCAGCGCTCGTCCATCTCCGCACTACGAGATGGCGCTGCCTTAGAGATGGACCAAATTCTACTTCCGCCGATCTGCGTATTAATATGTAAAGCAGCCAATGAGATTGACCGAGCATGATACACGAGACAGGAATTCACTTTGTACAGGATGGGCAAAGTAGTACTGGCGCAGCAACTATTCCACGCACCTTAAGGTGCCCCTATGCTGACCATGTGAGTTCGGATGTGTTGTGTACATAGTTCCACGTAGTCAGTGCGTACACAACTTTCCCACTAGAGCGCGACCCACTAAGCACAACAGCACAGGCGCAGCGCTCGTCCGTCTCCGCACTACGAGATGGCGCTGCCTTAGAGATGGACCAAATTCTACTTCCGCCGATCTGCGTATTAATATGTAAAGCAGCCAATGAGATTGACCGAGCACGATACACGAGACAGGAATTCACTGTGTACAGGATGGGCAAAGTAGTACTGGCGCAGCAACTATTCCACGCACCTTAAGGTGCCCCTATGCTGACCATGTGAGTTCGGATGTGTTGTGTACATAGTTCCACGTAGTCAGCGCGTACACAACTTTCCCACTAGAGCGCGCCCCGCTAAGCACAACAGCACAGGCGCAGCGCTCGTCCGTCTCCGCACTACGAGATGGCGCTGCCTTAGAGATGGGCCAAATTCTACTTCCGCCGATCTGCGTATTAATATGTAAAGCAGCCAATGAGATTGACCGAGCACGATACACGTGACAGGAATTCACTTTGTACAGGATGGGCAAAGTAGTACTGGCGCAGCAACTATTCCACGCACCTTAAGGTGCCCCTATGCTGACCATGTGAGTTCGGATGTGTTGTGTACATAGTTCCACGTAGTCAGCGCGTACACAACTTTCCCACTAGAGCGCGCCCCACTAAGCACAACAGCACAGGCGCAGCGCTCGTCCGTCTCCGCACTATGAGATGGCGCTGCCTTAGAGATGGGCCAAATTGTACTTCCGCCGATCTGCGTATTAATATGTAAAGCAGCCAATGAGATTGCCGAACACGATACACGAGACAGGATTCACTTTGTACAGGATGGGCAAAGTAGTACTGGCGCAGCAACTATTCCACGCACCTTAAGGTGCCCCTATGCTGACCATGTGAGTTCGGATGTGTTGTGTACATAGTTCCACGTAGTCAGCACGTACACAACTTTCCCACTAGAGCGCGCCCTGCTAAGCACAACAGCACAGGCGCAGCGCTCGTCCATCTCCGCACTACGAGATAGCCCTGCCTTAGAGATGGACCAAATTCTACTTCCGCCGATCTGCGTTTTAATATGTAAAGCAGCCAATGAGATTGACGGAGCACGATACACGAGACAGGAATTCACTTTGTACAGGATGGGCAAAGTAGTACTGGCGCAGCAACTATTCCACGCACCTTAAGGTGCCCCTATGCTGACCATGTGAGTTCGGATGTGTTGTGTACATAGTTCCACGTAGTCAGCGCGTACACAACTTTCCCACTAGAGGGCGCCCCACTAAGCACAACAGCACAGGCGCAGCGCTCGTCCGTCTCCGCACTACGAGATGGCGCTGCCTTAGAGATGGACCAAATTCTACTTCCGCCGATCTGCGTTTTAATATGTAAAGCAGCCAATGAGATTGACGGAGCACGATACACGAGACAGGAATTCACTTTGTACAGGATGGGCAAAGTAGTACTGGCGCAGCAACTATTCCACGCACCTTAAGGTGCCCCTATGCTGACCATGTGAGTTCGGATGTGTTGTGTACATAGTTCCACGTAGTCAGCGCGTACACAACTTTCCCACTAGAGCGCGCCCCGCTAAGCACAACAGCACAGGCGCAGCGCTCGTCTGTCTCCGCACTACGAGATGGCGCTGCCTTAGAGATGGACCAAATTCTACTTCCGCCGATCTGCGTATTAATATGTAAAGCAGCCAATGAGATTGACCGAGCACGATACACGAGACAGGAATTCACTTTGTACAGGATGGGCAAAGTAGTACTGGCGCAGCAACTATTCCACGCACCTTAAGGTGCCCCTATGCTGACCATGTGAGTTCGGATGTGTTGTGTACAGAGTTCCACGTAGTCAGCGCGTACACAACTTTCCCACTAGAGCGTGCCCCGCTAAGCACAACAGCACAGGCGCAGCGCTCGTCCGTCTCCGCACTACGAGATGGCGCTGCCTTAGAGATGGACCAAATTCTACTTCCGCCGATCTGCGTATTAATATGTAAAGCAGCCAATGTGATTGACAGAGCACGATACACGAGACAGGAATTCACTGTGTACAGGATGGGCAAAGTAGTACTGGCGCAGCAACTATTCCACGCACCTTAAGGTGCCCCTATGCTGACCATGTGAGTTCGGATGTGTTGTGTACATAGTTCCACGTAGTCAGCGCGTACACAACTTTCCCACTAGAGCGCGCCCCACTAAGCACAACAGCACAGGCGCAGCGCTCGTCCGTCTCCGCACTACGAGATGGCGCTGCCTTAGAGATGGACCAAATTCTACTTCCGCCCATCTGCGTATTAATATGTAAAGCAGCCAATGAGATTGACCGAGCACGATACACGAGACAGGAATTCACTGTGTACAGGATGGGCAAAGTAGTACTGGCGCAGCAACTATTCCACGCACCTTAAGGTGCCCCTATGCTGACCATGTGAGTTCGGATGTGTTGTGTACATAGCTCCACGTAGTCAGCGCGTACACAACTTTCCCACTAGAGCGCGCCCCACTAAGCACAACAGCACAGGCGCAGCGCTCGTCCGTCTCCGCACTACGAGATGGCGCTGCCTTAGAGATGGGCCAAATTCTACTTCCGCCGATCTGCGTATTAATATGTAAAGCAGCCAATGAGATTGCCCGAGCACGATACACGAGACAGGATTCACTTTGTACAGGATGGGCAAAGTAGTACTGGCGCAGCAACTATTCCACGCACCTTAAGGTGCCCCTATGCTGACCATGTGTGTTCGGATGTGTTGTGTACATAGTTCCACGTAGTCAGCGCGTACACAACTTTCCCACTAGAGCGCGCCCCACTAAGCACAACAGCACAGGCGCAGCGCTCGTCCGTCTCCGCACTACGAGATGGCGCTGCCTTAGAGATGGGCCAAATTCTACTTCCGCCAATCTGCGTATTAATATGTAAAGCAGCCAATGAGATTGCCCGAGCACGATACACGAGGCAGGATTCACTTTGTACAGGATGGGCAAAGTAGTACTGGCGCAGCAACTATTCCACGCACCTTAAGGTGCCCCTATGCTGACCATGTGAGTTCGGATGTGTTGTGTACATAGTTCCACGTAGTCAGCGCGTACACAACTTTCCCACTAGAGCGCGCCCCGCTAAGCACAACAGCACAGGCGCAGCGCTCGTCCGTCTCCGCACTACGAGATGGCGCTGCCTTAGAGATGGACCAAATTCTACTTCCGCCGATCTGCGTATTAATATGTAAAGCAGCCAATGAGATTGACCGAGCACGATACACGAGACAGGAATTCACTTTGTACAGGATGGGCAAAGTAGTACTGGCGCAGCAACTATTCCACGCACCTTAAGGTGCCCCTATGCTGACCATGTGAGTTCGGATGTGTTGTGTACATAGTTCCACGTAGTCAGCGCGTACACAACTTTCCCACTAGAGCGCGCCCTGCTAAGCACAACAGCACAGGCGCAGCGCTCGTCCATCTCCGCACTACGAGATGGCGCTGCCTTAGAGATGGACCAAATTCTACTTCCGCCGATCTGCGTATTAATATGTAAAGCAGCCAATGAGATTGACCGAGCACGATACACGAGACAGGAATTCACTTTGTACAGGATGGGCAAAGTAGTACTGGCGCAGCAACTATTCCACGCACCTTAAGGTGCCCCTATGCTGACCATGTGAGTTCGGATGTGTTGTGTACATAGTTCCACGTAGTCAGCGCGTACACAACTTTCCCACTAGAGCGCGCCCCACTAAGCACAACAGCACAGGCGCAGCGCTCGTCCATCTCCGCACTACGAGATGGCGCTGCCTTAGAGATGGACCAAATTCTACTTCCGCCGATCTGCGTATTAATATGTAAAGCAGCCAATGAGATTGACCGAGCACGATACACGAGACAGGAATTCACTTTGTACAGGATGGGCAAAGTAGTACTGGCGCAGCAACTATTCCACGCACCTTAAGGTGCCCCTATGCTGACCATGTGAGTTCGGATGTGTTGTGTACATAGTTCCACGTAGTCAGCGCGTACACAACTTTCCCACTAGAGCGCGCCCCGCTAAGCACAACAGCACAGGCGCAGCGCTCGTCCGTCTCCGCACTACGAGATGGCGCTGCCTTAGAAATGGACCAAATTCTACTTCCGCCGATCTGCGTATTAATATGTAAAGCAGCCAATGAGATTGACCGAGCACAATACACGAGACAGGAATTCACTGTGTACAGGATGGGCAAAGTAGTACTGGCGCAGCAACTATTCCACGCACCTTAAGGTGCCCCTATGCTGACCATGTGAGTTCGGATGTGTTGTGTACATAGTTCCACGTAGTCAGCGCGTACACAACTTTCCCACTAGAGCGCGCCCCACTAAGCACAACAGCACAGGCGCAGCGCTCGTCCGTCTCCGCACTACGAGATGGCGCTGCCTTAGAGATGGGCCAAATTCTACTTCCGCCGATCTGCGTATTAATATGTAAAGCATCCAATGAGATTGACCGAGCACGATACACGAGACAGGATTCACTTTGTACAGGATGGGCAAAGTAGTACTGGCGCAGCAACTATTCCACGCACCTTAAGGTGCCCCTATGCTGACCATGTGAGTTCGGATGTGTTGTGTACATAGTTCCACGTAGTCAGCGCGTACACAACTTTCCCACTAGAGCGCGCCATGCTAAGCACAACAGCACAGGCGCAGCGCTCGTCCATCTCCGCACTACGAGATGGCGCTGCCTTAGAGATGGACCAAATTCTACTTCCGCCGATCTGCGTATTAATATGTAAAGCAGCCAATGAGATTGACCGAGCATGATACAAGAGACAGGAATTCACTTTGTACAGGATGGGCAAAGTAGTACTGGCGCAGCAACTATTCCACGCACCTTAAGGTGCCCCTATGCTGACCATGTGAGTTCGGATGTGTTGTGTACATAGTTCCACGTAGTCAGCGCGTACACAACTTTCCCACTAGAGCGCGCCCCACTAAGCACAACAGCACAGGCGCAGCGCTCGTCCGTCTCCGCACTACGAGATGGCGCTGCCTTAGAGATGGACCAAATTCTACTTCCGCCGATCTGCGTATTAATATGTAAAGCAGCCAATGAGATTGACCGAGCACGATACACGAGACAGGAATTCACTGTGTACAGGATGGGCAAAGTAGTACTGGCGCAGCAACTATTCCACGCACCTTAAGGTGCCCCTATGCTGACCATGTGAGTTCGGATGTGTTGTGTACATAGTTCCACGTAGTCAGCGCGTACACAACTTTCCCACTAGAGCGCGCCCCGCTAAGCACAACAGCACAGGCGCAGCGCTCGTCCGTCTTCGCACTACGAGATGGCGCTGCCTTAGAGATGGACCAAATTCTACTTCTGCCGATCTGCGTATTAATATGTAAAGCAGCCAATGAGATTGACTGAGCACGATACACGAGACAGGAATTCACTTTGTACAGGATGGGCAAAGTAGTACTGGCGCAGCAACTATTCCACGCACCTTAAGGTGCCCCTATGCTGACCATGTGAGTTCGGATGTGTTGTGTACATAGTTCCACGTAGTCAGCGCGTACACAACTCTCCCACTAGAGCGCGCCCTGCTAAGCACAACAGCACAGTCGCTGCGCTCGTCCATCTCCGCACTACGAGATGGCGCTGCCTTAGAGATGGACCAAATTCTACTTCCGCCGATCTGCGTATTAATATGTAAAGCAGCCAATGAGATTGACCGAGCACGATACACGAGACAGGAATTCACTGTGTACAGGATGGGCAAAGTAGTACTGGCGCAGCAACTATTCCACGCACCTTAAGGTGCCCCTATGCTGACCATGTGAGTTCGGATGTGTTGTGTACATAGTTCCACGTAGTCAGCGCGTACACAACTTTCCCACTAGAGCGCGCCCCGCTAAGCACAACAGCACAGGCGCAGCGCTCGTCCGTCTCCGCACTACGAGATGGCGCTGCCTTAGAGATGGACCAAATTCTACTTCCGCCGATCTGCGTATTAATATGTAAAGCAGCCAATGAGATTGACCGAGCACGATACACGAGACAGGAATTCACTGTGTACAGGATGGGCAAAGTAGTACTGGCGCAGCAACTATTCCACGCACCTTAAGGTGCCCCTATGCTGACCATGTGAGTTCGGATGTGTTGTGTACATAGTTCCACGTAGTCAGCGCGTACACAACTTTCCCACTAGAGCGCGCCCCGCTAAGCACAACAGCACAGGCGCAGCGCTCGTCCGTCTCCGCATTACGAGATGGCGCTGCCTTAGAGATGGACCAAATTCTACTTCCGCCGATCTGCGTATTAATATGTAAAGCAGCCAATGAGATTGACCGAGCACGATACACGAGACAGGAATTCACTGTGTACAGGATGGGCAAAGTAGTACTGGCGCAGCAACTATTCCACGCACCTTAAGGTGCCCCTATGCTGACCATGTGAGTTCGGATGTGTTGTGT
Organism: Schistocerca cancellata; assembly: GCF_023864275.1. Lineage (NCBI taxonomy): Eukaryota > Metazoa > Arthropoda > Insecta > Orthoptera > Acrididae > Schistocerca > Schistocerca cancellata. Next base: position 58,238,388 of record NC_064633.1, read on the forward strand.
ACATAGTTCCACGTAGTCAGCGCGTACACAACTTTCCCACTAGAGCGCGCCCCACTAAGCACAACAGCACAGGCGCAGCGCTCGTCCGTCTCCGCACTACGAGATGGCGCTGCCTTAGAGATGGACCAAATTCTACTTCCGCCGATCTGCGTATTAATATGTAAAGCAGCCAATGAGATTGACCGAGCACGATACACAAGACAGGAATTCACTTTGTACAGGATGGGCAAAGTAGTACTGGCGCAGCAACTATTCCACGCACCTTAAGGTGCCCCTATGCTGACCATGTGAGTTCGGATGTGTTGTGTACATAGTTCCACGTAGTCAGCGCGTACACAACTTTCCCACTAGAGTGCGCCCCGCTAAGCACAACAGCACAGGCGCAGCGCTCGTCCGTCTCCGCACTACGAGATGGCGCTGCCTTAGAGACGGACCGAATTCTGCTTCCGCCGATCCGCGTATTAATATGTAACGCAGCCAATGAGATTGCTGCTAATGTAGAACCTTTTCTCCTTGCGGAACACACTCACGCAGTGATACCTGAACGCGCGAGGTATTATAACGAGTGTGCAGACCTCCGATTAGTCAGTCTGCATTTGTCTGCACCAGTCTGTACCAGTTTGCATTATACTGCACCAGTCTATAGTCAAGTTTCAGTCTGCACCTAAGAAGGTTATCATATGCCTGTACATAGCCATGAAGATAAATGTATAGACACTTTGTAAAGTATCAGAGACATGTGAGAATAAGATTAATGTACCAAGACCAAAGGAACTTCACATTGTCAATTTTGGTCACCGTCAATCTGCTACTCTAAACGTGCAAGTGGCATTTCTATCGTCCGACCTAACGGCAGAAGATAAACACGCCACGATAAGACCACGAGACATATTGCTGACACTCGCCTACTTCGTTAGAGCGACAAGTCAAGTAATCTGATGGTGTGTGTACCGAAGGTCTTACAGTACGCACACCACAGGATGCCTCCCTTAAGACACACGGAATACTCGTATTTTAGTCAGGCTAGTCTTATTATGACTGCCCTGCACTATAAAATATATACTCGACAATATGAGCAGCTTGCAGGCAAGGAAAGCAAGTAGAAAATTTGAAACGGAATTAAAAGTCATGGACAAATAAAACTTGGGAGTTTGCCACTGACATTGTAATTCTATCACAGATGGCAGAGAACGTGGACGAGCAGTTGAAAAGAAGTTATAAGAAGAACATCCACAAAAGTAAAACAAAGGTAATGGAATGCAGGAAAGTAGCTGAGGAAATGAGACAGTGAAAGTAGTAGATGAGTTTTGCTGTTTGAGCATTAAAATAGCAAATGGCAGATGAAGTAGAGAGTGAAATAGCAATAGCAAAAAAGCATTTACGAAAAACCTAAATTTGTTAACATGAAACATAAAGTGTTAGGAAGCCTGTTGTTGTTGTTGTGGTCATCAGTCCTGAGACTGGTTTGATGCAGCTCTCCATGCTACTCTATCCTGTGCAAGCTTCTTCATCTCCCAGTATCTACTGCAACCTACATCCTTCTGAATCTGCTTAGTGTATTCATCTCTTGGCCCCCTCTACGATTTTTACCCTGCACACTGCCCTCCAATGCTAAATTTGTGATCCCTTGATGCCTCAAAACATGTCCTACCAACCGATCCCTTCTTCTAGTCAAGTTGTGCCACAAACTTCTCTTCTCCCCAATCCTATTCAATACCACCTCATTAGTTACGTGATCTACCCACCTTATCTTCAGCATTCTTCTGTAGCACCACATTTCGAATGCTTCTATTCTCTTCTTGTCCAAACTAGTTATCGTCCATGTTTCACTTCCATACATGGCTACACTCCATACAAATACTTTCAGAAACGACTTCCTGACACTTAAATCTATACTCGATGTTAACAAATTCCTCTTCTTGAGAAACGCTTTCCTTGCCATTGCCAGTCTACATTTTATATCCTCTCTACTTCGACCATCATCGGTTATTTTACTCCCTAAATAGCAAAACTCCTTTACTACTTTAAGTGTCTCATTTCCTAATCTAATTCCCTCAGCATCACCCGACTTAATTTGACTACATTCCATTATCCTCGTTTTGCTTTTGTTGATGTTCATCTTATATCCTCCTTTCAAGACACTGTCCATTCCGTTCAACTGCTCTTCCAAGTCCTTTGCTGACTCTGACAGAATTACAATGTCATCGGCGAACCTCAATGTTTTTACTTCTTCTCCATGAATTTTAATACCTACTCCGAATTTTTCTTTTGTTTCCTTTACTGCTTGCTCAATATACAGATTGAATAACATCGGGGAGAGGCTACAACCCTGTCTTACCTCTTCTAAAGGTATTTATTTGGACTATAGCACTGTATAGAAGTAAAACTTGGATGGAGACCATTAAACCAAGAAGAGAATAGAGGATTCTTAAATGCTGTACTACAGAAAAATATTGCAGATCGAATAACTAATGAAGAGGTACTGAGTCGAATTGAAAAAAAGATATTTGTGGAACTCGAACTAAAGAAGGAACTGGTTGATGGTATACGTTCCGAAGCATCCAGCAATCATCAGTTTGTTGATCGAGGGAAGTGTGGGGGATAAAAATTGTAGAAGGATGCCAAGACTTCAAACCAAAGAGCAGATGCAAATGGACGTTTGTTGCAGTGGCTGTGCAGAGATGAAGACGCTTGCGCAGGATAGCCTATAGTGGAGAGAAGCATCAAAGCATCCGTCAGGCTGAATACCAGAGCAAGATTGTGTTATAGCACGTAATAATACATACACTATGTGATCAAAAGTATCCGAAGACCCCCAAAGGCATACGTTTTTCGTATCACGAGCATTGTGCTGTCACCTACTGCCAGGTACTCCATATCAGCGACCTCAGTAGTCATTAGACATCGTGAGAGAGCAGAATGGGGCGCTCCGCGGAACTCACGGACTTCGAACGTGGTTAGCTGTTTCGGTGTCCCGTCTGTACGCGAGATTTCTATACTCCTAAACATCCATAGGTCCATTGTTTCCGATTCGAGAGTGAAGTGGAAACGTGAAGGGACACGGACAGCACAAAAGCGTACAGGCCGACCACGTCTGTTGACTAACAGAGACCGCCGGCAGTTGAAGAGGGTTGTAATGTCTAGTAGGCAGATATCTATCCAGACCATCACACAGAAATTCCAAACTGCATCAGGATCCACTGCAAGTACTATGACAGTTAGGTGGGAGGTGAGAAAACTTGGATTTCCTAGTTTCAGCGGCTACTCATAAGCAACACATCACGCCGGTAAATGGCAAACGACGACTCGCTTTGTGTAAGGAGCGTAAACGTTTGACGATTGAATAGTGGAAAAACGTTGTGTGGACTAACGATTCACGGTACACAATGTGGCGATCCGATGGCGGAGGGTGGATATGGAAAATGGCCCGTGAACATCATCTGCCAGCGTGTGTAGTGATAACAGTAAAATTCGGAGGCGGTGGTGTTATGGTGTGGTCGTGTTTTTCATGGAGGGGGCTTGCACCTCTTGTTGTCTTGGGTGGCACTATCACAGCACAGGTTTACATTGATATTTTAAGCACCTTGTTGCTACCCACTGTTGGAGAGTAATTTGGGGATAGCGATTGCTTCTGCCAACAAGATCCAGCACATGTTCATAATGCACGGCCTGTGGCGGAGTGGTTACACGACAATAACATCCCTGTAATGGACTGGCCTTGCACAGAGTTCTGACCTGAATCGTGTAGAACACCTTTAGGATGTTTTGGAACGCCGACTTTGTGCCAGGCGTCACCGACCGACATCGATACCTCTCCTCAGTGCAGCACTCCGTGAAGAATGGGCTGCCATTCCCCAAGAAACCGTCCAGCACCTGATTGAACGTATGCCTGCGAGAGTGGAAGCTGTGATCAAGGCTAAGGGTTGGCCAAAACGATATTTAAAAATGGTTCAAATGGCTCTGAGCACTATGGGACTTAACATCTGAGGTCATCAGTCCCCTAGAACTTAGAGCCACTTAAACATAACTAACCTAAGGACATCACACACATCTATGCCCCAGGCAGGATTCGAACCTGCGACCGTAGCGGTCGCGCGGTTCCGGACTGAAGCGCCTAGAACCGCTCGGCCACCGCGGCCGGCGATTCTGCCTCAGCGGCTGGCACGATATTGAATTCTAGCAATACCGATAGAAGGCGCCACGAACTTGTAAGTTATTTTCAGCCAGGTGTCTGGATATTTTTGATCACGTAGTGTACGTATTTATCGTTACGTAACAGTACGTGTTGTGACTTTGAGATTCGGTACGATGTGCAACCACAAGCGCTGCGATGAGAGCATCTAAATAACCTGGCATGGAATCGAGAGGAGCCTGCATAAGGTCGTGGAATGTTTGCTCAATGAGAACGGGTCAGACTCTGCGTACCATTAACTTTGGTAGCAGCAGCAATGTGACGATCAAATTGCTAACCAACTACATCCCACACATACTCGATGAGCGACATGCCAGGTGACTGTGCATGTAAAAAGGGCAGCGGTACAAGCCAAGTGGATGGCAATCGTTACATTTAAACCCGGCGTCAGAAGTATTCTGATGGAGTGGCAGTAACCTCAGTGAGGAAGCTGTTTTCTGCTCGGATTGAGCTCGGAACATCTGGTGCAAAGCCGCTAATCAATACGAGGTGCCAGATTATGTCTAACACACATGAGAGTATTCCGGTATGAATTGTGTAAGCGAGATTAATCGAAAAACAATGGGAATTTGCTGGTTTCCACATTTTTCTCTTACCTGCGACCTAGTGGCGCTGGATTGTTATTATATTCCCCCAGTCTTCGTCATATTAACTAATGTATGGCGAGTATAGTGCTTGCGTTGGTGTCCCACAGCCTATTTCTGTTTAATTCGCTAAAGGTACTGTCCACCTTAATGTCACACTTCGATGTACACATAACCTTTAACAGTATCAGCCCTCATCCTTTGACAGGGGAATGAACTGTAACTCAGGATTCTATCAAGAATTTTAAGCCACCATCTTTCCTCCACTCATTTGTCAAACACCATAACAATTTATTCTACACCTAATATTCGAGATGGTTACCCCTCGGTGAGTGTTACCGCACCACTGTAATGTGGGTTTGACATTAGTTCTCATCAAATTCAGCAGTTATCTGGCCCTCAAGAACCATAATTCCTCTAGTGCACGATCTCGTCATGACAGATTCAAAAAATGGTTCAAATGCCTCTGAGCACTATGGGACACATCCATGCCCAAGGCAGGATTCGAACTTGCCAACGTAGCAGTCGCGCGGTTCCGGACTGAGAGCCTAGGCATGACAGATTTCTATGGCTCATAAGGTTTCAGCTGTTGCCGACTTGCATCGTTCTCAACGTAAATTTTGCGGCAGCTTCCATCAAAGTCAACTATGCACCATCAGCTTTCTTCAATATCTATACGTCAGTGCCCACGTATGTACATATAACACACCTCATATTTCTCATAGGCTCACCTCATGTCAAATTGGTGACATGGCTGGTGAAATTAGTAACGCAACAGACGACACCGCAGAACTGCAAACCTATATTCTACATGATACTGTCTTCTGATTTCTTCATCTTCATATACAATCCATCAAGACCTAACGTTAACGCGGTTAACTATATTGGGCCAGATCTGCATAGCAGACTTTGAATATGCTTCTCCAAACTTTTCAACACAAATAGCGAAACCTTTGTTAGCTTAACAGCTGACAAACTGTAACTGGGCTCGCCAGCCTTACTTCATTGTGCACATTATAAATGCATTATTTCTTCGAGTAGAAATTACGTTAAAGTTGCATGGTTACCAGCCGTAATAAATTTGGCACTGCAGATTTGCACGTTCATCCTTACATATCGCATTTGCTTGCTCACCTGCACCGACACTTTTTACTAACCATTAAAGCACAGTGCCTGCTCGTCGTCTACATCTGCATAAGCTGTCCAGTCAGCCTACATACAGAACAATATCAATGAGACACTGGGGAGGAAACTGAAGAGTTTTATTCATCCTGATATTTTCTTTGTTATCTTTTAACAACATTTAGCAAGAGCTTAGATGAATAACTAATTAATTTTATAGAATGGCGGTAAACATGCTTCACTGGAAAACAGTTTAAATTCAAATATTCATTACACAAACTATAAAGGTAATCAGTTACTGACCCTCCATGAATTCATAGCGTGATGTAACCTATCTTTTTAACTGCTCGCGAGTTTCGGAGAACTGGGCAATAAATTAGGAGCAATAAGCCTAAATTCCTTCCACTGTACACTCTTGTTCAGAAAAAAAACAGATCACCTTGAACGAGTAGACATAGAACGTTCATATTCACAGGACACATACATTAGAATGTTCCACAGAAATGATTAACATTTGAACCATGTCGCGGGTTCAAGTTCAACATCGATACCGCGGCGCAACACCACCTACTGGTAAAATGTGCACGCGGCTCTCGTTGTCGCTATAAACCGAAGGTACTGTGTCAGTGTGACTTGAACAGACGTGCAGGATGCCTAGCAGAGATATGTGCGAATCGTACCGTCATATCAATGAGTCTGAAAGGGGCCCATTATCGGCGCTAGAGAATGTGAAGCATGCATCCGGGAACCTGCTACTCATGTGGGACGAATTGTTTAAGCAGTGCAACGGGTGTGTGGAGAATGGTCGTAGAATACGACGAGATGGGTCACGTCGCACAACCTAGAGTCCTCCTAGGCTCTGGCACAACATTGGAACACATCGTACACTTGACGGGTGACAGTCCGTCGATGTTCATTACAGCATGGGTTACGTGTGCGTCTTCCACTTCTCCTACTACCTTTGACGAATGTGCAGAAACATGTTAAATGGCAACGATGTATAGAACGACATCACTGGGGACGGGAATGGCATCAGGTAGCAATTCTGGAGGAATTCTGGCTCTGTTTAGCTGAAAATGATGGCCGCATTTTTGTTCGACGCATCACAGTGACTGCATTCGCATAAGCCACACAGCGTCAGCTCAACGTCTAATGGTATGGGGTGCTATTGGGTGCAACCACAGATCACAGTTCGTGCGTTTCCAGGGCTCTGTGATCAGCGTGACGTATATGAATGACATCCTGCGACCCGTAGCCACACTCTTTCTGCACAAAACCCGAGACGCCATTTTTCAGCAAGACAATGCATGACCACTTCTTGCTGCACGAACACGTGCCTTTTGGTGCCATAGGATGTCAGCCTTTTGTCCTTCACCGCCGGATCTCCAGACTTCTCGCCAATCGAAAATGTGTGGGATATATTGAAACGATGGGTGCAGCGCTGTGACCCAGTACCAACAACCACGGATGAATTTCGTAACCAAGTAAATGCTGCATGGATGGCTATACCAGAGGACGCCATTCGTGCCCGATATGCTTCGATGTCATCACGCATGGGGCTTACCAGGGGCCATGGAGGACCCTGTACCTATTCCGCACCAGGACACATGCTGAACCGAGGTGACTGCATTGCTAATCATTTCTGTAGAAGATACTAATGTACATGTCGTGTGAATATGAATATTCTATATCTAGTCGTTCAAGATGTTCTGTTTTTTTTTCTGAACATGAGTGTATCTTTGTAGAACGTGCTTGTAATAAAGACGTCTATCATTTACGCTACTTACCTGGGGTCTTCCAGAACTCTGTGTATGGCATCAAGGACAGATTCCTTCGTGATGTCCTTGAGGTAAATTCGGACACCAATTCCTGCTGCGTTTATCTTGGCACAGTTGTGACGCTGGTCAGAGAAGAACGGCACGGCGATCAGCGGTATGGAGCGAAACGCTGCTTCATTTAGGCTTTGTATACCGCCTTGCATGATGAACAGTTTCACTTTTGGATGAGCTGAAAAAAACGTAAGCTTTGTTAGTTTCAGAGAGCATAGATTTTTCAGAACCACTAAAAATTCTTTCTTAATCTACAGCTGCCAAAGAATAGGTGTCGTTTCGCAAATTATAGACGTCTTGCGATGGCGAGATGCTCTATTTTTCTAATGAGAAGTATTCTTCAGACTAATTTGTGTCTCTGGATTTAATATTTTCTGAATGACATGGATTGTTTACTGCATTCTGGAGAGACGATATTGTTGTGGCGTATAGGACATATACATTCCCCCAGCAACGCTATTAGATAAGTTTTTAATTTGTTAGTATCTCGCCATTACCATACAAGCATACTTGATATAAAATAATTAATGTGCTCTATCATCAATAGTCTTATTTTACTCGAAGTACCAGGTCTCTCTTTCTTAACGTGGTGGTATATGTTGCGTATACGAAAAAGGAAAGGACATGAGTTGAAAATTCTTGTAATATCTCCACTGCTGGTGAAATCACATCTTTTTCGCCGTCTATCTATGCTGCGTGCCACAGAGAGTTTAACTTTGTGACGGAATAAAAGGAGCCGCCTACGTTGGGAATGTTGATGCATGTAGCGTGAAAGCATTTCCATCTTAGTGATGTTTTTCGTTTCCGGGAAAAATGAATTCGTAGAGTTCTGTAACATGACTAAGGGATAAAAAACTTGTACACAGACGTCGCTTCGTTGGCTCAGTGTGGGAGGCGTCGCTGTGTCCGCGGCTTGTTCAAAATTTTCAGACTACAGAAATCCTATTGGCTCGCTCTCTCTCCCTCCCAACATTTTGTGTTCGTCCGTTGCAAAACCATGTCGTGGAACTGAAGAAGTCTCCTGGTTCTGTTTGACCGCTTATTGGATTAGGAATAATGAGACAGATGAAGGTAGGAGAGTGCTTGATTCAGTTACGTACTTTTGAACCGCAGTCTCTGTGGTCAAAAATGGTTCAAATGGCTCTGAGCACTGTGCGGGTCATCAGTCCCCTAGAACTTAGAACTACTTAAACCTAACCAACCAAGGACATCACACACATCCATGCCCGAGGCAGGGTTCGAACCTGCGACCGTAGCAGTCGCGCGGTTCCCGACTGAGGCGCCTAGAACCGCTCGGCTACCGCGGCCGGCGCTCTGTGTGAGTTTCAGTGAGTTTCGAGTCCGGCGAAAAGACGGCCAAATTGTACAGTGTTCACACCGGCACACTGGTCTTTAGATTTTCGGGCAGTGAAGGCTTGGATTTTTAATTCGGTAGAGCGGTGACTTGAGGTTAGGACAGGAGAGAGACTCTTAAGAGACGAGTGATGCGACGAGTCCTGGTGCTGCTGGAAGGATGTGTGCAGTGGAGCATCAGGTGCGGGGAGGGGGCTGGAACCGTGTCCTCCAGCCGCTGCAGCTGCCGCGCCGCCTGCCGTGTTCACCCCCAACGTGTTTGGTAAGGTGCGCCACCGTCGCACCCGCTGACGCCGTTCAGACGTGGAGTTGGCTCGCCCCCTCCAGGAGACCAGAACCCTGTTTAATAGTCGCGCACCCAGCTGGTTGCTCTCAGCGCGCACTTTGGCAACCTCATGGTGTTCGCCTCTATCTTTCCGTGTGCTTTCAGTACGTAACAAAAAACTTAGGCAGTCATTGGCTATGTCCGAGAACTATTAATGAAACTCTGAGTCATCCTCCCAAGCCACCTACGCCAAGGTTGTGTTTTAGAGTTATGATTCCTTATATGTCTGCCAATGGTTCTTTTTAATGTATGAATGGTTAATTTTCATGTTTAAAGCCAATAAATCTATTTTTTATAATGAATTTTTTTCCTCTCGTAACCAAGAGATCTCTGCTCTAATTAATTTGTCAGTGTGAGTCGTGTGGCGTCCGTTAGTTTCGTGCTTAATTGAGCCACCTCTATTAATATTCATTTAAATAAGAAATATTTTGCCGGCCGGAGTGGCCGTGCGGTTCTAGGCGCAACAGTCTGGAGCCGAGCGACCTCTACGGTCGCAGGTTCGAATCCTGCCTCGGGCATGGATGTGTGTGATGTCCTTAGGTTAGTTATGTTTAATTAGTTCTAAGTTCTAGGGGACTGATGACCTCTGAAGTTAAGTCGCATAGTGCTCAGAGCCATTTGAACCATTTTTAAGAAATATTTTGGAAATTTGTGGTAACTTCCTATGGGACCAAACTGCTGAGGTCATCGGTCCCTAAGCGTACACACTACTTAATAAAACTTAAACTAATTTACGCTAAGGACAACACGCATACCCATGCCCGAGGGAGGACTCGAACATCCGACGAGGGGAGCCCCGCGAACCGTGGCAAGGCGCCCCAGACTGCGCGGCTACCCCGCGAGGCTTTAAATAAGACATTTCCACTGTGCGACAGTATCCTTGTTTTAAATCATTTTGCACGATCGTTGGGAACGGTTCCTCACGCTGTAGTTTGGTGTTGTGCATAACAGTGTTATCCTCCAACCACGACCGACACCCCACACCGCCTGTGGCCTATAACTCGAGACGGCAATGTTGGCCGGACTGGAAGTGGAGCCTTCACCTTTCTTCGCCGCAGCACTAGATGGGCGACCACCCCAGCCACCTTTTACCCCCCCCCCCCCCTCCCCCCGAGAAAGATCGCTAGTATTCATTTGACAGCAGGCTAAGTGGTTCCGTGGTCGTCATAGGAGGACTGGAACGAGGATTCCACACGGTACCTCAGCCAGCTCGACCACTACGAAAAAAAATGGCTCTGGGGACTGTGGGACTTAACTTCTAAGTCCCCTAGAACTTACAACTACTTAAACCTAACTAACCTAAGGACATCACACACATCCATGCCCGAGGCAGGATTCGTACCTGGGACCGTAGTGGTCGCCCACTACGGCCGCCCTACAAAATATTAATGGCTGGAATCAAATTTTGAGCAGTATTTATCTACTGATCCTCCTAGTAACTAAATCAAGCACTGAATACTATAATTAAACCATTTCACAAGACAGCCGGAGTAGGTGTTACGTACCACTAAATAAACTGCGGATGTGGTGAAATCGTTATATCTTAAAAACCTGTTTAGTCAATAAACGGTGCTTCTATGAGCTTTCGCATGTGAGCAGCAGACACCATTATCAGAAATCATGCCGAATACTTTTCCGAGTAATACCAGTGATCGCCGATGTAATGGAAGGTTTCTGTATTTAGGCTTACTACCATCTTCAGAATTGAGGAATTCTTATTGAAAAACTAATGCGTCGTAATTTCAAGTAGTGGTACACTGCGTCGTAACAAATGTCTGTATTGCTCCTCTTTTGCCTTTCGCATGCGTAGAGAACGTTCAGCAGCACCTGTGGCGCAGGTCGTGGGGAGACTCGAGCGCCGCGGGGGGAATCCGTCGAGCACTTGTCGTCATCCTCCGCGGCGGTTTTACGAGTGCGAGAACATAGTTTCTGTGATATTCGTGATCCAGCCAGAACACTGCTGACCTCTGAAAGTCAAAATGTTCGTAACGTCCGATGTGCCGTAACCCATGTGCCTCGTCCCGATTATGTTGCCGCATTTCGACTGTGTCAAGCACGTCCGCTACACACGCGTCTCTAGCAACAGGTTGCCCAAGCGTGGCGCCTGGGCTCGCTCCGTACGCAGCATTCGGCCACGACATTCGAACGACCCGAAGATGACCACTCAGTTTATAGCGTTACTCATCAGACTGACAACTTTCAGTTTCTTTCTTAGGGATATGCTTTCATGACTGGAACAATAGACTCTGGGCAGGAAGAGACAGAAAGCACTGCAGCACGCGTTTTAAATGGAACAAGTTCATTTGGGGCAGTATATCCCAGCAGTTTCTGAACGACGGCCAACTTTAATTTCGGTATTAACATCTTACTGTGTCTGAAGAAGATAGTGGAGAAATAACCCGGCTTCCACCGGTGGCGGCTGAATATACGTATAGAGATCCAAGCATTCGGCCGCAATGTGTGTAAAGGCCCTGTTATACCGCACTGCGGCAGGCCATACAAAATGTCGACTCTCCTAGTCAACGCCAGGACGACCTTAACGTGTCAAAACCAGGACTCAACAAACACAAATACGACGAACATTTCATTGTTAATTTAGATACATACTCGTGAATTTGGACTGAACCGGGAATATCCCAACGACGATTGAAAATTTCTTATTGTGTTAATAGAATGATTTTTACAGTAGTGTGTATCCTGTGTTCTATTTTCCTCTTGTCCACTCGTTTTCGTATATTCTGACTGTAAATATTTTTTTATATCGAATCAGTAGTTTGTTAATCCCATGTTACGTAGTAGCAGGGTACGACGTAAATAATGTCTGCCCAACAAATTGTCAAAACCAATTGTAATATAACATTTCCTGTGATTAGCTGGCAGAATGGGGAATTTCCGAAAGGAAAGAAAATTGAAAAAAAAATGTAACAGCAATGAAATTCCTGCCTCACTATCACGATGCCTGCGTCGTGTATACAGATGGACCCAAGTCTAGTGAATGTGCTGGTAGAGCCTATCGGGTACCCCAAAGCGAACAACAAGGACTACACAAGCCGGATGCACGCTCCACTGTTACACCAGCCTAGCTGATGGCTGTTTTGGAAACCCTACTATTCGCACAGACGTCCACAACAGCAACAATAGTCATCATCTCTAATGGTATGTCAGCCTTACAACTGACTACAAGCCACCTCAATAGTCGTACTAACACCGTAATGTCAGCAGTTTTCAACGTTGTGTTTCGGGTGCAGAGGAATAAACTAAAAACAAAGGAAAACAAAACTTTAACTTGAAATAACACTCATTTTTAGCATTGTGTGAGTTTATTATTGCTTCCGAATTGGTGACGATTATTTTATTGAAACGTTGCGACAAATTTTACATACACCGAAAATGTTGGTAAACTAGTGAAATATTTAAACTGTAGTGGATAATCTCGAGGCAGGCCACTTATTACTGTTTGCAAATTTTTACCTGTATAAAGCGTCATTTACCTCGAGATTTTACTCCTTGAATCTTAATTAATCGAATTATAAAAAAAAATGTTACAAGTTACAAATGTAACCTACCGTATAAAACCTGCTCTCACTAACGTTTCGTGCATTGATGGTGATATACTTGCGCGAGTCGTACAGTGACGCACAGGCGATCATTGTAGGCAAAACCACCCCTTCCTTCCACCTCCTTGATTTCTATTTCACCGTCTATGGCCGTCCTATCGCCTTCAATCCCACCCCTAAGTACCTTGGCGTCACCCTCGACCGTCGCCTCTCCTGGACTCCCCATCTCCGGACAATCCAAGCCAAGGCACGCTCCTGACTCTGTCTCCTCAAGCTCCTTTCCGGCCGTACGTGGGGTCTGGACCCCTCCACCATCCTCCACACCTATAAATCCCTCATCCGCCCTATCCTTTGTTACGCCCATCCAGCCTGGATCTCCGCCCCCCCCTACCTTTTATAAATCCCTCCAAATCCTTGAATGCCATGCTCTCCGCCTCGCCTATCGCATCCGTCTCCCCTCCCCCACGCGGATCCTGTATGATCTCATCCCCTTCCCCCACCTCCTCCTTTTCCTTGAAAGGATACGGATCCTGTACACCTCCCGTAAACTCGATCCTCCTCACCCGCTCGTCTCCCCGATCCTCTCCCACCCCCGCCCACTGCCGCGCCTGTATTCCCACGTCCCACCCAGTCTCCATCTCTCCACCCTCCTTACCCTCTCCCAAGATGGCTTCCGCCAGCTCCCCCTCCCTGATGATGTCCTCCTCCCCTCCATCTACCCCTCCTATCAACTTTGACCCTCCCTCCCCCCACTTCCTGTGTCCTTTCCTTTAGGCACCCTCCCTCCCTCCCTTCCCTTCCCTTCTCTTTCCTCTCCCCCCTTCCTCCTCCCCTCTTCCCCCGGGCTTCCCCTCCCCCTTCCTCCCTCCCCCTCTCTCCTCTGCCCATGGCATCTCTTCTCTCTTCTCTCCCCTCTCCCATTCCCCTCCTCCTCCTCCTCCTCCTCCACTCTTGGCAGGTCCCCGGACTCGTACACGCTCAGTGGACTTTCGCGCGCCGGAGATCATCGCCATCTGTGTGTTGTGTGTGTGCCTCGATTTGTGTTTAGTGTTCTGTCACAGTCACGCCTCAACTGTTCACGTGTGCCGTCGCCGTTATCCGTGTTCTGTGCGCCGTGTCGCCAAGTGTTACTGTTTTTTCGCGTCCAGTATGAACGGCTTCTTGTTTATTGTTTATTGTATCTCCTTTTTTTGCCCGCCGTTTTTACTGTCTTGTCTGTATCACCTACATGTCATGTTATTGTTCCACTTAAGGCTGAAGAGCAGCGTTCCATGCTGCTGCCAGCCCGCCTTTATCAGGTGATTAAAATTACAATAAAGGAAAAAAAAACAATGACGCAGAGTTCACATACCCAGAATGCCCTGCTGGGGGAGCCACTTCCTGACGAGTACGTTGTCTGGGAGGTCAGGGATGTTGTCGTCCTCCCACTTCCAGACGACCCTCTGCGGTATCTCCCTGAAGGCGTCCACGAACGCCTGCCTCCTGTGTTCCGGCAGCGTGCTGCTCTTCACGTTCGAGCCCAGGTTGAAGTAGATGACGCCGTGCTCTGCTTCGTCCAGAAACTTCTGGATATCCTACACAGCAGGACATTACGACACCCACGTGTCACATGTCTGTAGTGTCAAATATTCAGAAACCTATTTAAACAGATTCCATATTTTCATCTATTTCCATAACGTAAGACATACACCAACCAACCAGTGTGGTGCAAGTTTAAATATTTGAATAGGCGGAATTCACGTTACATATAATACAGATCGACAGTTCCTACTGCAGTTTTTTACGAAAACAATTAATTTACTTATATTTCTAGATTTCACAGCCAAGCATCGGAAGCAATTACTAAAATAAATTTAGGTGATAAAACGTTCAGTTCTAATACGTTTCTTTATGTGTCCGAATTTTCACAATATATTATGCAATGAAACGAAAGGGGAAATCATACTGTCATGAGAAATTAGCATCGCCCAGGAAACAAAACGTGACCAGTAATCTCGTCAAAAAAGAATAATAATATCAATTTTGTCGCTTGCTACAGATGGAAAAAATGAAGAGGTATACAAGGCACAGTCGACAGTAAAAGGAGGAAGAAGAACAAGGTGTCACCGTTGACAAAGGATGCAACCAGATTGTCTAAATTTAGGGGACTCTTAATAAGTATAAACGAAATTCGAAGGTTATTCTAAGACAGTATGTTCACCTTAAACAAATGGGTAGCAACAACCGCCATCTAAAGCCATCTTATCACTGTTAGAACGTTAGAAATTGAAACTGTAAAAAGCTGACAGTAGAGATACTGAAAGTGTTTTGTGGTCTGTCAATAAAAATTATATTAAACAAGAGAAAAACTAAGAGAACAACGCAGATGAAGCAAGCAATTTTCAACAAAATAAATGTAATCGTGCTGAAACTAGGATCCAACTAAGAAAGAAAATTCTGAAAGCGTACATTTCTGCCAGACGATCTTCGCCTTTCTTTTTTTTTTTCAATGTTCTGGGTCTTTACAGAGAGTGGGCGAGGGCGACCGTAATTGAATATTGTTTTCGATATTCAGCTGTCTAGATCAACATGGCAATGCCTTGTCAAGAAACTATCAATGATTCTGTGGCCATGAAAGTATCCGCTTTGCATGACTACGTTCGTCGCAGTCTTTCCTTCGCTGATAAGTTGGATGACAAAGTGCCCGAAATTTTGAGAGAAAGGCTTTTCAGCGTGTGGTGATGGTTAGCACTTCATGGTGCTCAAGTACTTCATCATTGTCTACCTGACCCAGTCATTATGTCTTCATCTCTCTATGATACACTACCACACATCGAACGCCGCAACTCTTTTCACGAGATCGTAAATATTCAGTCTTCCATTTCACACAACAGTGTCAACAGCACATAACATTTCATGTGTTAAATTTGAAATAACGAGTATACCTGACGTATCTGAAATTTTTGATTGTTGGCCGAACAGTCATAACTCCACAAAATATTAAAGAAATGCCACCTTAAGCTGTGATGAGATTAAACAGACAAATAACGCTACAAGCTCTGATATGAGCTGTCCAAACTTCAGTAGGCAAAAATGAGGCGTTTATAGATTTAGATGAGGGAATAAGTCTGTACATAAAGCTCATAACTAAAGGCATTAGGTGTCGGTTCACATCTTAAGATGTCTGTAATACAATCACTTTGGTATGGAAGAACCCTTACATGAACGCAACGGATAGAATACGGTACTCGGAACCGCAAAGTGACGGGTACAACAGATGGTAACATACGCGTGGGATAGAAGCAAATGAGGGTTTAGTTACAAATCTGTCTAAACACATTGTCCTAGAAAATGGAGAGTCTGAATGTGTAATAAAAGTATAAAATTTTTACTGCCTCTCATTTTGATTCTTTCGCATAGCGTGTATTAAAAGATATGATTATGACACAAATATATAAATGTTATATAATCACCTTACACCTACCTTTGGTAATGGTTCGACATTGTCTTCTACGTGCAGTCCTGTGACTTCGATCACATTTGGTACATTTGGTCTAGGGTAATCCCCACTGAAATGGACATCTACTATCAGCATGCTGAAGTTGCGCTCCATTTCGTAAACTGATGGTGGATCCGGGCCAAAAATTTCCCTCATAATGGCTTCATGGGCAGGCAGTACTGTTGTCTGCCAGAAATAGAGAAACCTTGCGATGAAGTACGTGTTGTACAGCCTCTGCCAGAAATCCATGTGGTCGGTGTAGCCAATGAAAACGTCTGACAGATATGCTGGGTTTATGGGGTTGCCTATGGCGTAGTAGGTTGGTGCCATAGCAGGAAGTGTCAGGATGCCAACCATGGGGGGCAGCCCTACTTTGTGCACCAGCCCGTAGAAACACTGGTACGGCAGACGCTCCATGACGACAAGATCAAACCTATGATCAGACCTGGAACGAACAATGTCATGAGGAACATTTCCATTACAGTCGATTGGAAAAGTAGTATAATTACTATGAAATATTTTTAAAGCTAACCAACTTCTAGTTACAGCTATCATAAGGCGAATAGCGAAACTAACTACCGCAAAATAGGCTACTACTCTTCTTGTTATCAATACAAGCAAGAAATGATTTACAGACGTGCTGTAGCTTGGTAGGTAGAAAAATAGACGCAACAAAAACAAACGTGACGAGACAAATTTAGAAGTTCATCTGGTGGCAACGAAGATGAACATTATTAAAATATTTTGCGAAATACTTCGTTGTATCATGCCTCAAACAATGTGTTCCGCGTGGTCCTTGACGAATTTTAATGCTCAGGTCCAATGTCATATTTCTTTATACTTTATCAGGCTTCTCTTGAATACAGCCTTTATTAGCGCCCTTTTCAAACTTTGCCCGTACACTTTTTGTTTTGATTAGTATTTAATGTTCCGACGACGACGAGATGATTAGATACGGACGGCAAGCTCGGATAAGACATACCCTTTAAAGGAAATCGGCCGTGTCTTTCGAAAGGATCAATCCAGACATGGAAAACTTCGAAAATCATACATACAGATGGCAGAACTATAAAGGTTCTGCAAGGTTCACAGGAGAGCTTCTGTAAAGTTTGGAAGGTACGAGACAAGATACTGGCAGAAGTAAAGCTGTGAGTACCGGGTGTGAGTCGTGCTTCGGTAGCTCAGAGGGTACAGAGTTCGGCGCTAGCGGCCGTGCAAAGCGGAGGTCCGATACTTCCGCCTGTGCGGCGTGTGCGAGTGTTTGTTTACTTGTGGACTTAGTCTGCGCGCGGGCTAGTAACAACGATCATGGCGAACAAGTACAGGAAAACTACATTACGATTCAATTTCTGCAAAGACTACGAACGACCAAAGGCGTTAGCAGTGGAACGATTCATTCGAGAGGACGTCAAGATACCGCCAAACGATATTGTCGGAATTCATCTGTCCATCGTTAGTCCCACGGTGTATGTTAAGATGGTAAATCACGCGGCGTGTGAGAGAATTCTACAGGCGACAAAAGCAGGTCTCCGATTTTGCCATAGTGACGGGAATGTCGGCACGGTAGCTGTAGAACATGCTGGTCTGGGTGTATGGACAATACGTGTTTTTGAGCTGCCATTTGAGCTCCCGGCTGACGAAGTTATCGAGGCTTTTAAGCCATACGGCACGGTACATGGTCACACAGCAGAACGCTGGACACAATTCACCACGTACCCAGTTCTTAACGGAGTGCGACAGATCACTATTGATCTTCAAAAGCATGTACCGTCCTATCTGACAATTGGTGGTTGTCGGGCGGTGGTGATTTACGATGGTCGACAGAGGATGCTGCTCCATCGAGCATACAATCTACGGCGACAACATCAGATGAGACAGAACTCCCACCAAGCACACCGATAGTTCACGAAGCAGTTCCAGCCACTACGGATGCTGTTCCGTCTGGAACGCAGTCAGTTACGACCGAACTCCCGCCAAGTACAACGATGGGACTCTAAACACTTCTAGTTCCTACGGATGCTTTTCTGTCGGGCAGCCGTGATTCCCTACAATCTGAGGACACGGAAGGAAGATCACGCAAACAACGTTCCCCGAAAAGGAGGAAACGGCGGCGTCGCACGACATCTCCTCGGGGTGACTCCCCTTGCCCCGACGACGATGTGCCTGTGGACCAAGACGACACAACAGCCTCTACGAAACACGATGAGGCAATGGAAACAGTTCGATCAGACCCACAGCGGTCTGTCACATTGACGGTACCGGGACGTGGTGATGCTGAAGAGGAATCACAGCCAGTTGGCTCTCCAGACGCAGATGCTGTGGCTATGGACACGAATATATCACTGCCTGCAAAGATGTGGTATGACGATATTGAGGAGGCGCCGGACGTCATACAGATGCAGCCGGCACTCACGAAGACGGCCTAATAATTGCTGAAGGTGAAGGGAGAGGGGCGAGAGAACGTCTTCTAACTCAGTCCCCAGCGCCGATGCAGGGAGATGATGTTGCGCATCGACAGAGTGGGATTCAACGCCATGCGAACCGTATTGCGACATTAAATATAAATGACGTGCGTTCACCGGCCAAAATACACCTACTGAAGGAAACGATTTGGGCATCTGATGTGGATATTGCTTTGCTGCAGGAAGTCCACATAGCTGCACTCCCATACATCGCAGGCTACCAATCTTATTCGTCACATGGAGATCACAATGGGAGTGGGGTGGCAGTTTACGTGCGAGATGGCTTCGCAGTGGAAAACGTGTGTTACCTTCCGTCGGCCAGGGGAATGGATTTCACGACGTTTGGGACACGCATCATCAATCTTTATGCACCGTCGGGAAACAATCGGCGGCGGGAAAGGGCGCGATTTTATGCAGAAGACATTGCCCCACTTTTCCATGGACGTTATGAATGTGTAATAATTGGTGGAGATTTCAACTGTGTTCTCAGCCAGAAAGACCAATGGCCGCAAGCAAACATCAGCCAAGAGTTGCGAATCGTTGTCAACGACCTTGTACTTAGTGACACGTGGGAATTACGACATGGAGATGCACCGGGATACACCTATGTGACAAGTCATTCGGCGAGCAGGTTAGATCGCATTTATATCTCACGCGCTCATGCAAATGATGTCCAGGACGCGGAACGCTGGCCATTGGCATTTTCCGATCTCAGCGCTTACATCTGTACGGTGCTTCTTCCCCGTAGAGAGGTGTGGAACAGTAAGGCCCCGTGGAAATTAAACATTCAACATCTACATGATCCTAAATGCCGTCACCGGATCCTTGAGACATGGACGATGTGCGAGCGAAGGGTTGGAAAGTATGCGACGAAGCTTGATTGGTGGCTGACTTGTGCTAAACCGGCGCTTCGCCGTACGTTCATCTCATATAGCAGGGAGATGGCAGAATGGCGCCGCCGTACGACCGACTTTTATTTTGCAGCGCTGCGCGACCTGGACGATGGTCCGCCGGGACAGGACATCTGGATCGAACGCAAAAGGATAAAAGCTAAACTAGTGGCTTTAGCTCGGAAATATCTTCAGGGAATCATGGTGCGCGCCAGATGTCACGATACGATAATGCACGAGATTCCTTCCATGCACCACGTCGTGAATGAACGAAAGCACCGACGACGCGTTTTGGTACGGGAATTAATTACCCGCGAAGACCGAAGAGTGACGCGTCAAGCGGACATTGTCTCTGCATTCGTTGATCATTACCAACACATCTATTGGGAAGAAGCAGCCCCTGTCGATGACCTCGAACGTATAGCCACGTACGTCTCCCGTACACTGACGGTGGAAGCCGCGGGATGCGCAAAGGGTGCGTTGAATCGGTCCCCAGGCATTGATGGACTTCCTGCTGAATTTTATCGAGAATTTCGTAACGAAATGGCACCGCGATGGACGGAAATGTACAACGAGATGTTAAATTCCGATGCGCCTATTCCACCGACTTTTATGGAAGGCCTCTTGGTGCCAGTACATAAACCGAAGCCAGGAATTATGGTCACACATTATCGCCCTATCACCCTGCTTAATGCCGACTATAAGATCTTTGCACGGTTGCTAGCGTCCCGATGTCGTATGTTAATTCGTAGCGTTCTCTCTCCAGAACAGACGACACCGGGTGGATCGGTGAATGTGCAAACAGCTACTGGCGAATGCCGTGATGTGATAGCGCTGGCGGAGGAGTGCCGGCTTAAAGCGGCGATGGTGGCGGTTGATTTTGACAGTGTTTTTGATAAGGTGCGCCACAACTATCTGTGCGCTGTACTGGAACAAATGGGATTTCCAGACCGTTTTACTGGTCTCATTAGAAGGATTTATGGGGGCGCACAATCCTTGGTAAAGGTTAATGGGCGTATAGCAGGGCCCATTCAGATTCGACGATCCATTCACCAGGGCTGCCCTCTTTCGATGCTGCTGTTCGCGACAGCGTTGGAACCATTAATTGGGAGGCTAACAAATTCTCTTTCTGGGATGGAACTGCGGGGCTACACCTTCAAATGTCGTGCCTATGCGGACGACCTCCTGCTGCTCGTTCGTTCTGAAGAAGAGGTGAAGACGGTACTTGAACTGTTGTTGGACCACAGTGTGACGGCGGGTAGTGCAGTGAACATGAACAAATCGGCAGCAATGCCGGTTGGAAGGGGCCTTACGCCGGAAGAAATCAGTCCGTTTCCTTATGTTCAACGATTCCGCTATCTCGGCATAGATTTTACCTCATCTGTAAAACATACTGCGGCAGTTAACTACCGACGTATTTTACAGACAACACGTACAATGGTCCGACAACATCTCCTACGGCGCCTTGATCCTTTGCAGCGAGTCGAATATCTGAACACTTATGTGGTTTCTCGAATGGTGCCTATTTCGCAGATCCTGCCCCTACCACTCACGCTCGGACGTCGACTTCAATCAGCAGTAGGCTATTTTGTGATGATTGGATCGCCCCTCAATGTGCGATACGAAACGCTCACGCTCCCTACGGACAAGTGGGGACTCGGACTTACGAATGTTCACTGCCGGGCGACGGCGCTCCTTCTAGCCACGATGTACAAGCAATGGCGTAGCGGGCGTGATTCCCTTACATCCCGCCTACTGGACCTCCTAGTTCCGGCGTCCCTCACACCTCCGGTAGCGGTGGGCAACATTACGCCACATTTTGCGCATGTATCAACATTTATCGTGGAACTTAGTTATATCAGAGACGAGCTTCCGCGCACAAGACCACCATGCGCGAAGGATTTTTATGTTTGGCTGCAACGACGGATAAGTCGTAATGTCATTGAACTCAAACACCCCAAGTTGCATTGGCCGAAGATTTGGAGACATGTGCACCAAAAATCCCTTCCTACCTTCGTTCGGGCACTGTGGTTCTCTGTCACCTGTGGCAAGTTCAACACCAACCAACGACTCTATGCAATCGGACTAGTGGACACTCCACTATGCCCGAAATGTCGCCAAGTGGATGACGACCATCACCGCGTAACTTGTGTCGCGGTGGAGGACGTATGGCTGCTAGGAAGACAGATGGTGGCTTGCTACCTCCGTGTGACCCCGCAACATATTACACCTGCTTCCTTCTTACATCCGGAGAGTGACTACTTTCTGGCGACTAAATCACACTCTATCATCTGGGTCAAAGTTTGGACGATCGCGTACCTCTATGGGGACGCTGCCAAGTCGCAACTCGACTTTTGGTATTTCTTGCAGCAAGCCCACAATGAGGTTCATAGATGGTCACACTATCGGAAAACCTTTGCCAGCTATCTTCAGGCAGTCTTCCTCGACCCCCCACGCAGTTGGGATGTGCCGGGTGCAGTCGGTGTACACATTTGACAGCTGATAATGAACCTCACGCTTCTCTCACCGCTCCATATATAATGCACATACTATACCATGAAATGATCTACATGTTCCTTTTAACAGAGTGATCTTTATGGAAAATAAATAAATAAATAAATAAAAATAACATCCCTGTATCCCTGTTCCTTTACATTTGTGATTTGTTTTACAATGATTTTGTTTTTGCAGAGGATGCATTTCATTTAGTGTTTGTGAACTATCTAATTTTGTATGCAAATAAAAAAAAAAAAGATGGTAGAGCACTTGCCCGCGAAAGGCAAGGGTCCCGAGTTCGAGTCTCGGTCGGGCACACAGTTTTAATCTGCCAGGAAGTTTCATATCAGCGCACACTCCGCTGCAGAGTGAAAATCTCATTCTGGGCAGAACTATACTTTGAACCCGGTCCTGTCAACTGTGATGCCAGTGTATCAGTGCGCTATACCGTATGTGTCAAAGGCGAACGAGTGGCTACTTCTACAGCTTGAAAAACTTTCTGCAGTGAACCACTGAGCTTAAATTTTGATGGACAAGAATGCTTCATCAAGAGTGTCCAATCACAGGTTATAGAGTACTGCCTGTTTCAAAGTGTGTCACTTTCGGTGGAGTCTGTGGCGACTGCTTGGTACTCTGTAACACTCATGATATTCCATCATTATTCATGCGTTTGATATGGTACCTGTTTGTGTTCATTTGCACTCCCAGTCAATGACTATGCACGTATCTCATTTTATATTTCTAACATCATTCTGCCTTTAACTGATCTCAGTAACAGCATTTCAATTGTCTGTAATTTTACTTCATCTTTTCTCTCACCGAACTATGACTCGCATCCGAATGTTAAAGTAGGAACAGCATGTATTTTGTACAGTTTCATCATTCGCTCTTTACGCTATTCGTACTTGTTACACCGTCTATTGAGCTGAATTTCTAATTTTTTATACACTTGCGAATCAAGACTAGCTACCCACCTATTTCCTCTCAGTTGGCACTTGTAAATGTGCAACATCTTTACGTTTTTTCGGTTCATATTTAAAATTTTATGTAGTTGGTCGCTACCTGATGGGCTACTGTCTGAGGGCCATGTACTGTGTCTTACATTATGATTTGGCCACCTGCGAAAAGAAGTGTAGAGATCGACCCGAGTTTGTTTAAGTGTATGCTTCTAAGTATATGCTGCTGTTTCTTTTGAATTTTGATGTGAAATACAAGCAATAGTCTGCTTGTTTAAAATTTTCGGACTCAGTTACAATTATCCTCACAGATGAGTGATTTCGCCCGTCTCAACCTGCCATTTTCAGATCCTGTTACTATTGAGGAGAACCGTGCATTGTCACTAACAAGTAACAAATCACTACTTGACTGGAGAAGCTGGTAGAATCCATGGACCGTGTCTTGATCCCATCAGTAGACGAGTCTTCAGATGTGTACAGAAAGAGGCCTCGTGCCACGTGGAGAGGCGTGCAACTGGCTGCAACGAAAACCCGCAGAATCGGGCTCTTCTCGGCGTTACCAGACCATGTGGATGTGTAAGGACACACTTATTACGCAACTGTGCTCCTGACCTCGGTTCGCGATGCACTACTTTGGGGACATCTTATATCTGCACGCACTTTCAAGAACTCACTTGCCCACACTGGACTTGTGGTGTCACCGCCAGACACCACACTTGCTAGGTGGTAGCTTTAAGTCGGCCGCGGTCCATTAGTACATGTCGGACCCGCGTGTCGCCACTGTCAGTAATTGCAGACCGAGCGCCACCACACGGCAGGTCTAGAGAGACGTACTAGCACTCGGCCCAGTTGTACGACGACTTTGCTAGCGACTACACTGACGAAGCCTTTCTCTCATTTGCCGAGAGATAGTTAGAATAGCCTTCAGCTAAGTCCATGGCTACGACCTAGGAAGGTGCCATTAACCATTTCTAGAGAGAGTCTCACTTGTATCATCAAGAATGCTGTATACAAATGATGGATTAAAGTTAAGTATTCCAGAAGCTACGTACTTTTCTTTATAGCATTCATTACGTATCCTATTTCAGACCTCACGCCCATCTGCGTGAGCTTAACGCGTGCCTTTCGGCTACTTCCGAGTGGCGTGGCTGTCTTGCTACGCCACAGCAGGACTCACATTCGGAAGGACGACGGTTCAATCCCGCATCCGGCCATCCTGATTTAGGTGTTCCATGATTTCCCTAAATCGCTCCAGGGAAATTGCCGGGATGGTTCCTTTGAAAGGGCACGGCCGCCTTCCTTCCTCATCCGTCCCTAACCCTATGAGACAGATAACCTCGCTGTTTGGTCTCTTCTACAAAAACAACCAAGTCACTTCCCCTTCCTGTGCTAATACTGTTTAGCACCCTTAACGTGTTAATATTGGTTATGGGCTCAAAAATTGATATTAGTCATGACCGTAGTGTTTATTAATTTGATACTGCCTCACGCGTTTCGACCTTACGTCATTTTCAAAACCTCTTCAAGAGAAACAGGTGAAAGGTTGTCAGTAAAAATACATTGGTACAGTTACATAAAACGTACTTCGTACAAACGTATGAAGCAAGCACTCAGTGAAAAACATTGACGAAGTACATGAAATACACATCGTAAAAATGAGAGGTACAACACAATCTTAGGTAAAATGAAACTGAATTTGTCAAACATGGATACAAAATATGTGGTCTACATTATTTCATGACATCTGATTGCAAACTAATTCACTGTACACATCAAAGTAAGTGAAGAAGACGTCAGGTGGCAGTACAATACGGCGTTAATGAAAATTTATGTTCTGAAATACGTAAGTACTGATACAGCCGATTCATACAATGTAGCTTTAAATGCTCAGTGCTCTACAGCTCGTGGTCGTGCGGTAGCGTTCTCGCTTCCCACGCCCGGGTTCCCGGGTTCGATTCCCGGCGGGGTCAGGGATTTTCTCTGCCTCGTGATGACTGGGTGTTTTGTGATGTCCTTAGGTTAGTTAGTTTAAGTAGTTCTAAGTTCTAGGGGATTGATGACCATAGATGTTAAGTCCCGTAGTGCTCAGAGCCATTTTTAAATGCCCAGTAACATTCTATTAAATCTATTAAATCACCCAATTTATTATCTATCAGATATTCATATGTATGAAAATGTAATTATAATAAGTGAACGTCTATCTGTTCGATAAAATAATATATTACAATAAATGAGTAATTACTATCAATTAATGCTTACATGCAAACATCAAAATCGGTATATTATCAGACGACACATAAGGTAAAACAAAATTTACCAAATGCCCACAGAAAGACATGAAGCGTATCTGGTACGTAACAATTTAGCAGAGGTAATGTACAAAATGTAATATATCTAAGGATAGGAAAACGGTAGATGAGTGTATTTAATATACAACTCAAGATAAAACGTAAAAATTAGCATCTGTCAAATCTTGTGGTCATGCACAATGTGCAACCGATTAGTCAAAGTTTTTGTGTGAACGTTCCACTAAAAATCTAGCGGTTTTATGCAATAATATTCCGCTTTTAATAGAACCTGCAGTACACAAAAGCTGAGATAACAGTATATAAAAGCAGGATATATTAGATAAAGCCTAGCAGCAGTGTGCTGTGATGTATAAGTCTGGAAGGTCACAAAGAGACATGTGTTTTTTTTTCCTTTTATTCGCTAACAGTTAGTTTGTATCCATATCTGACAGATTCAATTTAGTTTTACCTTAGAATGTGTCGTACATACTTTTGTGAGCTCTATCTGTCTTTTTTATGATGTGCTTTTCCTGTATTTTATCAAGGTTTTCCACAGATTGCTTCCTTCTTCCGTTGTAGCAACGCACCACCATATGACACTGTAGTTACATGGCGTAGACTCTTCAAGTGTGGTCGGACAAGTGTGAATGAGGAAGAAGAATGTCGCGGGACAATTCTCTACGAAGAAGCGTGCGTTGCAAGAGAAATGGAGACTAAATGCACGAAATTGGCGAATCACATTCGAGGCGATACAGGAAACAGTGAAGAGTCACTCGTGGACCAGTTTCCGATACACTGCACGACATCTCGAGTGTGACAGAAGTCGCCGCCCCCTGCATTCCGCCTCACACCTACGTTGTCTTTCCTCGGACAAAGGAACCACTGCGCGGCAGGATCTCTACAATGACGACGAGGTGATTCCGAGGTGGGACATCCACAGTGCAGACTCCTACAACCGACGGCTCTGCCAAATCAACCATCGTTGGGGAAAATGCGTCGCATTGGAGGCAAACACCATTGCCAAGTTTCAGGCTCGCAGCCTGTTATTTTCGGGGTGACAATTAAAAATCTCTCATTTTTCTTAGTAAATTGTTTTACTGGCTATAGATTACGTATTCGTGGAAATTTGTGGCTCCAAAATTTTACTTTTGACTGGCATATGATGGACATAGATTTCAAATGGTTCAAATGGCTCTGAGCACTATGGGACTTAACGTCTGAAGTCATCAGTCCCCGAGAACTTAGAACTACTTAAACCTAACTAACCGAAGGACATCACACACATCCATGCCCACGGCAGGAGTCGAACCTGCGACCGTAGCGGTCACGCGGTTCCAGACTGCAGCGCCTAGAACTGCTCGGCCACCCCGGCCGGCCACATAGATTTCATTATGCAACATTTCGCTATTTCCATACAGGTCATATTTCACTGAACACACTTAATTTTATTTTTCCACGTTTATGGTGCCAGTAACAAGGAAACTGATCTGTTAATATCTGTTCCCACCTAAAACTAAAATTCCCCTATTCCTCCCTGTAGTATTTTGCTCTCATTGAGAAGTAAGTGTAAAAAAGGTAGTCTGTATTATCATGAGGGTTTTCGCCAAACAACACAGCTTTCTACAGGGAGATGACACCGTTTAAGGCTTGCTAGGAAATACGGGGAGACTTGTGCCTGGTCAGTACTCGATGTAAATATTGACAGTTGCTTTGGGCGTAATTAAATGTAATTTAAAACAGATAATAAGAAGAAAATACACCATAACAACTGATTACGTGATCGGTGATAAGTCTTCGAAATCAGTCATTACCGTCGCTGTCTAGGAGAATTTGCCCGGATCGATTCTAGGTGAAACTGATACATAAAGCTAAGCCACTGTAGACAGATTTATTGGAAAAATCCGAAGGGAACGCAATCTGTTCGGGAAGCAGCTGGCTTACAAAACTCTCGCACAACCATTCCTTGAGTACTGCTCACCGATATGGATTCCTTACCAATTCAAATAACGAAAGAGGTAGTAAAGCTTCACAGAAGACCCGCAGGATTCTTCACGAGTTTGTTGAGTAATTTTAAGAGCGTCACAGACTGCAGGGCCGGAGGCTACACGAAAGTGTCCGTGCAGTGCTCTGAGCCTCACAAAATCCCTAAATTAATCAGAAAACATCTTACTTCTTCCAACATACATGCACTCAACGGTGTCATTAGAAAAATTAAGGCTAGTATAGAGGACGCCGCCAGTCTCTCTTCCCTTATGCCTTTCAGAAACCTAATGGGAACGAGGGAGATAATCTTGGGGCATTAAGTACTCTCTGCGAGACACAGCGTGCGGTGACCTACACGTTACACATGTACAGCTTGCTGCATCACTGTATTTAATTTCTGTAAATCAAAAATTATTCGGAATATAAAGAAACTTTCACTTACTTGAGCCATTCTTGCATTGCTGGGTGCTTCAGTCTGTTGCAGCATACAACACCAGCTTCGTGGTACGCTTCAACTAGTCTCATTGGCCACGTATCTGCCAAGATTGACCTGTTCACTATTGCTGGTTTCATGACAGGTAGACTCAGGTCAACCAGGGTGTAATTCTCGTTCTTCTCTGGCTGTAACATACGAAAGTTAACAGTTTTCTTTTTATAACGGAAATAATAAAAGATGTATATTATCTCATTTTACTTGCATATTTTTCTTCCTTGCCTAGTTGAAAGTAGTTTCACGCTTTTTCGAGATCAAAAGACAGGAATACGAAAACAAATCATGTAGGTATGAAACTTTTTTGCATCAGCCCTTAGTTAAGGGCTTGAAACTTGTACCTATATTGACCAACAGCAAACAAATCTAAGCAAGAGATGTGAAGGTCTTCAAGCATATCACATACACTAACCTGAATAGAGAAAACGAACTAAATATGAAAGATGTTGATGTCAGGGTCAAACTTAAACACAAATAGTACTGGCACATAAAAATAAGATCAGATTATGCCCATCTTTCCTCTGACAAAAAGTCCCGATGGAATTTCCACCATAAATGCGCTATAGCAATAAATTTGCTACGGCTGGTAATGGGGGTTAAGCGGGGAGCATTTTACACGGCTGGAGTAACGTTTCATCACGATATTGCCTGCCTGCGTTTTCTGGTTAGGCCTCAATTCAACACCGCATCCCTTTTACAAACACCGTTTCAAAAGATACGGAATTTGCTTGACGCCATGGCAGCTACAAGAAAATATCCTACCTTTGGAGATGCATTTTACATGGCTGGAGATGAACGAGCCACCACTTAATAAAGACGTCAAAGCCTCAGAACGAAATTTTTATTAAAACAAGTGCAGTTAACGGAAGATAATCTCTTAACAAGTATTCTAAAGATAATAACAGTTATTAAAACATTCCATCCTGTGATGCCGTGGTCGGATAGATTTCTTGTCTCGTTTGGTTTTCAGCAAGAAAGTCATGCAACATCGCTATCATAGCCCTGAATAGTTTAATAATTGTGACGTTTCCGACCGGGAAAGTTTCCAGTTTTACAAGAGATAATTTTCTTGTGGTTTATATTCATGCATAGTGTGAACTACTCTCCTCCACTAGCGTCGGAGATAGAGACTACAAGTCGTTGGTGCATATCGTCATACTGCCCACAAACTTCACTGCTTTTATGCTATTGCTGCTAGCTGCTAGCGCAACGTTTTAGAGCCAGAAGTTTCACTTGACATTATTGTATCCGGAAAGAGACAGTCATGTTATGTCTGTCCACAGTAAAAGAGTGATATGCACACACAGGGCGATCCCCCACATTCATATAAACATTCAGGAAAGCGCCAACTTGAGATTACAAACCGTGATTCGGAAACCAGAGTATAGAAACTTACGAGGCCTAACATGTTGTGCGATAATTTAGCAAGAGCTGTACGACAACTTGCGAATCAGAAACTGCTTTCTTACATCTATGATTGTTAAAACTGTAGGAAATCGTTTGACATATACAGTCATATGGTTAGTACGAAACTGCTGTCTGCGAGTACAGTCGAACAAACCTAAATTAGCACAAAAGACACACATCAATAAAAGTTTTGCATCACCTCGGTTCCGAGAGTTCCGGACCCTGTACAGAAAATTGGAATATACACTCCTGGAAATTGAAATAAGAACACCGTGAATTCAT
This sequence comes from Schistocerca cancellata, assembly GCF_023864275.1. NCBI lineage: Eukaryota > Metazoa > Arthropoda > Insecta > Orthoptera > Acrididae > Schistocerca > Schistocerca cancellata. The sequence continues at coordinate 58,268,082 of NC_064633.1, forward strand.
TGTCCCAGGAAGGGGAAACTTTATTGACACATTCCTGGGGTCAGATACATCACATGATCACACTGACAGAACCACAGGCACATAGACACAGGTAACAGAGCATGCACAATATCGGCACTAGTACAGTGTATATCCACCTTTCGCAGCAATGCAGGCTGCTATTCTCCCATGGAGACGATCGTAGAGATGCTGAATGTAGTCCTGTGGAACGGCTTGCCATGCCATTTCCACCTGGCGCCTCAGTTGGACCAGCGTTCGTGCTGGACGTGCAGACCGCGTGAGACGACGCTTCATCCAGTCCCAAACATGCTCAATGGGGGACAGATCCGGAGATCTTGCTGGCCAGGGTAGTTGACTTACACCTTCTAGAGCACGTTGGGTGGCACGGGATACATGCGGACGTGCATTGTCCTGTTGGAACAGCAAGTTCCCTTGCCGGTCTAGGAATGGTAGAACGATGGGTTCGATGACGGTTTGGATGTACCGTGCACTATTAGTGTCCCCTCGACGATCACCAGTGGTGTACGGCCAGTGTAGGAGATCGCTCCCCACACCATGATGCCGGGTGATGGCCCTGTGTGCCTCGGTCGTATGCAGTCCTGATTGTGGCGCTCACCTGCACGGCGCCAAACACGCATACGACCATCATTGGCACCAAGGCAGAAGCGACTCTCATCGCTGAAGACGACACGTCTCCATTCGTCCCTCCATTCACGCCTGTCGCGACACCACTGGAGGCGGGCTGCACGATGTTGGGGCGTGAGCGGAAGACGGCCTAACGGTGTGCGGGACCGTAGCCCAGCTTCATGGAGACGGTTGCGAATGGTCCTCGCCGATACCCCAGGAGCAACAGTGTCCCTAATTTGCTGGGAAGTGGCGGTGCGGTCCCCTACGGCACTGCGTAGGATCCTACGGTCTTGGCGTGCATCCGTGCGTCGCTGCGGTCCGGTCCCAGGTCGACGGGCACGTGCACCTTCCGCCGACCACTGGCGACAACATCGATGTACTGTGGAGACCTCACGCCTCACGTGTTGAGCAATTCGGCGGTACGTCCACCCGGCCTCCCGCATGCCCACTATACGCCCTCGCTCAAAGTCCGTCAACTGCACATACGGTTCACGTCCACGCTGTCGCGGCATGCTACCAGTGTTAAAGACTGCGATGGAGCTCCGTATGCCACGGCAAACTGGCTGACACTGACGGCGGCGGTGCACAAATGCTGCGCAGCTAGCGCCATTCGACGGCCAACACCGCGGTTCCTGGTGTGTCCGCTGTGCCGTGCGTGTGATCATTGCTTGTACAGCCCTCTCGCAGTGTCCGGAGCAAGTATGGTGGGTCTGACACACCGGTGTCAATGTGTTCTTTTTTCCATTTCCAGGAGTGTAGATCAACATAAACGTCTTTCCCCCCCTACTTATTGCTCATGAAAACCACACATTGCATATTGTACCACCATACAGCGAGACCTTCAGAGCTGGTGGTCCAGACAGCTTTACAGTCCGGTACCTCTAATACGGGTCACGTACATAAACAGCCCTTTTCAATCTGTCCCAGGCATGTTTGATAGGGTTCATGTCTGGAGAACATGCTGGCCGCTGTAGTCTAGCGATGTCGTTATCCTGAAGGAAGTCATTTAGAAGATGTACACGATGGGGGCGCGAATTGTCGCTCATGAAGGCGAATGGCTCGCCAATATGCTGCCGATATGGTTGGACTATCGGTCGGAATGGCATTTACGTATCGTACAGCCGTTACGGCGCCTTCCATGACCAGCAGTGGCGTACGTCGGCCCCACATTATGCCTCCTCAAAACATCAGGGAACCTCCACCTCGCTGCACTCGCTGGACAGAGTGTCTAAGGCGTTCAGCCTGGCCGGGTTGCCTCCAAACACGTCTCCGACGATTGTCTGGTTGAAAGCATATGCGACACTCATCGGTGAAGAGGACGTGAGGCCAATCCTGAGCGGCCCATTCGCCGTGTTGTTGGGCCCATTTGTACCGCTCTGCATCGTGTCGCGGTTGCGAAGATGGGCCTCGCCATGGACGTGGGGAGTGAACTTGGGCATCATGCAGCCTATTGCGGACAGTTTGAGTCGTAATACGACGTCCTTTGGCTGCACGAAAAACATTATTCAACGTGTTGGCTTTGCTGTCAGGGTTCCTCCGAGTCATAATCCGTAGGTAACTGTCATCCTCTCATCGGCCTGAGCGAGGCATGTCATCGACAGTTCCTGTCTCTCTGTATCTCCTCCATGTCCGAACAACATCGCTTTCGTTCGCTCCAAGACGCCTGGACACCTCCCTTGTTGAGAGCCCTTCCTGGCACAAAGTAACAATGCGGACGCGATCGAACCGCGGCATTCAGCGTCTACAGACAACACGAGCCGTGTATCTCCTTTATGGTGGAATGATTGGAACTGATCGGCTGTCGGACCCCTTCCGTCTAATAGGCGCTCCTCATGCATGGCTGTTTATATCTTTGGGCGGGTTTAGTGACATCTCTGAACAGTGAAAGGGACTGTGGTTCAAATGGCTCTGAGCACTATGCGACTTAACTTCTGAGGTCATCAGTCGCCTAGAACTTAGAACTAATTAAACCTAACTAATCTAAGGACATCACACACATCCATGCCCGAGGCAGGATTCGAACCTGCGACCGTAGCGGTCCCTCGGCTCCAGACTATAGCGCCTAGAACCGCACGGCCACTCCGGCCAGCGAAAGTGACTGTGTCATACAATACCCATAGTCAACGTCTGTGTTTAGGAGTTCTGTGTGTATTTTCGTATGCGGAGAACCAAACGAACGCTATAGGCCATCTGCAATTAAAAATAAAAGTCAACATACATCTACATCTACATTTATACTCCGCAAGCCACCCAACGGTGTGTGGCGGAGGGCACTTTACGTGCCACTGTCATTACCTCCCTTTCCTGTTCCAGTCGCGTATGGTTCGCGAGAAGAACGACTGTCTGAAAGTTTCCGTGCGCGCTCTAATCTCTAACATAAAGAGTGCAGGAGGAATTTCTTCATTAAACTCGGAGGAGAGTGCAGATAGGTGGAAGGGTACACTGAAGGACTTTATGACTGGGAGGCGTTGTCTGACGACGTTATGGAAGAAGAAATTGGACCGAGCGAGGTGGCGCAGTGGTTAGACACTGGACTCGCATTCGGGAGGACAACGGTTCAATCCCGCGTCCGGCCATCCTGATTTGGGTTTTCCGTGATTTCCCTAAATCACTCCAGGCAAATGCCGGGATGGTTCCTCTGAAAGGGCACGGCCGACTTCCTTCCCCATCCTTCCCTAATCCGATGAGACCGATGACCACGCTGTCTGATCTCCTTCCCCAAACAACCAACCAACCAACCAAGAAATTGGACTCAACATGTAAGACGCAGTATTACTCAGAATTTAAAAGCGCCCAGGAGGGATTGGATTGGATTATTTGGGGGAGGAGACCAGACAGCGAGGTCACCGGTCTCATCGGATTAGGGAGGGACGGGGAAGAAAGTCGGCCGTGCCCTTTGAAAGGAACGATCCCGGCATTTTTCTGGAGCAATTTAAGAAAATCACGGAAAACCTAAATCAGGATGGCCGGACGCGAGATTGAACTGTCGTCCTCCCGAATGCGAGTCCAGTGTGCTAACCACTGCGCCACCACGCTCGGTTCGCTCAGGAAGACTTGAGATCAAATAAGGAAGCAGGCATACATAACGTTCTTGAGCCGTGGGCGGCTCGTGTTCCTGCCATTTATTGTTTGTCATCGTCTATTACGGTACTCCCGCATCGTTTCTTATTCCATTTACTGGCGTCACTAACTTCCTGCCTTACTTGCCTGTAGGCGGCAGCAGCAGCGGGTATCGATAAGTGCACTCTCGTATCACCTCTGGAGCGACCGATAGTACACTCCTGGAAATTGAAATAAGAACACCGTGAATTCATTGTCCCAGGAAGGGGAAACTTTATTGACACATTCCTGAGGTCAGATACATCACATGATCACACTGACAGAACCACAGGCACATAGACACAGGTAACAGAGCATGCACAATGTCGGCACTAGTACAGTGTATATCCACCTTTCGCAGCAATGCAGGCTGCTATTTTCCCATGGAGACGATCGTAGAGATGCTGGATGTAGTCCTGTGGAACGGCTTGCCATGCCATTTCCACCTGGCGCCTCAGTTGGACCAGCGTTCGTGCTGGACGTGCAGACCGCGTGAGACGACGCTTCATCCAGTCCCAAACATGCTCAATGGGGGACAGATCCGGAGATCTTGCTGGCCAGGGTAGTTGACTTACACCTTCTAGAGCACGTTGGGTGGCACGGGATACATGCGGACGTGCATTGTCCTGTTGGAACAGCAAGTTCCCTTGCCGGTCTAGGAATGGTAGAACGATGGGTTCGATGACGGTTTGGATGTACCGTGCACTATTCAGTGTCCCCTCGACGATCACCAGAGGTGTACGGCCAGTGTAGGAGATCGCTCCCCACACCATGATGCCGGGTGTTGGCCCTGTGTGCCTCGGTCGTATGCAGTCCTGATTGTGGCGCTCACCTGCACGGCGCCAAACACGCATACGACCATCATTGGCACCAAGGCAGAAGCGACTCTCATCGCTGAAGACGACACGTCTCCATTCGTCCCTCCATTCACGCCTGTCGCGACACCACTGGAGGCGGGCTGCACGATGTCGGGGCGTGAGCGGAAGACGGCCTAACGGTGTGCGGGACCGTAGCCCAGCTTCATGGAGACGGTTGCGAATGGTCCTCGCCGATACCCCAGGAGCAACAGTGTCCCTAAGTTGCTGGGAAGTGGCGGTGCGGTCCCCTACGGCACTGCGTAGGATCCTACGGTCTTGGCGTGCATCCGTGCGTCGCTGCGATCCGGTCCCAGGTCGACGGGCACGTTCACCTTCCGCCGACCACTGGCGACAACATCGATGTACTGTGGAGACCTCACGCCCCACGTGTTGAGCAATTCGGCGGTACGTCCACCCGGCCTCCCGCATGCCCACTATACGCCCTCGCTCAAAGTCCGTCAACTGCACATACGGTTCACGTCCACGCTGTCGCGGCATGCTACCAGTGTTAAAGACTGCGATGGAGCTCCGTATGCCACGGCAAACTGGCTGACACTGACGGCGGCGGTGCACAAATGCTGCGCAGCTAGCGCCATTCGACGGCCAACACCGCGGTTCCTGGTGTGTCCGCTGTGCCGTGCGTGTGATCATTGCTTGTACAGCCCTCTCGCAGTGTCCGGAGCAAGTATGGTGGGTCTGACACACCGGTGTCAATGTGTTCTTTTTTCCATTTCCAGGAGTGTATTTCCGGGTCGTCGTGTGTCTGGCAGTCAGTTGGACCAGCAGTGCAGTCGGGACGCAGCAGTGAAGTCGACGGAGCGACGGTGAGGCGCCGACAGCCAGTGCTAACCGACCGCTGGCGACACCCATGAACTGTCCGACTGAGGGAGATTGGAGCGGGACGACCGTTGGTTGGTCGTTCGGTTGGTCGTCCCATCGGCCGACGTATATTTGGTCCTTTCACCGTTTCCGGGCCTTGGAGTCGGTCGGTTGGTGTGGAGCAGCAAGGAAGTCTCCGTCGCACGTACTCTGGCCGGGGCCGCTGGCGGTGTGAACGCGCGGTTGGAGTGTGAGGTGCTGCTTCCGAGTTCTACGAAGTTCGTCGCCCACCGATCTTGGACATGAATGTTGAGTCCTCACTTAACCTACTATAGAGCCTCAACTGTCCACGTTTCTTCGGTTGATGCTGGTTGTCGCTTTTGGGACATTTGCACGAGGGACAACGTGCGTGTGTTCAAGTCGGACAAGATTCCAGCCGTCTTCCTCTGGAGCATAACTTAATTTATTCCCTGTGACTGAAGTTGATCAGCGGTATCTCCTGCCTTGTGGCCGTTGACGTTCCGATTACATGCCCTGGTCGTTGACGTAATTTTCGGCAGTGCATTTTCCTCGTCTCGTTGTTGCTGGCCAGCGCAGTGTGTAGTTCGACAGCTGACGTGTTGTTGATCGTTGTGGGCGCCATTGTTCTGTGTGTCGTCGTATAGAAATCTTGTGGTCGTTTTACTGGTTGCGTGGAGCGTAACTGATTTTATTGATTGGCCGGTCGGCTGTCTGTGGGTTGGGTTGCCTTCAGATTAAGAATTCGTTGGACAGGCTGCCTTGCCTGTCTCATCTAAACGGGCGTTAGTGTTACAATCTCAGGCCGACCCTTAGAAACTTCCGAGCGCCTTTCGTTGTGTGTTACATTGTAATTTCCCTGTTTGGGTTTTAGTTATTTAGTTGATGTGTGGCATTCAGCCGAGTATTAATATCTCTTAAATTAATGTTCTTGTATTGCCCTTAAGGCATGAGATCGTTATTCTTTATAGGGGCCTTCAGCCGAATTTTATATGAAATGTTTTATGATAAGGTCTTCTGCCTTTTGATTGAAACTCTTCTTATTGCTTAATATGCTGCCCCAGCCTGTTTAGATTGAAGATTTAGAAAATATTTTTTGTGAAACCTCCAGAAGAACCTTGTATTTCAATTTCTTGCTTAGGCCTTGTGTCTTGGATTTTGAGTGTTGCCTTCAGTCGACCTAAAGTTAACCAAAGGAGATCGATTAAAGTTTTGAGTGTTTTGCATCCTTGTTGTAATATCGTGTGTTGATAAATAAAGTTTATATGCTGAGTGCAACTGACAGCATCTTAAAAAAATGGCTCTGTGCACTATGGCACTTAACATCTATGGTCATCAGTCCCCTAGAACTTAGAACTGCTTAAACCTAACTAACCTAAGGACAGCACACAACACCCAGCCATCACGAGGCAGAGAAAATCCCTGACCCCGCCGGGAATCGAACCCGGGCGTGGGAAGCGAGAACGCTACCGCACGACCACGAGATGCGGGCGACAGCAACTTATTTTGGCTCCTTTCCACAACGTAATCCGCTCTGCCCTGCTAGCTCAGGCATTCTATCGGAATTTCTGAAACCATCGGGGGAAGTAACAAACAAACGAATATTCATTTTGGTGTGTAATCTATGAGACTGGTAAGGTACCATGAGACTTTCGGGAAAACATCATTCACAGAATTCCTAAGATAGCAAGAGCTGATAAATTCAAGAACTGTCACACAACAGATACCGATGCATGGAACTTGGGTTGCTGTGTGTTGACATTCATCGTCAGCCGTTACAGGAAGCAGATGGCGCTGCAGACGCGGTCTCACGGGCCCTACAATGACGGCCAGCACCGTCTATAGGGAATTTCCGGTTTCATATTTCTACACCTGATGAATGGAAATTGTGGTGTCACCGCAAGGCACCACACTTGCTAGGTTGTAGGCTTCAAATCGGCCGCGGTCCGTCAGTACACACCGGACTCGCGAGTCGTCACTGCCGACGTTAGCAGACCGAGCGCCGCCACTCGGCTGGTCTTACGAGACAAGCTAGCGCACTGGCCAGTTCTACAGCCGACTTTAATAGGAATGGTTCACTTTTTATAGCTTCAGAGATCTCATTTGCAGAGACGCTAGTTAGCGTAGCCTTCAGCTAAGTCAGTAGCTACGACCTAGCCAGGCGCCACATTCAGTTTATGCATTGACAATTGATCTATATGTGTGAAGCAATCAGAATTGTAAAGAAGTATTCGCAGTTCAGTCTATAACTGCACTTGTAAATATTTATACTAAGATGGTATCTGTTCTTTCGGACATGTCCGAAAGAACAGATACCATCGGTGAATATGCAGCTCGTTAGAATGAAATTACAATGAAATGAACACCCTTAGCTGCTTACAGGCGTTGACATATATCAACGAGGACAGATGAAAATGTGTGCCCCCACCGGGACTCGAACCCGGGATCTCCAGCTTACATGGCAGACGCTCTGTCCATCTGAGCCACCGAGGACACAGAGGATAGTGCGACTGCAGGGATTTATCCCTGGCATGCCTCCCGCGAAACCCACATTGTTAACGTATTGTCCCTCACCACATTCGTAGTGCCCCGCCCACTATACTCATTACTCGCGGCGCGTTGCCGATTCCCGGAAGAGTTCGGGCACTGTGTGTGCATTCGCACAGAAGAAGAAGATGATTAAGTGGCTGGTGAGCCTTAACTCTATATATATACTAAGATGGTATCTGTTCTTTCGCTCATGTCAACGCCTGTAAGCAGCTAAGGGTGTTAATTTCATTGTAATTTCATTCTAACGAGCTGCATATTCACCGATGGTATCTGTTCTTTCGGACATGTCCGAAAGAACAGATACCATCTTAGCATATATATAGTTAAGGCTGACCAGCCACTTGACCATCTTCTTCTTCTGTGCGAATGCACAAACAGTGTCCGAACTCTTACGGGAATCGGCAACGCGCCGCGAGTAATGAGTATAATGGGTAGTGCACTACGAATGTAATGAGGGACAATACGTTGAGAATGTGGGTTTCGTGGGAGGCGTGCCAGGGATAAATCCCTGCAGTGGCGCTATCCTCTGTGTCCTCGGTGGCTCAGATGGCTAGAGCGTCTGCCATGTAAGCAGGAGATCCCGGTCGGGGCACACATTTTCATCTGTCCCCGTTGACGTATGTCAACGCCTGTAAGCAGCTAAGGGTGTTCATTTCATTGTAATTTCTTGTAAATATTATTGTACAAAGTCAAGATCGACGTTACCGCTGATGCTGAAATAAAGCTAAGTATTTAATTACATTCCTGTCTACTAACTTTCTAATCACCTAAGATGTTCCAGATACATCCCGTCTAGCCTACGTGATCAACGCGTGCAATTAATGGCCACACCTCTTGATCAGACTAAGAGTCAAATTGCGTGGCTCAGCCGGGTCACCCTCTTTCCATGAGGCCCGTAGTTCCGCCTCATACATAACAAAATGGCGACGAGTCTTCTGCTAATTGGTTAGCTGTGATACAAAGATAAAAAGTGTGTTTTTCCTGTCTTCTAACGAACTATACTGTTGGACGGATAATAAACTCCTGACAGACGAGTGACTGTGGGTGACAGTGGTTTGCGTAGCTCCCATACTGCCCAGTTGAGTTTGCCCTGATTTCATTTGTATAATGGCCACGCCACAAACACCAGGTGTACTGTCAGAATTTTACCGATTGCAGAATCAGCAGACGCTAGCGTTACTGGATGCACTTGGACAGCTCGTCCAAGGTCAGCGTGCGGTACAACAAGATACGGCCGCCGGCGCGCCACCGCTATTGGAGCCCCAGCGCGCAGTACCACCTCAGTAGCACCTGCATTGGAAAGCTGGACGGAGTGGCCGCGGCAATTTGGCTTTCATCTCGCCGCCTACAGGGTTCAAGGTAACGAGCGGCAGCCTTTTCTCTTAGCGTGTGTCGGAGTGTCCACTTATCGTGTGACAGTCAAGTTGTTTCACCGACGAGAAATAGCTACTTTGTCATACGAAGAGATTCTGCCAGCATTGCAGACTATTAATGTTGTGGCAAAGAGGTACCAATTTTTCCGGACAAGACGTGCGATGGGGCAGACTAATCGGGAGTGGGTGGCATATTTACGAGGCCTCACTCGCGACTGTGCCTTTGAATGTCAATGTGGCCTCACGTACTCGGATAGCATTGTACGTGACGCCATTGACAAGAAGGTTTCTGATACACATATCAGGGAACAGATTTTGAAACTTGTCAGTCCCTCCTTTGCCCTAGTGATCGACATATTGGATCGACAAGACACACTGGATTTTGCTCGGGAGTTGTTTGAAACTTCCCCAACAGTGTGTCAGATTAGCAAGCCTGCAGCGCCGTAAACGGCCCTCGTGCCCGGCCGCGCCGGGTGTGCCGCGCCGGCAGGCAAATGCTGTATTGAAATCGTGCCCGCGGTGTGTTACTAAGCATACGCGCCAAACTTGCTTATCACGTCAGGCTGTTTGCTATTTTTTGCAACAAAAATGGACATGTTCAATCTGTTTGTCAAAGAAAGCTCAAATCGGAAACTCAAAATCGTTCCAGGCACTTTGCTTCCCGCCGGAATCGGAATCGAACTAAGACTGCTGTGGCTCGAGAGCATTCTCCGTTGGAAATTCATGGTGTGCGTCCCACACCGACCAGTGACACTCTACCGTATAGTGACTGTGTTCGTTCTACCAGTAGCGCGCGTAGACATAGACGGAAGTCCCGCCCCACTGCTTGTGATTTCGTGCCTGTGTCTGTCGATGTTGCACGTGTCGTAGGAAAGACCATAAACGTTTAGTGGACTTGGACATTTACGGCAGCGTGATTCGATTACAGCTCGATACGGGACCTGCCGTTTCTTTAATAAATCAAGACACAAACTATTGGGCAAACCCCCTTTTCGTGACGCAAACAATACGTTGACTAGCTATTCAGGACAGAAGCTCCCTGTATTAGGTCAGTGCAGCCTTCTTGCCACGTACAGAGGACAAACAAAACTTGTGTCTTTTTACGTACTTCGTTCTACTTCTTCAGTGAATTTCTTTGGTTTGGATTCTTTTCATTTGTTTAACTTTTCCATTTCCGATAATGTCCTATTAGTGAACCGGACTGTGCCTTCGGACAGTGTTCCACGTCCCTGTGCTGAATTTGCCGACATTTTTACACCGGACCTGGGTGGCGCCAAGAATTATCAAGCACATTTGGAACTTTTAGCATACGCGCAACCGAAAGTTTTCAGAGCACGCACGGTTCCCCACGCTTTGCGTGATAAGGTCGCTAAAACATTACACGCTTTGGAAGCCCAAGGTGTCATTGAACATATTGAGGCTTCCCTCTGGGCACCGCCCTCAATCAATTTGCCGAAACCTTCAGGAAAATTGAGACTTTGTGTGGGCTTCAAGGCAACTGTGAATCCGCAGCTAGTGACCGCGCCATTTCCTTTGCCACGTCCTGAATATCTTTTGGATAAACTATGTCCGTGCACATATTTTTCGAAGTTGGTCGATGCGTACTTGCAAATTCTGGTGGACGAAGAATCCCAACGCGTATTGGTAGTTAACACGCATCTGGGTTTATGGTATACAAGTTCCGACGTCTAACATTCGGGTGCGTGTCGGCCCCTGCATTCTTCCAACAATACCTTCAGACTGTTTGTGCGTCGGTCCATACAGCCATCAATTATCTTGACGATATTGTGATCTCGGCAAGGACGGAGGAAGAACATTTAGCTAATCTACGGACCTTATTTCTGGTTCTGCGACAGAACGGTCTTCGCTTACAGAAGGGCAAATGTGTATTCTTTGCCAGTGACTTGCCATACCTGGGACATGTACTTAATGCGCAAGGCATACATATCAGTCCCACTCACGTCCGTGCCATATGAGACTTACATCGCCGACGAATGTGAAGCAGCTGCAGACTATTCGATCCCAAGAAACCTCTTTTGTTAATGGTGGATACATCTGATTTCGGGATCGGTGCTGTGCTTGCGCATAAAGATGGTTTGCGCGATAGACCTATTGCCTTTGTGTCAAAATTGCTCTCCTCTGCGCAAAGAAATTATTCGCAGCTCGAGAAAGAAGCTTTAGCTCTCATATTTGGTGTGACGATATTTCATGACTTCTTATATGGTCGTCACTTTACAATAATCACCGACCACCAACCACTGACATCGCTATTTCATCCGAGCAAGCCTGAACGTCCACATACGGCGTAGAAACTTATCAGGTGGTCTATTTTCATCTCGCAGCACCGCTAAGATATTTTGTATCGGTCCACAGCTAAGCGCCGAAACGCCGATGCGTTGTCTCGGTTACCTGTTGCTGAGGATAAAGCATTCGATTCTTCCGAACTTGCTTGTATGTTCATCGACGCTGAAACTAATGACGTGGTCGAATCTTTTCCGATAGATTTTCGTCGTGTAGCCACAGCCACGGCTATCGACCCTGTCCTTGCTAATGTCCTGCGATATGTTACCACTCAATGGCCGTTGTCAAAGTCACGGATCTTGTATCGCCGAATTTTTGCTCACAAACAGAGACCTTTTGTTCGGCGTGGTGCGTTGTTGCGTACTCATAATGATCAGTCAAGGGTAGTAGTGTCCCGTGCTTTACAGTCCTCTGTTTTAAATCTTCTCCATCAAGGACACTGGGGTATAGTGCGGACGAAACAACTTGCTCGCCGACACTGTATTTGGTTCAGAATCGATGCAGCGATTACAAAGATCTGCTCTTCTTGCGCGGTGTGTGCAGAACAACAATCAGCACGGGCACCGCAGAAATTAGTTTCATGGCCGAAAGCCACATTCCCTTGGCAGCGCCTACACATTGATTTTGCTGGTCTATTCTGGAATGCTCGATGCTTGGTCGTGATTGATTTATACAGTAATTTTCCTTTTGTTGTCCGGATGTCTTCCACGACATCATCGGCCACCATCCAAGCATTATCTGCTATTTTTTGTATTGAAGGTCTTCCACAGACGATTGTATCCGACAGTGGGCCACAATTGATGTCCGTAAAGCTTCAATCATTTTGCAAAACCAACGGTATTCAACATCTGACGTGAGCGCCGTTTTGGCCACAGTGCAACGGTGCAGCTGAAAGGTTGGTCAGGACTTTCAAATCACAGATGTTAAAGTTGCGACACTCACATTCTCGGGATGACGCATTGTTGCTCTTCTTATCCTCATATCGTTCTCAGCCGTGAGATGTCCGCTCGCCGGCTGAATTGCTCCATGGCCGTCCTCATCGGAATTTGATGACGTTGTTACATCCACCGCATCGTGTTAGTTTGCCACAGGCGGACTCCTACTTTTGCCCCTGGCGACGGTGTTTATTGTCGCCAATGTCGTGGGTCTAAGCGTTGGCTTCAAGGGCACATGTGGTTTTGGGTGCCTCTGGTGAGGTGCGCAGGCATATCAAACAGTTGCGCCTCTGTAGTCGCAAGGAATCTGCCGCTCGCCCTCTGCTTTCCGCTACGGTGCCGTTCGGTCAGCGCCCCTGGGAACCATCTACTGTCTCGTCTCATCCGCCGGTGCTACCGACGATTCCTACCATTTTACCACACGACGACTCGCCGGCGCAGACTCATGGTAGCGCGCCGGAGGCGCCCGCAGTGGAGGCATCGCTGCGACAGCCTGGTGCCCCTCTGGGTCAAGCGAAGAAGATCGGTCCACGGGAACACTTGTCCTCCGGAGTGGAACTCATGCACACTCCAGAAATGATGTCTTCGCCCGTCCGGTGCCCCGACTCAATAGAGGTCGATCCTTCGGCCCCACCCATAGCTATAAAGGCGCCAGCAGCTCATGTTGGCGTGCACCCTGCGGGAGGTTTACAGGCGTTTCCTCTCTTCCCGCGGTCCGAATGGCGGGTTGCGGATGGCACAGCATCGCCTGAATTTCGGCTCCCCACCTCTCCGCATATGTCAGAATGGGGGCCTCCCCGAGGCGGTCGTAAGCCGTATTCCACGGGCGTTCGCCGATTTGCGGAGGAGGAATGTGGTGTCGCTGCAAGGCACCACACTTGCTAGGTTGTAGGCATCAAGTCGGCCGCGGTCCGTCAGTACACATCGGACCCGCGAGTCGCCACTGCCGACGCTAGCAGACCGAGCGCCGCCACTCGGCTGGTCTGACGAGACAAGCTGGCGCACTGGCCAGTTCTACAGCTGACATTAATAGGAATGGTTCACATGTTATAGCTTCAGAGATTTCATTTGCAGAGACGCTAGTTATCATAGCCTTCAGCTAAGTCTGTAGCTACGACCTAGCCAGGCGCTACATTCAAAATGGCTCTGAGCACTATGGGACTCAACTGCTGTGGTCATAAGTCCCCTAGAACTTAAAACTACTTAAACCTAACTAACCTAAGGACAGCACACAACACCCAACCATAACGAGGCAGAGAAAATCCCTGACCCCGCCGGGAATCGAACCCGGCAACCCGGGCGTGGGAAGCGAGAACGCTACCGCACGACCACGAGATGCGGGCGGCGCCACATTCAGTTTTTGTTCAAATGTGTGTGAAATCTTATGGGACTTAACTGAAAAGGTCATCAGTCCCTAAGCTTACACACTACTTAACCTAAATTACCCTAAGGACAAACACACACACCCGTGCCCTAGGGAGGACTCGAACCTCCGCCGGGACTAGCCGCACAGTCCAGGACTGCAGCCCCATAGACTGCTCGGCTAATTCCGCGCAGCTTCAGTTTATGCATTGACAATTGATCTGTATGTGTGAAGCAATCAGAATTGGAAAGAAGTATTCGCAGTCAGTCTATAACTGCACTTGTAAATATTATTGTACAAAGTCAAGATCGACGTTCATCGCTGATGCTGAATTAAAGCTAAGTATTTAATTGTATTCCTGTCTACTAACTTCCTAATCACCTAGGATGTTCCAGATACATCCCGTCTAGTTCACTGATCCTCACGTCAGCCTACGTGATCAACGCGTACAATTAATGGCCACTCCTCGTGATCAGAGAGTGTCAAATTGCGTTACTCAGCTGGGTCGCCCTTTTTCTACGAGGCCCATAGTCCGCTTCATACATAACAGAAATGCCGTGTGACTAGGGCCTCGCGTCAGGTACACCGTTCGCCTGGTGCAAGTGTTTCGAGTTGACGCCACTTCCGTGACTTGCGTGTCGGTGGGTATGAAAGGATGATGATAAGGACAACACAACACCCTGTCCCTGAGCGGAGAAAATCCCAGACCCAACGGAGGAATCGAACCCGGGCCGTTAGGTATGACATGCCGTCGCGCTGACCACTCAGCTACGAGGGGCGGACCACACCTGGTAATAACAGTACACTGGTTCTGTTTGGACCCATTTGGTAATAACGTCGCCATTGTTCACGTTTCCGTATTTACCGCACGCACATCGGAAAGACACGAGTGGCACATTAATCCCGTGACTACTTGACGGTTCTTATGCATGCGCACCGGATTCACGTACGTTACGTACACGCTGCAGAAACGCCCTCACACGGAAACTTTTTATCGCCCCTGGTACATTAATACTCGGTTTCAGCTCTACAGTACCACACAATAAGTACATGTAACTAACAGAGCATAGGCTTTTTTGCAATATACACGGTGTCCAGAAAGGACTCCCCGATTTCAAAATTAAGTATCTAGAAAACAAAGATCGATACAGGAATGCAGTAAACGGTATGTTTATTGTGAAAATTGTAAGAAGTTTATACAGCAGTTTGAAATAATAGTTACAAAAGCTGCTAACAGATGGCGCTGTAATCGCCATACGTAATGCCTAGTATAAATAGTGATCCGAAGCCCAGAGCGATCAGTTCCACTATTGAAACGTGAAAGGAGGTTAGCGTACCGAAGGAAGAGATTAAAACCTTGTACTACACCGAACAACGCGTTTTTCCGGTGCTAGAGTACCACAGGTTAGAAGAGAGTCCTACGGCAACAAGGCGAAGTTTTCAAGCACGATTTAATGTTCCAAAAGGACCCGATGCGAAAACCTTCGTACGCTCTTCGCAAAATTTCAACGAACAGGCAGCGTAACTGATGATCTAGCGGGGCATGTTGGCCGCAAACAAACCGCAGTTACGCCTGAAAATATCGCCACAGTTTCTGGAATTATTCAGCGAAATCCAATGTCATCCGTCCGTAGAATTGCATCTGAGACTGGTTTGAAGCGTTCCAGCACGCATAAAATACTGAGAAAGAGCCTACACATTTTTCCATTCAAAATTCAAACGCATCAGGCCATACCCATACGAGCTGTGCAACAAAGGGTTCCGTTGGCTAATCAGATGCTCACAATGATTGGTAGTGAAGGATTTGATGTTGGCTGCATCTGGTTTACAGATGAAGCACACTTCCACCTGAATGGATACGTGAATAAGCAGAACTGGCGGTTTTGGGGTTCCGAAAAGCCATATTGGTGTGAAGCGAAACCCCTGTATTCTCCTAAAGTTACTGTGTGGGCTGCAGTATGCAGCAGAGGCATTATTGGCCCTTTTTTCATTCGAGAAACGCTCACTTGTGCACGTTACGCTGCAATTTTGGAACAATTTGTCGCCACACAGCAAGCGTTAGAGGATCGACCAGGTACTGAATGGTTTATGCAAGATGGAGCCCGACCACATCAGAGCGAACAAGTGTTTCGCTTTCTTGAGGAATACTTCGGGAATCGAGTCATTGCTTTGGAATATCGCAAATTTACTGGTGCAGGCATGGATTGGCCTCCATATTCGCCGGATTTGACTCCCTGTGACTTTTTTTTGTGGGGCACAGTGAAAGACATGGTCTACCCGAAGCATCCCGCCAAGCTGGACGAGCTTGAATCGGCGATCTCTGTGGCATGTGAATCCATTTCGGTTGAGACACTACGAAATGTGATGGCCAATTTCATTCTTCGTTTGCGCCACCTCTGTAGTGCCAATGGTGAACATTTTGAAAACATTGTGATGTGATTGTTTGCAAAGATTGTTTTCATACGATTATTTCACTTATGTACGCTGATATGAGCTGTACAGCGTACAGTGCCATCTTTTAGCAGCTTTTGTAACTATTATTTCAAACTGCTGTATAAACTTCTTACAGCTTTCACAATAAACATACCGTGTACTGCATTCCTCTATCGATCTTTGTTTTTGAGATATTTAATTTTGAAATCAGGGAGCCCTTTTCTCGACACCCTGTACGAACATGTACTATAGCTTACATCGTAATTCCGCCTTAATATTTTATATTATATTTAATGTACTTGCATATTAACATATTAGCACAATACACGCAGCTGTAGTATATTAGCACATCAACAGAACATTGCTGGCAGCGGCCGGCCGAAGTGGCCGCGTGGTTCTGGCGCTGCAGTCTGGAACCGCGAGACCGCTACGGTCGCAGGTTCGAATCCTGCCTCGGGCATGGATGTGTGTGATGTCCTTAGGTTAGTTATGTTTAACTAGTTCTACGTTCTAGGGGACTAATGACCTCAGCAGTTGTCCCATAGTGCTCAGAGCCATTTGAACCATTTTTTTTTTTTTGCTGGCAGCGCGGGGTAGTCGCGTGGTCTCAGGCGCCTTACCACGGTTCGCACGGCTCCCCCTGTCGGAGGATTGAGTCCTCCGTCAGCGTGTGTGTGTGTGTGTGTGTGTGTGTGTTGTCCTTAGTTTAAGTTGGATTAAGTAGTGTGTAAGACGGACCGATGGCCTCAGCAGTTTGGTCTCATAGGAACTTACCACAAATTGTTTTCCATAATATTGCTGAATGGAATCCTCACCTTGTTAAGCCTAATGTAAATGCAAAATAGACTGAAAATAATAATACTTCGACTTGTAAGACGCATAATAAATCTCCTTGGCAGCTAGTCAGAAGTCAGTACTAACGAATAAATAAATAAATAAATTCTCACAATATCAGAATTTTCAACACCAAAGTGTTGATTGTATAGCCGAAGCAGCTAAAGCTGAATAGCACAAGTAAAACTTTGCAGAACATTCATGTAAGAGCTTAAGAAAATATTTTAGGTAATGCTGTCTTCTCTCATCTTGGCAAAAGTCGGAAATCTGAACTTTAGTTTATTACCATAATTGTACTGCCTACAACGCGAAGAGCATTGTACTGTGACTCAAAAACAATCTGCTAGATTCGATAAACTGCTCTGGTCAAAATCTCTATCCGAATCTGACAGACTGTTTCGTGTAAATTCGCCTAAAACGCTACAACGACTATTCTATAGAGGAAGAAGGTAAATACGAGGGTTTGATCCTAAATAGTGGCAACTATTTATTCACAACCGACACAAAAGATTTACATGTTTGTCCCTGTTACTGTCCTCGAAAGTAGTCACCAGCGTTGTGTAGAACCCGTTGCCAGCGATGTGGAAGGCGTAGTATATCGTTGGCAGAGCCTGTTCTGTTGATGGTGCGAATGGAGCGGTCTACTGCCTGTCGAATCTCTGGAAACAGTTCTGAAGTGAATGCCACGAAATGGTTCCTTCATCTTCGGAATCAAATCAAAGTCACAAGGACTTAAGTCCGGGGAGTATGGTGGATGGTACAGTACTTCCCAGTCCCATCGACCGAACAGAGCAAGCACAGCTTGCGCTGTATGCGCCCGCGCATTGTCGTGCAAAATGATGGGTGGGTTGCACAGAACGTGCCGCCGCTTCTTTCCCAAATCCGGTCGCAGGTGATGCTCCAAAAACGAACAGTAATTCTGTGCATTGAAGGTCTGCTGTGGAACAACGTAATGCGTTAAGATAACAGCATCACACTCGTACACGAGAACGACCATAACTTTACATCGCTCCTTTCGCACTATCGAAACAAAAGGCTCTGCTAACGGTATACTACGACTTCCACATCGCTGGCAACGGGTTCTTCACAACGCTGGTGACTACTTTGAAGGACAGTAACAGGTGCAAACATGTAACTTTTTTGCATCGGTTGTGAATAAATAGTTGGCACTATTTACGTTCCAACCCTCGTAATTATTGTCTCGGGTGTACGAGTATCAGGAGCTCTAACAATGTAACACTTGCTATTGGGAAATCTGCACACTGTTAGTTAGGCAGAAGGTGCCTTTGGAGTGCGTTAGAGGTGGCAAAAATAACGTAACTGATAGAAATAACCGGTTACTGAGAAGTAACGGTTACTGCGATAACCGTTCCTCTGATTCTGGCAGTTATTTCAATAACTGTTTAGTGTCAACAGTGCCTCGCGCCATCTGTTGATCGAAGATCGTAAGCGTTCTACAGACCATGGGAATAACTGTGAGACTGCGCGCCATCTGTTGATAAGAAGTGTGTACTATTTCGTGGGCCTTCGTTACTTTTAGCATAAACAATTAAATAAAGTTAATGTCCGAGCCGTGGCTGATAGGAGCTGCAGTACAGGCATTAACAAGTACGGTCGTTCCCTTAAGCCACCGCCTTACGTGTTAATTTAGCTTGGACGGGTAGTAGAAGGAAAGTTACTTAGGAATTCGAGCGACTATGGAAATAACTGTCAGAGACCGGTATTCTCCTCTGACAGTTATCGTTATTGGCTCGTAGTTCTAGTTCTCTGGTAGTTATCGGGCTACCACCACAGATAACCTGGAAGCTGGTAACGGAATAACTGTGTGTCTAGACGTTCCTGACTCGATGATTCCAGTTAAAGGTCGTAGTTCCAGGTGATATTCCCAGAGAGGATAGTAACTGGAGCGAACAAATATTTTCGTACTGCTACGGAAATAGCCGCTGGCCATCGCGAATGACAAATAACATGTCAGAAAGTATAACATAATACAGTGGAATATAATAATTATCCTCATCATTTGTCAGGAGATTGTCAAAATATGTAAATATATCACAGTAACTGCTAATATTTACAGAATTGGTACACTGACAGAATAAAACACAGTTACGTACTTTTAATAAATTTATCGTACACAGAATACCCGATCTTGACTGTTGCAACCAAGTGCTGTCAAAACTGAAATATAGCAGAATTTTTACCTAAGCTGGTCTATCAGTCTCTGTTACGATATTCATCTACAGAGTAGAAGGAGGGGTAAATGGAAGCGTCTGATTCCACCCGTCTGCTTCGACGTAAAGGTGTTGTGGTGTGTGAATGTCATTACGGCACAGTGTTTATGAGTTGGTTTGTGTGTGTGTGTGGGGGGGGGGGGGGGGGGCTGTCGATCTAGGTTGCAGTGCCGGAATTTGCTGGTGGTAATTAATTTTTTTTTTCTAGCTGTGATGTTTTGTGTATTTATGATGTATTGAATGTGATTTAATTTATGTAGGGATGATTGATTTGTGGACTTTTGGGATTGTGGTTTTATTTTTCGCAGTTGTAGGTGTTGGTTTTTTGGCATCAGTAGCTGTGGTGGACCTATATAGGTCACCGGAAATGACCGATTCCCATTTTCATAGTTGTGTGTGTTGATGTCTTAGTATCGTCATCTGACGTTGACCTATATAGGTCAAGGGAAATGTCTGATTCCAATTTTCGTACTTTTAGTTGTGGGTATTGGTGTTTTGGTATGGTCACCTATAGTTGACCTATATTGTTCAAGGGAAGTGTCCGATTCCTGCAGATGTTTGTTGGTGTAGCAGACTGCTGTAATTTTTTTTTCTTTTTGTTCTTCATTTTGTGTTTTGGGGTCATGGTGTGTTTTTTTTTACTAGCTTGTCCTCACCCTAAAACCCCCAACTTCCCGCAGTTGTCCCATTGGTTTGATTGTATTTTTGGTGGGAAATGTTATTGTATTATTTATATGTATCTTCGTGTTTGTTGCCATGTGTATGTAGTGACGTCATAGACACACTTAAAATAGCCATTTCCGGCATATTGATGACGGGTGGAATCAGACACTTCTGTATCAAATAGTCTTTCAAACACACTGTAAACCGTGCCTTATCTGAAACCAAGTTTTTAATGGTTGCTGACTTGCTGGCAGTTTATTGAAAATGCATGTTCCTGAATATTGGACCCCTTTTGGACCAAGGTAAGTAATTTTAGGTCTTTATGTAGATTGCTGTTCCCATTTCTAGTACTGATATTATGTATTAAGCTATTAGTTGGAAATACTTGTAACAAATTTCATAAAGGAATAAATATACTAGGAAGCAGTGGTTAGAATACAAAGTTCCTTGAACAGGTTCCTACATGATGTTCTTGAATTGATACCACAAACGATTTTTATTACACGCTTTTACATGCGAAAAACTTTTGCTACGTTTGATAAGTTCCCACAGAATATACTCCCTTATGAAATAACAGAATGAAAAAATGTGGTATGCCCTTCCCAACTGAATTTATTATCGAGTTGTAGTCCCAGAAATGTAACACTGTCAACCTTTTCGATCTGCATGTCTTCATATGTTATAAACATGCTGTCGCTGGAGAAATCGAGCAGTTTGCAAATCTGACATAAAACTTGGATTAGCGTACTCACACTTTCCCCAATAGGACTAGCTTTTACAGCACAGGAGTAAACGAATGTGTCACAATACGTATATTTTTTGTTGTATTATAAGGCTGTACACTTTATTCTATTATGTGAGCAGCACAAGAAATTAAGCTTCGAATTTAACCTACAGTACTCAGTTTACATATTACTTCATACTTAAAAACGCACGTTGTTAACATTTTACTTAAACAGTGCTTTGGCGAAGTTCCGCGTACTTTCTGTCGCAGCTGCGAAGATAATATTTCTAATGGCGACCGACAACCTACAAACATATAATACGAAACACTAATAATCGTTCTAACATCAACTAAAACGTACCCGGAGTTAATAAGCTAAGGTTATGACACGATTCATACGACATTCCTGCTATTTCTCACTACTCGCAGTTATACTGATAACTAAACTGATTAGTGGTGGGCAGGAAATCGCGTATCTGTTAGAAATCACAGTGACTGAGAAGTCACAGATATCACAGTAGCAACTTTACAGAATCTAACTGCGATTTCAGTCACAATTAGCAGTCGCAAGTAGTATTTCACATTCAAAGACGTGAGCCATCTATTGGTCGAATTTAGCACTGCTTTCTGCGATTTCAGTGACAAGTCGCAACTAAGAGTCGCAAGTAGCAACTAAAAAGCGCGGTTAACAGTGGCATCTGTTGGCCGAAGTTCGTACTACGTCCATCTCTGCGGTACGCTATGGAGTCTAACTGCGATTTCCGTGACAAGTCGCAACTAAGAGTCGCAAGTAGCAACTAAAAAGCGCAGTTAACAGTGCCATCTGTTGGCCAAAGTTCGTACTACGTCCATCTCTGCGGTACGCTATGGAGTCTAACTGCGATTTCCGCGACAAGTCGCAACTAAGAGTCGCAAGTAGCAACTAGAAAGCGCGGTTAACAGTGCCATCTGTGGGTCAAAGTTCGTACTACGCCCATCTCTGCGGTACGCTATGGAGCCTAACTGCGATTTCCGTGACAAGTCGCAACTAAGAGTCGCAAGTAGCAACTTAAAAGCGCAGTTAGCACTGCCATCTGTTGAGCAAAGTTCATACTACGCTATTCGCTACCGAGTCAAACTGCGATTTCTGTGACAAATCGCAACTAAGAGTCGCAAGTAGCAACTAAAAAGCGCAGTTAACATACTTTTCCTAGTGTCATCTGTTGACCGACGTACGTACTTCGTTATGAGAGCCTTGTGCCTCACGAGATCGATGTGCTGTGTGTGCATATGAAGGGCTTATTTCAATAGTGGTAGAAGTCCATTTTTGTTAATTTTGAGATATAGAGTCGTAAAGTTAAATGAGCGCTGAAAAATCTGCAGTTGAGATACCAGAAATATTCAAGCATATGGCTTCTTGCTAGAGATGAACCTTTATTTATGTTTGTTTGGATCACTAATTTCAGAAGCATTATAGACAGAAAAGTGTAGGTAATGGACTTGTACCACTATTGAAATAAGCCCTTCATATTATATGACGACATGCACATTCAGCATCAGTTATGGTTGGTCAAATACTGCTGTGACTCTGAATGTATTATATTAATAAGAAGCAACATTGCCTTTTTCTCCTGAAAATATCAAGTAACGTAACAAATGTGTTTGATTCTGCTTCCAATATGACAGTTTTGGTTAATACTCCACATACCTACAGGACTTTGCAATGTTAACACAGCACAACTCAGACATCTGTATAAGTGTAGAGAAATGAAAACAGTCATATGAATGCCTCACTTTTGTTCCGACACAGTTCAAAACTCGGGAGAAAAGTTTTACACCTGGTGTTCTACATGGCAACTTCACACACAAGAACTTTTTGCCGACACTACTACCACCTACATAAGTAAGCTTTTCCTGTGTCACTTTCAAGTAATGCACTTAAGCTATTCCTGATTTAACTGGAAGATCTGTACTTCCCACTTTCATATCAACAGCCTCAAAATGCATATTGTAGACTTCGGGATATGTTTGTTACAGGTCAGTGTCACACCAAGATTGTGGAGAAAGGGGGGGAGGGGCGGCACGTCGGTATCCAACAAGTGTTTACCAATAAATAAGTGGCGGAAAATTACGGGCATAGGACGGCTTAACATGTGGAAAATGAGATTTTTATTATTCACTCAATGTATTTAACATTTATTATTCCTTTAAAATCGCACAACAACTTCAATAAAACACTTTAATCAGTCACACACTTATTTCATAATTATTTCACTTTTAAACTGCAAATCCTCTAAGAGCTGTCTTGAATCTTCACGAGTCTCTCTCAACAGCCTTGATGTGGATAGACATGTACAGCAACCAGTAATCAGTCAGAACTGCGTCTGCAAAAACACAAGGATTATTAAACAATTTTTGCTGTCACTAATTACTAGCAATATAATTGACAGAGTAGATTGCTAATATTTGCTATATCACATTTGCTAATATTTACTATATCACATTCGCAAGAACGATCTCACTGAAGTAATTAAGTCCATCAAAACGCTTAGAAACTAACCTCTCGTCTGACGAAAACAGTCTAAAGACTGGCAATTTCTTCAGATCTGTTGACAATGATATTTTGAATTATCACTTTACTGAGTGACTGAAATGTAGTTCAGGTACCTATGAACATAACAATATGTTAGAATTCATTTTCTAAACACGAACTATTACGGTACTGTGCGGCTACTTACATATTAATTACACTATTAATATTTTCGAAGTTGTTTCTTTAATACAAAATTAAAGCCAATGGAAGAATAAACGTAAAACATACTTACCAATGACAGGTTTGTTGAGATGCAATTTTCTGTGTGGACAGATGTAACTTTTTCATACGGTGGTACGTCGCAGAAATCGCAGGAGTCACAGAAATCGCAGAAGTAGCAGAAGTCACAGAAATTGCAGAAGTAGCAGAAATCGCAGAAGTAGCAGAAGTCACAGAAATCGCAGAAGTAGCAGAAGTCGCAGAAGTAGCAGAAGTCGCAGAAATCGCGGAAGTAGCAGAAATAGCAGTGGCGGAGGGATACGCGACTTAGGTTCCTTAACTGCGACTCTTAACTGCGACAAATCACAGTTAAGAATAACAGATACTGAAAAGTAGCATTCACAGAAATCACTGATATCGGAAAATCGCAGTTTAGCCCATCAGTTTAACTGATGGATTCCAACTATGTCGTTATTTAACTGTCGGAGTTATCGGTATTCGCTAGCGAAAAATAACTTGGCAGTTATTAATAACGGTTAACGATAACGGTTATCAAAGAATAACTGGAACTGTGATAACGGCTACTCCAGAATAACCGTTTGGCCCACCTCTAGAGTGCGTAGTGCGTAGCATCGTCAGACCCACAGAGCCAGCTTACCTGGAGGGGGTGCGGCGTGACGTAGGTGACGTGATGCCCCCTGTCGAGCAGCGCGGTCACCACCTTGTGCAGGGGCAGCGCGTGGCTCACAGCCCACGTGGGCGCCACGAACAAGATGTCCGCCGACCGGGAGCAGTGCGCGGCCAGCACCAAGAGAAGCCACGCCCTCGCCATTCCCATGTTTCCTGCAAATGTTGTAAGACTTCCGATAGCATACCAAAGTCTGGTTAATTCTCCATTCCATGTTGAATGCGTGAAAGTGAACTTACGGTGTCAGTGGCTTTTCCGTAGCATGTTGGTAATGGTTCGGGTGATGAATGATGGGAAG
The DNA here is from genome assembly GCF_023864275.1 of Schistocerca cancellata. Classification (NCBI taxonomy): domain Eukaryota; kingdom Metazoa; phylum Arthropoda; class Insecta; order Orthoptera; family Acrididae; genus Schistocerca; species Schistocerca cancellata. The sequence goes on from NC_064633.1 coordinate 58,292,626, forward strand.
TAAACATTGCAAACTACGAGTGGGATGAAGGACAGCTAATAACATCGCTAGTTCTTAATTTATTAGGTCTCACCCTAGTGAAATAGAGTATGGTAAATATTTCACCTTTTAGAAGTAGAAAACGGTTACATGTTCACACAACAGCTACTCATGCGTACATGGCCACTTGCACCACCCGCAAAGCATGACTACAACTGCACCTGATGTAAGCAGCAGTGTTGATGGGAGTAAGGAAGACCATGAGACTGGAAGGGGGATGGATAGAAGGGTAGGGGTGGGAGAATATGCAGTGCTGCATGTGGCAGTGTGCAAGGGCATCGTGTGGACAGGGTAGGACTACTAAGAGCAGCATTGGGTGGCGCTCTGCTACGGAGCGGGGGGGGGGGGGGAGGTTGAAACGGGAGGAGTAGGGAGGAAAGGAGATTCAGTGGTCAAATTATGGTATAGTACTCAGAGAAAAGAAATTTATAGCATAAACTGACTCAAAGAAGGGATTGATTGATTGATAGGAAACATGCTGTGGATTCAAGGAATAATCAATTTGGTAGGGAGGCAAAGTACGGGAGAATTTTTGAGGGAGATTAAGGCTTGACTACAGTAAGCAGGTTCAAATGAATGTAATTTGCAGAAGTTACACAGACATGATGAAGCTTGAATGGGATGGACGGTGGGAAGCTTCATCAGACCAGAATTTATATGGAAGACAAAAAATAAATAAAGATAGATGGTACATATTTATGAGTGGTTATGGAACAATTAACTCGCGATATATTACGGAAAAACAGCGAAAAGTTTGTGACAAAAATGATTGTAAACATCGTTGATGTGCTGTGGTTTGAGGTCCCACGCAAACCACGTCCTCGGAAATCGCAACATATTCCGAAAAGACAGTGAAATATATGAGACAAACAAGATTGTAATTTCTTTGCTGCTCGTTCCACTCGCAGTAATTTAAGATGTTATATTAGGTCCCAGCCTAACCACGACTTTGGAAATCGTGATATATTCGAAAAAAGAAAACAGCCACATATTTGTGACGTCCAAGATTATAAATTTTATGAACGATTCTCATTGGCAGCCGTATACTATCATATGATTGGATACCATCAAAGGTAACGAACTGCCAACTGCAGCACGCAACGGAAGATCAGGATAGACTGTAAGTGCACATTAGCCGTTGGATGTTACCGCTCTCAAATCACACGCTCGTAGGAAAAAAAGAAAATCTACCGATACTGTTAGACTGAATAATAAGAAATTGCATCTCTCATCACAAATTGACGTTACATTCTGGATAATCATCATGGGACAACAACAGAAATCCTGATATTAATGAAGAGGGACTTCCATAGTATTTTGATTCGTAGGAAGTGACAATCTCGTGTACAATGACTTCAAACCGATAAACAAAATTTGATATATAGGACAAGTAGCAGATGATAAGCGTTTAATTATAAGAGTGGCATCTATCTCTCAACATAAATAGACGAAAACACTACAAACAGTTTCACAACGCAATCGGAGGTTCGTCACTGAAACCAATCACAGTCATCAAATAGCAATTTGTCCACAAAGATTTATAGTTGAACTACTACATACATCTTCTCGTAAAGTAGGGAGATAACAGAGAAGAACTAATTGGTGGAATCCTAAATAAATATAATTTGCCGGTCGCTGTGGTCGAGTGGTTCTAGGCGCTTCAGTCCGGAACCACGCAGCTGCTACGGTCGCAGGTTCGAATCCTGCCTCGGGCATGGGTGTGTGTGATGTCCTTAGGTTAGTTAGGTTTAAGTAGTTTTAAGCCGTGCGGACTGATGACCTCAGATGTTAAGTCCCATAGTGCTTAGAGCCATTTGAACCATTTGAAATATAATTTACCCAAGAAAGCTGCCGCTTAAACAAACTTCGTTCAACCAATTCCTGAGTTTCTCGCGTCAGTATGAAACCTTTACAAGTTAGATAAACGCTTGTAATGTATAAGATTGAAAGAACGGCAGCCCAATTCGTGGTGTGTTTCTTTAATCAACAGGAGAATATCAGAAAAACAAAGGTCAACGAACCTCAATGAGACAAGCCACAACATTGGCGTTATGCGCCGCAGGGAGATTTATGTCCACAATTCACTATCAACCGAGGGGCGTATCACGTTTGTCAACATGCATCTCGTGAAGAGGCCACAGTGACAGAATTAAGTCCTTTGGATATGATGTAGGCCCGCATCTCGTGGTTGTGCGGTAGCGTTCTCGCTTCCCACGCTCGGGTTCCCGGGTTCGATTCCCGGCGGGGTCAGGGATTTTCTCTGCCTCGTGATGGCTGGGTGTTGTGTGCTGTCCTTAGGTTAGTTAGGTTTAAGTAGTTCTAGGGGACTGATGATCATAGATGTTACGTCCCATAGTGCTCAGAGCCATTTTTGATATGGTGTAATCCTGTTCTCGTGCTCGATGAATGATTGTCTCTGGCGTCGTACTATACACATGGCCTACGGTTCTGGCTCTCAGGTGAAACACTGCAGCCTATGATCAGTTAACTGTGCACGAGTAGCAATACAAGAGGTCGGGCGAACAAAGCATGGCCATCGTGGTCGGCTGCTGTCGCCTGGTTATGTTCAAGGGGCGAGCAGACGTTTATTATCTGCAATTACTCCAGCTGTAATAAAACTTATACAAACGTAGACTCATTTCTGAGTAGTGTTTAGGTTGAACACGGTAAATTAATATTCATTATGAGAATCTTTTTGAGCAAAAGAAGACTATTGTTTGATAATAACAAATGTTATGTGACTAGTAATTACAGCTTCGATTGCTCGAAAGCTCATCAATGATGTTACCAAGCTCGGTTTATAAATCCAAAAGTTCGAAGTTAATGTTCAACATCATGAAATTTACTACTACATTCAAGAGTAGTAAACTCCTCAAGTGACTCATTGAAATATTTGTATATCTGAAACAGTTTTATTAAATAGGAACTACATCACAAATCCTGAATGAGATTTTCACTCTGCAGCGGAGTGTGCTCTGATATAAAACTTCCTGGCAGATTAAAACTGTGTGCCGGACCGAGACTCGAACTCGGGACCTTTGCCTTTCGTGGGCAAGTGCTCTACCAATTTTTTTTTTTACTTTTTTTTCCTGTCACGCTGACCACTTTTTTTTACAATAACAAACATAAACTGCTTCTAGCATTTTTTTAAAAATATATAAGACGATGACTTTATAAAATAAAATTTTTCTGGGAAACGTAAATAAGTGGACTTTTTTTTTACATAACAGTGAAAAAAATAAAATAAAATATCCTGCTTCTGTCAGTACAAAACAATAACGGTCTACGTTCTTCTTTTAGGTGCGTACCTCGCTAATCCCGGCATACCTCGCGTTGGTGTCGGGTACGTCTTCACGTGTGTTTGTGGATCCTCTCCACTGTCCTGGTCCTTTCTTGTTCTGGTACTTATAGCCAATAATTACATTCTCCTACCCGGGACACCCCAACTGGGTGAGGGATCAAGCAAGGCACTCCCTAAAAAGTTTGTGTAATATGTTCGATATCTCGGATGTCTCATAAGCTGTGAGTGATGTTCCTGTAGTAAGGCCCAAAAGTCAAGCACATTCTTACTGCCGTCACGGAAAAGATAACGCACAGTCAAACCTCGAATTCAAGTCACTGCGTTTGTCTTCGTTCGGGGATAATATGTCCTATCTGGGAGAAGTAGTGTGCGTGGTTCTATTGTTTGCGGTCCCACCCGAAGGAGGAAGGCGATCATTTTTTTGACCAAACACCATACGTCCGCCGAAGGCCCGCATATCAGGCGATGCTCCTCTGTGTCTATAACGTTGCACTGCGGACACAGTGGCTCGTCCGCCATATGAATTGTATGCAACCTGGAACGAGTCACGTATTTCCCATTTACCACCTGATACCACAGTGCGCGCGTTCCCGTATCAAGGTGTGGGTGGTGCACTGTACGCCATACCACTGACCACGTAACTGTTGGTTGGCGGCGCTCTACGGCATTATTCGGCCGTCGTCGAGTCAAGATGCGATATATATCACGTGCCGTTGCCGTCCTGGTAGTCGGTAGTTCCATATGTACATAACTGTGTTCCACTAAGAAGGTTCGCATATGGGCAAGCGATGGTGAGATGTGAGCCACCGCTACCGGAGCCGAACGAGAAGGTGGAGCGAGTTCGTCTATCAAGCTGCCCGTCAGACTTGTCTGGTGTCGTGTCCACATCTTTATCATGTGCCACTGCTCGGTCGCGTACGTGGACTAGTCCAAGACCTCCACGACTACGAGGAAGGGTGAGGGTTTCGTATCCTACCTTAAAAAGCAGACCTGTGCTCACAAAATATCCTAGTGCCGCCAGGATTCGGCGGGCCAACACCACCGGCATAGGAAGAACTTGTGCCAGGTGGGGGATGCGAGAGGCTAGATAAGTGTTGGCAAAGGTGACCCGTTGTATCATATCCAGTGCCCTTAACCTGTGACTTCGGACACTCGCACGAATTGTTTGCAGAAGATGTCCGTAACTGAGCTACCGAAGCACGACTGACGCCCCCTCCTCAAAGCTTTAGTTTTGCCAGTACCTCGTCTCCTACCTTCCAAACTTTACAGAAGCTCTCCTGCGAACCTTGCAGAACTAGCAGAACTCTTTCAGGAGTTGGTTCTCGGTACTGCCAAGAATTTTTCTCTTGCAGGACGGCTCAGCGTCGTGATGCCAGATGAGGAGCTCCTCGACCGAGCAGTAGCGGCTCCACGCTCTGCAAACTCAGAGCAGAGAGCGGCGTGCCGGCCACGTGATCCTTCATGCCGCGTCTGCACGACGCCATAAGGTAGTGCATGACCCACTTGACGGTTGACGTTTTAAGGGGACATCCGCGTCTAGCATTACTTTCCATCAACAGTAGTTGTCGATACCAGTATTATTTTTTTTCGAATTGTGGACAGGTCACTATTTTCTCAGTTGCTCTTCTGAAAACTTGCATATAATTTTGTACATGTTATATTTCGAGCTAAAATTTATGAAAAGGAATTATTTTATATATATTTTAGTTTCCAAGTTATAATCGATAAGTACTAGTTCTGAATGTTTTTTTTAACATTGAAATTACGAATTATTTGTACACACAAAATTCCTATTATTAATTACGCGTTTTTGCGCTGTTTACAATGATAACTTCTATAGTCATTTATGAAATAATAATCGAAATTAATAATGTAACGAAAACTAGAAGCAATTCATTTGTTAAGAAAAATTGTGAACGCTTTGGAATGTCGTTATTTCCGCAGAACGAGAGAGTCGTAAGCTTGCCTTTGATGTGATCGGGCTACTTTTGTATAAAAGGTGAGAGAAATGTAATTGAGGCCTTGTTAATGTCAAAAACCAAAATGCTGGCCGGTGTGGCCGAGCGGTTCTAGACGCTTTAGCCTGGAATCATGCGACCGCTACGGTCGCAGGTTCGAATCCTGCCTCGGGCATGGATGTGTGTGAGGTCTTTAGGTTAGTTAGGTTTAAGTAGTTCTAAGTTCTAGGGGACTGATGACCTCAGATCTGAAGTCCCATAGTGCTGAGAGCCATCTTCAAAAACGAAAATACTGTATGATATACTAAACTGTGAGAAAATCAATGGAAAATATATTTACGTAAAAAAAGTTCTGCAACAGCAATCTTCCAATTTATTTAGTTCAGACCAACCGAGATGACCTGATGTTAGATTTTCAGATTCAAGAATCAGACCCCTAGACAAGAAGAGTTGGAGCCACGTCAAGATGACAAGCTAAGTAAATTACAATGAAGTGAATACCCTTAGCTGCATACAGGCGTTAATATAAGTCAGCAGGGACAGTTGAAAGTGTGTGCCCCGACCGAGACTCGAACCCAGGATCTCCTGCTTGCTTGGCAGACGCTCTTATCTCTGGCACGCCTCCTGTGAGACCAACATTCGCAACTTATTGTCCCGCACTATATTCATAGTGCCCTGTCCCTTACACTTATTACTCACGGCAGAAAATCTTACCGAGTCCCGTAAGAGTTCGGGCTCTGTTTGTTCAAATATCTCACGAAATAAGCATGAAACGAAAAAACTACAGAGAACGAAACTCGTCTAGCTTGAAGGGGGAAACCAGATGGCGCTATCGTTGGCCCGCTAGGTGGCGCTGTCATAGGTCAAACGGATATCAACCGCGTTTTTTAAAATAGGAACCCCAATTTTTTATTACATATTCGTGTAGTACGTAAAGAAATATGAATGTTTTAGTTGGACCACTTTTTTCGCTTAATAAGAACAAGAGTCATACTCTGTGAAAAATGTTTGAGTCTTTACTCTCCAGGAACAGGCACACGCTATGTGGAAATAGCACGTGTGGCTTTGCTGCCACCCAGATTGATTAGCGTTCCTCTTAGTTAGGCTCTCGTCAGTGTTTTCCCTTGTCTGCCTCCACGTGTCCGTTATCTGTGCACTACTCCCACCATATATCTGGGGACTTATCGCTCGTTGCTGCACCTCTATGCAATTATCTTTCCCGGCGCACAGCTTTAATCCGCGGGAGACTGAAAACAGCGAATATCTGGCTGCGAAGTGGAAGATTCGTTCTGCAGTTCTTTTACGATATTGGAAGAATACAAGCTGCCTTGGCTCTGGGCGTACCAAACTAGACATGCTGGTACGCCAGTGAAGTAGTATCCTCCAAAGCATTTTATCTGAGCGTAATAGCATCATAAAGTTTTTGGAGTCTGTAAATACATAAAATATGTAAGAAACCATAAACGCAAAATTCTCTTATTACTATGTATTACTTTAGTCTCGTAGGGAGCGTACCTATGTGTCTACTTTTAATTACTTACGAATTAATGACAAGGTAATTAGCAGTGTGTCCTGTGTGATGGCTAATTGCTAATGTCTGGGGCAATTCGATAGCACCTGTCACCATGTCCATCTTTGTTTTAGAGATGTTAATTTTCTAGTTGTGAACTTAATTACATACCTTATCTCAAATCGAAAATAAGTCCTTAAGTTTCCATCGGTTAGTTATCCACTTACACAAGAAAATATTCTTTCTATGTTGTACGCGGCTTTGCGATAGCTCGGCTCATACAGATAGCGGTTATTCACAAGATTTTTTGCATACTGTCAGTCTTCCTGTTTCCCCAGTGTGTAACAGTGGACACCGCTGCTGTTCGCACGGCTGTCGCTATGCCCGCGTGACCACGTGCTCTCCACGCGGCCGCCTGCTTAGCCGGACAGGCTGCTGAGACGGTGGCGGCTGACACCGAGGCGCAGACGTCGCCGACCTGCCCTCAGCTGCTACCGCACGCTTCGCCGCTTGTCGCGCCACAGAGGGACAACTGCACACTCTGTATTCCACCTTCCAATTAGAGCACGAACAGCGCAATCCGTATCGTGTTGCCAGCGAAACGCAGAGATATCGCTTATCTAACTTGTCTCTAACGGTCATCTAAACAGTATTTCTATCAGGGGCGATCGAAACGTTTTTGTATGACGACGTTGCTGCAGCGTACATACACTCCTGAAAATTGAAATAAGAACACCGTGATTTCATTGTCCCAGGAAGGGGAAACTTTATTGACACATTCCTGGGGTCAGATACATCACATGATCACACTGACAGAACCACAGGCACATAGACACAGGCAACAGAGCATGCACAATGTCGGCATTAGTACACCTTTCGCAGCAATGCAGGCTGCTATTCTCCCATGGAGACGATCGTAGAGATGCTGGATGTAGTCCTGTGGAACGGCTTGCCATGCCATTTCCACCTGGCGCCTCAGTTGGACCAGCGTTCGTACTGGACGTGCAGACCGCGTGAGACGACGCTCCATCCAGTCCCAAACATGCTCGATGGGGGACAGATCCGGAGATCTTGCTGGCCAGGGTAGTTGACTTACACCTTCTAGAGCACGTTGGGTGGCACGGGATACATGCGGACGTGCATTGTCCTGTTGGAACAGCAAGTTCCCTTGCCGGTCTAGGAATGGTAGAACAATGGGTTCGATGACGGTTTGGATGTACCGTGCACTATTCAGTGTCCCCTCGACGATCACCAGTGGTGTACGGCCAGTGTAGGAGATCGCTCCCCACACCATGATGCCGGGTGATGGCCCTGTGTGCCTCGGTCGTATGCAGTCCTGATTGTGGCGCTCACCTGCACGGCGCCAAACACGCATACGACCATCATTGGCACCATGGCAGAAGCGACTCTCATCGCTGAAGACGACACGTCTCCATTCGTCCCTCCATTCACGCCTGTCGCGACACCGCTGGAGGCGGGCTGCACGATGTTGGGGCGTGAGCGGAAGACGGCCTAACGGTGTGCGGGACCGTAGCCCAGCTTCATGGAGACGGTTGCGAATGGTCCTCGCCAATACCCCAGGAGCAACAGTGTCCCTAATTTGCTGGGAAGTGGCGGTGCGGTCCCCTACGGCACTGCGTAGGATCCTACGGTCTTGGCGTGCATCCGTGCGTCGCTGCGGTCCGGTCCCAGGTCGACGGGCACGTGCGCCTTCCGCCGACCACTGGCGACAACATCGATGTACTGTGGAGACCTCACGCCCCACGTGTTGAGCAATTCGGCGGTACGTCCACCCGGCCTCCCGCATGCCCACTATACGCCCTCGCTCAAAGTCCGTCAACTGCACATACGGTTCACGTCCACGCTGTCGCGGTGTTAAGACTGCGATGGAGCTCCGTATGCCACGGCAAACTGGCTGACACTGACGGCGGCGGTGCACAAATGCTGCGCAGCTAGCGCCATTCGACGGCGAACACTGCGGTTCCTGGTGTGTCCGCTGTGCCGTGCGTGTGATCATTGCTTGTACAGCCCTCTCGCAGTGTCCGGAGCAAGTATGGTGGGTCTGACACACCGGTGTCAATGTGTTCTTTTTTCCATTTCCAGGAGTGTACAATGTAGCGGAAACCCGATGCTCTTATACACTGAAGCCCCAAAGAAACCGGTACAGGTACGCGCATTCAAATACAGAGATATATATAAACAGACAAAATACGGCGCTGCGGTCGGCAACGCTTATATAACATAACAAGTGTCTGGCGCAGTTGTTAGATCTTCTACTGCTGCTACAGTGGCAGGTTATCAAGATTAAGGTGAGTCTGAACGTGGTGTTATAGTCGGTTCACGAGCTATGGGACACAGGACCTCCGAGGTAGACATGAACTGTTGATTTTCCCGTACGACCATTTCACGAGTGTACCGTGAGTATCAGGAATCCGGTAAAACATCAAATCTCCAACATCTCTGCGGCCGGAGGAAGATCCTGCAAGAACGGTACCAACAGCGACTGAAGAGAATCGTTCAACGTGACAGAAGTGCAACTCTTCCACAAATTGCTGCAATTTCAATGCTGGGCCATCAACACGAGTCAGCGTACGAACCTTTCAACGAAACACCATCGATATGGGCTCGATGATTTGTACACTTGATGACTGCACCCCACGACCCAAGCCTTACGCCTCGTCTGGGCCCGTCAACACCGACGTTGCACAGATGATGACTGGAAACATGTTGCCGGCCGAAGTGGCTGTGCGGTTCTAGGCGCTACTGTCTGAAACCGCTACGGTCGCAGGTTCGAATCCTGCCTCGGGCATGGATGTGTGTGACGTCCTTAGGTTAGTTAGGTTTAACTAGTTCTAAGTTCTAGGCGACTGATGACCTCTGAAGTTAAGTCGCATAGTGCTCAGAGCCATTTTGGAAACATGTTGCCTGGTCGTAAGTGTCTCGTTTCAAATATAGTGGCGATGGGCCTGTGTAGTTGGAGTGGTATGGGATCCCTGATACGCCCACACACAACTCTTACAGGTGACACGCACGTAAGCATCCTGTCTGATCAGTTGCGTGCATTCACGTCCATTGTGCATTCCGACGGACTTGGCCAATTCCTGCAGGACAGCGTGACACCCCACACGTCCGGAACTGCTACAGAGTGGCTCCACTAACACTCTTCTGAGTTTAAACATTTCCGCTGACCATCAAACTCCCCAGACATGAATGTTATTGAGTATATCTGGGATGTCTCGCGCCGTGGTGTTCAGAAGAAATCTCCACCCTCTCGTACTCTTAGTGTTTTATGGACAGCCCTATAGGATTCATGGTGTCAATTCCCTCCAGCACTATTACAGACTTCAGTCCAGTCCACGCCACGTCGCGTTGCAGCACTTCTGCGTGCTCGCCGTAGCTCTGCACGGTATTACGCAGGTCTACCAGTTTCTGTGCCTCTTCAGTGTATAAGCACCGTCACGTAGGCAAGCGATTAATGTGCCATTCACGTAATTACAACGTGCGTCCCGTAAATGCGAAACTTCAACGAAGACGACGTTATTACCAGTTGCATCCAAACAGTACCAGCGTGTTGTTATTCTTTTCTTGGCTGCGAAGGAGAGTGAAGAGTGTGTCTGTCGTAACCACCGTTGTGGAACCGTGCGTCAAGTTCCGTACTGGGCGCGGTTCGGCACAAGACGACGGTCGATGTGGGAAGCCAGCCTCGTACATTACGGGTGAGTGGGAGACACTAGAGGCACAAATTGTGTAGTCCTCATGTCTCCTCATGCGATTATCACGACTTCAGTCGCTTAGAAAAGGCCGTGCCCGGTTGACGGTTCCTGTCGGACGAGGATGTGCAGCCGGCAGTCACAGACTTCTTCGCCCAGGACACGGTGCACGGTGTTTTACCAAACGCATAACTTACACCTCATGTGTCTGTGGGCTGATTGTCCCCCCTTCCCCCCCCCCCCCCCCCCCCCAAATTGCTCTCGGTGGTCTGACCATATTGGCATACCGATTCTGGGCAGTGCAGCCATCGAACGGAAACTGTTTGATCGCCCCTTATACGAGCAAAGGTATGAAAGGTCAACCGGTTACCTCGTTCCAGTCGCAGGTCGCCTGTCTACAGGCTTGAAGGAGCGACAATTGTTTGATTTTCAGTATGTCCCATAATTATTGACGGAATTTAAAGAGCTGTCATAAACTAACAATTGTTATTGTTGTTGTGGTCTTCAGTCCTGAGACTGGTTTGATGCAGCACACCATGCTACACTATACTGTGCAAGCTTCTTCATCTCCCAGTACCTACTGCAACCTACATCCTTCTGAATCTGCTTAGTCTATTCATCTCTTGGACTCACTCTACAATTTTTACCCTCCACGCTGCCCTCAAATACTAAGTTGGTGATCCCTTGATGCCTCCGAACATGTGCTACCAACCGATCCCTTCTTCTGGTCAAGTTGTGCCACAGACTCCTCTTCTCCCCAATTATATTCAATAACTCCTCGTTAGTTGTGTGATCTATCCATCTGATCTTCAGCATTCTTCTGTAACACCACATTTCGAATGCTTCCATTCTCTTCTTGTCCAAACTATTTATCGTCCATGTTTCACCTCCATACATGGCTACACTCCATACAAATACTTTCAGAAACGACTTCCTGACACTTAAATCTATACTCGATGTTAACAAATTTCTCTTCTTCAGAAACGCTTTCCTTGCCAGTGCCAGTCTACATTTTATATCCTCTCTACTTCAACCATCATCAGTTATTTTGCTTCCCAAATATCAAAACTCCTTTACTACTTTAAGTGTCTCATTTACTAATCTAATTACCACCGCATCACCCGACTTAATTCGACTACATTCCATTATCCTCTTTTTGGTTTTGTTGATGTTCATCTTATATCCTGATTCTAGACACTGTCCATTCCGTTCAACTGCTCTTCCAAGTCCTTTGCTGTCTCTGACAGAATTACAATGTGATCGGTGAACCTCAAAGTTTTTATTTCTTCTCCATGGATTTTAATACCTACTCCGAATTTTTCTTTTGTTTCCTTTACTGCTTGCTCAATATACAGATTGAATAACATCGTGGAAAGGCTACAACCCTGTCTCACTCCCTTCCGAACCACTGCTTCCCTTTCATGTCCCTCGGCTTTTATAACTGCCATCTGGTTTCTATGCAAATTGTAAATAGCCTTTCGCTCCCTGTATTTTATCCCTACCACCTTCAGAATTTGAAAGAGAGAATTCCAGTCAACATTGTCAAAAGCTTTCTCTAAGTCTACAAATGCTAGAAACGTAGGTTTGCCTTTCCTTAATCTATTTTCTAAGGTAAGTCGTAGGGTCAGTATTGCCTCACGTGTTCCAACATTTCTACGGAATCCAAACTGATCACCCCCGAGGTCGGCTTCTACCAATTTTTCCATTCGTCTGCAAAGAATTCGTGTTAGTATTTTGCAGCTGTGACTTATTAAACTGATTGTTCGGTAATTTTCACATCTGTCAACACCTGCTTTCTTTGGGATTGGAATTATTATATTCTTCTTGAAGTCTGAGGGTATTTCGCCTGTTTCATACATCTTGCTCACCAGATGGTAGAGTTTTGTCATGACTGGCTCTCCCAAGGCCGTCAGTAGTTCTAATGGACTATCCATTAAGAGACGTAATTGTACGTTAAAAGTCGAACGCAATAAGTAAGGTATCAAAGTTAGGAACTGTGTACGACCGTCTTGATGTAGCATAACTCATCGAGTGCAAATTACTCTGATTAGATTTATCCAGTATTTGAGAGCACTTAGCGACTTTCAGCAGAATTTACACGTAATGTCAAACATTTTTGAAAATTTTTCTCACTAACAGCCCGTCCCCTTTCACCACACACCTCACAAAATAGTGAAATGAAAAGAAAAAACCTTTATTGCTTACTACCTTCTCGCTGTTGATACAGTAAAACATCATCACGAGCGACGTTCTAAATCATAACTTCTTCGCTACTAACTGTACTCGTACCACATTCTGAAGGCAGTATTCTTATATGCCGCTGTACGTACCTTCAGAATTGCGTCATTGTACGATATATATTTCAGAGAATATGACGCCACAAAATTGAAGTGCGTGAAATGAATGGGTGTTCGATTCCTTAAAGAACAATGGTGCTGGGTAGGAGAGAGCGGAAGAGGGAAAGTTCTCTGGACTGAAACTAAATGCAATCAAGTGCCAAGAAACTTTACGAAAACACAGATGTGACAGGAAATACAAAGTAAATTGTTCTTGAGGGGAGAATTTTGTCATAACTTTCATACGTTATGTTTACATAACTTACGGGGACGCAATATGTTAACGTGGTCGGCAACAGCCGATATTTCGACTGGTCATCACTCCGTTATTTTCAAGGCACAAGTGAAACGGGCGATTTAAAACGTCGGTGTGCAGTGCTACGGTAAGGGGGAAACAAAAGACGGCGTACGCAGAAAATAAAACACACGCGGTATAAAACTAGCGTCACTACGAACTAAAAACAACCATGTCCTACGCGCCACGTCCTGGGTACTGAAATACTGTCGCCAGCTGTGTTGCGTGCTTTGTGGCGTGATGGTCAGTTTCGCTGCCTGTTGCGCTACTGGTAGCCAGTTCAAACACATCCAGCAGGAGTTATTTATTATGGATCATTTCTGGAAGGTTGCTGGAATATTTTATGTGTGTAATGCTTGTATACTGTGGAATTTTCGATGGTTGTGTAAGTACCAGCATTCTGGAATATTCGAGGTTTGATTAAATAGTTGCTCCCTCCGTCCAAGAGGTCTGTTCTGTTCGGACTGTACGTTAGTGTCCTCATAGAAGTCCTTTCAGTGTTAAATGTTGTATTTCACTGACGATCCCGCTTTCGGGCTTAGACGTGACTGTTGTTAATTAGTGAGAATGTTCAAAATATCCGCGGGTGTACTGCCGGTCCACAGTGTCCAACGGGCACAATATTTCGGCGATCATACATCTCGCCATCATCAGGTGAACTGACGGACTGAGCTCCTGTGAACGTGCCGGCACGGAGATCCGTACGCTATGGCTGCTCGGGGGTAACTGGGTTCGGTCGCGGCGGCGGCCGATTTAAATACCCTCCGCCCGCGGCGCGCTCCCTCCGCTGTCCGCGCCCCGCGCCACGGTCGCGCGGTGGAACAGATTGCGACGGCGTCTGAGATGACGTCGGAGTGATGGCTCTGTCCGCCGTTTGCTCGATTTACTCTTGATTAACCCAATCGCTGGTTCCCAAGCCTTGCTAAGATTATAGCCACAGCCACGATTTATGAGGTCGTCATTGGTGCGAATTTCGATGGCTTCTCTAACAACGCTGTCCCAGTATGTCGACGTCTGTACCAGAATCCTCGTGCGTTCATACTCCATTGCGTGATTTTCTGACAAACAATGTTCAGCGACCGCCGACTTCTTCGGATACATCAGTCGAGTGTGCCTCTGGTGTTCACGGCATCGATCCTCGACGGTACGCATCGTCTGACCTATATACGACCTGCCACATTGACACGGAATCTGGTACACGCCGGCCTTCCTCAAACCGAGGTCATCTTTGGCGCTCCCCACCAGTGCCGCCGCGGGCGGAGGTTATTTAAATCGGCCGCCGCCGCGACCGAACCCAGTTCCCCCTGAGCAGCCATAGTGTACGGATCTCCGTGCCGGCATGTTCACAGGAGCTCAGTCCGTCGGTTCACCTGATGATGGCGACATGTATGATCGCCGAAATATTGTGCCCTTTGGACACTGTAGACCGACAGTACACCCGTGGATATTTTGATCATCAAATACGCCGGGAGAAACTCATAATCACGGTGAGAATGGATGAGCAAGTATCGCCAAATGTGTTCCTGCGCTGTTTTAGCAGTGAGAGAACAAAGTTCTAGGTACAAATCAAGAAGAAACCTCACTCTCTATTTATAACGTATCTGGCTGATTTAATTTCAACATCTCAGTATCACTACGCCGGGATCTCTGCATTGTTAATTCCATCTGCTGACTGGTGTCGAGGCCATGTTCTGCGAGCCCGTTCGGCTCTTGATAGCATATGTAAGACTCGTGCTCTTTGCACTGGTCTTCCACGGTCTCGAAGGTCTGACCGATGTGCGACATGCCGCAACTGCACGGGATACGGTAGACATCCGCATTCTGGAGTTTCCTCAGGAGAACTTCACGTTTCATCCACAGTGCTTAGGAGCAACACTACATCTCATTCTGCAACAAATGGCAGTCATAAATGGATTGAAATACGGGCTCCGAAAATTAAAATCTTTTACGGTGCAGAATCAAATTCAGCGACAGGCACTGCTGAGTACCGCTTAAAAATATCTGAAACTTCCTCGACGATAAGACGCTTATCTGGCGTTGAGGCAACAGCAACAACTCTTATCACGGACTCTAAGATGCACGTGCCACTGAAGTAATCTCCAAGTGCGTTGAAGTCATTAGGGACCAGAGAGAATGGAAACGAGTACCTGCAAGTGTTTCGGAGCGCGATCCCAGGAATCCCCGTCTGAGGCGGCAGGACGCCAGCGCTCTGCCGTGCAACTCTGAGAATCGGGCGTGTCCGCCGGTGTGCGGCGGCGCCTCGGGCTCGCTTGTTCCTGGTGTGTCGGCAGGACGGCGACCGCTACCGCGCAGTTCCGCTCCGGCGGCCACTGGACACTGCACGGCGCACGGCGCGCTTATATCTGGTGCAGCTGTGTTGCGTCATCCGTGAGGCACTCACCGCAGCGTGAGGTGGCAGCTTCAGACCGGGCCGCTACTGTCTGTCGTGAATCAGCGGGAAAAGAACGAACCAGAAATTTGTTGGTCATTTTCAGGAGTGGGGAGGTGGTTATCGCTGGCAACTCCTCTCCCACTCATTCCTAGTCCCCCACTCCGTCACTCACACGGCCCGATCCCTACCACAATCTGCATCAACATGGAGAATTTGATAACGAATGCTGCTGTGGTTTTCAGTCCGAAGAGTGGTTTGATGCAGGTCTCGACGCTACTTTGTCCGCTGAGAGCCTCTTCACCTCAGCAGAACTACCGCAACCTATATTAATTTGAACCTGCGTAACATCTTGGCATCCCTCTACAGTTCTTACCCGCCAAAACTTCCTTCCATTATCAAAATAATAACTCCCTGATAATTCAGAATGTGTCCTACCAACCTGTGGTTGCGTACTGTAAGACCTTCGGTACACACACCATCAGATTATTTGACGTCACGCTCTAGCGAAGTAGGCGAGTGTCAGCAATATGTCTCGTGGTCTTATCGGGGCGTGTTTATCTTCTGCCATTAGGTCAGACGATAGAAATGCCACTTGCACGCTTAGAGTAGCAGATTGACCGTGACCAACTTTAAAAAGAACTTGATTAATTTTCACACACATTTATTAAAATAATAAAAAGCATAGACATTACGTAACTTGATTCTGGATGCTGTTTACAATTGACAATCTGAAGTTCCTTTGGTCTTGGTACGTTAATCTTATTCTCACATATTTCTGATACTTGACAAAGTGTCTATTCATTTATCTTCATGGCTACGTACAATATGGTAATCTTATTAGGCGCAGACTGAAACTTGACTATAGACTGGTACAGACTAATGTAGACTGGTACAGACAGGTGCAGATAAATGCAGACTAATGCAGACTGACTAATTAGAAGTCTGTACACTCGTTATAATACCTTGTGCGTTTATGTATCACTGCGCGAGTGTGATCCGCGAGGATCTAAGTTAGCAACAATCTCATTGGCTGTGTTACATATTATTACTTATTACGCCGGGAAAGCCTATGTAGTCACATGTGTTACATATTAATACGCGGATCGGCGGAAGCAGAATTTGGTCCGTCTCTAAGGCAGCGCCATCTCATAGTGCAGAGACGGACGAGCGCTGCGCCTGCGATGTTGTGCTTAGCGGGGCGCGCTCTGGTGGGAAACTTGTGTACGCGCGACTACGCGTAACTATGTACACAACACAATCCATTCCTTATTTTAGTTAGATTGCACCATAAATTTCTTTTTTCTCCTATTAGACACATTACCTTCCCATTTGATATCGTTCTACGCACACAATCTCTCGCTTTGTTCTGCAGCAGCATATTTCAAAAGTTTCTATTTTCTTCTTGTCTGAAATGCTTGTCTTCCACATTTCACTTCCATGCGAGGCTACATTCGAGGCAAATACCTTCAGAAAAAGACTTTCTAACACTCGGACTGATGTTAGGTGCTAACAGGTTCTTCATTTTCAGCAATGTTTCCCTTCATACTGCCAGTCTGATGATGGTCGAAGTAGAGAGAATGTAAAATTCCGTTATTTTACTGCCCACATAGCATAGTGTTCTCGTCTAATTCTCTCAGCATCGTCTGATTTAATTCGAATACTGTCCACTACCCTTGCTTCACTTCCTTGTCGTTCATATTACAATTATAAATTCAACAGAGTATAAATTTTGTTCGAGTGCTCTTCCAAACCCTTTCCCCTCTCTGACAAAAACTTTGAGGTTACCCACTTAAACTGTAATTCTGTTTCTTCTCTGCCAACTTTAATTCCCTTTCCAATCTTCTCCTTGGTTTCCTTCGCAGCTTGCTCAGTCTACAGATTGAGTAATACTGGGAACACACAACGATCTTCAATACTCGGCTTTTAAAGGGACTCTTCATCAACCACTGAACGTATTCACCCATACAAGCAATGGGATTTGCAGTAAGTCTAATATTATTTTCTCGTGAATGGAGAAACACTTGTAAAAAGCATTTGCTTAAATGAAATACAAATTGATATTAACTTTTTTATGTACCAGTGAGTTATAATTGCAGTACTGGTTGAAAATTGAGTGATTTCAGTAACTTCAAACCATTTTCAGTTACATTATTATCTGACAAATAACATCCATATTTTAAACCACAATGGGAACTGTTAATACTCTTTTTGGGTGTCCATTCGGATGCAATCGTCAATACAAGCAGTTGATCCACCGATAAAACACAGGATCACACACACACTGAGAACTGCTGTTAATTGTCAACTGTCTTGGTGTACGAAACGGCTATTAGTGTTCATACTGACACATGTGTAAACATCAGTCGTCAGTATTGAGGAGAGAATTAGAAAAGAGAAATTAATTTTGCTTATAGGTACTTGTAAACACCCTTTTCCTCTAATTTGACGAGCATTGGTAGTAAAATGGTGTCAAAAACTTACAATTAGTGATAATGTTGTCATTGGATAAATGATCAATCTTATTTGCATCTTACTGAAATTATTATCAAAAATCGCATGAGTCAGGTGACATTTTATTCATTTCCTTCATTTCGTATTACATTTCAAATACTTCACATTGCTAGAAAACTGAAAATAGTAGGTAAGCTGGATTCCAGTCATAATTGTAACTGTATATCAAAACTGTACCATCTCCTCGGTAAATGTTTCAAGATGACTGTAATTGTTTTACGATTAGGGGTTGTACTACATCACAGTGTATAATTTAATAAGCATCACATTTACTTAAAACAAAGAACAGAATTTTTGTGAATCAATGTTTGTTAACAAGTGCAACCAACAGCACATAATGGTAACATTCATACTACTAATTCTAAGAAGATATGGGTGAACAATGAACAAATAAACAGCTCAAACTGTTTATTATGTTAATGAATCCTTACAAGAAGTCAGTTCAACCTTACAATTTTTTTCATATGTTTTTTCAGTGTAAATAAAACCAATGAATTTTAAACATATAATTAAGCCTTTTAATTATTTATATGTTACATATATAAAGGGAAATTCATTTTTATAATAGGCTAATATAATTAAATATATAGCTAATATAAAACTTTCTTGTAGTTGCGTTTATTAACCGAGCAATGATACCCCCGTAGTTTACAGTGAAATGAAGGTCTACCGACTTTCTTGGCCAGCAACCTGATGTCTTCTTGAGCCACTTATGTTTTCAGTATTGGAAGTAATGACTGTAAATGTTAAACGTTCATTTTAAAACCAGAATAATGTTTTTCATAACTTCATTTTTAGATGCAATGTGCCAATACATAAATTTCAAAATATTTGCGGAGTAATGGACTACCATACAGAAACACTGTTGCCATTCCTCTGTATAAACACAAGTTCCTCTAATGTTACCGGCGTAGTCCTTATAAAGGTCGTGCGAGTGATATGTTGGAGGAAATAATGTCTTATTTGATTTCTGTTTCAAGCGGACACTTGGAATTTTCTAAGACTCTGCAGAAAGTACAACGCCTTTCTAGCAGCATCTACTACTACTACAGTTTTTCGAGTATTTTGTCCCATTCTCTCGGTAACGAAGGAACCTGTGGGACGGGTGCAGCCTTTCTCTGAATCGTATCTCTCCTCTCTTAACCCACCTTGTTAAGTGTCTATTATCGTCGAACTATACCCAAGAATAAGTTTAATTTTTCAGCCGATCATTTTTTCGTGTGAATTGTATTAAGGTACATCGAAGTGTCCGCCCCAGTAGCTGAGTGGTCAGCGTGACGGATTGCCGTCCTCCGGGCCCGGGTTCGATTCCCGGCTGGGTCGGAGATTTTCTCCGCTCAGGGACTGGGTGTTGTGTTGTGTTCATCATCATTTCATCCCCATCCGGCGTGCAGGTCGCCCAATGTGGCGCCGAATGTAATAAGACCTGCGCCAAGGCGGCCGGACCTGCCCCGCGAGGGGCCTCCCGGCCAATGACGCCAAACGCTCATTTCCATTTCAGGTACATCGAACCCCCAAATCCATACACTTGTGTGTAGTAGCCACCGGTACTCTGGGCGGAGTCTGTTGGCTCTGTGAGCTCGGCCGTGATTGAACCTTCTAGAACTCAAAACTCCGGTCGAAATTATTTAACATCCTTTGGGCTTTTGCTACCAAAACTCCAACAAAAACCAATAAAAACGTCAGAACAATGGGTAAGAACCAACTACCCTGGACCCCAGTTAGTAGGACTGGGTAGTAGCCCTTATCATCGGACTCCAGGGGATCAGGCATCTCATGAAGAGGCGAATCAGAGCTTCTCAGAAATCCTCAAGTCTAAGAAAATGGGAACATTCAACACCAACACACTAGTGAAACCACATAACTTGAAACAACTGCCAAACACCATGGATAAATTCAGCGTCAATATAGGAAACACGATTCTCAGAGGAGAACCACTTTTATCCACAAACTAGAAAATATACAAGGGGAAGTCATCCCAGGAAGAAATCTCAAACTCTTCGGAACAGGATTTGCAGTACACAAATCAGTACTGGACTCTGTGATAGCGTTCACTTCAAAATTAGAAAAAAACACCCACACTCACGATTTGGAAACAAAGCCTATCCCCACACGAATAACTACGACAAGAAAAACCCTCAGATGACGGAAGATTTTTGGGAAGACCTGTACGAAACCACCAACAAAATTCCCACGAATCACGTGAAAATATTGCCAGGGGATTTTTTAATGCCCAATTAGCAGGGAAAGATAATTCATAGATTCAACGGAAATACGCACGGCCCACAAGAGAACAAACAAGAATGGTGAGAACAATATAAGCTTCTGTAAGAATTGAGACTTCAGAATCATGTTAATGAAATTCCAGAAACCAAGCAATAGAGTTTCAGATAGATCACATAGCAATACCTACGAAAAGTGCCAGAGAAATTATGAATGTAAGAACGAGGGTAGGATTTTTCGAAGCCGATCATCACCTACTAGTAATCAAAGCGAAATTTATATCCAACGGACAGATCAAGAGAACCAAAAGAACTTTCAGAACAGACCCAGAGTAGCTAGAATTAAATAAGAAAGGAAAAACAGAAAAAATTAAGAATATTGACAGCAATAACTGCACAGAACTGTAACAAAAAATGAAGGAACTGATAAAATTGAGGCAACCACCGAGAAAGAGGGAACGCAGTTGGTTGAAAATGACATGTCACAGAGCCATAGAAGACAAATACAAGGCTGCCATAAATTTAACGGTCATAGAACATCCGTTAAATTGGAAGAATTCAACAGGATAAAGAAGACCACTTCGAAAACAATTCGTAGAGAAAAAGAGGTTACGAAAACAACAGATTGAAACAGATAGAAGCGGACTCCTATAAAAAATTCATGTTTTGTTTTTGTTGAACATTCAGAGAAAATATGTCAGTATATGGACCACTGAGCTTACGTTTCAAAAGGCAAAACGGAACGCTTGAGGCATTTCCTAAAAAGAACTGTAAAATATTAGCGCAATTCTACGACACAGAAGTAGATTGTGAGAACTCGATGCAGAGTCTACAGTTCGAGAAGCCAGAACCTAACCCCGATTCCAAATCCCCAACACACCAGAAGATCATGAAAATAATAGAATCATTGAAAAATAACAGAGGATCTGGAGAAGATAGCGTGATTGCACGAATCTGGAAATGAGACAACGAAAGCATTAGACTCAAAATACACAAAATCATCGAAAACATATGGAAAACAGCGCTAGTGATAATGTTATTTTAGCCTTAAATTGCTGTTTGTTATATCTAGATTCACTGAACCGAAGAAAATGTTGTCACCAAATGTAGTGTTTCTGTCTCGAGTGAGGTGTTAGTATACTCTAAGTATTGCTCGGATATTACTTTTAGCACAACGTGACAAGAATCATTTTGCTTCGACTCCATTGACCTCCGCGTGCGTTTATTCCTTAGATAGGGAGTATGAATCTGCTCATGTCATTGTGGTACAACCGGGGAATTTACGCTCGTGATTTTCCAATCTTTCTCTGAATAGTTCTGCTACTACGACACATGATGTGGATGGACGGCGGAAACACCTAATTACCCACTTGTGATACGTCCTTGACGCTTATCTTCAAGCTTTTTATCAAATTATCTGATAACTTTGTCTAGAACCAAACTAAAAATAGACGGGTCTCGGGAGGTGAGACCGTCTATTTGCAGAACGTGTATACAAATTTTGAAAAGCTCTGAGACCATCAAAGAATACACAAATGAATGAAGTACTTACTCTTTGTCGGCTGTCGCGAGATTCTAAATCCTATCGAACGTCATTAAATTGGAGTCTACTGTATAGTAACACTTCTGTAAAATACTGAATACATATTCTCCTGGATGTTAACTACGTAACTTACTATGTGGCTAACTTATCAACTTATCGTCACAGAGATAACATATGTATCGCTTCACAGTTGGAATCGTTTCCTGGAGGAAACCTAATCAAGACCAACTGAAGCCATGTTACATAAACCACGAATAACAAAATGTGCTTCCCAAAGCAAATCATCGGCCATTATTTCTACACATTGCTAGAAAACTGAGCTGACATACTGTGTTTAATGACTTGACTATCGAAAGAATACCAAAATTGTTGATGTTGATTCTCTAACTTCTGTCGAAAGTTATTTGACATGGGTAATGAAAACAATTAATGATCAGATATAGTACAGTAAAACGTGCTAGAGTGATGAACAGCGATGTCACGCCTCACTGCAGAATGAGGTCAGTGTTTTATTATGGTCAAGCAGCTCAGACTTGTGATGTGATACAGCAGGTTGATGGTTGACTACTAGAACACACCGCCTGCTGAGGAAATATGAAGCACTCAGAAGGGGAGCAGTAAACGAAATGAAACTGCTTGGGTTACAGGCTATGTGAGGTTATTTTTGTGATTAAAATATCGTGCCAAATTTACAAGGAAGCTTTGCAATATGAGCCCACTTAACAGCATGACTTGAGTAGTATGGCAGGGTAGGTACTGGAACAAATGGGTCCTTAGGTTTAGTATGCCTGGGTCAACAATACGGTAACACCCTCCGACCCACAAGGCGAGGTCATCGTATCAGAGGGCCGGTACTGGAACAAGGGGCCATTGTTCTCGTGTGCCGAGGTCACTGGGCCAATAGGGATAAAGTTCCCCATCCCCTCTTTTTTCTGTTCTACTTGTGTGAGTTTCGTCATTCATTCGAGGTCTGTACCCAGTACTGGAAGGATCAGGGTCTTTCTCTTTGTAAATTATAACGAGTACATAACAAAATTCTTTTTTATTAAGAATTTTTTTACAAAACATTTCTTTTTTTGCAAAGTCACTTAAAAACATAACTGTTACTTTTACTTTAATAGAAAAAAACATATTCAAATATAGATTCATTATGTTTACAACACATACACACACAAACAAAACAACTGTGCCAAGTGGTTCGTCCATCTATTCCACACATACTCACTGTTTACAAATAAATAAATACACAGCCACACTCAGTCAGTTAACAGGACGAGTACGGCAAGGTGCCAATCGTCTCCCCACGGGTGAACCATTTGTCGTCATGACGCAACAACCCAACTTCCAGCTGCAGTGGACTATGGACCTCAAGGCCTCACGATCTAAAGACTACTTGGAGCACTTAGTGGAACGGTGCCAATGCCTTCTAGCAGGCATCCCTCGTAATCGTCGACTGAGAGAACTTTTCAGGCCGCGCAGTGCATACCGTTAGCCTCTCTCTGAGTAGCGCCTGTATCTGTACAGTATGCGTATATTTTCGATCCGAGCCCCACACAATCTCCACAGTCTGTGTACCATTAGCCTCGTCCTTTATCAGGCCGACAACTCTCTCGTTTTTATGAGTTTATGCCACATATCCGAACTCGTCGAAGCTTTATGGTGGTACCTTATTGTTTGTTATGGATCTCAGCCTTTCACCTTCTAGATGAAACTGTCTGCGTCATTATAAAGTAACTTTGCATAAGTAAATTTTCGTCTTGTAAGGTTATATTGGAATACTTTATGTGGAATTTGCTTTCAAAATCATACCCGCAACATCACTCTTTCCGGTATCAAACAGGGATGATTGTCGAAGGGGATGGTGCGGATGACTTTAATAAGCTCTATTCCCAAAGTGATCCACTACTAGAGGCTTCTGTAGTACATGATTTATCTCTGTTTTTTTCCCAAGCGTCGTCTCCACCTTGGTCACATAACCATTGTATGGGGCTAGTTGCTCCGGACACAGCGTCAAGTCACCTCGCTCGCCACGGAAATGGACTGTATATGACAGTTCTGCCTCCACGACATATCCCTTATCTGCAGCCACATCTTCGAACTTACCCTATCTGATGATTACCTTTGCCCACAGCCATCGGAACCCTCCAATCGGCAGAGATTGTTGCATGGTGTTGCTTGTTTTCATCCAAGTATAGGATGTACCTCAGATCGTAAGAACGCCTGTACTCTTCCTCGCTCATTCACAGGCTATTCGCCTTGGCGTACCTATGCACATACTAGCAAAGAGCCCCGCGGGTCTCGCCTTTGGAAAAAAGGCGCATGGCAACATTCGACAATAGTTCGATAGCGACACGTGTCTCGGATGAAACAACAAGTTTACTATTACCAGTCACTGTATATTTATCTCCGCGTCGCGTTTAGAAGGTTTAAATCTCCGTAATCAAGTGCATTTACATGTGTTAGCATGACATGTGAGTGTTACGATTTCGGGGGAACTTGTAGAACTGTCTAGTGGGAAACAAAACACTGTTTCAGAACATGGTTTTGGCGGGTTTCTTTGCACCTAGTTGTTTAAAAAATGTGACAGTTTACACGTAACACATTATGACAGTGAAAGGTACCTGTTACCACTGGAGGTATTCTATTTTACTTGTTCTATTTCCTCTGTTAGATGTTTAGCTTGTCGTCAAAAAAATCCCCCAAAACCATATTCTAAAATAGTGTCTATTTCTTCTCTAGGTAGTGCCACAAGTTCCTCCATAATCCTAGCATAACACGTACATGTCATATTAACACATATAAGTCCACCCGCTGGTGGATGTTTAAACTTCCGAAATGCGTCGTGGAGATAAATAAACAGTGACTGGCAGTACTGAACTTGTTATTTCATTCGAGACACTTGTCGATATCGAACGATTGTCGAATTTTGTCATACTTCTTTTTTCCAAAGGTGGGATTCGCGTGCCTCTTTACCAGTGTGTGCCCAGGTAGGCCAAGACGAATAACCTGTGAATGAGCGACGAGGAGTACAAGCCTTCAAGAACGGTCCCGGCAAACCTAATTTTTTGACATGTGTCTTTTTTACGTGGCCACCCACGAAAGCCCTGGTGATGTGTAATAATAAGCAAGATCTAGAGTGTATGTGTCCATGCACACATCCCGGGATTCATCGAAAATGTTGTCGAATAGGTGCACGTTTTTGTGAAAGTAGAGTAGGGCATATTCCCCTAAAACAGGGCTGACAAACTCCTGCCAAACATTCGCCGCGTGCCTGTAATCTAGAACCGTTATGGCAGTGTCTGATAAGTTTACTAGTGAATTCAGCTATCCCAGACAATGTGATTTCGTCGAGTATCTCCTTTGAATCCAGGTATTCGCAAGGTAAGACTCCCCTCTCCACCACAAACTGAAACACTGCGTCATCAGGACGTGCAGAAATATGCATGTTCTCCTGACGTAGTGTCTGAGCAAATTTCTGAAGAAGTGCTTGCATGGTAAAATGGAACCCAGGGACTGAAGCGACAGTTTTGGCGTGAGTCGTTTGGCGAAGCACATGTATTTTTCAACTTTAGCAGCCAAGACACTAACCTTAGTTGCTTTGAAACCAAAATTTCTCAAGTGCTCAATAAGAAAGTGAGCATCATCTACTCTCAAATTGTGAAAGAAACTGCGTATATCTCGTGCTAGTTGATATTTCAAGGCCGGCCGTTGTGGACGAGCGGTTCTAGGCGCTTCGGTCCGGAATCGCGCTGCTGCTACGGTCACAGGTTCGAATCGTGCTTCGGACATGGATGTGTGTGATGTCCTTAGGTTAGTTACGTTTAAGTAGTTCTAAGTTCTAGGCGACTGATGACCTCAGATGTTAAGTCCCATAGTGCTCAGAGCCATTTGAGCCATTTTTGATATTTCAAGTTGCATGTATTGTCAGCTCTGATTCTGAGGCATTAGGAGTAACGTGTTGTAATATCTGACTTATGAACAACAATCGTTTTATACATAATTTCTGATGTCTGCTCTAATTGTAATCACCTTTTATCATTACCATATTAATTTTATTCTGATGATTTCATGTGTGGGTGTAGCGTGTAGCCCCTCCACACTCTCATCGACGTGGTGACCATCTCAACAGATTTTTCACTGTCACCTCCATACTGTTATTTGCGAATCGAGGAATTCACGGAATGTGGGGCCGTGATGACTCCTACGTCTGGGTAGGATTACCCACTAACACCGTGTCATCGAGGTGGCAGAAATGGAAGAAAAGCGATGAAGATTAGCGGATTTAAGGACAGAGGAAAAAAAGTGTCAAGGCAAGCGCCAAGGGAAAAAAAGCCTCTGCGGCAGTCTGGACGGATAGTAAGAACAATCTTCATGCATGGGTAAGTGATTGGGTATCGTGCAATGCTTGGTACGAGTGTTATGTTTAGGTCCGAGTCGACGCGAAGAACTAGACGGTGCACCGACGATGCCTCCTGGGTCAACTGCACCGTCTGCGTGCCTGTAACAGCGACAGTCGTCATTTTAGTGGTCGATTGGTCACAGAATCGATCGAACATCCTAGGAGGTTGTGTGGCCTCTGTTTGTGTTTAGAGTGCAAAATTTGGCATCCCTGCTGTGGCCGGTTGAGCGGCTGGGTGATTCACCTGGCGCTGGCAGTCAGCTTTGCTGTGATCCACGGGTTCGTTATTTGCGTTGTTTCTACATCTACGTCTACATTTATACTCCGGAAGCCACCCAACGGTGTGTGGCGGAGGGCACTTTACGTGCCACTGTCATTACCTCCCTTTCTTGTTCCAGTCGCGTATGGTTCGCGGGAAGAACGACTGTCTGAAAGCCTCCGTGCGCGCTCTAATCTCTCTAATTTTACACTCGTGATCTCCTCGGGAGGTATAAGTAGGGGGAAGCAATATATTCGATACCTCATCCAGAAACGCACCCTCTCGAAACCTGGCGAGCAAGCTACACCGCGATGCAGAGCGCCTCTCTTGCAGAGTCTGCCACTTGAGTTTGTTAAACATCTCCGTAACGCTATCACGGTTACCAAATAACCGTGTGACGAAACGCGCCGCTCTTCTTTGGATCTTCTCTATCTCCTCCGTCAACCCGATCTGGTACGGATCCCACACTGATGAGCAATACTCAAGTATAGGTCGAACGAGTGTTTTGTAAGCCACCTCCTTTGTTGATGGACTACATTTTATAAGGACTCTCCCAATGAATCTGAACCTGGTACCCGCCTTACCAACAATTAATTTCATATGATCATTCCACTTCAAATCGTTCCGCACGCATACTCCCAGATATTTTACAGAAGTAACTGCAACCAGTGTTTGTTCCGCTATCATATAATCATACAATAAAGGATCCTTCTTTCTATGTATTCGCAATACATTACATTTGTCTATGTTAAGGGTCAGTTGCCTTAGCTTGCCGTAGATGGTTATGTGCCCCTACTACGAAGTGTCTTTGGGCGATTCTGCTTCCACCTATGGTTGCGGTCGTAGATTCCTAGATTCAAGGTGAAAGGTCTGTTAGAGTTACTCGAGTTCCTGTATAGACGTGTGGCGAATTTTTTGAATAGCTGCGAGAGAATCTCGAGGTGCTATTCACTGTGAAGGCCTACAGCGCGGGTATACTGCGGGGCGTTGCTTATGGTACGTAGAACCTTGTTCTGTGGGACCTGCAGGCGGCGCAGGTGTACTGGAGCTGCGAACCCCCAGACTGGGGCTTCATACGTCATCAAAAGTCTAAACAGTGTCATGTATGTGGATCTCGAGAGCGTCCTATTCAGTTTACTTTGCCTGTTGAGCGTTGGGTAAAGTTACTTGAGCCTGACGTGTGCTTGGATGGTCCTCCCATGTTAGTTTCCTGTCCAGCCAGCCACGTTTTCTCTCGGAAACGTATTGGGCGTGTGTGTAGTGTTATTTGCATGCAGCGTTGGTGTTTGTGCAGCTGTACTGCCTCGCACTTCTCGACGTTTACTTTAACACGGCATCATTCCACACGAGGCCCGACAGCTGTGAGTGCAACTTACAACTATAGAGTTGTGAGTTGAGGTTCGATGGTTACCAGTGTTGCCTTAGGATGAAGATGTCAAAAAAATGGTTCAAATGGCTCTGAGCACTATGGGACTTAACGGCAGTGGTCATCAGTCCCCTAGAACTTAGAACTACTTAAACCTAACTAACATAAGGACATCACACACATCCATGCCCGAGGCAGGATTCGAACCTGCGACCGTAGCGGTCTCGCGGTTCCAGACTGTAGCACCTAGAACCGCTCGGCCACTCCGGCCGGCGATGAAGATGTCATCCGCGTAGATAACAACCATCTTGTATTGTGTAGTTGGTAGATCGTTTATGTAGAGATTAAACAATAGAGACCCCAGGATGCTGCCTTGGGTTACTCAAGCTTGTACACCATGTCTTGTTAACTGTTTGCCCTTAACGTCAGTGTTTTTGATGCATCTGTTGGTGAGATATAACTGTATGACACAGACCAGTCCGTCGGAGCAAACAGCGTCTCTAAGTTTGTGAATGAGGCCATTGTGCCAGAGACGATCAAAGGATTTTTCGATTTCTTGGAACATTGACTTTGTTGCTCGGTTGGTGTTGTAGCCGTTTGTTGTGTGTTCAACTACATGAAGGCGTTGTCGTGTTGTAGAGTGGCGATTCTTAAAGCCGAATTGCCTCTGTATCAGGATGTCGTTGTTGATGCAGTGAGACGTTTCAGTATTACATTGTCAACAATCTTGCTGAATGGGCTCAGCAAACTGATGAGTCGGTAATTTTGTGGTAGGGGGTGGTCTCTCACTGGCTTCCTGAACATCAGGACCTTGGCCGCCTTCCAACAGGCGGGGGAGTGTTGGTGTCGCAGGATGGCATTCGTGATGTGTGTAAGGTATTCTATGGCTTTATCGGTGAGGCGAATGCCATCGGGACCACGAGCTTTTCCAGCCGTGATGTACTTAACAGCCCACATAATTTCATGTGTGCTAGCACGTCAGGTAATGTTGCGCGCAGGCTGGGTTACAAGTCGATAAACCTCCTGGTCCGTTGAAAGTGTGAATTCTGGGTCTGAGGGGTCCGAGGAAACCAAATCCTGTGTCAATGAAGCTGCAAGTGTTCTGACCACGAGCTCTGCCTTATCGTCCGCGGAATATTCAGGGCCGTTTGGTCCGTGTAGAGTAGGCGTGTAGTGGTTTTCCCTGGTGAAATGTGTTGCGAGATTCCACATGGCATGTCGATTGGTATTCATTCCGGACAGTTTCTGGTCCCACCGCGTAGTTTTAAACGTTTGCATTTTCTCCCTTGCAATTCCATGGGGCCCGTTATTGTACAGTTTGTACAACAGGCACCTGCTACGCTGCCAATATCTCCTGAGACGATTTCTCATTGAGGTGAAGCCCAGGATTTCCTGGGCAGGGCTGTTGATTGTTGTGGGGGTGTAAGAACGGGAATGGCGTCAATCATTCCGTCTTGGACAGCAGTAGTGAGTGCTTCAACAGCTACATCTGTTTGTTCTGTGTATGTAACTTTGTACGTCTATTAAGCGTTTCCCTGTAGTTTAGTATGCAGCGTGGTTCGATGTTATGCAGGGTCTCCTTTGTGTACAGTATCAGTGGTAAGCGGTCAGAGGTCAGATCGTTCAGAACTTCAACGACGAGTGTGCTTGTTACGCACTTGACGAGGGCCATGTCTGTCACGTATGGCCTCTGTCGCTACTGTGTTGGCAGGCGCATGGCTATATCTGGCCCTGGTCTAATGGTTCAAATGGCTCTGAGCACTATGGGACTTAACATCTGTGGCCATCAGTCCCCTAGAACTTAGAACTACTTAAACCTAACTAACCTAAGGACATCACACACACCCATGCCCGAGGCAGGATTCGAACCTGCGAACGTAGCGGTCGCGCGGCTCCAGAATGAAGCGCCTAGAACCGCTCGGCCACCCCGGCCGGCTGGCCCTGGTCTGATGCAGTTTCAGCCTAGTGAGTATTCGTACAGTTTCTTGCCGTTGGAGTTTCGTATCAGTGAGTTCGACTCCGGATGTTCCGCGTTAAGATTTCCAGCGACGATTACTGGCAGTGCTTTGTTGAGTAATGTGCTGATACCGCGAGTTACGATGTTATGTGGCGGACTGTACAGCGATTTCAGTGTATTGTATGCTCCCCTGAACTTGATCCTGATTGCCGTAGCCTCTCTCGTTTCGAGTTCAGAGAGGCTGTAGATTCTGATGGTGTTCCGACACGGGATCTTTGTCAGTGTTCTACTGTTTGTGTAATGAAGTGGATGTGGTGTATTATCTATGGAAGAGTGTGCTAAATGCGATGAGAGAAGTTTGTATGATAGCCATGTGCTGGCCAGGTGTGGCTGCCATGAGCCGTGAGCACATTGTGGCGGCAATGTTTAAGGCTCTCATGTGGATTTTAAGCCACACAAGGCTGGGAAACAGAGGTTTGACTACTCCACCAGTTGTTAGGATGTTGTTCGTGTCGGCCAGTGAGGCAGCGGGTTTGCTGTAGGCTGCTGGTTGTGGTGGGTCCAGATTGAATGTTGGTGGCGTATGTATCTGCTTGTGCCACCTCTGTTGTTGCTGTGAGCAGGGGTGGGTTAGTATGGGGAAAGGCTTCGCTGTCTGCTTGACTGTGTACTTGAGTGTAGTTGGCCTGTTGTTGGTGTGTCTGTTGTGGTGTGGTAGTGTTAGCGTTTCTGTTGTTGATGTCCCTTCTCCTTCTCTGAGTTTTGGGTTTCAATTTTGTAGGTTCATCTGCTTGTGGTTGTGTGGGTGTCGCAAACTGTGGCTACAGGGAGTAGGGTTGTGCTACGCTCAGGTGCGTCTGTTGTAGCCGGTGTGGGTGTAGGGGACCGTGTCGTCTATGTGTGGCAAACGCTGAGAGGCCGCCACTGCCTCCTCGCCACTGGTACCAGTGACTGTGCCAACAAAGGAGAGGCCAGTCCTCGCTGTGTGCGGGAGGATGTTTTCGGCAGTTTTGCCCGTCAGAATCACTTTGTATACTTCGAACCCTTTGTGGCTGGACAAATGGGGTCCTAGCGCATTTGCATTGGTCTATTTGGCTTTGTGTGCACTACTGTGTTCTGTAGTTGCGCGCTCTTTTACGGCAGTGGGGTGTTAAGCGGCAGGATTTAGCATAAATAGCTGGCACACGGTGGCGTTGATGGGGCAGCTGCGGTGGTTATACTTCCGCTGTCATGGTCATGCGATGGTTGAACTTTACCTTCAGTAGGGCGAAGGACTGGGCCGTCTCGGCCAGCTCCACCTTGCAGCTGGTTATGTTTTTGCGTGTTCAAGAACCCATCTTGTGGCTCCTGCCAAGGGCGATGAGCTCCTCTTGTACTGCCGTGTTTGAGGTGTGTACTTTCACTCCCTTTATCGTACACTCCTGGAAATTGAAATAAGAACACCGTGAATTCATTGTCCCAGGAAGGGGAAACTTTATTGACACATTCCTGGGGTCAGATACATCACATGATCACACTGACAGAACCACAAGCACATAGACACAGGCAACAGAGCATGCACAATGTCGGCACTAGTACAGTGTATATCCACCTTTCGCAGCAATGCAGGCTGCTATTCTCCCATGGAGACGATCGTAGAGATGCTGGATGTAGTCCTGTGGAACGGCTTGCCATGCCATTTCCACCTGGCGCCTCAGTTGGACCAGCGTTCGTGCTGGACGTGCAGACCGCGTGAGACGACGCTTCATCCAGTCCCAAACATGCTCAATGGGGGACAGATCCGGAGATCTTGCTGGCCAGGGTAGTTGACTTACACCTTCTAGAGCACGTTGGGTGACACGGGATACATGCGGACGTGCATTGTCCTGTCGGAACAGCAAGTTCCCTTGCCGGTCTAGGAATGGTAGAACGATGGGTTCGATGACGGTTTGGATGTACCGTGCACTATTCAGTGTCCCCTCGACGATCACCAGTGGTGTACGGCCAGTGTAGGAGATCGCTCCCCACACCATGATGCCGGGTGTTGGCCCTGTGTGCCTCGGTCGTATGCAGTCCTGATTGTGGCGCTCACCTGCACGGCGCCAAACACGCATACGACCATCATTGGCACCAAGGCAGAAGCGACTCTCATCGCTGAAGACGACACGTCTCCATTCGTCCCTCCATTCACGCCTGTCGCGACACCACTGGAGGCGGGCTGCACGATGTTGGGGCGTGAGCGGAAGACGGCCTAACGGTGTGCGGGACCGTAGCCCAGCTTCATGG
Organism: Schistocerca cancellata; assembly: GCF_023864275.1. Taxonomy (NCBI): domain Eukaryota; kingdom Metazoa; phylum Arthropoda; class Insecta; order Orthoptera; family Acrididae; genus Schistocerca; species Schistocerca cancellata. The sequence continues at coordinate 58,324,689 of NC_064633.1, forward strand.
AGACGGTTGAGAATGGTCCTCGCCGATACCCCAGGAGCAACAGTGTCCCTAATTTGCTGGGAAGTGGCGGTGCGGTCCCCTACGGCACTGCGTAGGATCCTACCGTCTTGGCGTGCATCCGTGCGTCGCTGCGGTCCGGCCCCAGGTCGACGGGCACGTGCACCTTCCGCCGACCACTGGCGACAACATCGATGTACTGTGGAGACCTCACGCCCCACGTGTTGAGCAATTCGGCGGTACGTCCACCCGGCCTCCCGCATGCCCACTATACGCCCTCGCTCAAAGTCCGTCAACTGCACATACGGTTCACGTCTACGCTGTCGCGGCATGCTACCAGTGTTAAAGACTGCGATGGAGCTCCGTATGCCACGGCAAACTGGCTGACACTGACGGCGGCGGTGCACAAATGCTGCGCAGCTAGCGCCATTCGACGGCCAACACCGCGGTTCCTGGTGTGTCCGCTGTGCCGTGCGTGTGATCATTGCTTGTACAGCCCTCTCGCAGTGCCCGGAGCAAGTATGGTGGGTCTGACACACCGGTGTCAATGTGTTCTTTTTTCCATTTCCAGGAGTGTATATTCCTGTGTCTTTCGTCAGCAGTACTGAATGTGTAGTGTTCTAGATTTTGTTCATTAAGAAAGTCAAATAGGTCTTTGTATTCAGTCCTTGTTGCCCCTTTTAGTGTTGCTTTGTCGCCTGAAAGTTTTGAGTAGAATGTTGTGTTCGCTTGCCACCTCGCGAATGCGCTGCTGAGGACACTTAGGTCCCCGAAGCTGCGACTGATGACTGGGGAAAACCAGTCTGTGTTATGTCCAGCGATGGATTGGTGGTCGTTTCGTGATTGTGCAGTGCAGTTCGTGTTGTTATCCCTTGCGTGTATGTGGCTAGCGATTGGACCTGTGTGTGTTGGCAAGAGCGGTTGGCGGATCCCTCGTGAATTTGTGCCTTTTTCTTCTGTTTGCGCTTTGAACCTGCGATCTGCCACAGTTCGTATTCGTGTGTCTGTTCTCCTTCTATGTTCTCCGGTGACAGTGGTTTTGGTTCCGGGGAAATCATCAGTGGGAATGGGTATCAGTGTTGATGATAGCGAGGTGTCAATGATGTGTGTTTCTGTCTGCAGTGCTCTAGCTCTTTGGGCTTCGGCGTCCTCGTCGGTGACACTGAGGGCATATCCAGTAGTGTTGGCGCTGGCCTTTCAGAGCATGCAGACACAATAGCGCCTTTCCTAGCAAACATATACAACCACTCACTCGACGAGTTCCTAAAGACTGGAAATTAGCACAGGTCACACCAATATTCAAGGAAGGAAATAGGAGTAAACCATTAAATTACAGACCCATATCACTAACCTTAATTTGCAGTAGGATTTTGGAGCGTATACTGCACTCGAACATTTTGAATCACCTTGAAGTAAATGGCTTTTTGATACATAACCAACACGGATTCAGAAAATATTGTTATTGTGCAACACAGATAGCTCTTTATTCCCATGAAGTAATGAGTGCTGTCGACAAGAGATCTCAGATCGATACCATATTCCCAGATTTCCAGCAGGATTTTGATACCGTTCCTCACAGGGGACTATTAATCAAATTGCGTGCATATGGAGTATCGTCTCAGTTGTGTGACTGGATTCGTGATTTCCTCTCAGACAGGTAGTGATGATTTACCATCTATCGAGTAGAACAGAAGTGATATCTGTCGTTCCGCAAGGTAGTGTTGTAGCCCCTCTGCTGTTCTTGATTTACATAAATGATCTAGGTGGTAATCCGAGCAGCCCCCTTAGATTGTTTGCGGATGACGCTGTAATTTAGCGTCTAGTAAAATCGTCAGACGATCAATTTCAATTGCAAAATGATCTAGAGAGAATTTCTGAATGGTGCGAAAAGTGGCAATTGGCACTAAACAAAGAAAAGTGCGAGGTCGTCCACATGGGTATTAAAAGAAATCAGTTAATTTTTCGGTATACGATAAATCGCTCAAATGGAGGGCTGTCAATTCGACTAAATACCTAGGAATTACAATTACAAGTAACTTAGATTGGAAAGACCACATAGATAATATTATGGGGAAGGTGAAAGAAAGACTGCGCTTTGTTGGCAGAACACTTAGAAGATTCGACAAGCCCACTAAAGAGACAACGTACATTACACTTGTCCGTCCTCTGCTGGAATACTGCTCCGCGGTATGGGATCCTTACCAGGTAGGATTGACGGAGGACATTGAAAAAGTGCAAAGAAGGGCAGCTCGTTTCGTGTTATCGCGCAATAGGGGTGAGAGTGTCACTGATATGATAGGCGAGTTGGGGTGGCAGTCACTGAAACAAATGCTGTTTTTTTCGGCGAGATTTATTTACGAAATTTCAATCACAAACTTTCTCTTACGAATGGGAAAATATTTTGCTGACACCCACCTACGTAGGGAGAAATGATCATCATTATAAAATAAGAGAAATCAGAGATCGAACGGAAACATTTAGGTGATCCTTTTTCCCACGCGCCATTCGAGAGTGGAACGGTAGAGAAGAAATATGAAAATGGTTCGATGAACCCTCCTCCAGGCACTTGAGTGTGAATTGCAGAGTAACCATGTAGATATAGATGTACGTGTTGTACCACTGTTTGCCACTCGTCGCCGCCAGCCATCAGTTGGACAATGCACGGCCGTTCCTGGGCCACGATTCTCCTGCCGGACTGAGTGGCCGAACGGTTCTAGGTGCTTTAGTCCGGAACCGCGCTGCTCCTACGGTCGCAGGTTCGAATCCTGCCTCGCGCACGGATGTGTGTGATGTCCTTAGGTTAGTTAGGTTCAAGTAGTTCTAAGTTCTAGGGGACTGATGACCTCAGAAGTTAAGTCCCATAGTGCTCAGAGCCATTTGAGCCACGATTCTCCAACGGCGGCGAGCGGGGCAGAGATGCTGGCGGGAAGAATGGGCGCTTCCGCCGCTTGTGTCGAGCCGCGAGTGGTGGTCTGGAATCTGCTGCGCGGAATTCGCACTCTGCCCAGCATAAGGATTTCTACAAGAGAGGCACAACGAGTCTGCTTGTTCACCTTGAGAGAAAGAGATGTAATTCGTGCCGTACAGAAGTAGGGAGTCCCTACGACCTGTCAGCACAAGGTGCAATGCGCGGCGCAAGAGAGCACGGGAAGAAGAGAAAGGCCCACAGTGCACTGGGTTATCCGACGAGAAGGGGCTCACGACACTGGCACATCCTACCACAGAACGGGAGAGTCCCGCTGGGGACTGGGCAACCGAGGCTGTGGGAACTTTGAGTCAAAGACTCTTTTTATCTGAGCTCAAGGTAGTGTCACTGGACCTGACGACAATTTTGCTGCTTCGGACGGCGCCGCTGCTTTCGCCGCTGGTCGCTGACTCCATTTAGGTCGGCTCCCGCACTGCTAATTCTGAGCGAATGGCTACATCCAGGCAATGTCTGTGCAGAGCAGGAGGACAAAAACTGCGTATAGCGATGCTTTCACAATAAAAATCGGAGCGCGTTTGAAATAGAAGAGACAAGGTGTTAAAGTTCTATCGACGGCTACCACAAAACAAAACAGCAATTTTATTACATGTGTTAATGCACGAAGGTTCATACGAGAAGAATTACACATAGTTTGCAGCTATGTAGTTTACCTTTATCAGCTAAATTTTGTACTTCACTGCCTACTGTTTCTCCAGAAGGCATGTTGTTGTTGCGGTCCTCAGTCCAGAGACTGGTTTGATGCAGCTCTCCATGCTACTCTATCCTGTGCAAGCTACTTCATCTCCCAGTACGTACTGCAACCTACATCCTTCTGAATCTGCTTAGTGTATTCATCTCTTGGTCTCCCTCTACGATTTTTACCCTCCACACTGCCCTCCAATGCTAAATTGCTGACACTTTGATTCCTCAGAATATGCCCTACCAACAGATCCCTTCTTCTAGTCAAGTTCTGCCACAAACTTCTCTTCTCCCCAATCCTATTCAATACCTCCTCATTACTTATGTGATCTACCCATCTAATCTTCAGCATTCTTCTATAGCACCACATTTCGAAAGCTTCTATTCTCTTCTTGTCTAAACTATTTATCGTCCACGTTTCACTTCCATACATGCCTACACTCCAAACAAATACTTTCAGAAACGACTTCCTGACACTTAAATCTATACTCGATGTTAACAAATTTCTCTTCTTCAGAAACGCTTTCCTTGCAATCATCAATCTACATTTTATATCCTCTCTACTTCGACCATCATCAGTCATTTTTCTTCCCGAATAGCAAAACTCCTTTACTACTTTAAGTGCCTCATTTCCTAATCTAATTCCCTCAGCATCACCTGACTTAATTCGACTACATTCCATTATCATCGTTTTGCTTTTGTTGATGTTCATCTTATACCCTCCTTTCAAGACACTGTCCATTCCGTTCTGTTGCTCTTCCAGGTCTTTTGCTGTTTCTGACAGAATTACAATGTCATCGGTGAACCTCAAAGTTTTTATTTCTTCTCCATGGATTTTAATTCCTACTCCGAATTTTTCTTTTGTTTCCTTTACTGCTTGCTCAATATACAGATTGAATAGCATCGGGGAGAGGCTACAACCCTGTCTCACTTCCTTCCAAACCACGACTCTTATAACTGCCATCTGGTTTCTGTACTAATTATACATAGCTTTTCCCTCCTTGTATTTTAGCCCTGCCGCCTTCAGAATTTGAAAAAGAGTATTCCGGTCAAGATTGTCAAAAGCTTTCTCCAAGTCTACAAATGGTAAAAATATAGGTTTACCTTTCCTTAATCTATTTTCTAAGATAAGTCGTAGGGCCAGTATTAACTCACGTGTTCCAACATTTCTACGGAATCCAAACTGATCTTCCCCGAGGTCGGCTTCTACCAGTTTTTCCATTCGCCTGTAAAGAATTCGTGTTAGTATTTTGCAGCCGTGGCTTATTAAACTGATAGTTCGGTAATTTTCACATCTGTCAACACCTGCTTTCATCCATCTTGCTCACTAAATGGTAGAGTTTTGTTAGGCATCACTTTCCCAAGGCTGTCAGTAGTTCTAATGGAATGTTGTCTACTCCCGCGACCTTGTTTCGACTTAGGTCTTTCAGTACTCTGTCAAACTCTTCACGCAATATTATTCTCTTCCATTTCTATAATATTGTCCTCAGAAACATCGCCCTTGTATAGACCATCTATATTAACTCCTTAACCTTTCTGCTTTCCCTTCTTTGCTTGGAACTGGGTTTCCATCTGAGCTCTTGATATTCATGCAAGTGGTTCTCTTTTCTCCAAAGGTCTCTTTAATTTTCCTGTAGGCAGTATCTATCTTACCCCTTGTGATATAAGCCTCTACATCCTTACATTTGTCCTCTAGTCATCCCTGCTTAGCCATTTTGCACTTCCTGTCGATCTCATTTCTGAGACATTTGAATCCCTTTTTTCCTGCTTCATTTACTGCACTTTTATATTGTCTCCTTTCATCAATTAAATTCAATATCTCTTCTGTTACCCAAGAATTTTTACTACCCTCATATTTTTACCTACTTGATCCTCTGCTGCCTTCATTACTTCATCCCTCAAAACTACCCATTCTTCTTCTTCTGTATTTCTTTCCCCCATTCTTGTCAATCGTTCCCTTATGGTCTCCCTGAACCACTGCACAACCTCTGGTTTAGTCAGTTTATCCAGGTCCCATCTTCTTAAATTCCCACCTTTTTGTAGTTTTTTTCAGTTTTAATCTGCAGTTCATAACCAATAGGTTGTGGTCAGAGTCCACATCTGCCCCTGGAAATGTCTTACAATTTAAAACCTGCTTCCTAAATCTCTGTCTTACAATTATATAATCTATCTGAGACCTTCAGTATATCCAGACTTCTTCCATGTATACGACTTTCGTTTATGATTCTTGAACCAAGTGTTAGCTATGATTAAGTTGTGTCCTGTGTAAAATTCCACCAGGCGGCTTCCTCTTTCATTCCTTACTCCCATTCCATATTCACCTACTACGTTTCCTTCTTTTCCTTTTCCTACTATCGAGTTCCAGCCACCCATGACTATTAAATTTTCCTCTCCCTTCACTATCTGAATAATTTCTTTTATCTCCTCATACATTTCATCAATCTCTTCGTCATCTGCGGAGTTAATTGGCATATAAACTTGTACTACTGTGGTAGGCGTGGGCTTCGTATCTATCTTGGCCGCAATAATGCGTTCACTATGCTGTTCGTAGTAGCTAAACCGCACTCCTATTTTCCTATTAATTACTAAACCTACTCGTGCATTACCCCTATGTAATTTTTTATTTATAACCCTGTATTCACATGACCAGAAGTCTTCTTCCTCCTGCCACCAAACTTCACTAATTCCCACTTTATCTAACTTTAACCTATCCATTTCCCTTTTTAAATTTTATAACCTACCTGCCCGATTAAGGGATCTGACATTCCACGCTCTGATCCGTAGAACGCCAGTTTCCTTTCTCCTGCTAACAACGTCCTCCTGAGTAGTCCCCGCCCGGATATCCGAATGGAGGACTATTTTACCTCCGGAATATTTTACCAAAGAGGACGCCATCATCATTTAACCATGCAGCAAAGCTGCATGCCGTTGGGAAAAATTACGGCTGTAATTTCCCCTTGCTTTCAGCCGTTCTCAGTACCAGCACAGTAAGGCCGTTTTTGTTAGTGTTACAAGGCCAGATCAGTCAGACTGTTGCCCCTGCTACTACTTACACGGCTGCTGCCCCTCTTCAGGAATCACACGTTTGTCTGGCCTCTCAACTGATACCCCTCCGTTGTGATTGCACCTACGGTACAGCTATCTGTATCCCTGAGGCACGCACCTCCGGAATGTTTTACGCAAGAGGACGCCATCATTAATTTACCATGCAGCAAAGCTACATGCCGTTGGAAAAATTACGGCTGTAATTTCCCCTTGCTTTCAGCCGTTCTCAGTACCAGCACAGCAAGGCCGTTTTTGTTAGTGTTACAAGGGCAGATCAGTCAGACTGTTGCCCCTGCTACTACTTACACGGCTGCTGCCCCTCTTCAGGAACCACACGTTTGTCTGGCCTCTCAACAGATACCCCTCCGTTGTGGTTGCACCTGCGGTACAGCTACCTGTATCGCTGAGGCACGCAAGCCTCCCCACCAACGGCAAGGTCCATGGTTTACGTGGGGGGCGGAGGGCCGGGGGGGGGGGGGGCAGAAGGCATAATATTTTTTTTTTAATATCCACTAAGCCATATTTTTTTTCCTATTTCAGTCTATGTTTGCCTCAAATTTAGAAATCCTTCCTCTGTGCTGCTAAATGGCCTCATGTCCTTAGCACACATTTCCACCCGTTTGTCAGCCTCTAAGTCTTTGTCCTCGTTCAAAATATTTATGGAGTAAGGGAATTGATGGTCAAATTAACGAATGTACCATAACATATTCGAATTTCCCAAATGTGTGCTGAGTAACGTTCTGCACAATTTGCATTGCGAGACACTTACTGGCGGCCGTGGTGGCCGAGCGGTTCTAGGCGCTTCAGTCCGGAAGCGCGTGGCTGCTACGGTCGTAGGTTCGAATCCTACCTCGGGCATGGATGTGTATGATGTCCTTAGGTTAGTTAGGTTTAAGTACTTCTAAGTTCTAGGGGACTGATGACCTAAGATGTTAAGTCCCATAGTTCTCAGAGCCATTTGAGACACTTACCGATTTATCTGGAGCTCTCTCATAAACAAACGAAAACTTATCCCATGCTCGACTTGCGCTCTGTTTCGAGACTAGTATATATTTTGAATTTGTGATCTATTTGCCTGAAGTTGGGTTTGTCCATTTTGCTGCTCCAATCGTTGCGATAAGTGATCTACAGTGAAACTATTTACGCAAACATACGGCATACCTGGCTATTCTCTAGTCACGTCGAATAGACCGCGACACCTGATGTCAGGCGCAGCGGGCTGAATGGGTCCCTTGAAACTTGCCATGCTTGCGGAAATCCAGGCTGGCCTGCCGTAACCACTGGGCTTCAGCACACACGTACTCTTGCGTCTCCGTCGCGACGGCTTGACCTGTGACGGAGACAGGTAGGTGCAGGCAGGCTACATGGAGAAGAATTGATACAGATGTTATTTACGTTGGCTCTCCGTCATTCATTTGATGAAGATAAGCACGAATAAGGTGTTGCGTTTTACTTTTGTTCACCCATACGTGTTTCTAGACCTGAGAGCTTCTAATTCTATAATAATTTTGTGGAGACATTGATTTGATTGTATCTAAGAATATGACATAAACGACTCTTCAGTTGCGATTACTCACACGAGGTGGTGTCGTTTACGGTTAGATTTCACAGTGTATCTTGCCGTTGTGCATTCTTCACAAGACACCACGTCATCGGCAAAGTAGTATTTACACAAAAAGTTTAAAACATCTTACAGAATCGCTAGTAGAGTGTGTCCATAGTTAAAATTCCAGTTTGAAAACGACGTAGAAAGAGAACCACTGCTCAGAGTGACGTCAGATTTGAACAACGTATCATTGACGCAGGTGGAAACGTCATGGGACAAAACAGAATTATCGAAAATTTTGCCAATACCTGCCGCTATCAGCGTCTTAATGTGAATGGGGTCGGTTTCAAACGACACATGAACCGCAGTACGACAGCTGTGGTTTGAGTTGCATATTACACCATCCGTACTGTTCAGTGTGCATGACTGCAGAAATTCTGCACTTTAAGTTGCGTAAGCCTATGCACGATGGCAACTTCGTACCTCATAGAATGGGAAAAAAATCGGGTTTTAATTGTCCTAACGCCAAGAATACTACACGTAAAATTGACATCGGTTTTTAATTCCCCTAGGGCCAGAAACCGCAAAGAAAGCAAAATGACATCGGTTTCTAACTGTCGTCAGACGGACGCAAGACACGTTCAACATGCTGTCCACAGTTTTCTGCCACAAGTTAAAATCGAGAAAAACATATTTCACAACAGATCGGAGCGCCTCGGGATCACATCCACAATGCGCTGCGGAGCGCTTGCCTTCAATTCAGATTCGTTCTTAATTGGAGCACTGAACGTATCATTCAGATAACCCCACAGCCACTAGTCACACGGATTAAGATTAGACGATTTGGATGCCCAGGCTGTAGGGACATGACTACTGATAATTATAGCAGTTACGAATTGCTTCTCCAGCAGCCCCTTCACTGCCTGCGCAATGTACGGAGGAGTGCTATCTTGCATAAAATGTCCTAACCGAATATCCACACTGTTGCGGGTTGCAGTGACCTTGGTGTGCGACAGATTCTTACAGCATTTGTCAGTGACGTACAGGTAGCAGCACCAACAGGACTCATCTCCTCGTAAAAATACGACCCTGCAATAAACGATGCCACAACCCGCACCCACTGTCACCTTTGCAGAATGAAGTGGTACCATTTGACGTGCTTCCGGATTTTCCATTGTCCATGTTCTGCAATACTGCTTATTTGCATATCCTTCATCATTCATTGTTCACTTCCAGGCAAGCAAGAAATTCCAGAGCGAACGTTTCTCTTGCTGACAGGATAGCAGGAAGCAATACCTGCACATGGGTGATTTTGTACGGATAGCAATTCAGTATGTGAGCCGTGCTCATTCTGCGTTTCCTTGAACTTGGCTATCTATCTGTGTTTGGTTTCCCGCCGTTGTTGCGGTTGTGCCTTATTTCTTCCATCTTTTACGTGTGGCAGCAGCGATGTGTATCGATATTTGCACCGTGTACCATCTTTGGTCTTGTGCATATAGTTTCCAGCCAGGGGGTGTGCGGGCAGTCGTTCGGTTGATGCGGACCAGGGAGGATATCTCCGTGCGGCGCAGTCGGCTGGGTCCGCTGGTGGTCCCTGCGCAGTGTCGGAGCTACGAGCTTCGTGGCTCACCGACACAAGGAGTCAAAGTTGAGTGGTGTCTTAAGTACCCAAGCCACGTCCGTTCATGTTGTGTCGTTCCTTTCGGTGGTTCGCTGTTGGGGAGCTTTTCCTGTGAGCAATATCGAGTGTTACTCGTGAAATCGAGCCGCTGTGCGGTGGAATTAACTCTATTGGTTCACTACAATTCAAGTGCACCAGCGGAATTTTCTGCCTAGTCGCCGTTACTGTTCCGGTTACCTGCCCTGGCCACTAACGTAATTTCAGGCAGCGTCCTTTCCTCACCTGTTTTCGCTGTCCAACACGATGTGTAGTTTTGACAGCATAGTACATATTTCATTGTGGATAATCACGTCCGTAACAGTTTAGTCTTTGAGTTTTTATGTACCGATTGGTCGCTAGCATGTCATTTGGTCGGTCGGTCCGTGACTGTCTCTTGGTTGGTTTACCGACGGATCAAGTGCAGTTGGGCAGACCACCAGTCTCACCTAAGTGAACGTTAATGTTTCGAGTGAAGCCCCCAGCCCCCCCGACCCCTCCCCCCGGCCCCCGGCCCCCCTTGGGGCGTCTGAGTGCCGTTTTCTATACTGTCCTTTTCATGGCTGTTTAACGGTCTGTTGGTAATCTATTATAGCCAATGCTTTAAAGGAAAAAAACTTTTTATTGTGTTTTATGTAAATCAAGGGCCTTCAGCCCGTATAAGTAAGTTTGAATTCTGGCAAGTGGATATTTTGCTGAAAATTACTGTTGTTGTGCTATCTATTCATTTAGCGCGCTGTCAGCCACTTAAAGGTTTAAGGTGTTTTGAAGTTTAGGAAAATCAATTGTGGACCTTCAGCTGCTTAAAACCTTATTCTTAAATTTAGTTATTGTCGTTGCGTTGCCTTTTCATTTAGTGTGCTTTCGGCCACGTAAAACTCTAAGGTTGAAGTTGTTTTCTGGATTTATTGAAAATCAACTGTTGGCCTTCAGCCACTTAAAGCCTTATTCTTAAAATTTCCCCTAAAGAGAAAACATTGCAGCCTTCTGCCTTAAAAGATTACGGCAATATATTTTAAAATTTTGTAATTTAGTTGTCTTCCCCCCCACCCCCCCCCACCCCCCCTCCCCCATGAACCATGGACCTTGCCGTTGGTGGGGAGGCTTGCGTGCCTCAGCGATACAGATGGCCGTACCTAGGAGCAACCACAACGGAGGGGTATCTGTTGAGAGGCCAGACAAACGTGTGGTTCCTGAAGAGGGGCAGCAGCCTTTTCAGTAGTTGCAGGGCCAACAGTCTGGATGATTGACTGATCTGGCCTTGTAACAATAACCAAAACGGCCTTGCTGTGCTGGTACTGCGAACGGCTGAAAGCAAGGGGAAACTACGGCCGTAATTTTTCCCGAGGGCATGCAGCTTTACTGCATGGTCAAATGATGATGGCGTCCTCTTGGGTAAAATATTCCGGAGGTAAAATAGTCTCCCATTCGGATCTCCGGGCGGGGACTACTCAAGAGGACGTCATTATCAGGAGAAAGGAAACTGGCATTCTACGGATCGGAGCGTGGAATGTCAGATTCCTTAATCGGGCAGGTAGGTTAGAAAATTTAAAAAGGGAAATTGATAGGTTAAAGTTAGATATACTGGGAATTAGTGAAGTTCGGTGGCAGGAGGTACAAGACTTTTGGTCAGGCGAATACAGCGTTATAAATACAAAATCACATAGGGGTAATGCAGCAGTAGATTTAATAATCAATAAAAAAATGGGAGTGCGGGTAAGCTACTACAAACAGCATAGTGAACGCATTGTTGTGGCCAAGATAGACACGAAGCCCACGCCTACTACAGTAGTACAAGTTTATATGCCAACTAGCTCTGCAGATGGTGAAGAAATTGATGAAATGTACGATGAGATAAAAGAAATTATTCAGATAGTGAAAGGAGACGAAAATTTAATAGTCATGGGTGACTGGAATTCGAGAGTAGGAAAAGGGAGAGGAGGAAACGTAGTAGGTGAATATGGATTGGGGGTGGGACATGAAAGAGGAAGCCGTCTGGTAGAATTTTGCACAGAGCATAACTTAACCATAGCTAACACTTGGTTCAAGAATCATAAGAGAAGGTTGTATACATGGAAGAAGCCTGGAGATACTGACAGGTTTCAGATAGATTATATAATGGTAAGACAGAGATTTAGGAAGCAGGTTTTAAATTGTAAGGCATTTTCAGAGGCAGATGTGGACTCTGACCACAATCTATTGGTTATGAACTGTAGATTAAAACTGAAGAAACTGCAATAAGGTGGGAATTTAAGGAGATGGGACCTGGATAAACTGAAAGAACCAGAGGTTGTACAGAGTTTCAGGGAGAGCATAAGGGAACAATTGACAGGAATGGCGGAAAGAAATACAGTAGAAGAAGAATGGGTAGCTTTGAGGGATGAAGTAGTGAAGGCAGCAGAGGATCAATTAGGTAGAAAGACGAGGGCTAGTAGAAATACTTGGGTAACAGAAGAAATATTGAATTTAATTGATGAAAGGAGAAAATATAAAAATGCAGTAAATGAAGCAAGCAAAAAGGAATACAAACGTCTCAAAAATGAGATCGACAGGAAGTACAAAATGGCTAAGCACGGATGGCTAGAGGACGAATGTGAGGATGTAGAGGCTTATCTCACTAGGGGTTTAAATAGATGCTGCCTGCAGGAAAATTAAAGAAACCTTTGGAGAGAAGAGAGCCACTTTTATGAATATCAAGACCTCAGATGGAAACCCAGTTCTAAGTAAAGAAGGGAAAGCAGAAAGGTGGAAGGAGTATATAGAGGGTCTATACAAGGGCGATGTTTTTGAGGACAATATTATGGAAATGGAAGAGGATGTAGATGGAGATGAAATGGTAGATACGATACTGTGTGAAGAGTTTGACAGAGCACTGAAAGTCCTGAGTCGAAACAAGGACCCGGGAGTAGACAACATTCCATTAGAGCTACTAACAGCCTTCGGAGAGCCAGTCCTGACAAAACTCTACCATCTGGTGAGCAAGATGTATGAGACAGGCGAAATACCCTCAGACTTCAAGAAGAATATAATAATTCCAATCCCAAAGAAAGCAGGTGTTGAAAGATATGAAAATTACAGACTATCAGTTTAATAAGTCACAGCTGCAAAATACTAACGCAAATCTTTACAGACGAATGGAAAAACTAGTACAAGCCGACCTCGGGGAAGATCAGTTTGGATTCCGTAGAAATGTTGGAACATGAGAGGCAATACTGACCTTACGACTTATCTTAGAAGAAAGATTAAGAAAAGGCAAACCTACGTTTCTAGCATTTGTAGACTTAGAGAAAGCTTTTGACGATGTTGACTGGAATACTCTCTTTCAAATTGTAAAGGTTGCGGGGGTAAAATATAGGGAGCTAAAGGCTATTTACAATTTGTACAGAAACCAGATAGCGGTTATAAGAGTCGATGTGCATGAAACGGAAGCAGTGGTTGGCATGGGAGTGAGACAGGGTTGTAGCCCCCCCCCGATGTTATTCAATCTGTATATTGAGCAAGCAGTAAAGGAAACAAAAGAAAAATATTCGGAGTTGGAATTAAAATCCATGGAGAAGAAATAAAAACTTTGAGGTTCGCCGATGACACTGTAATTCTGTCAGAGACAGCAAAGGACTTGGAAGAGCAGTTGAACGGAATGGACAGTGTCTTGAAAGGAGGATATAAGATGAACATCAACAAAAGCAAAACGATGATAATGGAAAGTGGTCGAATTAAGTCGGGTAATACTGAGGGAATTGGATTAGGTAATGAGACACTTAAAGTAGTAAAGGAGTTTTGCTATTTGGGGAGCAAAATAAATGATGATGATCGAGTTAGAGAGGATATAAAATGTAGACTGGCAATGGCAAGGAAAGCGCTTCTCAAGAAGAGAAATCTGTTAGCATCGAGTATAGATTTAAGTGCGAAGAAGTCGTTTCTGAAAGTATTTGTATGGAGTGTAGCCATGTATGGAAGTGAAACATTGACGATAAATAGTTTGGACAAGAAGAGAATAGAAGAATTCGAAATGTGGTGCTACAGAAGAATGCTGAAGATTAGATGGGTAGATCACATAACTAATGAGAAGGTATTGAATAGAATTGGGGAGAAGAGGCGTTTGTGGCACAACTTGACTAGAAGAAGGGATCGGTTAGTAGAACATGTTCTGAGGCATCAAGGGATCACCAATTTAGTATTGGAGGGCAGCGTGGAGGGTAAAAATCGTAGGGGGAGACCAAGAGATGAATACACTAAGCAGATTCAGAAGGATGTACGCTGCAGTAGGTACTGGGAGATGAAGAAGTTTGCACATGATAGAGTAGCATGGAGGGCTGCATCAAACCAGTCTCAGGACTGAAGGCCACAACAACAACAAGAACTTTTCCGCCCGCTCTTGTAGGATACTAAAAATCCATTATTTCACATTTTTTACAGTCATCGCTATTTCATTCAATACTGTGCAGACTGACAATCTGTTTGGATGTGATCCTCCCTTGTTTGCTTTTACAATTATCAACAAAGTTCGAACAAATGGATTAAACATCGTATCAGCAGTTATATGCAAGGAAGTTATCTCATGTAACTACGCTCCCGGTAGCTGAGTGGGCAGTTCCGCTTGGGACGCGACAGCGACCGGACGTGCCGGTACTTCCGCGTAATCGTAGCGCCGCAAGCCGTGTTTATAGAAATTCTTGGATTGTGGCCTGTGATAGTCTCAGTGCTTCTTCCTACCGTCGTACACACGCTCAGATATTATTGGCATCGCGTCCTACCAGGTCCACACAGCATATTATGACATGGCGGAATACTGTTTCTGTGTGAAGTTTTTAGATCAGATACAACTGGAGAAAATTTTGGTGAATACTGGTGGGAAAGCAGAGTTCCAACATCGTTATGAGTCGGTGAGTACAGTTTCATTTACTAAAGCTGACATCGAATATAAACAAGTGCGAGTGTTCAATTTGACACCTGAGGTTGAGAATTGTTTTCTTAGAGATGTCCTTGCCAAATACGGCGACATCCGACAGCTTAGAAACGAAAAATGGTCGAGCCGTCACAAACTCCAATGTTATGGTGGGGTTCGCTCAGTTGACATGGGCGTTAAAGTCAATATCCCATCCTATATAATGGTTTGTGGTTATAAGGCACATTTCATTTACGATGGACAAGTAGGCACTTGTTTTATCTGTAACACGAGTGGCCATTTACGAGATGATTGCCCACGGCTTGTTTTCGTACTTCGAACAATCTGCAACAACGACAGAGATTAACATTGACTGATGTCCTAATTCAGAATCAGACGCTTTCTGTGACTGACTCCCAACCGAGTGCATCTGTGTCAGAGGACAACCATCTCGGTAACGGCGCCTTCCCACACCTCAGAAAATCGCGGCCAGTCACCCCTCAGCCGCCGGTGTTGCGTTATCTGTCGGTAACAAACGACGCCGTACTAGTGACGGTAGTGGCTCCGGTGACCAGGTCGTAAAAAATCAGACCGATGACGCAGAGTCACGGGTCTCCACACAGGACACGCATATTTCGGACGGCTAAGTTACGATCCACTAAGACACATGTTACATAGATTAAATAGAATCCCACTCAGCAAGAGAAACTATGAACAAGAAATGAGTACAATCATACAAATAGCTAGGAACAACGGGTATTACACACATGTGGTACACAAGCTCAATCAAAAAATAAAAACACAAATAAAAAACAAACACAACATTTCCAGAATACAAGAGAACTCACAAGCTGAAAACTTACAAACACACTCAACAAACACACACAATGACAACACCACACAGAAAAGAACCAGATGGTACACCATGACCTACACACATAAACTAACACACAGAGTTGCAAACATCCTAAAGAGACAGGGCTTCAAAATAGCATATAAGCCTGGGCAAACCCTTCAATCACACCTAAGCCAGCCAGCTACCAAGAGGGACAAATTCCAACTATCAGGAATATATAAACTTGAATGTCAAAGTTGTGATGCAGTATACATAGGCATGACATGCAGGAATTTTCAAACAAGATACAAAGAACATGTCAGATGTTGGAAGTATGAAACAAACCATTCCACATTTGCAGAGCATTTAAAACACTACAACCATCATCCTACAAACATGGAACAAGAAATGAAAATAATGAGAATAAGCAACCATGACAAACATCTTATACAAATGCAAGAAAACTTCCACATCCAGATAGCCATAGCAGAAAACAAACATGTGATAAATGAACAAACACACATCAGCACAGGCTCCCTACTACACTTAGTAAAGGAAATGATAACATAAAAAAAATAAGAAAGAGAACTCTTCCCCACATCATCTGGAGACACACACACACACACACACACACACACACACACACACACAAGGAAAAAAAATATACACACACACACAGGGAAAAAAATATACACACACACACACACACACACACACACACACACACACAAGGAAAAAAAATACACACACACACACACACACAGGGAAAAAAATATACACACACACACACACACACACACACACACAGAAACGCACACACAAATGCATACACGAACAGACCACAGATACTTCAATAGTTACACTCATAAGTTTGGCAATAACATTCGATCTTTGGCAAAAACATTTGACAGTCGTCGACAGAAACCAAAACATTGCTTTAAAACAAGCGTTCTGTGCATAGAGTTGTGGAATGGCGAAAAAAACCGCAAATTGGCGTTCATAAGAAGAAGAACAACACCAAAAATGCAACAGGAGCGTAATATGTAGGAAATTGTCCACGCATCCTGTAAGTACAGTTCAAAACATTACTACTTAATAGGAAATACCAACCACCAGAACTGTTTATAACCTATAGGCACAATGACAAAAATGTAAATAAATAGCTAACATATGTACATATTCCAGGCCACTGATGATGCCTTGCAGAAAATAAAGGCGAAACGCGTATGGCACTAAAATTGTGCTTTATTCAGTTGCTGTCAGACGGTCCATAAGTAAAAATTATTAATATACCGTAATACGATCCACCAAATTCACATTGAAACTCCCGACGCAGAAACTGTCAATACCAGTCGAGTGTTTACAGCAATCCGATCCGATGCCGCTTCTCGACTCGCCACAGGTAGTCAGCATACAAGAGGCGGAAGTAAGTCAACTGCTAATCGTAAACACACAGGATGATGCACGCGGTGTAGAGCATAACATAAACACCCGCCACCTCAGAACTGCTTCCCAACAACGCTAGGAACCGGAAAGCTGTATACAAACAGCCAGTGCGGCTCCAAACAAACACAGTGAGCCTACTAAAGACGCGTCTTCGGACTTCCCGTCACCCGTTCCGAAGCAAGGACTTTCAGATACTGCTTGCAGCCAAGACTGGTCAACTCTGCCGTCTTCTATGACGCTTCGGACGACTGCACGACTGCAAAATAAAGTTGAACCAAATGACTCCGTGGCTGGAAGTAAGTCAAAAAGTAAAGTCAGCGCAAAAACTGGTACAAAACCTGCGGATGTAGGTTCGAAGTCCGACGGTGAGATGGACTGGGCTTCCAACGCTTCCCCACACGTCTCTGACGATCATGAGTCAAGCTTTTGTCCCTGAACATTAATAGAGTTAGGATAGATTTAAAATTAGCAATGCTACGGCAGTTTATCTATGAGTTCGACCCTGATATAGTTCTGCTACAGGAAGTGCCGATACGGAATCCCAGTGAGAAATGTCGAAATGTTGGACTCCGGTAGAGGCATAGCTTGCCAAATTTTTGACGTCACCCTCATCAATATCTATGCTCCATCTGTAACGACTCTAAAATAAGAAAGAGCAAACTTCTTTAAACAAGATATCATCTACTTGGTAAGCCGCAACCCAACCCAGTTCATAATTAGTGATGATTTTAACTGTGTGACCCACAGGAAAGATCAATCGCCAAACTTGAATTACTGTAGGGAACTACATGATTTGGTGCGTCACCTGCAGCTGAAGGATGCGTGGGAACTAAAATTTCCTACCGTAGTAAAGTACACGTACCTGACCTCCACCGCATGTAGCCGTCTAGACCGTTTGTACACCTCTGAGAACATTTGCCAACCTGTTCTGGACTCCGATGTCATTCCGGCTAGTTTCTCCGACCACTGCGCCCTCTGTGTCAAGATAAATCTGGCCAAACAGCACACTAAATGGCATAGGATTCTGCGGAGCCTAAATGTTTCTATTCTCGCCGATGCCGCACTACGAGATGTGATCTCCACGACATGGGCGGACTGTCTCAAGCAATGCTGCAGATGTCCGAGCAAGATAGCCTGGTGGAATGTTGTAGCCAAACGGAAAATGCGATTATCCTTTAAAAAACTACAATTGGCAACGGGTACAAGATGTCAAACGCACGATTGATTTTTACCAGACAGTTGTGCGAGAGTTGTATGCGACTACGTCCCAACCAACACGCAGCTGTCAACCATAAAACAAATAAAGGCGAAGCTTATAGACATAAAGTGAACGCAGCTTGATGGACTGAAGATCAGATTTAAAGCAAAATCGCTTCAAGAGGACGAACTTACATCGCAGTATAACCTCATAAAATATCGTGCCAATCGCAAGTGAACTTTTATCGGGAAGCTGGACACAGATGATGGACTGCGTTTGTCCCGACAGAGTGGTATTCCTAGTGCAGTTTCCCAGTACTTCACGGATCTGTACTCGCAGTGTGATACACATGGTGATGACGGCGGCGAGATCGTGCGTTCTCTGCCCCCCCGTAGTCACGCCTGCTGATAACTCGGCGGTCGTACACGATTTTACTCCAGACGAAGTACTTGAACTGATTTCTGGCTCGCCATCGAATAAATCCCCTGGCCCTGATGGATTGCCACGGGAATGTTATGTGCGTTTCTGGCCCATAATCGGACACGCATTTACAGATGTTCTCAATGAAGTGATGCGAGGGAGTGGCGTGCTGGCCGAAATGAAGGAAGGTCGAATTGTATTGATACCAAAAAGCAAACACCGAAAAACCTTAGATAACTTCCGACAGATTACTTTACTCAATTCTGATTACAAAACCCTTGCCAGAGCACTCAACAGCAGGTTGTCTCCATTAATGAAGCAAGTGATTCACAACCATCAATCATGCTTCCCTGGTCGCACTATTATGACTCCCCTTTCGGAATAAAGAGATGTAATAGCCATAGCGTCAGTCACTAACGTGAATCTCGCATTGCTGCCTATCGACTTTTGCAAGGCATTTGATCGCGTCCGCCACGAGTACCTCCTACAGCTACTGCAGCGGTGTGGTTTTGGTCAACGGGTTATTAATGTCGTGCAACATTTCGTCACAGGCATTACAACCAAAGTCAGCGTAAATAGACAGCTTACTCAGCCCATCGAGGTCCAAAGAGGAGTGCCGCAGGGGAACCCTCTCGCCGTGATGTTATTTGTTTTATCGTTCGAGCCAGTCTTACGCTCCATTCATGACAAACTTGCAGGCCTGTCGATCCGGACGTCCTTCGTGGTCCGTGCTTACGCCGACCATGTCGGAGTGTTATTGCGCAACGGCGGAGACGTATC
Organism: Schistocerca cancellata; assembly: GCF_023864275.1. Taxonomy (NCBI): domain Eukaryota; kingdom Metazoa; phylum Arthropoda; class Insecta; order Orthoptera; family Acrididae; genus Schistocerca; species Schistocerca cancellata. The sequence goes on from NC_064633.1 coordinate 58,344,162, forward strand.
AACCCTCAAGACCGCGGTAGACGAGTACTGTCGTGCTTTCGGTGCTAAAATCAGCGCCGATAAATGCACCCTTGTCAGCAGTCGGGGATTCGACGCAGTTGTACCTTGGGCGAAGCGTGTTGAAGACCACAACACTTTGGGGATGATTATCGACAAATGCCCGCTAAAAATGAATGCAAAATATTGGAAGCAGGTCACCAATAAAAGGCAAGGTGCCATCTATAAAAACAATTGGCGGTCCGTTGACGTTCTCCAACGCATACGACTCCTCAGCAGTTATATATTCAGTAAAGCGTACTATACGGCCCAAATATTTCCAATCCCCAAGATCCAGGCCAAACACGTGATGAAAACCTCTAACAGATTTATCTGTCAAGGGCAACCGTTTAAAATGAAATACACCACCCTGACATCTTCCAGACAGGCCGGCGGACTCAACATGCCTGACATTAACCGAAAGTGTACGGCGTTATATATTAAACGAATGACCCATGTGTTGGACAAGGAACCTTATAAGCAACATGGTACTAAGTATAAAAAAAAGTGGTCAACGCGACAAAATGTCAATCCTAATGGCCCGGGTTCGATTTCCTGGAGGGTGGGAGATTTTCTCCGCTCGGGGACTGGGTGTTGTGTTGTCCTAATCCTTATCATTTCATCCCCATCGACGGGCAAGTCGCCGAAGTGGCGTCACATCGAAAGACGTGCACCCGGCGAACGGTCTAACCGACGGGAGGCCCTAGTCACACGACACTTTTTTATCTCATGTATGAGAGAGCTTAAAACATACAGATTCAGCAGATATTTTGCCACATCATATCAAACGTTCCTCATATGCGTCTTGTACTCTCGATAATGTTGATTAAAAATGTAGGTTTGTGAAAATTTCGGTTCTTCGAAATCGCATGGACTACGAGAGAACCGTTTGATGCTGTATGATGCAAACTGTTGTGTACGACTTTGAGCACAGTGGTAAGGAGAGGTGCGCTACAGAGCGGCGTGGTAACTGTCGTCGTGAGAAAGCCGGAAGAGAGCAGAAGTGGTTAGCTAACTCGCATTTCTGCGAATATACGAAAACTTAATACAAACAGAAATAACGCAACAACGAATAATTCCAGCTATTATAATAGCGAACTTGTATTTCTCCACCATACGAACATTCATTAGAAATAGAAATAATGCAACAAGGAAAAAGTACAGTTATTAAAGTAGTAACTAGGCTGAGGCTCTCGGAACTAAAGGATGGACGATGGTGTCGGAGTCGCGACTAAGCGGCGTCTCCATAGCATGACACATGTGAGATAAAAACACAAGCAAAACGACAGAGGAGCTAAAAGAAGGGCACAGGGAAAAGGTCACTGGCTGACCACTTACAAAACATGAGTGAGCCAGTCACCCTGTTAACACATTAAAACCACCTGCCTAAAATCTTGGAAACAATATTGGACAATTCACAAAAATTTAAAACTCTAACCACGTTCGCTTGAACGTTACATAAAATAAAGAGCAGATCAGTCGGCAAATCCGCCGCGGCCCGCTGGTCGGAAAATAAATTGTGGCGCCACGAGCAGCACACATTGGAAGGTCCTCTTCCCAGAGCAAGAAGCTAAGCGTCAGAGGGCTGTGGCCTAGGCGAAGACGAGTAAGAAGGACCTCATCCCGTCAACGTGGCTGGAAACATGGCCTTGCTGTGGGCTTTACTAGGGGGAGCTTGCTGTCTGTCACTTCCAGCCCCGCTCACTCCACCGACCCAAGACTCTGTATCTCAACAGCGAGGATATAGCATTCAGGGGGATGGCACACTGAGATAATTGAGGATCACAACGCACCTCCTTCACTGCTAGATCTCCCCTTTCCTTTCCGACAATATCCATGTGCAATAGTACCCATCAGAAAGACACCCGTTTTCGCAGTCGTTGTAGTTGGAGGAGGGCATCCTAGATATTTGGACTACTTTGTCTGCTGGGAGAGGTTGTAGGGAGTGTAGGCATTCAGAGAATCGGAACAGCACTGGAAGAATGTCTCATCTGCTCAGAGTCCGCAAGATCGCATGTAACTGTGCGTCGAAGACAGTAAAGTCTTCAGGCGGTGGCCACCGAGGACGCCATCCGGGAAAACAACAGAGAAACCAACGGAGTCCCCCTGTTTAGACCCATCCTTAAAGACTGCAACATACTTGTGGTGCTTATATAAAATATCGTAAAATATGGCATTAAAAAGAAAAGCAGGGGTGCAATCTCTCCTGTACTGCACTAAATCTAAAATGAATCTCGCTATCTGCAGTAACCGAGGTGGTAGTTGGTAAAAACCCTGAATTTGAGGTTGTACCTGCTTCACACCAAATGACTCCAGGGCGTGTTGCGCGCAGATCGCCAGTGGCCTTGTTGCTCGCGGGCAATGGGGGGAAAAACGTTCCAAACAGAGATGAGCATCAGTATGGTATGTGGGTGAATTCAGAGCTGTGAGGAACTTAGGTGCCTGACGCGCCATGAGGCCATTCCGTGGCTGGGTATGAGGCTGGTCCTATAAGCACTCGTGGCCAGCCTAATCCCCTCATGGTGGACAGCATCAGTGACCTTCAAACAAATAGGTCTCGCCGATCCATGCATCGTGGACCCATAGCATAACCGTGAACGCACGAAAGCCAACAAAACTGGAGCAAAGGCGCCCAAGACTTCTGGCTAAGGTAGTTTATGATGTTCAGTGCCTTCAGGGTCCTGGATTTCAAGCCTTGCAGGTCTCTCAGGTGTGGCAACCATCACACTTTGGAGTCAAAAATGAAGCCCACAAACTGCACTGAGTTTTGAAAGTGCAGAATGAAGTCCCTCATATGCAAGTCAGGTAAATGAAAAACACGATGAGAACGATTAAAATGAACACACAAATACTTGTTTGCAGAAAACTGAAAACCTGTCTTCGCAGCTCACTCCTGTTCTTCCGCAATGTAATCTGAAACTGACAGCTCACAGTTGCAACACTGCAGGAGGAACAGAAAAGAGCAAAACCATCCACAAGTAAGGAGCACTGTAGAGGACTCCTTACCATTGACGTGATACTGTTTATGGCTATGGCAGGGGGAAACACTTAAAACAGTGCCATGAGGGACACAATTCTCCTGCTCGAAACGGAAATCGTGTCACCAGCTTGGGATCTAAAAAACAGCTGAGAGAGGAAAGAGCATAGGAGGATGAGGAGGTGGCCACGAAAGCCCCATTCATGCATCTTTTTGGGAATATTGTGTCTGCAAGTACTGACGATGTTTGGTTTGTGGGATGCTCAACTGCGCGGTGATCAGCACCTGTACGAAGTGCCAAGTTTTACACAGTCCAATTTTTCTACACAGTCTAATCGAGCTACTGTCACGAATGTTGATGGTGAGGATGAAATGATGAGGACAACACAAACACCCAGTCCCCAGGCAGAGAAAATCCCCAACCCGGCCGGAGATCGAACCCGGAACCCCGTGATCCAGAGGCAGCAACGCTAGCCACTAGACCACGAGCTGAGGACTCTGCAAGTACTGTCATATGCTTTACAGATATCAAGATTATGCCAGTACATAGATGTTTATGTAGGAAAAGTTGCTGAATAGCCGCCTCTAGCAGGGTCAAGTTGTCGACAGTGGATCGAAATCTCCAGAAACGACACCGAGAGCGACTTAAGAGTAGCCTGGTCTCTAACAGCCAGACCAGACGACAGTTAACCATTCGCTCCGGGCCGCGGCGGATTCACCGCTTTGTTAAGGCGATACTCCTGTAACCACTGGAACATGTCCGATCCTTCCTGGTTTGAGGAGAGAAACTGCCTCTCTCCACAAGTTGGGGAAATTTCCTGTGTGCCATATAAGACTGAAACTTTTGAGGAGGATTTCCTTTGATGCTCCTGGGAAAGGTAGAAGATTTGGTAGTGACTTGGTGCAGTGTCTCGAGTCTCACGTAGTGCCGATTCCAGCTCCCACATGGAGAAAGGGGAGTTGCAGGGCCCAGAACTGTTGGGTTTGACGTCCAACTTGCCCTCTCTACAGTCACACGGTAGCGACGAAATGCCAGGTCCTGGCCTGCGTTGGCAGTAGTCTTTGCAAAATGCTCGGCCGGCAACTGAGTGATGTCTCCAGGTGTTATTTGGAGACATCTCTGTTACAGCACAGTTGCTGTTGGTAAACGACTGTGTTTGCCGGAAATCCTCCGGATGGCTTCTCATACTTTAGCAGAAGAAGTGGATCGATTGCAGTTTAGTAGCCATGTTAAGCAATGCACAAAATAACAACACAAATAAGTACAGAAAAAGGAAAAAGTGCAAAAGGCTGTAACTGTGGATTCTAGAACACAAAGAGCACGAAAGACAAACAAAAATACCAAAAACCAAGCAAAAAGACGACGACAGAAGAGGAAGAAACCAACTAGACTTGATTGCCGTTGATGACTCGTCGCCAGATTATTGTGTACGACTTCGCACACAACGATACGGAGAGATGGGCTTCAGAGAGGTGCAGCAACTGTTGTCATAGGAAAGCTGGACAGGAGCAGAAATGATTGGCGAACAAATTAACAGAGTGAACAGATGCTTACTCAACGAGTATTTCTCCAAGTGTACTAAAAATCACTACTACGAGGGTTGTTTTTTAAGTAAGGGCCCTTATAATTTTTAAAAAAAGATACTAATACTTTTGTAAAAAAAACTTTTATTTTCTGATTCTACACACTTTTACCTGTTTTTCTACATAGTTGCCTTGTTTATTTAAGCACTTTTCATGCCGTACAACTAAGTTTTTAATTCCCTCTTCAAAGGATTCGGCCGCCTGCTCCGACAGCCAAGAGTTCATGGCCGCTTTCACGTCATCGTCGTCATTGAAGCGCTGCCCGCCAAGATGGTGTTTCTGGTACCGGAAAAGGTGAAAATCGCTAGGAGCAAGGTAGGGGCTGTATAGTGCATTTTCCAAAACTTCCCAGCCAAAAGAATCAATCAAATCCCGAGTCTTTTGAGAGGTGTGAGGTCTAGCGTTATCGTGCAGGAGCAAAACTCCTTTTGTCAGCATGCCGCGCCTTTTGTTTGGAATTGCTCTTCGGAGCTTCTTTAGAGTTGCACAGCAGGCATCTGAGTTGATTGTCGTTCCTCGTGGCATAAAGTCCACTAGCATAACTCCGCGCCGGTCCCAGAACACAGTTACCATAATCTTGCGCTTTGACAGCGTCTGTTTGGCTTTGACCTTGACGGGTGAGGTTGTGTGTCGCCATTCCATCGATTGTCGCTTGCTTTCGGGAGTGATATGGGATACCCATGTTTCATCTCCAGTGACAATTTGACTCAACGTGTCATCCCTTTCTTCCTCGTAACGAATCAAAAAGTCCAATGAAGTGGCAAATCTCTTTGTGGTCCTCTGTGAGGAGTCTGGGTACCCACCGAGAACACAGTTTCTTAAAGTTTAGGTTTTCAGACACAATTTTGTACAAAACCGATCTTGAAACTTGTGGAAATTCCAAAGAAAGAGTGGAAATTGTGAATCTTCTGTCCTCACGAATCTTTGTTTCGACTGCAGCCACCAAATCAGCAGTGATCACAGAGGGCCGGCCTGAGCGTTCTTCGTCATGGACGTTTTGACGGCCATTTTTAAACTCTCTAACCCATTGATGCACTTTACCTTCACTCATTGCATTCAAGCCATAAACTTCTGTTAACTGACGATGAATTTCTGCAGCTGATAGGCTTCTCGCGGTCAAAAAACGTATCACTGACCGTATCTCACACGCGGCGGGCGATTCAATAATCGTAAACATTATAAAATAGCACAGCGATGCGTACACGTCAGCTACAGAGCTGCAACTTGCATCAGAGTGAACGGGAAGGATGCCGGCAAGTGGCGCGGTGGCTTGTTGCGGCGCCCACGCGAACTACGGGACTATACGCGCGAACGGCCCTTACTTAAAAAACAACCCTCGTATTACAGTAGCAGCAAGGACGTGCGTTTCTGATCTAAAGTACGAACGATGGTGTCGGAGCCGCAACTAGGAGGCATCTGCATAGCTTCACGTAGCGAAGAGGCTCCAAGTGCTGTTGGGTGGTGTGGCTGTAGCCGGCCATCTTGTATTCCGGCGGCAGAGCCTCTGCAAGCGTGGCTCATCCGGCCTGCTCAGTTGGGCCTGTCGGATCCTGCACGACCGCTGTCGGCATCAGATGGAAACTTAGAAATCGATTGCTAACTTTGACGTCTGTGAGATGGTATCGATACTTGTTACCACTAAATAATTCCACAAGTCAATAAATAACTTGGGTGAAGGTGTAAGGTGGTCATGTGGTGGTGGTAAGTCCCTATGGGACCAAACTGCAGAGGTCATCGGTCCCTAGGCTTACACACTAATTAATTTAACTCAAACCAACTAATTAAGGGGCTCCGGAAAGGCTCAAAATCATGAAAAGTTCAATTTTTACTTTTTTGCGTTTTCTGAATCTGCAGACTATTACCTTTTAATAGATATATAATTTATTCAATTCCGAAGACTACAACTATTTTTAAATTTTTTTTGAAATGTGTTCTACATGGGCGTCATCCACTGTGGCGCTGTTAAACTGCTGTCAAATGGTGTTATTATTAACGTCCGTGTTCATCAGGTACATTTTAGTGATGTGAGATAAAGTATGCGTTGTGGCTAACCTGTGATGGTTCAATATATATCGCTGGTGTGATTGTCGATTGTTTCATGTTTATTTACTCTGTCGTTATCTCTAAAATATTCGTAATTAATTCTGTTTCTTGAGTCTCTGTTTTGTTGAAGTATAATAATGAGTAAAAGTAAAGGCTATTAGGCAAAATACACAAAGTGTCGACGAAATGAAGAAGGTTGTTTGGGCTCTTTTTTTTCATACTTCTTCAACCGATGAAAATCCCCAACATAGCTTGTGTCCCAAAGAAGAAGACAGTTGGTGTAAATATAACAAAGGATTGCTAGCTGGTGAAGTGTACACTCATAAGCATAGTCTGCCTCATGCAATAATGGAGGTGATAAAACCTATTTTCAGAGACTTAGCAGCACCTGAACTGTTGAAAAAGTGTATTCACGGAAAAACTCAAAACCCCAATGAAAGTGTAAATAGTGTTATATGGTCGAGAATCCCCAAGACTGTATTTGTTGGAATAGAAACACTTCACTTTGGTGTGTATGATGCTGTTGCGACTCTCAATTATGACAACATTGTAAGGTGCAAGGTATTTAAAAATATGGGAATGAAGATAGGTTCTAACATGGTACGAGCGATGCTTGCTTTAGACAAGGAACGCCTTCGGGCTGCAGACAGAGCTGTAAAGAGTCTAGAAATACAAGCAAGAGTAAACAGAAGGAGGAACAAGAGGAAGCTGGAGGAGGAGTTTGCAGAGGATGAAGATAATCCATCCTATGGAACTGGAATGCACTAAAAAGTTAATCCAATCTTTGTCGCTCGATTCCCAAAACTTTTATTTTCTCATACTAATTACATGTTTTCTAAGGATCTTCCAAACATATTTGTTTCAAACTTTCAGTAAATGTTACACAGTACCTTCTGCATAATTTAACACAGCCTTTTTCCAAAAAACTGTATATTTTTGAATATATAAATAAAAAAATGTTGTGAATTTTCATTACAATTGAAAAAAAATCATCTTTAATAACTGAACTAAAATTTTGTAAAATCCCTGTGTTAAGTTGTAGCCCATATTCCAATAAATAATCTGTAAAAAGTTCAACTTCCTACCTCAAATACTTTGTGAGGAAAGACGTAATTTATAAGCGTTATTTTAACATTACAAGTATAGGGCGTTCCGGAGCCCCTTAACTTAGGCTAAGGACAACACACACATCCGTGCCCGAGGGAGGACTCGAACCTTCGATGGGGGAGCCTCGCGAACCACGCAAGGCGCCCTAGACCACGTGGCTACCCCGCGCTGAGTGGTCTTGTCATTTTGGTTTCTGTATGTTACCGGTGTGCATATCAGAGAGAGAGAGCAAGTTACGTTACTGTTAAACAATGTTTGGTCTTGCCGTGGCACTGTCTTTGCTCTGCGCAGTTTGATACATTCTTAGTTGAAATGTGGTAGGTGATGGACGTATTTAGTACCGTTGTGTGGAGCTATGATTGCATCTGTTAAACGAAGAAAGGTTGATTGTAAAGGACAGGAAGCATGACTAATATGTATATATTAGCCAGCGAAGAGAAAATAAATTTTAGTCATGTTATCATTTTTCGAGGAGAAGAAGTTTGAGGTAAGACTGCAGCACAGCGCAGCTAGTTTGTCAGAGAGACTATTTTCAGCTAGTTCGTTCATCTGCTTAGAGCTGAGAGAAAGATCACCCCACTTCCCTGAGTCATGCATTGACATATCATCTGATTAAGCTGTTTGATTTTGATGGGAATTCTCTCTTAGCACTGTACCCTCTTTGAATAATTTGAGGCGTAGCGCCGTATAACGATTCTGCCTTGGAGGCGGTTAACTGGGAAATATGTCTCAGAGCTGGATACTGACAGATTGTGGCGCGAGACTGGACGCGCACGTAGTTTATGTATCAGCCGATAGGGGACAATATTGGATAGGGGGACTGTGATTTTAGTTTCGATTGTGCCCACTAGAGTGCACTACAGTACTAGAATGTTTTTTATAAACTGATCTAGTATTTTCATAAAGTGTTATTATGTCTTTTTGTGTATATAAAATGTTATAAATATGTTTTAGTAGTATGAATGATGCTTGAGTGGGGTTTAAGGTTAACATGAAGATAATTGTTTCAACGAGTTATGTAGTAGGATTTAGTGTGGGAACATTTCGAAGAAGTATGGATATGGACAAAGCGGATTTTTGTAGAATAGATTTGTAAAGTAAGTTTATGGTAAAGAGAAAGTTATTTCGGGTATAAATAACAACAGCAAATAACTTTATGCATAAGCAAAACTTCAGCATATTAGATAATTACGTCGGTAAAAAGTGCAGTCGTTAGGTTTACTATTTGCGATTGGTTATTGATGAAAAGCGCGGACTGACGCGGGAGAGTGTTGATTTGCTATTGCATGTTGAGTAAACTGACCAATGGTAAAGCAATATTCTTCGCACGCCTTTCTCTGCTGATAGAGAAGACTTAGAGTATTCTAGAAGAGTCGAAGCCTAGCCATGAAACAGATCGGACGTGTTTAGTAGTAGTTCCGATGGAAATGATAAGTTGCCGGATCTAGCAGTGTTTCATACATCAAAAGTGTTGGAAAGTGACGGCATAATTATTCCGATGTGTGTGTAGAAATTTCGGAATGTTTAAGTGCATTTTGTGACGAGATAAGACAGATATTCCGCGTGGCGTATTGAGCAGGTCGGTGGCTAAAAACTGAGACTGCATTTGGTACCGACAGACTTAATATTTGGCGAGCATTATCGATCTAAAACAACCAGTTTTATTTGTAGGTATTACGTTTTCGGGAAATGCAACACCAAAACTTGCTAACGTGAGTGAAAGGGATTGTGAGTGACTGTGTTAGGACTAGCACGGGCTTGGCAGTGATACCTGTTCACCTAAGTTTCAGAATATATTAACTGAGGCCAAAATTTCCAAACTTTCATTTTTGTGAAAACATTCTCCCGAAACGTAGATTAGTGACTTTAATTGCAGCCTGGTTCACGTCCAAGTACAGTAGGTTTCACTCGGCTTTCCTACTGATGATCTGCTGAGACAATGTTCACAGGTAGGTGCAGGTCCGTCGTAAAGGGACGGAAAGAACCGCGCCGCCGCAAATTGTTCACTTTGTTAAGCACAGTACTGTTCAGACCTATGTTATCTATGAAGATCACTCGAAGTTCTACTCTTTTTGAATATATACTTCATTCTAAAATCGTTGTCACGGAATATCATTTCATAGGATTAGGTACTCTCCCCATCCCACTGTTTATCATTACACATTACCTCATTGTACCCTGTGGTATGAAACAGTTGGAGTATAGTTTGGAAATTTTATTTAAAAATAGAAATCTAGCTTAGCCACTGCCTGCTTCCTGTTTGCTGTTGTGCTTTCGAGAAATCTGCAACAATGTTGTCAAGACGTGAGTAAGAGGAAATTTTGATTAGGGCCAGATACTTCAGTTGTGCATTTAATACAAAGAGAATTTGCATTCAGATCAGTTGCAGTTCAGATTAGGTTCAGTGTAGTCAAAGGTCAGCATACGAGTTTTGCTTGGATAACAGTCTGTGGGTACACAGAGTTGGTATCACGCAGACTTAAAATTATCAAATAAGAAGCAACCTGTCGCAAAATCATGTTGACTTTGACCTCTGCTTAAGGGTATACGGAATGAGTTTTTCGATGAAAAAATCGATTTTTGGGTAAATGCATTTTCGAAAAATTTAGACTCTCCCGTTTAATACCATGTATAAAATATTTGGATGACGTGAATAGAACTATTTTAAATAATTTTTCTAAATAATTTCGACACACAATTTTCCGCACCTTGTATATGAGACGCGAAATATACCTGATATAGACAGCCTTGCCAGAGATACAATTGAGCACAAGAGAGTTAGCTTTTCTGTTGGATACACTGCTAGACAGTTGACAATAGATTCTGCACCATTTGTATTGTTTCCTTTGTGAGTACATCCATGTCATTGTTGTGAAAGTCGTATGTGGAGAAGTCATTGAGTTTTCTTTCCTTCAACACGCCAAGACCTAGTCTGAAGGTATTTAGAAAGCGTGTACATTGGCGCAAGAAAGTAAAGTGTACTAAAAATTCGTCTGATTCATCTTCATCAGTATCTGATGTCCCAGTAGCGACTAACCTCAACACTAGTAGTGATACATTGAGTGATGCTGCTGCCACTACACCGGAAAGTGCTTCAAGAAGAAAACTAGCTGGAATTGAAGAAGAATACAAGAAACTAAATGCTGGGACTACAAAATATGAGGTAATTAACGTCTCTTTATTATCAGACGTTTTGGAGAACAATGTGTGCTGCAAACAATGTGGAAAATGTGGCGTTTCATTGAAAACAAACTTACATGTAGGACTTGTTTGTGAATTAGAGTTGACGTGCAGTTATTGCAAACACAGTGTTACTTTCTTCCATTCATCACATGTTACTGCAGATACAGGTAAACTATACGATATAAACATTAGACTGGTTTATGGATTACAGTGTATAGGAAAGGGCAGAGCTGCAGGTGCCATGTTGTGTGGTGTGATGAACCTCCCTCCTCCACCTTCAAAATTTAACAAACACATAATTGCAATAGGCTCTGCTGTAGAAGATGTGGCACAGGAAAACATGAAAGATGCTGTTGAGGAATCAGTTGTTGAAAATAATAATAGCAGAGACTTGTCCATAGCTTTTGATGGAAGCTGTCAGAAGAGAGGCCACACATCTCTGAATGGTGTAGTAACAGCTACAAGTGTGGACACTGATAAGGTAGTTGATGTGGCAATACTTTCCAAGCATTGCAGATGCCAGGAGAAAATGAAAAATAAACATGAAGAGGAGTGCATGGCAAATTACAATGGGTCAAGTGGTGGTATGGAAGTTGCTGGTGTAAGAAGTATTTATCAACGCTCAGTAAAATGGTACAACGTTAGATACATAAATTATCTTGGAGATGGTGACTCAAAGGCTTTCAAAGAAATTGAGGAACTGAGACCCTATGGTAACGATGTGAAAATTTCCAAACTGGAGTGTGTTGGCCATGTTCAGAAAAGGATGGGATCAAGACTTCGACGGCTCAAGGCTAGCATGAAAGGCAAGAAATTGAGCGATGGAAAAACTTTAGATGGGAAAAATAGACTGATAGGTGCTACAACAGATCGTATTCAGAAGTGCTGTGGTCTAGCAATAAGACAGAATACAGCAGATGCAGAATTAATGAGAAGAGCAGTCTGGGTTCTGTTTTTTCATACAGCTTCAAACAATGAGAATCCCCAAACTATGTCCAAACGGAAATGATAGTTGGTGCAAGTACAACAGAGGCAAGGTAACTAAGAAACAATACAATCACCCTCATCACCTGCCACCTGCCATAATGGATGATATTCCGAGACCTCGCAGATATTAGTCTACTAAAGAAATGTCTTCATGGCCGGACTCAAAATCCAAATGAGTGTGTGAACCATGTGATATGGAATAGACTACCTAAAACTGTGTTGGTGGGTATAAACACACTTCACTTCGGCGTTTATGATGCTGTTTCATCATTCAATCAGGGCAATATAACAAAGTGCAAAGTTCTGCAGAAGTTGGGGCTCTGTGTAGGACTACGAACTGCCGCAGCTATGCTTTGTTTGGACAAGGAACGGTTCAGGTCTTCAGATAATGCCATAAAAGTATATTCAAAGATGGCTACACAGCATAGCAGAGCCGTCAATAGGAAGCTGTTGGACGATTCTGACGATACAAGCTATGGAGCAGGCTTGTACTGAAGTAAAAACTTTGAAGCTAATTTCCCGTAACTTTAGTTTTTTTGTGTATAAGGTACATTTTCTCAGGGCCTATTTATAGTAGAAAGATGAAATTTTCTGTAGTTGTTCCTTAAGACCTTCTAATATATCTAAATTAAAAGATATGTGGAATTATTTTGTATTAATGGATGTAAATTTTAAAATATTTGTTAAAATGTATAACTTTTTTAACATTTACAAAAAGTAAAATATCTGAAAAACTATACATTATTTTTTTCAAAATTAATAATTCAGCATAAAAGCAGAACATATCTCTGCGTTCTGTGAAAAAATCAAGACTATCGTCCAAATAACAAATGAGAAAATGTTCCTAACTTTTAGCTCAATTTAACATTGTAAGCATAGGGCGTTCCGTATACCGTTAAGACAGTGCTACTACTCAGGGCACATATTCGTTGAAAGCACCGATGATGGCTGTTAATCAGTTGAAATCGATTTGCAAAAGTAAATAAATAAAACATGATTTTGCGACTGGTTGCAGCTTATTTGGTAGTTTTATGGTTTACGGTCGCTGCACAACTTGGGAACCACATGGAGCCCACCATTAATACGTAGACTTTTATAGAGTGGGAGTTGACGTAGTGCTAAATCTAATATAGAAACAAGTTTGGTGGAGACGTTACAAAAGGAGATCACTATGAAGACAAAACGCAAACACCAATGTATAACACAAGTAAATATATTAATAGGTTTATTAAAGCTACATGTCATTTCAGTAATAAAATATACATAATGGCATCACAGTCGATAAATATCACAGTCTTTGCATAAAAGTTACTATTGTATAACAGTTAGGATTAGTGATAGTGCTACAGATATCCCATTTCTTGTAAACTAAATTTGACTGAATTAACTAACAAGTATACGGAACTGAAAAACAAGTTACAAAAATCATAGTGATATACGCAACAATAAGTCCTTAAAAGACAGTAGTTGTTCTACATTATACACTTTACAGTACTGGTAAATGAAGGTAACATGGATCATCAGTTGTTCTCGAAATCACGCGAAATGAACTACAGATGTGTAACACTACCTACTATATCTACCAAAAGATATAGATGTGCTAAAACAAAAATGTATCTTAAATCAGCTTGTCTGTTTGTCATGTGACTTTACTTACATACCTTCACCACATCAGTAAGGAGACAGCTGCACAGCTGTTCCTACTGTAACATCCTATAGACGGTGGAGATACTAAAGACATAGCACAAAGTAGGAATTATGTTCAAGTAAGAGGGGAATAATTAGACGTTACTAGGGAAATGTTCTATGAATCGCCTTATGAGATATAGGGAATACACAGAAGTCCTAAATATGAGTGACTATATATCAGTTGTTAAACCGGTCATTCACAGAGCTACTGTGCCATTTCTCTCAATGTCTTTTGTCTTTATTTGTATATATGTATGAGTTGGTGAGTGGGGGGAGAAAAAAGAAAAAGATAGAGGGGAGGAGGTTAGGGAGTCAGAGAGGGGTGAGAGATAAGCGGACATTGGGGGGACAGGCTAGTTGAAGAATTCAGAGACAGCAATGTACCCAAACCCATAAAACTCACATCCTTAAGGCATCCGTCGAAGCTATCGAAATTATTTAGCAAATCATGTCAATTTTAACAACGTCCACATTAAGGGTCTTGTTTATTGGTACAGCGTTGTTCATTAGTGAGATGTGAACATTAACTTTGTATTATGTAATATTCCTCGAAATATCGGAAAGTCGAGCCGGCAAATATCTGCAGTTAACAGAACAGATGTCTTGGCCCGCACATTAATATATGGCTCACTGGCAACAATGTGTAATTTTATTGAACTGTGTTCATATCAGAGTGTGCGAGATATCATGATAGTAGCTTGTACAGCACACTGTAAATTAACTAAACAAAACTACTTCCAAGTAACGTTATTTTCTTCCAAGTTATTGAGGACTAGAGATCACAATGGTAATAAATTTTTCGAGGAAATGCAGTCGACATATAAGAATATGTTTCGGTTGTTGATGCACTACTGAGTTATTAAATGTACCTCTGGTTGTTCAGAAGACGACTTCCCAAGAACTACAAGACACAGAGAACAAGACCCGTGCCCTGATGGTTCCGTAGAAACTTAATTATGTTTATGGATAATAACAACTACAAACTTAGTTACGTTTATAGATAAAAATAACGATATCATGTGACTCAATGGCTTGGTGCAAGTCTTTCTATCGAACGCCACCTCGGCAAGTTACGTATCTGTAACGCCTAGCCAAGTTATAGGACCGATGATATGGGGCCTACAGTTTAACGTGGAATCCAAGCCACATGTTGCTTGCGGCGACTCATCATATCGTTGGGAGGTGAAAGCTAGGTCGAAAAGAAGACTGAAAAGTCCATGGCCGGACCGAGATTTTGCCCTGTCGAGTACCAGGCTCGCATTTCACCCGTAGACCACCAGGTCTATGTAAACAGTTCATCCATAGCTTTGAATAGAGAGTTTGCGTGTATGATAATATATAGCGTATGTGACCGTCTTTTGACTGCGTTGACGTAGAAGCTCAGATTATTTACACCGCCAAGCGACCGTAGACTCTAGTATTTGGCATAAATTTCAACTTGGTATCTTTACCCGTTTCTGAGGAAAAAGGCCTCTTAAGAGACGGGAAGAACAAAAATGACGGTTGTGCTATTTCAAACTAATTTTCGGATATTTGCTTTACTTGTACTAGGAAACCTTGCTTTTTGTGAAATTTCATGATTCTATGTCAGCAGGAAGTATCGATGCGTAGGTTTGTGAGTATCAATATGTATGACATAGATGGCTATATCTTCTGACTGCACTGACTTACAAGCTTAAATTTCTTGCATCGTCAAGGGACCACAGATCTTGGCACTTCACTTATATTTCAACTTTACCCTTTCTTGAGAAAAAGAACTGTTAACAGTTGCACAGTGAGACAGACAGGTATGCGGACAAGAAAGTGATCATGTAAGTGAATTATGGAACCGCAAAAATATCAAATACCAGTTATCAGAGCGTCGCAGTAGGGGCAAGCGTGTCAGAGCAAGAACGAGTAGGCACTTCGTCAGCTCGATACTGTTGCATGGAACAGCCAAAGCCATGAACAGATTTCCAAAGTCTGCTGACGCCGCGTTACCACAGGGTGTGTGTGTGTCATTTAACTGCGCGCGAGTGTTGGTATTTTGCCCCGTCACAAGCAGTGCCCCTATTAATATTCAATGTCGGTTTAAAATTTGTAGAGACGCGGTAGCCACTGATATGTGTCTGTTTCCTGCAGGTTTCCTAGTTCTCAAGCAGTCCTCTTGAGACAATTACGAATAACCTCGTATTTTTGTCGAAACTCGGGAGATGAAGCCGCGGCACGTTGTCGCTGGTGGGAGTGGCTCAGTGGGTCTTGAGCTTGTCCTTCCGCGCTGTGAAGGCGGCCAGCAGCCTCCTGGCCACGAACCAGAGGGCGGCGACGGCGGCGGCGGCGGCGGCCAGCGCGAAGGCGATGACGTCGAGCAGCAGCAGCTGCCACCAGTGGAGGTCCAGGGCGGCGCTGCGCAGGTGCGGCGCTCCCTTGTGGCGGACCACGTACTCCAGCCACCACACCGCCGTCTCCACAGACTGCTCGCGGTGTTCGCGGAACAGCCGAGAATACTGCGCCATCCTCTCCTTGTAGCTGCAAAGGAAATGGGCTGGTGTGTCACTCAGAAATACGACGTTTCTCATTCTACGAGGGCAGTTCAATAAGTAATGCAACACATTTTTTTTTCTCGGCCAATTTTGGTTGAAAAAACCGTAAATTTCTTGTGGAATATTTTCAAACATTCCCGCTTCGTCTCGTATAGTTTCATTGACTTCCGACAGGTGGCAGCGCTGTACGGAGCTGTTAAAATGGCGTCTGTAACGGATGTGCGTTGCAAACAACGGGCAGTGATCAAGTTTCTTTTGGCGGAAAACCGGGACATCTCAGATATTCATAGGCGCTTGCAGAATGTCTACGGTGATCTGGCAGTGGACAAAAGCACGGTGAGTCGTTGGGCAAAGCGTGTGTCATCATCGCCGCAGGTTCAAGCAAGACTGTCTGATCTCCCGCGTGCGGGCCGGCCGTGCACAGCTGTGACTCCTGCAATGGCGGAGCGTGCGAACACACTCGTTCGAGATGATCGACGGATCGCCATCAAACAACTCAGTGCTCAACTTGACATCTCTGTTGGTAGTGCTGTCACAATTGTTCACCAGTTGGGATATTCAAAGGTTTGTTCCCGCTGGGTCTCTCGTTGTCTAACCGAACACCATAAAGAACAAAGGAGAACCATCTGTGCGGAATTGCTTGCTCGTCATGTGGCTGAGGGTGACAATTTCTTGTCAAAGATTGTTACAGGCGATGAAACATGGGTTCATCACTTCGAACCTGAAACAAAACGGCAATCAATGGAGTGGCGCCACACCCACTCCCCTACCAAGAAAAAGTTTAAAGCCATACCCTCAGCCGGTAAAGTCACGGTTACAGTCTTCTGGGACGCTGAAGGGGTTATTCTGTTCGATGTCCTTCCCCATGGTCCAACTATCAACTCTGAAGTGTATTGTGCTACTCTTCAGAAATTGAAGAAACGACTTCAGCGTGTTCGTAGGCACAAAAATCTGAACGAACTTCTCCTTCTTCATGACAACGCAAGACCTCACACAAGTCTTCGCACCCGAGAGGAGCTCACAAAACTTCAGTGGACTGTTCTTCCTCATGCACCCTACAGCCCCGATCTCGCACCGTCGGATTTCCATATGTTTGGCCCAATGAAGGACGCAATCCGTGGGAGGCACTACGCGGATGATGAAGAAGTTATTGATGCAGTACGACGTTGGCTCCGACATCGACCAGTGGAATGGTACCGTGCAGACATACAGGCCCTCATTTCAAGGCGGCGTAAGGCCGTAGCAGTGAATGGAGATTACGTTGAAAAATAGTGTTGTGTAGCTAAAAGATTGGGGAATAACCTGGTGTATTTCAATGCTGAATAAAACAACCCCTGTTTCAGAAAAAAATGTGTTGCATTACTTATTGAACTGCCCTCGTACAATTACAGATGCAGGGTGACAGTTATTGAACTGTATTAAAAAACGTGGAAAGGAGGATATAATATGAACATCAACAAAAGCAAAACGGCGATAATGGAATGTAGTCGAATAAAGCCGGGTGATACTGAGGGAATTAGATAAGGAAATGAGACTCTTAAAGTAGTAAAGCAGTTTTGCTATCTGGGGAGCAAAATAACTGATGATGGTCGAAGTAGAGAGGATATAAAATGTAGACTGGCAATGCCAAGAAATGCGTTTCTGAAGAAGAGAAATTTGTTAACATCGAGTATAGATTTAAATGGCAGGAAGTCGTTTCTTGAAGTATTTGTGTGGAGTGTAGCCGTGTATGCAATTGAAACATGGACGATAAATAGTTTGGACAAGAAGAGAATAGAAGCTTTCGAAATGTGGTGCTACAGAAGAATGCTGAAGATTAGATGGGTAGACCACATAATTAATGAGGAAGTATTGAATAGAATTGGGGAGAAGAGAAATTTGTGGTACAACTTGACTAGAAGAAGGGACCGGTTGGTAGGACACGTTATGAGGGATCAAGGGATCACGAATTTATTATTGGAGGGCAGCATGGAGGGTAAAAACAGTATAGGGAGACCAAGAGATGAATATACTAAGCGGATTCAGAAGGATGTAGCTTGTAGCAGGTACTGGGAGATGAAGAAGCTTGCACAGGACAGAGTAGCATGGAGAGCTGCATCAAACCAGTCTCTCGACTGAAGACCACAACAACAACAACAACAACAACAACAACAACAACAACATATAAAACATAAATTAATTATAAACTATGGCGTGCGCACAGTTTATTCAACATGCAAACGTCACTACGGATATTCAGGCTATGACATTTGCGATATGCCTGCATTGGCAACGGTGTGGCGCAGACGAATAGCGAAATTCTGCCATGATACGCTGAAGTGTCGGAACATCGATGCTGTCGATGACCTCCTTAATGGCTGTTTTCAGCTCAGCAATGGTTTTGGGGTAATTGCTGTACCCCTTGTCTTTAGTACAGCCCCACAAAAAGGAGTTGCATGTGTTCAAAAAAATGGTTCAAATGGCTCTGAGCACTACAGGACTTAACATCTGTGGTCATCAGTCCCCTAGAACTTAGAACTACTTAAACCTCAGTAACCTAAGGACATCACACACATCCATGCCCGAGGCAGGATTCGAACATTCGACCGTAGCGGACACGCGGTTCCAGACTTAAGCGCCTAGAACGGTACGGCCACACCGGCCGGCTGCATGTGTTCAGACCCGGAGAGTATGGCAACCAATCGAGGCCCGTGCAGTGGCTTCTCGATACTCCAGAGCTAGAATGCGGTCGCCAAAGTGCTCCTCCAGGACACCAAACACTCTCCTGCTTCGATGGGGTCGCGCTCCGTCTTGCGTGAACCACATCTTGTCTAAATCAGGGTTGCTTTGGATAATGTGGAATGGTATCATGTTCCAAACCCTTCACGTGCCGTTCGGTTGTCACTGTGACCGTGACTGGACACTGCACACGGCACAGTCACCCGCTGAGGGTGAAGAGACATCTCGAGCGCAAAATGCAGATTCTCAGTGCCCCACATGCGCCAGTTTTGCTTACTGACGAGCCCATCCAGATGAAAGTGGGCTTCGTCTAAACCAAACCATACATGCAGATAATAATCCCCATACTAATTCCCATCATGCTCCGCAGCCAACCGTGCGGTTTGAGCGTCCTAACGCAAACCGTTCGAAAGTTATGATGATTTTTTTTATGTAGATCAATAATTGTCACCATGTATGTTATGTCTACGAAACGAAACGTTCATTCGGCAAGTCTGGATTTTACAGCAAATGAAAAGGATTTCTCTGAAAGCAATACTGCAGCACAGTTTACTGAGAGTACAACAATGTAAAATAATTCCTGAACACTCTTTCTTCATCATTTTGCAATCATCATGTACTTTTACCGATGCTGCTAGCACTGTGGTTCATAATACAGAGTTATTCACAAATACCTCCGGGGTTTCAGAAAACTATAAGACATACAGAGGGACACGTCGATGGATAGATCGTCTCTCCAAGTTTTTAACTCACAGTACAGGTGCTCAAGGTTGGCACAAATCTGACTTTTTGATACGGCGAACGTCAGTACTGAGATATATTCATTGACGTCACAAATTCCCCAGGAAGATGCAACAGTAACCTTCTTTGCACTCAGTTCATTGGATTCATTATCTGAAGGTTCTAGGCGCCTCAGTCCGGAACCGCGTGACTGCTACGGTCGCAGGTTCGAATCCTGCCTCGGGCATGGATGTGTGTGATGTCCTTAGGTTAGTTAGGTTTAAGTAGTTCTAAGTTCTAGGGGACTGATGAACAGAAGTTAAGTCCCATAGTTCTCAGAGCCATTTGAACCATTTTTTTTTGACAATGTTTAAGCTAACCAAAATGTACGAACGGCTACGAAATATCACGAGTGTAAGTACGAGGTACACACTGACGTGCCATAGTCGACGGTCGTCGACTAGATGCCTTTTGATCTAGTTCTGTCATAAGACCATCCTCACCAGAAAAGTGTTAATTTTCATTTAAATCACTATCAACTCTGTCGAAATTATCAGTTTATCGATGGTAGGCAATGAAAATCCCCAACCTCCAACACTCTGTGATAGCTTTGGAATTCCAATAACCAGCAACTCCATTGTCAGAGACAGATTTGAAAGTGCATGGATTTCTCTAACCTGTCTGTAACTAGCTTCTTGTATGTAGCAGCATTATCTGCACCACTTGAAATATTTTTTTTAAGAAACCCTATTTACTTCTGTTATAAAATGAAACGTACCGGAGTTACGTTGCGTACCATCGTTATGGTGTTTGGTAAATAAATACATCATAGTGGCATCCCACGTCAACGTTATTCCGAATAATACAGCTTCCCGCTTGGTCACTCATAGTCACAGGTAGTACAATTGCTCTTTACAAAGAACTCGACGGCGCCGATACTGCCTTTTCGAGGGCCATGAACCTCGAGATCTTCACGGTAAAACAGGTGGAAAGATTCCTACACGACGACTCACTGAGTTAGTCCAAAGATGGTTTCTTATTTACTTTCTTTTGGTCATCAGTCTTCTGACTGGTTTGATGCGGTCCGCCACGAATACCTATCCTCTGCTGACCTCTTCATCTCAGAGTAGCGCTTGCAACCTTCGTCCTCAATTATTTGCTGGATATTTCAAATCTCTGTCTTCCTCTACAGTTTTTGACCTCTACAGCTCCCTCTAGTACCATCGAAGTCATTCCCTGATGTCTTAACAGGTGTCCTATCATCCTGTCCCTTCTTCTTATCTTCCTCTCCTCTCCGATTCTGCGCAGAACCTCCTCATTCCTTACCTATCGGTCCACCTAATTTTCAACATTCGTCTGCAGCACCTCATCTTAAATGCTTCGATACTCTTCTGTTCCTGCAAGCTCTCGACAGATATTAAGAACAGTTCACGGACATTAGTCATTTGCAGAGAAAAAGTAATGAGTACTCAGTGCAGAACAAAATACTTGCCCCTTCGCACATGGCTGCTTCTTCAGTGAGATGTTTGGATACCTTGAATCGATGTATCAGACCTGTCTGCGGTACATGGGACGCACAGTGCTTCTATGCACCACAGCACAGTGGTATTACATGTACCAACATGTCATGCATTTCAATATGTCATCAGTGTCCATTCTACAACTAAACTCAGAATTATTTCACTACAGATTACGTTACAGTTTCGTACCTGGGATCATGTATAATTTTGTTGATAGCGTCGAGCACAGTCTCCTTGCTGATATCCTTCAAATAGATACGGATGCCGATGCCTGCTGAGTTTATCTTCTCGCAGTTGTGCGTCTGGTCAGAGAAGTACGGAGTGACAATCAGGGGCACAGATCGGTAAGCCGCTTCGTTCAGGCTCTGCAGTCCGCCTTGCATGATGAACAGCTTTACTTTCGGGTGGGCTGTAAAAAAAATATTCATAAATTATCTCTTTGAAATAACTTAACACGTTAAGATACATTGAGCATGCTGCCTCAAGCAATGTTCAGCTTTCCACTTATACCTAACTAGACATTGGCAGTGAGTTTATTTTCTTTAGCGTTCAAGGTGTTGCAAGCTACACTGAGAAACAAGTACATCTACACTGTATGATCAAAAGTATCCGGACACCCCCAAAAACATATGTTTTTCATATTAGGTGCATTGTGCTGCCACCTATTGCGAGGACTCCGTATCAGCGAACTCAGTAGTCTTTCGACATCGTGAGAAAGCAAAATGGGGCGCTCAGCGGAACTCACGGACTTCGAAGATGGTCAGGTGATTCGGTGTCAGGTGTGTCATACGTCTGTACGCGAGATTTCCACACTACTACACACCCCTGGGTGTGTTGGCTTACAGAGACCGCCGACAGTCGAAGAGGCTTGTAATGTGTAATAGACAGACATCTATCCACACCATCACACAGGAATTCCAAACTGCATCAAGATCCACTGCATGTACTATGACAGCTAGGCGGGAACTGAGAAAACTTGGATTTCACGGTCGAGGGGCTGCTCATAAGCCACACATCACGTCGGTAAATGCCAAACGACGCCTCACTTGGTGTAAGGAGCGTAAACATTGGACGACTGAACAGTGGAGAAGCGTTGTGTGGAGTGATGAATCACGGTGCACAATGCCGTGATCCGATGACAGGGTGTGGGTATGGGGAATGCCCGGTGAACGTCATCTAATTCAAATCGTTCGGAGCCCTATGGGACTTAACATCTGAGGTCATCAGTCCCCTAGAACTTAGAACTACTTAAACCTAACTAACCTAAGCACATCACACACATCCATGCCCGAGGCAGGATTCGAACCTGCGACCGTAGCAGCCCGCGGTTCCGGACAGCAGCGCCTAGAACCACACGGCCACCGCGGCCGGCGAACGTCATCTGCCAGCGTGTGTAGTGCCAACAGTAAAATTGGGAGGCACTGGTGTTATGCTGTGGTCGTATTTTTCATGGAGGGGGCTTGCACCCCTTGTTGTTTCGCGTGGCACTATCACAGCATACGACTACAATGATATTTTAAGCACTTTCTTGCTTCCCACTTCTGAAGAGCAATTCGAGGATTGCGATTGCATCTTTCAACACGATCGAGGACCTGTTCATAATGCACGGCCTGTTGCGGAGTGGTTACAAGACAATAACATCCCTGTAATGGACTGGCCTGCACAGTGTCCTGACCTGAATCCTATAGAACACCTTCGGGATGTTTTGGAACGCCGAGTTCGTGCCAGGCTTCACTAACCGACATCGATACGTCTCCTCAGTGCAGCACTCCGTGAAGAATTGTCTGACATTCCCCAAGAAACGCTCCAGCACCTGATTGAACGTATGCCTGCGAGAGTGGAAGCTGCCATCAAGGCTAAGGGTGGGCCAACACCATATTTAATTGCAGCATTGCCGATGGGGGGTGTCACGGACTTGTAAGTCATTTTCAGCCAGGTGTCCGGATACTTTTGATCACATAGTATATGCGTGATCTCAGACGTCAACATCGCTCTTGAAGTTTACAGAACAAGTACTTGAAAAAATTATACTTTGATTGATCACGAAAACCATGTTCAGATGCACATGCCTCTCATTATAGCTCCCGTTTTCGAGTAAGCGGACCCATATGTGACGGTGAAAACCACTGAAACGTGTTGCGTTAAGCTATTGTTTGCTCAAGCTGATATCCTCAAAGTACATTATAAGAGAAAGAAAGGAATTGCCCGAATGGGACGTAAATCGGTAGATGTGATGCTCATCTATACAGACAAATAAGTGATTGCAATTTCAGAAAAAGAGCTTCACAAACTGAGCACGTTAATAACGCATTACCCCACCTCTGGGCATTACACAAGCAGTTATTCGGCTTGACAATTTGCTGGATGTCCTTCTGAGAGATATCGCACCAAATTATGTCCAATTGGCACGTTAGATTATAAAAATCTCGAGATGGTTGGGGGCCCTGTCCATAATGCTCCAAACGTTCTCAGTTGGAGAGATATCCGGCGACCTTACTGGTCAATGTAGGGTTTGCAAGCAGGAGGACAAGCAGTAGAAACTGTGGCCGTGTGCGGGCGGGCATTATCTTGCTGAAATGTTAGCCGAGGATGGCTTGCCATGAAGGGCAAAAGAACGGGGCGTAGAATATCGTCGACGTATCGCTGCGCTGTAAGGCGGCCGCGAATGCCCAACAGAGGGGTCCTGCTACGGAGAAGAAATGGCTGCTCAGACCATCATTCATGGTTGTCGGGCTGTATGGCGGGCGACAATCAGCCGCTGTCCAGGGCGTCTCCAGACACGTCATCGGCCTGGAATATCGTTGACTGGAGTAGTGATTAGTTCCGCTTCGAACTGAGCCCCGATGACCAACGAAGTGGTGTCTGGAGATGCCGCGGAGAGTGGCGGGATACCAACGTGACTGTTACCAGCTATAGGGCCAGACAATGAGGAGTGGTGGTCTGCTGAGCCATTTCTTCTCACAGCAGCACCCCTTCGGTTGTCATACGCAGCACTCTTACAGCACGGCGGTACGGTGACGATCTTCTATGCCCAGTTTTGTTGCTCTTCGTGGTAATCCATCCTTGGCTTACATTTAAGATAATGCCCGGCCACACACGGCGAGAGTTTATACTGCTTGGCTCCGTGCTTGCCAAAGCCCACCTTGGCCGGTAAGGTCGCTGCATATCTTCCCAACTGAGAACGTTGGCAGCATTATGGGCGGGGCCTCCAACCAGCTCGAGATTGCGATGATCGAATACGGCAGTTGGACAGAATTTGGCGCCTTATCCGCCAGGAGAACACTCCGTAAAAAAAAAAAGAAAAAAAATCGTTCAAATGGCTCTGAGCACTATGGGACTTAACAGCTGAGGTCATCAGTCCCCTAGAACTTAGAACTACTTAAACCTGACTAACCTAAGGACATCACACACATCCATGCCCGAGGCAGGGTTCGAACCTGCGACCGTAGCGGTCGCATGGTACCAGACTGAAGCGCCTAGAACCGCTCGGCCACACCGGCCGGCCATCATGTAAATGCCACACCGAATAAAATGCTTGCCTAAGAACCAGAGGCGGACCGACGCGTTATTGACTTGTTCAACTTATGAAGCTCATTCTGTTGAATGAATTGTCCAATTCTTTTCTGAAATTATAGTCATTTGTTTCTCCGTACATGTATATCACATCTACTGATTTCCGTCCCACTCCTATAATGTCTTCGTGGTGTGTCGGTTGTTCGTCTTAAAATGTACTTTATTCATAAACAAACACGGACATAAGCAGTTAGTTTCACTCTCTTGCTCTTACCATCATGAACGTGTTAGGTTATAATGTGTTGTTTCCTCGCCCTTGTCTGTAGTGTCACTTCATTTCGTACTAGCTTGCACACTTATGAGGTGAAAAGAAGATCTGCCCAAAAATTGAACTGATTATTACACTAAAGATCTATTTTCAAGGGACTGCTGTTTGGTCAACCAATTGAACTCTTATCATAAAACTAAATCAATTCGGCCGCTCTTATGAAAGAGATGAATCATATTATATATAAAATTGTTGTTGTGTACATGATACATTATGCGGTCCATATTATACAATATAATTACTTAAATACAAATGAATCTTTAGCATACAATCTCTAGATACAGGACTAAAACTATAGAATAATTTATCCTAGCCCCATACAGATTCTTGCCTCTATGCAAATAGTTCTGGAAGTTTATGACTGTCAGTTTTTGACAGTTATGAAAATACTTGCAAGTTTTAAATGGGGCGCATGCAACATATGAGAGTAAGAAGGTGATCCATTAACGCATCGATACAGTAATAACAAGACGAAATATTGTCCGTTTTAAACCTTACAAAAATTTTCTTAGCTATTAAAAATTCAAGGTCACAAGTTTTCAGTTTTATCTGTATGGTGATGTGAATTTTTATGAAGTGCAAAAAGTTTGTTTATACTTTTTAGTCAGAGTAAAACGAGTCGCATATTACAAATTCGTTTTTATTTACAAAATTACTTACAGTTTCCTGCGTGCGTGAAATTATTCAGTAGATTTCAAACATTTTGACGTGATTACAACAGTTACATCTGGCAAATATCAGGTATATTCCAGTTTCATTTCACGTGACTCAACCATGGCCACCTTCTACGCATGCCTCTCAAAAAGAACGAGAGAGCAAAAATAGAGAAATTCGAGCTCACACGGAGGCTTACCAGCAATCATTTACCCTGGAAACCATTCGCGACTCGAACAGGAAAGCCGGTAAACGGCAGTGGTACATGCGGTGTCTTCCAGCACGCGCCAGACAGTAAAGCAAGCTAATATAGCATTGGCATACAGTCCTGAGCTACGTTTAAAATTTCATGCCCATAGTTAATTGGGAAGTTAGTTTAAATTCAGCTGAAAAATTTGTACGAAACATATAGACAGAGAGACAAGAAATCGACCTAAGAAAACGTGGTATAATCATCAATTTATAGCTTACACTCTACCAGTAGTCAAGAAATTACTTCAGATAATAATCAACCGCACTACCACAGTGCACTAGTACTTACGCTGTCACCAGCTCTCTTCACTCTTGGATTTGTAGTTGTATATTTTTGGCTATTGGTTCCACCATCGAAACGCTACTTTGAGTTCAATAAAAGTTACATGAAGTGAAATTATAAATGAAAGTTCGATGTAGTGACAAATTGTCAGTGTCTATAAATTATGAATGACGACATGAAGTGGTTTTTGTGTTTAAGCAGTACTCTTGCGTATACATCGTGTTCCAAAACTCCCGTGACGAACTTCTAGGCCTTGTAGAGGGGAGTAAGTACATAATATTTTGAACAGGAACCCATGTCTGTAAATGTACCGTTTCCTTTCTACGACGGTTTCGGTACAGATGTGACGATACCTCCTCCCACTTAAGCTAACTGATCTTGCATACTTTATCTTCCTACGAAACGTATTGGACACGTTCTTGGAAGCTGTTCCACTGGATGTCCTTCAGGAAACGTCGTTTCAGCACGATGGTGCACCACCTCACTTCTCACTTGCGCCTCGGAGACATCTCAACGGACGGTACGGTTAAAGATGGATAGGCAGAGGTGTTCAGACCGCGCGGCCGTCGCGATCGCAGGATTTACTCCTCTGGATTACTTCTTGTGGGATCAAATGCAAAGTTTAATTGACTAGACGCCTGTAGAGACAAAGGAAGATCTGCTCGCACGAGTTCCGGCCGCTTCACTAGAAACTGAAGAGATACCAGCTGGGACGTACAGTTTGTACCAGAAAACGCCCGCAGGTACAATATCTGTGACAACGTTGGTGGTGGCCACATCGAGCCGCTGTTGTAATGTATCAGTAGCCTTTAGTTCGTATAGTATGCTGATGTTTTTTAACAATGTAAACACTTAATCTTTAAGTGTTAATACAAAGAAATGTGTTTAAGTGATGAACTGCTGTTTCGTTATTGTTGTTGTTGTTGTCTTCAGTCCTATGAGTGGTTTGATGCAGCTCTCCATGCTACTCTATCCTGTGCAAGCTTCATCTCCCAGTACTTACTGCAACCTACATCCTTCTTAATCTGCTTAGTGTATTCATCTCTTGGTCTCCCTCTACGATTTTTACCTTCCACGCTGCCCTCCAATGCTAAATTTGTGACCCCTTGATGCCTCAGGACATGTCCTACCAACCGATCCCTTCTTCTAGTCAAGTTGTGCCACAAACTTCTCTTCTCCCCAATCCTATTCAATACCTCCTCATTACTTATGTGATCTACCCATCTAATCTTCAGCATTCTTCTATAGCACCACATTTCAAAAGCTTCTATTCTCTTCTCGTCTAAACTATTTATCGTCCATGTTTCACTTCCATACATGGCTACACTCCATACAAATACTTTCAGAAACGACTTCCTGACACTTAAATCTATATTCGATGTTAACAAATTTCTCTCCTTCAGAAACTCTTACCTTGGCATTGCCAGTCTACGTTTTATATCCTCTCTACTTCGACCATCATCAGTTATTTTGCTCCCCAAATAGCAAAACTCCTTTACTACTTTAAGTGTCTCATTTCCTAATCTAATTCCCTCAGTATAACCCGATTTAATTCGACTACATTCCATTATCCTCGTTTTGCTTTTGTTGATGGTCATCTTATATCTTCCTTTCAAGACACTGTCCATTCCGTTCAACTGCTCTTCCAAGTCCTTTGCTGTCTCTGACAGAATTACAATGTCATCAGGCGAACCTCAAAGTTTTTATTTCTTCTCCATGGATTTTAATACCTACTCCGAATTTTTCTTTTGTTTCGTTTACTACTTGCTCAATATGCAGATTGAATAGCATCGGGGAGAGGCTACAACCCTGTCTCACTCCCTTCCCAACCACTGCTTCCCTTTCATGCACCTCGACTCTTATAACTGCCATCTGGTTTCTGTACAAATTGTAAATAGCCTTTCGCTCCCTGTATTTTACCCCTGCCACCTTTAGAATTTGAAAGAGAGTATTCGAGTCAACATTGTTAAAAGCTTTCTCTAAGTCTGCAAATGTTAGAAAAGTAGGTTTGCCTTTCCTTAATCTTTCTTCTAAGATAAGTCGTAAGGTCAGTATTGCCTCACGTGTTCCGACATTTCTACTGAATCCAAACTGATCTTCCCCGAGGTCGGCTTCTACCAGTTTTTCCATTCGTCTGTAAAGAATTCGCGTTAGTATTTTGCAGCTGTGACTTATGAAACTGATAGTTCGGTAATTTTCACATTTGTCAACACCTGCTTTCTTTGGGATTACGTGATAATTGTACTGCGTCGCGCCTAATTCAATTCCTCAAGCATAAGTGTGTGAGCTAAACGTCTCAATTGCAACCGTCGTACACCAGAAACTGTAGTTTCCGGTTCCTGTTCAAAATACTCCTTGTTCACCCCCCCCTCCTCCCCCCTTCACAAGTCCTAGAAGTTTGTAACGGGAATTTCCGAACACCCTGCACATTCAGTTGCTTTTAAAGAACTGGTATTCCTACGTAACAACAAATGTTCCCACTGTGCTTTGATTTTAATTGTAAGTTTTATCGCTGGTAATCTTATTTAATGAAGCTTGAATGAATTTGCAATTCGATTGAATCTGCCAATTCTGGTTTATGCGACGCAATGGTTAGATTTAGTAGAAGCGAATGTATGAAGATCTTATCAGCTCCGAGGCTTGACTTCTGATACGCTGTTTCCACGCAGTCACAGGATAAGATAACGTTGTTTACCCAGAATGCCCTGCTGCGGGAGCCACTTCCTGACGAGTACGTTGTCTGGGAGGTCAGGGATGTTGTCGTCCTCCCACTTCCAGACGACCCTCTGCGGTATCTCCCTGAAGGCGTCCACGAACGCCTGCCTCCTGTGTTCCGGCAGCTCGCTGCTCCTGACGTTAGAGCCCAGGTTGAAGTAGATGACTCCGTGCTCTGCTTCGTCCAGAAACTTCTGGATATCCTTCACAGAAAATCAACACAGCTGTTACTTCTTGTATGTAACGTAAAACTCCCGAAGAGCACTGCATATTATGTATAGTAATTCCACACTACATGAATACTCGTTTCTGATATTAACTCACCTTGGAATACTATGATAACCGCCATGAAAAAAATTGCACACGTTCATATTCTGTAATAATTTATCTCGTGAAAAACCTGTCTTTGGTTTTTTAGGATATCATCAGGTGAGAAGCTAAAATGTCAACCGGATCCAAAAATTCATCTTTTAAAAACACAAATGTGATCATAAGTTTCGAGATCTTGTATATGAAACAATATTTAAATTGGACCCTACAATTCACGTCCCTCTCTAATATTAACTTAGATAAAAAGAATATGATAATAATGATCGTGAAAAAATATTACATTTTTGTATCCACACGCATTATAAAAATGAATATATGTATGTATGTTCCACATCTCGTCCTAAACCAATGGACCGATTTCAGCCAAACTTGGCACACGTTTCACTTACTGTCTGTGAGTATGAACCACCTACCAATCAAGGGTGGAGGTGTGGATGAAAAAGTAGTGCAGCCCATGACATGCTAATAGCCAGAGTATATTCATCCAGTATTTGAGAACGAGAACAGTTAGTGACGTGTAACACACTTAACACATAGCTTCAAACCTTTAAGAAAGTTGTACTCGCTGACTCCACCAGGAAAAAACGAAAGGAAAAAAGTTTACGCTTACTAAATTTTCGCTGTTCATAACGTAAATCTGCCACGTCAGCCATGAGGTTTTAATTTATTACTTCTTTACTACTAATGTACTCACATCACATTTTTCAGACTGTATTCTCATATACCACTGAATGTAGCTATAAAATTGTAGTATTTTACTACATCTAGTTCAGAATATATGACATCATAAACATTGAGATGCGTGTAATACTGACGCATTATGCATGACTTTTCAATTTGTTACTTCTTTGCTACCGACTGTATTCGCAACATATTTCCAGGCAGTATCCACATATGCCGATGAATGTACCTACAAAATTATATCATTACACGACACACAGTTCAGGAGGTATCGTATCATAAACATTGAGCTGCGTAGAAACGAAACAGCAGGGGAAGTTTCGCTGGAGATAACAAGTGACCTCGGTGGACAAATATGTGTGAAGTATGTTAAATATTTGTGACATTTGCGTGCGCGGGCAAATCCACGTGTTAAAGGCTCCTCCTAAAACATTTGACCTATTTCAAACAAACTACGTTCTAAATGGAAAATAATACTATGGGGGTAAGGACCAGCAACTTCCTATTGGTATGGGGTTGATCTTGTGGAGAGAGGAGAGGATAGGCGGAGACGAACAGAGAGGATGACAGGGATGGGCACAGACAAAATAAAGAAAATATTGCACGTACCTTCGGTAGAGGCTTCACTTTATCTTCTACGTGTAGTCCCGTGACTTCAATCACGTTCGGTACATTTGGCCTCGGGTAGTGACCGCTGAAATGGGCAGCTACAATCAGCATACTGAAGTTGCGTTCCACTTCGTAAACGGAAGGTGGTTCCGGGCCAAAATGTTCCCTCATGATGGCCTCGTGAGCAGGCAATACAGTTCTCTGCCAATAATCGAGGAACCTCAAGGTGAAGTAAGTGTTGTACAGCCTTTGCCAGAAATTCATGTGGTCGCTGTAACCGATGAAGACGTCTGGTAGGTAAGCTGGGTTTATAGGGTTCCCTATGGCGTAGTAGGCCGGCAGCATGGCGGGCAGCGTCAGAAAACCGACCAACGGAGGTGAACCAACTTTGTGGACCAGTCCGTAATAGCACTGATACGGCAGTCGTTCCATGATCACCAAATCAAACCGGTGTTCGGACCTGGAATGTATGATTCTCGTTAATAATAATAGTGACACACGTGCTAAATACGTATGTTTTTCCTATACAATAACAATTCAGGTACTCAGAGCGAAATCAGCAGAAATTAAAAAATAGTAACTCTTACAAATAGTAAAACAAAGGTAAAGCAATGCTATTTCTCAGTTGTTCGGTGGCATGTCGTTCAAGTGACCGTCCACCCTCCTCATTCTCCTTATTTTTTCCTGTAATTTTGTTAGTCGCTCCTGGTAAACGCCAGAATAGTTCCTTAAACAGCCCGAGGTCAATTTATTACGCCATCCTTGTCCAGCTGACCCAATGCTCTGTTGTAATGGGTACAACGTAGTCGACATGTTAATGTTTAACTTATCTTCCATTAAAAAGCATCTTCCCATGACGGCCCCCTCCTTCACACACATACACACACACACACACACACACACACACACACACGCACGCACGCACGCACTTCCCCCCACCCCCCACTCTCCCCCTTCCCCACCCAGCCTTCCATCAAATGAGTTCTAGTGCACTGTTGTTCGTCGTCTGAACACTGCCGGAGATGATATACAGGGTGATTCAAAAAGAATACCACAACTTTAAAAATGTGTATTTAATGAAAGAAACATAATATAACCTTCTGTTATACATCATTACAAAGAGTATTTAAAAAGTTTTTTTTTCACTCAAAAACAAGTTCAGAGATGTTCAATATGCCCCCCCCCCCAGACACTCGAGCAATATCAACCCGATACTCCAACTCGTTCCACACTCTCTGTAGCATATCAGGCGTAACAGTTTGGATAGCTGCTGTTATTTCTCGTTTCAAATCATCAATGGTGGCTGGGAGAGGTGGCCGAAACACCATATCCTTAACATACCCCCATAAGAAAAAATCGCAGGGGGTAAGATCAGGGCTTCTTGGGCCAGTGATGAAGTGCTCTGTGACGGACTGCCTGGCGGCCGATCCATCGCCTCGGGTAGTTGACGTTCAGGTAGTTACGGACAGATAAGTGCCAATGTGGTGGCGCTCCATCCTGCTGAAATATGAATTGTTGTGCTTCTTGTTCGAGCTGAGGGAATGCTTGCTGGATGCGTGCTACATTTTCATCACTCGTTCTCGGCCGTCCAGAACTTTTCCCTTTGCACAAACACCCATTCTCTGTAAACTGTACATACCAACGTTTAATACACCACCTATCAGGAGGTTTAACACCATACTTCGCTCGAAATGCACGCTGAACAACTGTCGTCGATTCACTTCTCCCGTACTCAATAACACAAAAAGCTTTCTGTTGAGCGGTCGCCATCTTAGCATCAACTGACGCTGACGCCTAGTCAACAGCGCCTCAAGCGAACAAATGTACAACTAAATGAAACTTTATAGCTCCCTTAATTCGCCGACAGATAGTCCTTAGCTCTGCCTTTTGTCGTTGCAGAGTTTTAAATTCCTAAAGTTGTGGTATTCTATTAGAATCACCCTGTATATTCTGCAGTTGCTCGTGAGAACGAGGGATGTAATGGCACTCATTACACAAACTCTTACAGTGTAATGCACACAGGATTTGTGTATCGTCAGCAAGTTTGGTTTCGATATGGTCATAGCCTCTGTACTTCCCTATTAGCTCGCTGCGAGTTTTTAACTCAATCTGGAACTCCACCACTTCGAAACGATAACCTTCACACATCCTCTGTCCTGTGTACTCCACTGTGTCATTACGTTATGTGAGAAAGAGGAGTAGACGTGTTAAGTGTTCACCGTAAGTACTTGTTCTTTGTTGAGAGGTAGGTAAAGTTCCTGGAAAATTTGTAGGGAAATGTTTGTGCAAGAGTTACAGAACGGAAGTGTATTGGCAGCAAAACCTCCTGCTATGTCTGCAGTAAAAAAGCTGGTGGCACAATGGCACCAAAGTTTGTCATTTCCAGAATCTTCTGTGATGTTCAGTCAGAAAAGCCAGTCGCGCGTCAGCTTTATTGTAAATATTTTCTGCGCCAGACTTATTTTGTCAACTACTTGGGGGGGACGTACAGTTCAACGTTGACTGAGAACTACGGTGGAAGTTTTTTACATATACGTATCAGTAACACAGCTGGAAGAAGCCATAAGTTACAGAAAAAAGGAAGATTGAAAAAATAGTAAGACTGAACCTCAAACCCTTGGATTTATAACATGGCACATACGAGGGTTGGAACTTTAATAGTGGTCACGATTTATTTACAGCTCGTACAAAATAGATACGTGTTTCAATTTTTACTGACCTTCAAAGTAGTCACCAGCACTGTGTATAACCCATTGCCAGCGATGTGGAAGTCGTAGGATACTCTTAGCAGTGCCAGTTGTGTTGACAGTTCGAGCGGCGCAGTCTATTGCCCAACGAATTTGAAGCAGTTCTGAAGCGAATGCCGTGAGTGTTTCCTTCACTTCAGAAATCGAGTTGAACTCACGAGGGCTTAAGTCAGGGAGTGCAGTAGGTGGTATAGCACTTAGCAGCCCCATCAGTCAAACAAATCAGAACAGCTTGCCCCGTACATGCTTGAGCATTGTCTTGCAAAATGACGGTCAGGCCCCGCGGAAAGTGCCACCACTTCTGTCTGTATGCTGTTTATTTTTGGAACACAACCAACGACCAGCTTAGAGACAGAAGTGATGACGCTTTCTGCAGGACCTGACCATCATTTTGCAGGATTATGCTCGAACACGTAGAGTGCAAGCTGCTACTTTGACTGATTGGGCTGCTAAGTGCTATACCACCTACTGCACTCCCCTGACTTAAGCCCTCGTGAGATCAACTCGATTTCTAAACTGAAGGAAACACTCAACGGCATTCGCTTCAGAACTGCTAAAAATTCGTCGGGCAATGGACCGCGCCGCTCGAACTGTCAACACAACTGGCACTGCTAAGAGTATCCTACGACTTCCACATCGCTGGCAACGGGTTATACACAGTGCTGGTGACTACTTTGGAGGTCAGTAAAACTTTGAAACACGTGTCTATTTTGTACGAGCTGTAAATAAACAGTGGACGCTATTAAAGTTGTAACCCTTGTATATAATTAGGTACAGTCTATGTAATATGCATCTCCTAAAATTGTCTTCACCCGTAACACATGTCTTTCATATACCATTGGAGACATACAGTTGCAACGATTGTTTCCGTGAATTTTTTAGTTGAATGTCGTGAAGTATAGACTTACTTTAGCCAGTCTTGTAGTGCAGGATGCTTCATTTCATTGACGCAGCACCCGACGCCCAGTTCGTGGTATGCCTCAGCTAATTTCATAGGCCAAGTATCTGCCCAGACAGATTTGTTCTGGTTGCTCAGAACCCAATAAACTGATGATAAGTCTACCAGTGTGTAATTCTTATTCTCGGTCTGAAATGAAAGAAAAGCGGGAAAAGTTAATATTACACTGTCCGAATGTATATATTACTGTCGAAAATTAAATGGTTATATATCGATAGTTATTGGATTGCTGCATAAATTTGTAGCGATTTTCCATTAGTTTAATAAACACAAGAAATACACATAACAGAAAATCTAGTCATCAGTGATGCATTTTTCTTCACTAATTACAACAGTCTGCCAATGCTGGGATCATTTTAGGATTCTCGACTGTAGAAATCAAATGGTTTTGAGGCGAAGAATTCGTTGAGACGTGTTGGGAGCGCATTTTTATCCGGAAAGGAAAGTTCTTGATAGTCGTTAAATAGAGAGCGCAAAATGGGAAAATCCGAGAGCACGAGATCAGGAGAATATCGAGAGTGCTGAAGGACTTCCAAGCCCACGTCTTGTATAGCGTTTACAGTCAGTCAAGCAGAATGGAAGCGCGCGTTGTCGTGGAGCAGGGCCACTTCACGCAGACTTCTTGGACGTTATTCTTGGATTGCGCCTGCAAGACATCTCAGTTGTTGCCAAAAAATGTCAGCAGTGATGATTACACCTTGGGGAAACAGTTCGTAGGACATCACACCATATCTGTTCCATGAGGTGCATAACATTTTGTTTTGTGGAATTGCACAGGTCTCTGTACAAGGAGTTGTTGCTTTGTTTGGGATCAACCATTCATTTCATTTCCTTACGTTAGCATGAAGACACTGTTCCTCGTTGCTAGTAGCTACACAGGATAGGAATGGCCGGTGTGGTTCACGAGGCAATTGACGAGAAGCAGGTAGAGATGCACATATCTCCATTTACATGTACATATATACTCCGCAAGCCACAGTACGGTCCGTGGCTGGTAGTACCCTGTACTACTACTTGTCATTTCCTTTCCTGATCCACTCGCAAACAGAGCGAGGGAAAAACGACTGTCTGTATACCTCCGTACGAGCCCTAACTTTTCGTATCTTATATTCGTGGTGCTTACGCGCAGTGTATGTTGGCGGCAGTAGTATCGTTCTGCAGTCAGCTTCAAATGCCGGTTCTCTAAATTTTCTTAACAGTCTTTCTCGAAAAGAACTTTCACTCCAGGGATTCCCATTTGAATTCCCGAAGCATCTCCGTAACACTCCGTAACACTTACGTGTTGTTCGAACCTACCGGTAACAGATCTAGCAGTGCGCCTCTTAATTGCTTCAATCCGACCTGGTACGGACCCCAAACACTCGTGAAGTACTCAAGAATAGGTCGCACCAGGGACCTATACGCGGTCTCATTTACAGGTGAACCACTCTTAAAATTCTGCCAATAAACCGAATTCGACCATTCGCTCTCCCTACCACAGTTGTCACATGCTCGTTCCATCTCGTTTCGCTTTCCAATGTCACGACCAGATATTTAAACGACTTGAATGTGTCAAGTAGATATTTTGCTAAGATGTCTCTTTGGTAGTTGTATGCTTCACGCATGCATCTTTTCACAGACGCCCGAATCTCTACCGACCTTCACTTGTCGTCATTTGTGCGTTCCCTTTTGAACCGAGAGTGCAACAGCCTCTGCTTCATAAGTATCCTCCGAATTTTGTGATTTTGGCTTGGAGCTTGCGGTACCCAAAGAGCCTATTTTTTAATCTTCCCAATTGAAAATGTCACACCACACGATGGCAAAATGGTCACATTTCACCACATTTGCCAGTTGTCAAGTGCACTGACATATATCTTTGTGGATTAATGCATTTAAACGATCTTCATCAAAGCCTGAACAGTCGGCCATTGTGGCTGAGCGTTTTTTTGTTGTTTTTTTTCATTTTGTTCGTTGGTGATCGTTGTGTTTGGTTGTTGCGGACGTGTGGACGTCACACGACATCCATTCAAGTTCATTTTGTTGATCCTTCCACTCAGTTTTTTTATTACAGAGGCCAATCAGCTGTCTGACCGAACACGCTGAGCTACCGTGCCGGCGTTCTAGGTGCTTCAGTCTGCAACCGCGCGACCGCTACGGTTGCAGGTTCGAATCTTGCCTCGGGCATGGATGTGTGTGATGTCCTTAGGTTAGCTAGGTTTAAGTAGTTCTAAGTTCTAGGGGACTGATGACCTCAGATCCCATAGTGCTGAGAGCCATTTGAGTCAAACCCCGAAGGTCTTCCTGAAAGTGAAGAGTCACTAATGACAAAACGGTCGTCATTACAACGCGGGAAACCATTTTCTCGCCGTGCTCCGCCCAATGCCCTGATCCCCACACAGGGGGCAAAAGTTTCTGGCTGCCTCCGCTGCTGTCACTCCACTACTTAATTCAAAGAGATGACTACGTCGAAAATTTTCTCATCTCTTCACTTGGCACTCGATTTTCTAGAGTCCACAGCTCCACTCAGTATCTTCAAATGACAAAATAACAATACATTAACTCGAATATCAATAGTGAAATACAAATAGCAAGCGACAGTTGATACATAAACCCATAGCAACGGGAATACCAATATGCAAAATAACAACGCTACGGACTTATGCACCAACCTAATATTTCTTTTTTTATTTCTATTACAATCCACAAGGAGATGATACGTTAAGGGACAGAGAA
This sequence comes from Schistocerca cancellata, assembly GCF_023864275.1. Lineage (NCBI taxonomy): Eukaryota > Metazoa > Arthropoda > Insecta > Orthoptera > Acrididae > Schistocerca > Schistocerca cancellata. The sequence continues at coordinate 58,381,030 of NC_064633.1, forward strand.
ATTGTTTAGTTTTAGTTTTGCTAGTGGAGATGTGAAAATTACCGAACTATCAGTTTAATAAGTCACAGCTGCAAAATACTAACGCGAATTCTTTACAGACTAATGGAAAAACTGGTACAAGCCGACCTCAGGGAAGATCAGTTTGGATTCCGTAAAAATGTTGGAACACGTGAGGCAATACTGACCCTAAGACTTATCTTCGAAGAAAGATTAAGGAGAGGCAAACATACGTTTCTAGCATTTGTAGACTTAGAAAAAGTTTTTGACAATGTTGACTGGAATACTCGCTTTAATATTCTGAAGGTGGCAGGAGTAAAATACAGGGAGCGAAAGGCTATTTACAATTTGTACAGAAACCAGATGGCAGTTATAAGAGTCGAGCTGCATGAAAGGGAAGTAGTGGTTGGGAAGGGATTGAGACAGGGTTGTAGCCTCTCCCCGATGTTATTCAATCTGTATATTGAGCAACCAGTAAGGAAAACAAAAGAAAAGTTCGGAGTAGGTATTAAAATCCATGGAGAAGAAATAAAAACTTTGAGGTTCGCCTGATGACATTGTAATTCTGTCAGAGACAGCAAAGGACTTGGAAGAGCAGTTGAACGGAATGGACAGTGCCTTGAAAGGAAGATGTAAGATGAACATCAACAAAAGCAAAACGATGGTAATGGAATGTAGTCGAATTAAGTCGGGTAATGCTGAGGGAATTAGATTAGGAAATGGGACATTTAAAGTAGTAATGGAGTTTTGCTATTTGGGGAGCAAAATAACTGATGATGGTCGAAGTAGAGAGGATATAAAATTTAGACTGGCAATGGCAAGAAAAGCGTTTCTGAAGAAGAGAAATTTGTTAACATCGAGTATAGATTTAAATGTCAAGAACTCGTTTCTGGAAGTATTTGTATGGAGTGTAGGCATGTATGGAAGCGAAACATGGACCATAAATAGCTTGGAGAAGAAGAGAATAGAAGCTTTCGGAATTCGGTCCTACAGAAGAATGCTGAAGATTAGATGGGTAGATCACGTAACTAATGAGGAGGTATTCAATAGAATTGGGGAGAAGAGGAGTTTGTGGCACAACTTGACAAGAAGAAGGGACCGGTTGGTAGGACATGTTCTGAGGCATGAAGGGATCACCAATTTAGTATTAGAGGGCAGCGTGGAGGGTAAAAATCGTAGAGGAAGACCAAGAGATGAATACACTAAGCAGATTCAGAAGGATGTAGGCTGCAGTAGGTACTGGGAGATGAAGAAGCTAGGACAGGATAGAGTAGCATGGAAAGCTGCATCAAACCAGTCTCAGGACTAAAGACCGTAACAACAACAACAACGGAGAAAATTGTGGTAGCATAGTCTAAGTCTGTAAGAGAATAGGAGGGACCTCGTTAGAGAAGCGGTCCTCTTGATGACGCCATTTAAGTAGAGAGGCCAAATACATCTTTTAAGGAATATTTTCTGTAGTGACGAATTTCTGTTTCGTAACAGCTGTAGTGAGTGGACCGTACAGAACTTGTAAATGTCCCTACGTATATGTGCCTCCTTTTACAAGAGGAGGTCTGGTCGCAGTTGACGCTGCAGAAAGTTATCACCGGCCGTCGTGCTGCTGTTGTCGGCACCTCACCTGCATGGGGTCCGGCGTGATGTGTGTGACGCGGTGCCCCCTGGTCAGCAGAGCGCGGACCACGGCGTTGATGGGCAGCGCGTGGCTGACGGACGGCGTCGGCGCGACGAACAAGATGTCCGCCGACCAGCAGCCGCCCACTGCCGCCAACAGCAACAACGCAAACGCCAGGCACGAACTCATCTCGTCTGCAAAGAAAATGTTGCTTTTCTGCAATACGCTATGGAAGTGGTGGAATACGACGAACAGTCAATTAATAAGCAGACACACATCAGCGGGTAGATTTTCAGAACGTGCAAAAACAGTGTTTGAATCCTGGAACCAAAGAAACTAATAAATTATTTGAGGAAAGAGAGTGTACGACCATATGCGGAGTAGAAAAGTGTAACATTGCTGTCACCTTATTGACTTTGAAACTTTTTTTCCGGCTGGGAAACTGGATAAGTGCCCACAGCAAAATGTGGCTACCAATTTCACGGTAGTGTTGGTAAAACCTATATCAACAGCTGTTATTGGAGAGACTAACTAGAAATTGTGTCATGTTTAATTATTCTGGGTTCATTGTCACGATGTATAGCGATATGATTACTGAACGGGTAACATTGCTACCTAGGCTTAATTGCAGGTTGCAATCTACCGCCTTTCAGGTTCAACAAAGTCTGATTGTCCAGTATTTCGGATCATTATTGACCAAAATTGAAAATTTAATAATCCCACATTCTACTTATGGCAAAGTTAAATCTTACGTTAAAGGTTTAACACAGTAAATCGAGTATTTATATTACAACCGGTGTATATGTCCCGAGGCAGCGTAAATCAGAGAGGCCAAATTATGCAGATCGTAATAAAGTATTTGAGAATGATAGCTCTTAACGACTTCTAGCCGCCTTCGCACAAAAGTTCAAAGCCTTTCTCTCCTTGAGACACCCCCAGAAAAAGATGAACAGGAAAAAAGTTTACTTAATTCAGTTTCGCTACCCGTATGGTAAATTAATTTATTTATTACTTCTTTACTGTGAGCTTTATTACTAATGTATTGGCCGGCCGTTGTGGCCGAGCGCTTCTAGGCGCTTCAATCTGGAACCGCGCGACCGCTTCGGTCGCAGCTTCGAATCCTGCCTCGGGCATGGATGTGTGTGATGTTCTTAGGTTAGTTAGGTTTAATTAGTTCTAAGTTCTAGGCGACTGATGATCTCAGAAGTTAAGTCACATAGTGCTCAGAGCCATTTGAACCAACTAATGTATTTTGCAAGCAGTATCGACATACAACACTAAATGTGCTTCAAAAATTGTATCATTCTACGACTCATACTTCAGGTTATATGGCGTAAATATTGAGATGCTTGAAACGGATGTTTTATAAACTGGAGTACGAATATTTAAAGAATGGAGCGTGGGGGAGGGGTGGAGGGGGAGGGAGTCAGTTACTGTTTTATACAAATGGTTATCGAGAAATTTATTTACATTATATATACCATTTGGTTTTCAAATGATGGCTCAGCTTCGATAAATGCTTCAGGCATTTTTTGCCGCGTCAGATTTGTACGTAATGTCGAGCATTCTCAGGAACTATTTGTAATTCCTGTGCTACTTCATTTAATTGGCCGAATTATATAGTGGGGGCGACACGAAGTCACGCAAAGTCCGTGTGGTACCATAGATTGCGTCGATGTGTATGACGGTGTAAATTTAGTAGCGATGCAGATGCCGCTAGATGGAACGTAATAATGCTATTTCTCAGTGGCATTTGAGTACCGTGGTGCTGCTTCCATGCACCCCTAAAGGTATAGCCACGATGTCAGTTCATGTAGTTGTTGGACATACTGATCTCGCTAGTTTCTTTGACAGAATCTCAGAACGTAGATGCAGGGGCTACGATTTTTGTATAGACAAACGTAATCTAAAACAATAAAGATAATAATCCTGAGAAGGCAATGTATTCAATTAATTTTCCGACCACGCAAGAAAACTAAATAGATACTGCACTCTGTAATACCCGTGGTCTCCGAGTTCCCGGAATTTGTAAAACCCGCTGTGAATGATGTAGCAGTTACATTGGTCAGTCCATACGTACAATTTCAAAACTTTTTGTACAGAACACATTAAATATAGCGATTTCAACTAATGTGCCGTTGCCGATTACAGTGTCGTAAAGAAACATACAATGATGTTTGATGAAACGAACATCATATTCCATGCATCTACCCACTGGTGTTCTGTCATTAAAGAAGCCATCGAGATCAGATGGAACAAAGACTTTAACCTAGACAGCGAAAATACCATTAGTGGTGCGGTTGATACCGAAATGCTACAGAGAAACAGCCTGGGTCGTCCACCATGTAACGGAATCTGCGATCACTGACATTAAAATAATCTCTGGTACCGAACAGAAGTTCCGTGACTTCGTTACGTCCCCATGACATAATTTGCCAAACTATAGAAAGAATCACTCGGCCCGAACAATTCTTGCCGATGGCAACAGAGGAAGTCGTCAAAGCTTGAGGTAACATAAAAATAAAATGTGACAAGGATAACCCTGAACGTTACCCCTAGAGACTACTTTTACTAAATGACTTAGTCTACTTTCTTTTAGTGTCGAGTGTTTTTGTAGCGTATTACGTAAGTTACTTTTGGCTTATTTCCACACATAACCTACTGTGTAAAGGTGGGTATTGTGCCTTTCCTTGAATGAAATTTTCACTCTACAGTGGAGTGTGCGATGATATGAAACTTCCTGGCAGAATAAACCTGTGTGCCGGACCGAGACTCGAACTCAGGACCTATGCCTTTCGTGGGCAAGTGCTCTACCAACTGAACTACCCAAGCACGACTCACGCCCCGTCCTCGCAGCTTTAATTCCGCTACGTGCTTGGGTAGCTCAGTTGGTAGAGCACTTGCCCACGAAAGGCAAATGTCTCGAGTGCGAGTCTCGGTCAGGCACACAGTTTTAATCTGCCAGAAAGTTTTGTATCTTTTCTTATACCTTCAATGTGCTCATTTTATTACAAAGGGCTCATGTTAGGTCAGTTACAGATATATGGTGGCTGCCAGCATGTATATCAGACGTAGATGTAGATGTATACATCATCTACTTACAGGGGGAGTCGGAATGTGACCGAGTTCTTGGATCTAGCAGCTGGTAGCGGTAGCACTCTAGCAACCTTGTGACAAACAGAACCTGACCTCTCAAATGGTTCAAATGGCTCTGAGCACTATGGGACTTAACATCTGAGGTCGTCAGTCCCCTAGAACTTGGAACTACTTAAACCTAACTAACCTAAGGACATCACACACATACATGCCCGCGGCAGGATTCGAACCTGCGACCGTAGCAGAAGCGCGGTCCCGGACTGAAGCGCCTAGAACCGCTCGGCCACAACGGCCGGCTCTTCTTCTGTTCTCTTCTCATCTCGGCATCACCGAACCTTACGTATAAACGACACAAAGGCCTATTCTAATTAACCAAAATCCTATCATATTGCAATAACCTGAAATCTGCGTATATCTATTAACAACTAGTAACTGAATTACTAACCTGTATAATATTGATTTAGAACGATAGGATAATCTTCAACAAATAGCCGTAACGTTAACTAAATGCATACCTCACTAAGAACATCGTAAGACCAAGAATGAGTCGTGCAACAGAAACGAAAGTTGATAGGCGTGTTTCTACAACTGGAAGATTACGTCTATTCAAATTTCGCGCCAGTCGAATAAGAGTGGCGCTAGTAACGCCTCTGTGTGGATACAAACCAGGTTTGCTTTAAATACACGCTGTGGTAGTTGTGAGCGTTAACTGCCTTTGAGTCCTCATCTCGTGGCCTTGCCGTAGCGTTCTCGCTTCCTTCGCACGGGGTCCCGGGTTCGATTCCCCGCGGGGTTAGGGATTTTCTCTGCCTCGTGATGACTGGGTGTTGTGTGTTCTCAATCATCACTGACTCGCAAGTTGCCGAAGTGGCGCAAACTAAAAATGACTTGCAATACGGCTGCGGAACTTCTCCGCATGGGGCCTCCCGGCCAACAATGCCGTGCGATCATTTCAGTTTTCACTGCCTTTGATATTGGACGTGGTGAGTTGATGTTAGTCAAGAATGCTTTTATGGCGCCTCAATGGGTAGGAACGAGGTTGAGTAACAGGGCCACGAGAAACTCGATGTCGCTTGTGCGATACTGCAGGGATGTAGTCAGTATACATGGCTGCTGGCCACAACAATGTACGGTTGTAAGAAGACCTGTCTGTGGCCCAAAGACCTTGTAAAAAATAACTAGACTCACTTATGGCGCTGCAGTCGCAGGATAATTTGAACCTTCGGCTGGACGCCATTATAGTGGTAGTAGTGTGATGTGTTGTGTAGTATTGTTGTTTATGAAGACCGTGATTCAACGTTGTATATTTGTTGGGGCGTACATACAGTATTTGTTACTCGTAATTGTACTGTCTATACGCTCCAATCAAAAGAAGTACAGTGGTGAAGAGTTGTGCAGCGATTAATTGTACAAATAAATTCGAGAAAGGAACGAATATTACATTTCACAGATATGTGGATATTTTAAGCTGTTTTGTATGTCAGTACACTTGCTTAATAAATGTTTTTATAACACGGTATTAGCATAATGTCTGTGCAACTATTTGCAGGTTTCCTTTCTCAAAACCACAGCTGTTACAAAAATGGTTACACGCTGTCAGGAGGCAAGATTTCCGACCGACAGAATACCATTTTATATGATCTGACCATTTTGAAGAAAGTTGGCTGATCAGTAGTGTTGTCATGGTCTAGGTTAGGTTGAAACTTGATAATTTGGTCGTGAGTTGCCAAAGTACTGTGCCATATATAACGCACTTCTCGTCATAAAATCTAAAGCAAGGTAGAGTCAGAAAATATCTGTTAATATAGTGGGCAAATCTTCGAGTATTTTGATGCATTTTGCGTACATCTATCGTAAATGAACTACGAAAAATGCTAGGGGTCCAGTACATAACTTTTAGCAGCGGCCGATTCCATGTAGTACGTAAGATAAATTCATAAACAGTGACTAGTTGCTGTTTGTTCATAAATTAAAAAGTATATTGTAGTAAAGTATTTAAATGAGGCATTATGTTTGCGACCTAACTGAAGGAAAGGCATTTTATAACCAAAAGCGATGTATAAACATTCGAACTCCGCGCGTCAGTTTACCACTCTAATGGCCGCCGCCCAGCTATTCAATTTGTCCGCTCTTCACAGTCGACCACTCGTGCGGTTGTAAGACGACGTGTCTGTGGACGCACACGAGCAACTACCGAGCGGGCAGACCATCGGGCTCGGGGTGTGGCTGTGACGCATCGCGCTGCAGATGCAGCAGCAGTTTGAGCAGCAGTTATCACCGCAGTGACGCAACCTGCTGTTTACAAATCGATTACTTCAAGGAGATCTCTGAGCCAGAGGCTCTGTAGTATGCTTTCCACTGACCCAAACCAGCGCCGTTTGCGACTGCAGCGAGAGCTCATTGGATGAAAGCTGTTTCTGTCTCGGTGCCGGTGATGACCGTGTGTCGGTCAGAAGGAGGTCAGCTGAGAGCCTCGATCCAACCAGTCTGCGTGCTGCACACACCGGACCCACTCCTGCAGTTACGGTCTGGGCTGCGATTTCGCACGGCGGCAGGAGCACTCTGGTCCCTGGCTGCAAATCTGTACCTCAGTCTGGTGATTCGGCCTGTCGTGCTGACATTCATGAACAGCATTCCAAGGGGGTAGTTTTCCAACTGGATATCATTCACGCACTTGTAACACAACGTACTTTACCAAGGGGCGAAATGTTGCCTTGGAATGCTCGATCACCAGATCTTTCTCCAGTCATGCACATGTGGCACATTATGGGACCGCAGCTCCAGCTTCATCCGCAAACAGCATTAACGGTACCTGTATTGACCGACCGAGTGCCACAGGCATGGAGCTCCATCCCACAATCTGACATCCGACATTGGGAGATAAGCCGGTTCGGGTCCCGGAGGTGGACGGAATTTTCACTGCCAGTATGTGGAGGAGGGGTCGTGGCATAAAGTCCCACACATCACCAGCCTTTATGCCGATGTCCTGGATTAAATTCGAAATCTCTCCGCGGTGCCTCATGAGGTGTCAAACTACTGATGGTGATCCGGCCGCTGGTTCAAATGGTTCAGATGGCTCTGAGCACTATGGGACTCAACTGCAGTGGTCATAAGTCCCCTAGAACTTAGAACTACTTAAACCTAACCTAAGGACATTACACACATCCATGCCCGAGGCAGGATTCGAATCTGCAACCGTAGCGATCGTGCGGTTCCAGACTGTAGCGCCTTTAACCGCTCGGCCACTCCGGCCGGCCCTGCCGCTGAATAGGGACGTTAAGCTCGGCAAGCCTCCTGGTGCTACTCGAGAAAAGCAGAGTGTGTGCTGCCACTGTGTTTCACCACCTCCCTTCTCTCCTCATTGTCATGCAACAGAGACATAACGCTGCACTACGCGCGCATCAGTAATGCACACCTGCACTCTGCAAATGTACGTTCGACACAACAAATATATTCGCAAAGAAAGGGGCCAACGCCCGCGGATGAAGAACACCCTTTTTCGAAAGGGGAGTGAACACAGCACGTAGGAGATGCCAGCCAATCATGGCAAACGACATTTACACATTTTACCTAATACACCTGGGAAACGATGCTCACATTATCACTTACATTACTTTAATTTTGTTCTTTTTGAGCGTTACGGTTCACTACCAACGAAAATATCAAAGTCTATAAAATCTACAACAACGAATTCCCTTTTGAATGAAAAAAAGTACAACATTCACTGTCATTGTTTAATATGAAAGAAAGCTATTACTGTATGTCGCTTCACCAGTGACGAACCCTTTCTCTTCGTTCGGACCTTTACCCACAATTTAGGTTCCGGAATTTAAACTTCGTCAGGTTGTAACGTAAGTACAACAACAACGATTATCTAAGCGCACTAGAGATAGCTACATGCTCAACGAAATGCCCGTATCAAATTCAAATGGATCCAAGCACTATGGGACTTCAAGAGTCTCGGTCGGGCACACAGTTTTAATCTGCCAGGAAGTTTCATATCAGCGCACACTCCGCTGCAGAGTGAAAATCTCATTCTGGAAACTTCCCCCAGGCTGTGGCTAAGCCATGTCTCCGCAATATCCTTTCTTTCAGGAGTGCTAGTTCTGCAAGGTTCGCAGGAGAGCTTCTGTAAAGTTTGGAAGGTAGGAGACGAGGTACTGGCAGAAGTAAAGCTGTGAGTACCGGGCGTCAGTCGTGCTTCGGTAGCTCAGATGGTGGAGCGATTGCCCGCGAAAGGCAAAGGTCCCGAGTTCGAGTCTCGGTCGGGCACACAGTTTTAATCTGCCAGGAAGTTTCACAATGGGACTTAACATCTGAGGTCATCAGCCCCCTAGACTTAAAAATACTTAAACCTAACTAACCTAAGGACATCACACACATCCATGCCCGAGGCAGGATTCGAACCTGCGACCGTAGCAGCAGCGCGGTTCCGGGCTGAAGCGCCTAGAACCGCTCGGCCACAGCGGCCAGCATACCCGTATCGGTTCCAACTTATTCAGCATTATCACAGTTTAGACAAGTCAAGAAATCTGACGCGACAGATACGTACGTTGAAACGGCAGCACTGGGTGTAACGTTGTTAGCTTCCGATTCCACAGTCGATGACTTCTTTAACTGGAGAGAGGCAGAGTCCAGATCGACGAGGTGTAGAACCAGTCGGACCGAAACGTAATACAGACAGTCCTTAACGCGACTGTGTGGAATCCGACTCCTGCTTTCACTACTCACTACGGCCGGTATTTATAGATCACCAAATTCTGCTGCGTCCTCCCCTTACGTCAGCGGCCACGCTTCTTTGATGAAGTGACACGACAGATTCTGCACCGCGCCGAGTCGCTCCAGTGAATCGGCAAGAACCGAGCACACGCGACGGGGATCCCAGCATCGGAGTAGTGGTGGGGAGCCGACCACGCCCCCTAGTGGAGCCCAGAGTGGGGGGCTCGGCGTGACCAAGCCGTTTCCCCGCCATCTGTTTTCGGACGTTGGCCGGATTCGTCATTCATCTTTTAGCCACCTACTACAACAACGTCAAAGACTTCACAGTGCATCAGAAAGCCAAATATTAATGCACTGGTTGCTTATTTTTATTTAGTCATTTATTTATTTATTCATCCAGAGATCATCTCACAGTGATGTACGATTTTTCATTATAACACGATGAAAATAAATAGCTTAAGGGGCTCCGGAAAGGCTCAAAATCATGAAAAGTTCAATTTTTACTTTTTTGCGTTTTCTGAATCTGCAGACTATTTATTACCTTTTAATATATATATAATTTATTCAATTCCGAAGACTACAAATATTTTTAAATTTTTTTTGAAATGTGTTCTACATGGGCGTGACCCACTGTGGCGCTGTTAAACTGCTGTCAAATGGTGTTATTATTAACGTCCGTGTTCATCAGGTACATTTTAGTGATGTGAGATAAAGTATGTGTTGTGGCTAACCTTTGATGGTTCAATATATATCGCTGGTGTGATTGTCGATTGTTTCATGTTTATTTACTCTGTCGTTATCTCGAAAATATTCGTAATTAATTCTGTTTCTTGAGTCTCTGTTTTGTTGAAGTATAATAATGAGTAAAAGTAAAGTTATTAGAAATCCTCTGAAGGCTTTTAAGAAAAGGAGAAATGTTGGAAAGCCAAAGGTATGTGTTATTACTGTAAATAATAACATTCTAACATGGTACGAGCGATGCTTGCTTTAGACAAGGAACGCCTTCGGGCTGCAGACAGGGCTGTAAAGAGTCTAGAAATACAAGCAAGAGTAAACAGGAGGAGGAACAAGAGGAAGCTGGAGGAGGAGTTTGCAGAGGATGAAGATAATCCATCCTATGGACCTGGAATGCACTAAAAAGTTAATCCAATCTTTGTCGCTCGGTTCCCAAAACTTTTATTTTCTCATACTAATTACATGTTTTCTAAGGATCTTCCAAACATATTTGTTTCAAACTTTCAGTAAATGTTACACAGTACCTTCTGCATAATTTAACACAGCCTTTTTCCAAAAAAACTGTATATTTTTGAATATATAAATAAAAAATTGCAAAAAAATGTTGTGAATTTTCATTACAATTGAAAAAAATCATCTTTAATAACTGAACTAAAATTTTGTAAAATCCCTGTGTTAAGTTGTAGCCCAAATTCCCTTAAATAATCTGTAAAAAGTTCAACTTCCTACCTCAAATACTTTGTGAGGAAAGATGTAATTTGTAAGCGTTATTTTAACATTGTCGCTCGGTTCCCAAAACTTTTATTTTCTCATACTAATTACATGTTTTCTAAGGATCTTCCAAACATATTTGTTTCAAACTTTCAGTAAATGTTACACAGTACCTTCTGCATAATTTAACACAGCCTTTTTCCAAAAAACTGTATATTTTTGAATATATAAATAAAAAATTGCAAAAAAATGTTGTGAATTTTCATTACAATTGAAAAAAATCATCTTTAATAACTGAACTAAAATTTTGTAAAATCCCTGTGTTAAGTTGTAGCCCAAATTCCAATAAATAATCTGTAAAAAGTTCAACTTCCTACCTCAAATACTTTGTGAGGAAAGATGTAATTTGTAAGCGTTATTTTAACATTCCGGAGCCCCTTAAAACATACATTTACGCAGAATACAGAACAGGTGGTCGGCCACGGCCTCGACGAAGGAACCACGCCACCACTTCCCTGAAATGATCTAGGAGAACCACGGCAAACCTACATCAGTATTACCGGACAGAACAAACTCCAGCCTCTCGAAAACGAGGTCAGTGTCTTAACAATTGCCCTGTCTTGCTCAGTTAGCCGCTATTCCACACTGTTATTTCATTTACACACACTTTGCTCCAAGTAACTTACGATACCGTATAAAATATGGTTTTGCGGTTCAACGCTACACAGGTTAAGAACACCCACTGGTGACTCCTGGACCACTAACGTGTTGTTGTGTACCTTGCAAGAACTCAACTCTGTTCGGAAAACTGACTCCGAGCCCGTAAACGTGCAACTCTGCCCCATGCACGTCTTCAGTCTGCCTCAGTCTGCCTCAAGAACTAAGTCAGCATCTCACCCACCGTGATGAGTGAAGAATGACAAGACATTACTATCATGCACTATACATCTTGGCACATAATTTTCTTGTAAAAGCATTATATTCTGGTCGTGTTTTGTAATGTAGTAATGTGACAGGTTTCATTATTAACAGCTGCTGACAAATAATTTGTGTTGGACTATTTTATTGTCAAAGATGTAATTCGTCGTTAGATAGGGCAACAAACAATGTCTCACGGTTCTCGTTTATTACTGTTTAGCGCTGAATTTACGAGGAAGATATTCTGTTGCTTCCTTGTCTACAATGACCATCTAATTCAAGAACGTAGAACTCACCCCGCTGCCTACTGCGAGTATAAACATGTGCTACAACTGTATCCCAACCGACAGGGCAGGTGGTAAGGGGGGGGGGGGGGGACTGCTATGGGGGCTACAGCCCCCGCCACCATGGAGTATCATATTACAGTGGATAAAATTACTTCAGAAATCAGCGGATATATTACTCCAAAAGATTCAATCATTTTTTTTACAATTATGTAGCAATATAGGTTGCAATGTATTCCAAACACATTTTAACAAAAGAATAAGAGCGGCAAATATCTTACTACCTAAATCAATAAATATCATTTGACTTAAAACAGGCATCTTATTATTTATTAATACACATTTTTTGCCCTGAACTCCAAAGCAGTTACCAAAACTGCTTTAAGCAACACCAAAGTTTACCAGTTTGTCGGTACAGGACCCCAACTCTCCTTTTGTTAAGCCATATTCCATTTCCCCAAACCCCCTCCCCCCCACCATTAGCTCTTCCCCCGTTGACCGACTTCTAGAATCGCCCCTGCCAACCGACAAGCCTCATTCAAATGTGAAACTTAAAACGGCTGCTCCTATTTGCCTCTTCGACACGCCACTGCATCTAAAAAGTTTCATACGTCCCAGACCTACCTGTGAAGATACAGTCCGTTTTGTGTAAGTGTCCTCCAGAAAGTGCACTCTTTTAAGAGACATCATGCCCTTCAAATAACAACACTCGCATGTCCTGCAAGTACCATTGTGAAATACTTGCAGATTGTTTCCTGTAGCACTTTCTCCTCTTCATTAGTATCCCCACCAACCATGTTGTCACATCATGTCCCTTAACCCCAAACCTTGTGAGAAAGAACATCTGGAAAAAGTTAGTTTTGGAGCGTAGAAGACGAGTGACACATTTAAGCCAAGAAAGGTAACAAATTTTGTTGTTGGTAATTCACGTCTTTAATGACATACGTCCACTCTTCATATACGACGAAACTTCGTGTTCAGAGAACGAAGTGACTTCGCGTTGCTTATCTCACAAATGCTGACATAAAATCCATCATTCCGTTGTTAACTAGTTGGTCTCTACTGCTTATTGCAAAGCGCTTAATAGTAAATCTCTATTTGCTGTCAACCTCCAGGGAATCAACAACAATAATGACGCTCAAGTTCAGCGAAAAGCCAAATTAATTGGAAATAGTGGATTATATTTCCAAGCAAATAATTTAAATAATGACTGGCATGTGTTACCTTACGTTAATTGCTAGTAATCTAGTAGTATTCAGCGCAACGATTTTCATGGCCAGCCTTTTAAATTGCAGTGTTGTGTCAATATAGTTTCCGTGTTGAAACTGTAGATTGTACGTGAATGATCAGTCTCAGTAGGCGAGATGCAGTCGGTACGATACACTTCCATACCTGCCTTACGCCACAACTTTTACTCCCTGCTACCAAGGTGGCCCTTAATGGATACTCCGGATGAATTCCTTTTCAGCTATTTTATCCGACAAATCATCATCAGGGATTCTTTCTCGTGCAGATTCTTAGTAGCACTTCCTGTCGGTTGAGTTTCACCACTACTCACTTTTCAGTTCCATAATGCGACTATCTTGCAGCCAGGAGGTGTGTTCCTCTTTTCTATATTTTTGGCGTATAACTTACGATTTTACCCTTTCTTGTTGCAGTGTGCGACAATTTTATACTTTACTTTGTTCCTGCTCAACATTTTTTGTCTTATAAACAACCAGTGCACTTCAGTTAAAATAATTTCTAAACGCTCTGAGCGTATACTATCTGGAAAGATGAACGTCCCCACATTGTCTGTTTAGTCTGTCCAAGTATCTACCGTTAAGTTAAAATTGATAATAGCAATATAACGGTAAAAAAAGACGTCCGGCAGTAAATGTTCAACGGCATCTAGTCAAAAACAGACAATAGGACAAACTTGGCTGTAGTAGAATTATTAGGATTGTAGTTTAATTGCAATACGGTACAGTACAAACAGTCCGCCTGCGCGGCCGATTGGTCAACACTGCTGATGGGCGTGTGGGCGACCTGCCATCCACGCGCAGTGCAGTCAGAGATACTTCCTCGTTGGCAGGCCTGGTGCGGGGTGCATTCACTATCGCGAGGCCAACCGAGAAGCCGCTCGACCGAGCAGCAGCGGCTTCAAGGTCGAGAAAGCCGACAACGACCGGGAGAGCAGTGTGCCGACCACATGCCCCTCCATACCGCGTACAATGACACCATTAGAAGAGGGCGACACGGCGGTCGGTCGGACGCGATTGGCCAGTCTAGCACCAGAACACGGAACTTTACATTCTTTACCTTACAGCACAAAAGATTTGTTCACATTTAACCACTATCAATTCAGGACGTTTAAAAGTCCATAGTCACATGGCTCTAATAAACTATTGCATTCCGGACTCACCTTGTGCTGGTTAACACTTTTATGCTCTAACACAAACATTTTTGTTTTAAATAAATAAATTTTGGTAATTCAAACCTCTCGCAAGCCACAGATAAACTGAGGTAATTCAAGGTTTCAATTAGCCACAAATAACTCTCTGCGGGTGAAAAAAATGTTCAAATGTGTGTGAAATTTTATGGGACTTAACTGTTAATGTCATCAGTCCATAAGCTTTCACACTACTTAACCTAAATTATCCTAAGGACAAACACGCACAACCATGCCCGAGGGAGGACTCGGACCTCCGCCGGGACCAGCCGCACAGTCCATGACTGCAGCGCCTAGACCGTTCGGCTAATCCCGCGCGGCTCTGCGGCTGAACTGTAGAATAAATACTAAAGAAAGGTAATCTCCATTTAGATGTTCGTTCCTGCTTTGCTTGTACAAAGGCTATAATACCTTAGACGCTTTATAGCATCCTGAACGTGACTAATTACTGGTGATTCTGGGCAAATTTTCCTGTTAGTAATACTTTCCCAGTTCGTTTTTACGGAGATGTGTACTTGCTTGGCCACATAAAGAGCTTTTTCTATGCTAGAAAATTTTTGTATATGGTGATTGTGCACTCGAGTTTTCACGAAGCCGCCGTTTTGTATGTACTTCAGTCTATACAATGAGTTGACAAAAGTCATGGGATACGACCCCCCCCCCTCCCCAATACCGAGTAGGACCTCCTTCAGCCCGGCGTAGTGCAGCAACCCGACCTGGCATGGAATCCCCTGCAGAAATACCCAGGCTTGCCACCTCTGTCGCCGTCCATAACAGCGAAAGTGTTGCCGGTGCAGGATTTTGTGTACGAACTGACCTCTCGATTCTGTCCATAAATGAAACTTCCTGGCAGATTAAAACTGTGTGCCCAACCGAGACTCGAACTCGGGACCTTTACCTTTCGCGGGCAAGCGCTCTACCACCTTTCTTTTTATTTTTTTATTTTTTTTACTTTTTTTTTTGGACTCGCGATCTTTGCCTTTCGCGGGCATGTGCTCTACCAACTTTTTTTTTTTTTTTTTTTTTTGACTCGGGACCTTCGCCTTTCGCGGGCAAGCGTTCGAGTCTCGGTCGGGCACACAGTTTTAATCTGCCAGGAAGTTTCATATCAGCGCACACTCCGCTGCAGAGTGAAAATCTCATTCTGGAAACCTCCCCCAGGCTGTGGCTAAGCCATGTCTCCGCAATATCCTTTCTTTCAGGAGTGCTAGTTCTGCAAGTTTCACAGGGGAAGCTTCTGTAAAGTTTGCAAGGTAGGAGACGAGATACTGGCAGAGGTAAAGCTGTGAGTACCGGGCGTGAGTCGTGCTTCGGTAGCTCAGATGGTAGAGCGCTTGCCCGCGAAAGGCAAAGGTCCCGGGTTCGAGTCTCGGTCGGGCACACAGTTTTAATCTGCCAGGAAGTTTCATATCAGCGCACACTCCGCTGCAGAGTGAAAATCTCATTCTGGATGTCCATAAATGTTCGATGGGCTTCATGTCGGGCGATCTGGGTGGCCAAACCATTTGGGTGAATTTCCAGGACGTTCTTCAAACCAATCGTGAACAACTGTTGTCCGGTGACTTGGTGCATTGGCACCCACAAATATTTCACAATTGTTTGGGAACATGAAGTCCGTGGATGGCTCAAAATGATGGCAAAGTAGCCGGACATAGCTATTTCCAATCAAATATCGGTTCAGTTGGACCACAGGATCCAATCCATTCGATGTAAACACAGCCCACACCATTATGGAGCCACCACCAGCTTACACAATGACTTGTTGACAACTTGGGTCCGAGGCTTCGTGCGGTCTGCGCTACATTCGAACCCTACCATCAGCGTTCACCAACTAAAATCGGGACACCTCTGACCAGGCTACAGTTTTCCAGTCGTCTAGGGTCCAGCCGATAAGGGCACGAGCCCAGGAGGTGCCCTCCAGGCCGTGTCGTGCCGTTAGCAAAGGCACTCGCCCGCTGCCACAGCCCACTGGCGCCACACTTCGCAGCACTTTCCTAGCGGATATGTTTGTCGTACGTCCCACACTGATTTGTGTGGTTATATCATATAGCGTTGCTTGTCGGTATGCATTGACAACCTTACGCAAACTCCGCTGCTCTCGGTCATTAAGTGAAGGCCATCGGCTACTGAGTAGTTCGTGCTGAGAGGAAACGCCTGAAATTTGGTATTCCCCGCAGATTCTCGACTCTGTGGATCTCGGAATACTACATTTCCTAACGATTTCCGAAACGGAATGTCCCGTGCGTCTACTCTACCTATCATTCCGCGACGAAAGTCATAATTCCCACCGTATGGCCACAATCACTTCGGGAACCTTTTAACATGATTCACCTTTGAACGAATGACAGCTTCGCCAGTGTACTGCCGTTTTATACCTTGTGTAAGCAATACTGTCGCCATCTGTATACAGGGTGTTACAAAAAGGTACGGCCAAACTTTCAGGAAACATTCCACACACACACAAAGAAAGAAAATATGTTGTGTGTACATGTGTCCGGAAACGCTTACTTTCCATGTTAGAGCTCATTTTATTACTTCTTTTCAAATCACATTAATCATGGAATGGAAACACACAGCAACAGAACGTACCAGCGTGAATTCAAACACTTTGTTACAGGAAATGTTCAAAATGTCCTCCGTTAGCGAGGATACATGCATCCACCCGCCGTCGCATGGAATCGCTGATGCAGCCCTGGAGAATGGCGTATTGTATCACAGCCGTCCACAATACGAGCACGAAGAGTCTCTACATTTGGTACCGGGGTTGCGTAGACAAGAGCTTTCAAATGCCCCCATAAATGAAAGTCAAGAGGGTTGAGGTCAGGAGAGCGTGGAGGCCATGGAATTGGTCCGCCTCTACCAATCCATCGGTCACCGAATCTGTTGTTGAGAAGCGTACGAACATTTCGACTGAAATGTGCAGGAGCTCCATCGTGCACGGACCACATGTTGTGTCGTATTTGTAAAGGCACATGTTCTAGCAGCACAGGTAGAGTATCCCGTATGAAATCATGATAACGTGCTCCATTGAGCGTAGGTGGAAGAACATGGGGCCCAATCAAGACATCACCAACAATGACTGCCCAAACGTTCACAGAAAATCTGTGTTGATGACGTGACTGCACAATTGCGTGCGGATTCTCGTCAGCCCAAACACGTAGATTGTGAAAATTTACAATTTGATCACGTTGGAATGAAGCCTCATCCGTAAAGAGAACATTTGCACTGAAATGAGGATTGGCACATTGTTGGATGAACCATTCGCAGAAGTGTACCCGTGGAGGGCAATCAGCTGCTGATAGTGCTTGCACACGCTGCACATGGTACGGAAACAACTGGTTCTCCCGTAGCACTTTCCATACAGTGGCGTGGTCAACGTTACCTTGTACAGCAGCAACTTCTCTGACGCTGACATTAGGGTTATCGTCAACTGCACCAAGAATTGCCTCGTCCATTGCAGGTGTCCTCGTCGTTCTAGGTCTTCCCCAGTCGCGAGTCATAGCCTGGAATGTTCCGTGCTTCCTCAGACGCCGACCAATTGCTTCGAACGTCTTCCTGTCGGGACACCTTCGTTGTGGAAATCTGGCTCGATACAAACGTACCGCGCCACGGCTATTGCCCGTGCTAATCCATACATCAAATGGGCATCTGCCAACTCCGCATTTGTAAACATTGCACTGACTGCAAAACCACGTTCGTGATGGACACTAACCTGTTGATGCTAGTACTGTAGAGCAATGAGTCGCATGTCAACACAAGCACCGAAGTCAACATTACCTTCCCTCAATTGGGCCAACTGGCGGTGAATCGAGGAAGTACAGTACATACTGATGAAACTGCAATAAGCTCTAACATGGAAATTAAGCGTTTCCGGACACATGTCCACATAACATCTTTTCTTTATTTCTGTGTGAGGAATGTTTCCTGAAAGTTTGGCCGTACCTTTTTGTAACACCGTGTATACGCATTCCGTGATTTTTGTCACATAAATGTATATTCGAATTTAACAAATTTCTTTCCTTCAGAAACGACTTTCTTGCCATTGCCAGTCTATATTTTATATCCTGTCCTCTTTGGCCATCATTACTTACTTTACTGCCCAAAGAGCAAAATTCGTTTACTGCTTTTAATGTCCCATTTCCTAACCTAACTCCCTCACCATCGCTTGATATAATTCGATTACAGTCCTTTACTATTGTTTTACTTTTGTTAATGTTAATCTTATTTTCTGTTTCAAGGTACTGTCCATTACAGTTCAACTACACTTGGACCCACATTGTCAACAAGGCATTGTGTAAGCTGGTGGTGCGGGCTCTGTTTACATGGAATGAAAAAATGGTTCAAATGGCTCTGAGCACTATGCGACTTAACTTCTGAGGTTATCAGTCGCCTAGAACTTAGAACTAATTAAACCTAACTAACCTAAGGACATCACACACATCCATGCCCGAGGCAGGATTCGAACCTGCGACCGTAGCGGTCACGCGGTTCCAGACTGAAGCGCCTAGAAACGCACGGCCACACCGGCCGGCACATGGAATGAACTGGATCCTCGAAATAGTTACGTTTGGCTACTTTGCCACCATTTTGAGCCGTCCACGGACTTCATGTTGCCAAACAACTGTGAAATTTTTATGGGTGACAATGCACCAAGTCACCGGACTACAGTTGTTCACGATTGGTTTGAAGAACATTCTGGAAATTCAACCAAAACTGTTTGGCCACCCAGATCACCCGACATGAAGCCCATCGAACATTTATGGACGTAATGGAGAGGTCAGTTCGTACACAAAATCCTGCACCTACACACACTTTTCAGGAGGAATAGTTTGCTCTAAAGGAGTACGATTTTTATACGCAGGCCAGGAATCAAGAAAAAGCAAGTTATTTTGTCCAGCTATTGGAAAAAAACAGTGCTCGTAACGTAGTTGTAGATCTCTAACGTTCATTTTACCACTTTCGCAATTATGGCGGGCTATAGAGACACTATGGCTCAGTATTTCTGCAGAGACTTGTTGAGTCCCTATCACGTGAAGTTGCTGCACTACGCCGCGTAGTCCGACACGATATTAGGAAGTATCTCATGATTTTTGTCACCTCACAGCAAGTTTAAGAGTTAGGAAATATTTTCTGAAAACATTTGCCTGGCGTGTAACTTTATGTGGAAATAAAACGTGGACGACAAACAGTTCAGGCAAGAAGAGAACTGGAGGTATTGAAACGTGGAGCCACAGACAAATACTGGATATTAGGTGCGTTAAGCACGCATCTAATGAGTAGGACCCGAAAATAATTGGGGGAAGAGAAATTCGTAGCATAACTTGACTAAAATAAGTGATCATTTGGTAGGATACATTCTGAGACATCGAGAAATCTCAGTTTAGTACTCGTGGAAAATGTAGGTCTTAAAAATTGCAGAGAGAGGCCAGGACACGAGTTCAGTAAGCAGATTCAAGTGGATGTAGGCTGTAGCAGTTATTCCAGGGAGAAGACTCTCGCAAAGAACAGGGTGGAGTCTTGCATCAAATCAGTCTTCGGATAGAATACTACAACAGAGAGTTGTGTGACAGGATTGGAAAGAGTAACACTGCGGCTCAAACCAAATAAGGAAGAATGAGATTGTTTTCTCAATCTTTAGAGGTAATGGTTCAAATGGTTCTGAGCACTATGGGACTTAACATCTGAGGTCACCAGTCCCCTAGAACTTAGAACTACTTAAACCTAACTATCCTAAGGATATCACACACGTCCATGCCCGAAGCAGGATTCGAACTTGCGACCGTAGCAGCAGCGCGGTTCCGGACTGAAGCGCCTAGAACCGCTCGGTCACAGCGCCGGCTTCGAGGTAGTGGAAAACTACTATCCACTGGCTGAATAAAAAAAAAAAATGAATGAATGTTCAGAGATCAAAGTTGCAATCGTTGGTGACATTGCTATATCGTAGGATATATATAGGCCCTTTGCTGTTACTGATCTATATAAACGATTTGGGAGACAATCTGAGCATCCGTCTTCGGTTGTTTGGAGATGCTGTCGTTTATCGACTAATAAAGTCATCAGAAGATAAAAAAAACTACAAAACGATCTAGAAAAGATATCTGAATGGTGTGAAAAGTGGCAGTTGACCTTAAATAATGAAAAGTGTGAGGTTGTCCACATGAGTGCTAAAAGGAACTCGTTAAACTTAGTTACACGACAAATCAGTGTAAACTAAAAGCCATAAATTCAACTAAATATCTAGGAATTACAATTACGAACAACTTAAATTGGAAGGAGCACATAGAAAATGTTGTGTGGAGGGCTAACCAAAGACTGCATTTTATTGGCAGGACACTTAGAAAATGTAACACACCTACTAAGGAGATTGCCTACACCACACTTGTCCGTCTTCATTTAGAATACTGCTGCGCAGTGTGGGATCCTTACCGGATAGGACTGACGGAGTACATCGAAAAAGTTCAAAGAAAGGCAGCTCGTTTTGTATTATCGCGAAATATGGGAGAGAGTGTCACAGAAATGATAAAGGATTTGGGCTGGACGTCATTAAAAGAAAGGTGTTTTTCGTTGCGACGGAATATTCTCACGAAATTCCAATCACCAGCTTCCCCCCCCCCCCCTCCCCCGAATGCGAAAATATTTTGTTGAAACCGACGTACATAGGAAGGAATGATCACCGCGACAAAATAAGGAAAATTAGAGCTCGTACGGAAAGATATAGGTGTTCATTCTTTCCACGCCCCATACGAGATTGGAATAATAGAGAATTGTGAAGATGGTTCGACGAACTCTCTGCCAGGCCCTTAAATGTGATTTGCAGAGTATCCATGTAGATGTAGGAGGAGTAGGATTGTCCACATTCCTACAAATCGAGAGTGACCTTCAGACCATTACAAAGGAACGACTGAAGCGTCCACCTGACGCTGTTTCGTAAAAAAGGGAAAGGATTCGATATTGGCCTTCATAAAAGTACCAATCAAGCATTCACCTGAAATTATTTTAGAAAAAAACGGCAAACGCACTTCTGGATGCGTGGGCGTGGATATGAGCCCAGTTCCTGTAAAGTCAGCGGTCTGAAGTGCTGCTTCACATTGCTCCGTAACTGCTTTCGCTGGTTTATCTGAACCTGTTTCAACAGATCGCTCTCAAGCTTAAGGGTATTTCTGCGCAAACAATCGAAGATATGGGTTGTGTGTGTGTGTTTCTGTGTGTGTGTGTGTGTGTGTGTGTGTGTGTGTGTGTGTGTGTGTGTGTATGTATGTGTTGGTAACTGAATGTGTCCACTACGTATTGACACTCCACGAAATCGCACAGTATGTTGCTCAAATCCCTTGCACAACCGTTATTATCTCCGAACAATTCCGACAAACAATGACTTGCCACAGATAGTGACTTTGCTTCTGATATTACAACGTCAATACATTCAGAGCAGATAATGATACAGCCGAATGTCAGCTCTACTCGCGCAACATTGAAGAAGTAGAGTTAAGGCACGCCAACACGAATGCCCCAAAACTAAATTTTGTATTTTGTTTCAAATAAAGTCAAAGAATTGCCCTTCATGTACGAACAACACATGAACCAAAGGCTGCAAATGTCAGGGTGAACTGAATACCATCGTAAAAATACATAATTAACACGACTGGATAAAAATGAAATTTTATTTTACGTTATATGAAACACCAGTAGCTACAAAATTTTTGCAGATGACCCTACGTCGAGCCATGTACTGACTCTTGTGAGCAATGGTTAACATTTCATACAATTAAACGGTACAGAATTTTAACCGAATGTCACACTTTTATTTTTTCTTGCTTATGTTGTATAAGTAATACATGTTGTGAAGTATTATTGTTTTTGTCCAATACAAAATTAAACATCAAAACTCATATAAACGCAGAAACCCCCAAGGGCAGCAATCTAGTAAAGTGTCAATTGTCAATTTTTGTTTTGTGGGTATTATGCTTGTTGATTGTGTTGTTATGATGCTCAACTTGTTTATTTTATTTCTTTCGATACATAGAATCAACCTCGGTTACAAGGTTAGTAAGCTTTTCATATGTTCCAGAATTTCATTTGTCGATTTACTAAAGTCTAATAAAGAACCTTTTAATTTTTGTAAGTCTCATTTGAAAGTGTTGTGTTAACAAGAATGATAGCAAAAATATTAGCTGCTGATGACTCACCATATGCATCAGGAGCGCGACAGGAAGTGAGCGTCCGGGACGTGCTAAGATCAGCCTTCTGTGGGATGTGTGTATTACACTTCACAAAATTGACATCGGCGACATTCAACAAATGTTAAAAAAAATCATTAACTTTCACCGTGAATCCGGAATGAAAAATTGCACCCCACAGTGATCACGAGGTTCGCATCATCAAACGCGAACTAGGGAGTTACGCACCGTGCGTGACGTTCAGGTAAATGTTCACTATTAAAGAACGCATATAGAATCGTTTTAGTGTAACAGGGTCATGAGAACTGATGGAATATGGTGGCATGCAGCCCAATGCGAAAGAGTCCGCCATGGAGCTTATCGTGAAACAAGCTATCCTTTAGCTACAGATATTGTGATACTATGTTTTGTATGCACATAAAACAAACATTCAGAGGTTGAATTTGTCCAGGGGTTCCAAGATGTATGAATTGCAATGTCACACACTTTTCAGGAGGAATAGTTTGCTCTAAATGAGTATGATTTTCATACGCAGACCAGGAATCAAGAAAAAGCAAGTTATTTTGCCCAGCTATTGGCAAAAACAGTGCTCATACCACAGTTGCAGTTCTCTAACGTCCATTTTCCCACTCTTGCTTGCTGTGACGTAAACATTCCCTAGTGCCCTTGCGAGACCACGCGCACGAGAAAGAATCGTAGGGGGCAGAGCACCTACAACTTCTCGCAGCGCAATAAATAACTTTCTAGCCGATTTACCATCCACATTTAACAGTCGGCATAGTTTTATACGAATGCGTTAAGCCGTGGATGTTAGTTGATCTTGATACAACTCTTGCGGTACCCATAATTTCCAGGGTTCAGAATGGTTCAAATGGCTCTGAGCACTATGGGACTTAACATCTTAGGTGATCAGTCCCCTAGAACTTAGAACTACTTAACCGTAACTAACCTAAGGACATCACACAAATCCATGCCCAAGGCAGGATTCGAACCTGCGACCGTAGCAGTCACGCGGTTCCGGACTGAAGCGCCTAAAACCGCACGGCCACCGCGGCCGACTATACAGGGTTCCTTTCATATGCATTTCCTCTTCAAATCTCGATTGATCGGAGTTGAGAACAAATTCCTTATTGGACGATGGGATAAGTTTGTTTATCTCATCTAAAAAATTTCGGGAAGACTCCGCAGTTTGCTGTTCATTTCGCTATCTTACGCCTTCGAATTCTGTACCACCGTTTGATGTTGTGCAACTATGCACTGCTTCCTTTGAAATCACTGTAATCTATGTCGCGTACAGTTTGATGTGCATAACATAGTAGGTCACTGTCAGGCACATCCTGTAAATTGTATCGAGAATTCGTGGAGCACACAAAACACCAGTTTTTGTAACAAGGGCACCATGTCCACCCTTGAATATCCGTAGTTTTTCTTATGCTCTACACGGTCATATTGCTGCGGATTTATTCGGAATCTGTTTTTTTTTAACCATGCTGCGTATGAACTTCCATGAACGTAATTTGCTTACCGTTGTACCTGATCCTTGGACAACGATTCTCCTCTACTACGTTTCACTGGAGACGGATTCGTGGGTGTCTGTCCTACAAGGATAATGAACTACACGCCTACAGACCTGTTTCAATGTCACTTTCACTTGTTAAGTATTTACCGTCATCATTGTACCCCTCATGTACACTGTCCGCACAGTCTAGCGTAGACGACACCACACATTCCACTGACTCGTCTTGCAAAAACGCTAATATTTCGCCGGCCGCTGTGGCCGAGCGGTTCTAGGCGCTTCAGTCCGGAACCGCACTGCTGCTACGGTTGCAGGTTCGAATCCTGCCTCGGGCATGGATGTGTGTGTGTGTGATGTCGTTAGCTTTAAGTACACTCCTGGAAATGGAAAAAAGAACACATTGACACCGGTGTGTCACACCCACCATACTTGCTCCGGACACTGCGAGAGGGCTGTACAAGCAATGATCACACGCACGGCACAGCGGACACACCAGGAACCGCGGTGTTGGCCGTCGAATGGCGCTAGCTGCGCAGCATTTGTGCACCGCCGCCGTCAGTGTCAGCCAGTTTGCCGTGGCATACGGAGCTCCATCGCAGTCTTTAACACTGGTAGCATGCCGCGACAGCGTGGACGTGAACCGTATGTGCAGTTGACGGACTTTGAGCGAGGGCGTATAGTGGGCATGCGGGAGGCCGGGTAGACGTACCGCCGAATTGCTCAACACGTGGGGCGTGAGGTCTCCACAGTACATCGATGTTGTCGCCAGTGGTCGGCGGAAGGTGCACGTGCCCGTCGACCTGGGACCGGACCGCAGCGACGCACGGATGCACGCCAAGACCGTAGGATCCTACGCAGTGCCGTAGGGGACCGCACCGTCACTTCCCAGCAAATTAGGGACACTGTTGCCCCTGGGGTATCGGCGAGGACCATTCGCAACCGTCTCCATGAAGCTGGGCTACGGTCCTGCACACCGTTAGGCCGTCTTCCGCTCACGCCCCAACATCGTGCAGCCCGCCTCCAGTGGTGTCGCGACAGGCGTGAATGGAGGGACGAATGGAGACGTGTCGTCTTCAGCGATGAGAGTCGCTTCTGCCTTGGTGCCAATGATGGTCGTATGCGTGTTTGGCGCCGTGCAGGTGAGCGCCACAATCAGGACTGCATACGACCGAGGCACACAGGGCCAACACCCGGCATCATGGTGTGGGGAGCGATCTCCTACACTGGCCGTACACCACTGGTGATCGTCGAGGGGACACTGAATAGTGCACGGTACATCCAAACCGTCATCGAACCCATCGTTCTACCATTCCTAGACCGGCAAGGGAACTTGCTGTTCCAACAGGACAATGCACGTCCGCATGTATCCCGTGCCACCCAACGTGCTCTAGAAGGTGTAAGTCAACTACCCTGGCCAGCAAGATCTCCGGATCTGTCCCCCATTGAGCATGTTTGGGACTGGATGAAGCGTCGTCTCACGCGGTCTGCACGTCCAGCACGAACGCTGGTCCAACTGAGGCGCCAGGTGGAAATGGCATGGCAAGCCGTTCCACAGGACTACATCCAGCATCTCTACGATCGTCTCCATGGGAGAATAGCAGCCTGCATTGCTGCGAAAGGTGGATATACACTGTACTAGTGCCGACATTGTGCATGCTCTGTTGCCTGTGTCTATGTGCCTGTGGTTCTGTCAGTGTGATCATGTGATGTATCTGACCCCAGGAATGTGTCAATAAAGTTTCCCCTTCCTGGGACAATGAATTCACGGTGTTCTTATTTCAATTTCCAGGAGTGTAGTTCTAAGTCTAGGGGACTGATGACCTCAGATGTTAAGTCCCATAGTGATTAGAGCCATTTGAACCATTTTTGAGCTAATATTTCATCTGCCACTTCCTCCTCATTGCGCGAAATTCCTTGGGTTCATTTCCGATGAAATGTGAACTTCGGCACCTGTTGTTGTAGGTACAGTGCAATGTTTTCTCTCTTTATCGTCGCCAGTGCTCTCCTTTTTATCAGTACCGCTAGCACTGAAGCACCGTTGTGAGCTGCTCGCCGACTACGCAGTTCAGCTACGCTCCGTAGTCTCTTGCTGCCCATCATCGGATACCTCCAGCCCCGTCCCTGTTGCCATTAGCAGACAATACGGTTTTGGCGGATTAGACAATATGTGGGGCGTCGAATGGCGTAAACATCATTGGCCTTTCGCGACCTCGCATTCAAGGGGTTCCTTTTAAGCTGGGTGATGATTTGGCTTAAGAAAACCACTGGTCTTACTTTCAGGATTAAAAATGGCTCTCAGCACTATGAGACTTAACTTCTGAGGTCACCAGTCCCCTATAACTTAGAACTTCTTAAACCTAACTAACCTAAGGACATCAGAAACATCCATGCCCGAGGCAGGATTCGAACTTGCGACCGCAGCGGTCTCGCGGTTCCAGACTGTAGCGCCTAGAACCGCTCGGCCACACCAGGCCGGCCTTTCAGGATGATAGCTTTGCATTTAATTCAGTAGGTTCGTCGTTAATCTGATTTTAGGTGATTCTCTACTACTGCCCCTTTGCCAAAAATACATACTTCGTACAGTTAAAACCCAGTTCAATGACCTGCAAGAAATGCACAGGCACGAAGAATTTATAAAAAGTTATATGACAGCGACTTTTAGGGCGTGCGTCTACCACTGATCACGAAAAATTATCGTGGCCATTATTATTAAACAAGTTTTCACTTTCATAATTTCTTTTTTTTTTTTCACCATGACGCTGACAAGAATTAATGTTCGTTCTATACAAAGGTTCTGTTTCGAGTTTTATGCTTTTCATGTATGTTTTGTGATGGTATGAAGAACTTCCTGCCGCCCCACCCTCCCCCCTCTCTTCCACAGAGCTCCTCCCCCACCACCTTCTTCCCTCCCTCCCACGAAGGAGCCCCCACTCCACACTTTGAGTTCTCTCAACTGCGCGATAATTTGCCAACCTTCAACCTTTTACACAGCTTCACGCTCGATAAAACACTTATCACTTGCAGCAGCTGGAGAAACACTGCAGATAATTTAATAAGCATGATGTTGCACACCAGTCAGACGATACCGAGTCTTTAATGAGCAGAGATAAGAGAGTTGGTAACAGGACGCATAAGGACGGGAGCCGCCATCCCCAACAGTGATCCGACTTGCCGCCGTCACCACGCTGTGGAAGCGACAACCAGGAGGTCGCGGCCTCGAATCCCTCCAAGGGCGTGTGCTGTGCTACACATGAGTCCACGTGGCGACACCTAATGTCGTTTCGAAGACTGGTGTTTGTATTGCAAAAGACAAGTTAGTTAGTTGAAGAGGGACCGAAGAGACCTGCCGTGAACACAACTTTCACTTCGAGTCGTCCTGTCTAGCTGATCAAAAAAAAAATCTGAAAATTCCCGGTGTCAAGTGCCGACTTAACAATGTATCACGAAGGTTTGTATAGCGAGTACACGGTGTTTTGAAAAAGGTATCACATATTCCTACACGACGTACTACTGTTCAACCTCGGAAGAATATCCCCTATGTTCATATGTCCGGAAACAAATACCTGTTAAGTATGTGCCGTCGACGCGAGAAATATGCTGGATCCAACAGTGTAGACCGTTACATGAGATGGCATAATAAATTTCCACAAAGCAGATTTGTGAGAAGATGCAAATTCCCGAGCAGCAATGGAGGTGCGGCGTAGGTATCTCGTCAGCATGAATCCATAAGCAGGAATTGTCTGTGAGAGACTCACAGCCCTATACACTTTACCAAACAGATTAACATGTGCTGTGTGCAAGAGATTTCTGTGCGATAAATCACCAATGCTCTTGGAGAACATTATATTATATTGGTCTATAAGTTCGTAGCGTTTAGCCGTAAGCTTAATAAACACAACAGACGCATATAACAGAGATTTTAGACATCAATAATGCATTCTTCTTCACTATTTACAACAGTTTGCCAACGATGGGTAACTTTTCGACCCAGCAGTTGTGTAAATTACATGTTTTTGAGGCGAAGAACTCGTGGAGCCACGTTCAGAGCACATTTACATCCGGAAAGGAAGCTCCTTGAAGGTTGTTCGAGAGAGAGCGAAACAGACGAAAATTTGAGGATGCAAGATCAGGTGAATAAGGTGGATGCGGAATGACTTCCCAACCTAACTCCTGCATTGCGGTTTTTGTACGTATAGCAGAATGCGGGTGGGCATTAATCTGGAGGAGCATCACTTCACGCAGTCTTCGTGGTCTTGTTCTTCGACTGCGTCTGCAAGGCACCTGAGTTGTTGAAAGTTGTTGACAGGGGCTGCGCGCAAGTCTTTGTAGAAGGAACTGCTGCTTTGCTTATGTCTAACCATTCCGTCCTTTTCGTTATGTTAGCACAAAGACACCGTTTCTCACCACCAGTAACGGTACACGGTCTGAACGGTCGGTGTTGATGTCGAGCCAGCTGAAGCATGCAGAGATGCGCGTGTGGCCACCTGCTGGTTTTTGTGATTTTGGCTTAGAGCACGACGCACCCATTCGCTCGATTTTTTAACCTCCTTCATTCCGTGCAAATGATCACAGTTCATCACATCTGCCAGTTCTCGAGTTCACTCACGTCGATCATTGTGAATTAATGCATTGAAACGATCTTCATCAAATGCTGAAAGTCTTCCCGAACGTGGAAACTTAATAATGTCAGAATGATCCTCGCTAAATCGAGAAACCCATTTTCTTGCTGTGCTCCGTCCAGTAGCGTCATCCCCATAAAATGTTTCTGGCTGCCTCCGCTGCTCCGAACCCCCCATTGCACTCAAACAGATGAATATATCAGAAATGTTCCGACCTCTCCACTCGGCACTCCATTTCCTAGAATCCACAGCTCCACTCACTGTCTCCGAATGAAAAAATAACAATATGTAAACTCAAATAACAACAAATAAAAAAATGAAAATTGATAAATAATATCATAGCAATCGGAACACCAACATGAAAAACAACAGCCCTACCAACTTATGCAGGAACCTAATACTTGTAGAGAGGCATCGACTGTTGCTTGAGGACAAAAGAACTCCACTCCATATTCTACGCATCGTCCAATAGTATCTCAGCACAGTGTTTCTTGGGCGATGGATTGATCGAGGAGGCCCGGTAGCATGGCCTCCCCGTTCACCAGAACTGAATCAGCTTTATTTCTCGCTGTGGCGACATTTACAACTGTTCTTGAATAGCCAACCCATCGACACCGTGCAGAAGTTACAGGAGGGTTTGACCAAAACATGCGATGCAATTCTAACAAAGCTGGGTGTATTTCAAAGAGAGCGCGATTCACTCTGAAGAATGGCAGAAGGGTGTGTCATGATGTGTGGTAACCCCATGCCGCACTGACTACAGTACCTGCTATTACGTAACAGACAGATTGGAATGAGAAGGTAGGTTGGCCTATGCCTCAACAGGTATTGGTTTCCGAACATATCATTATAGAAAATTTTCTTCTAATTTTGACCAGTACCACGTCCTGCAGAGAGATGTGACACTTTTCACAAGCAACCTACATACTGCAAGAGATCATTCGTTCTTTAGGTATATGCGTATTCACAAGTACGTCAGAAGCAATTATGCTGTGCATGGCATAACACAATAATTTCTTCCTGCACTATTCCTATTCGAGTATCGTGAAAAACAAGTGGCACGTTTTTGCAGACGTGTAAATTACTTTTGATTTTCGCAGGATATGGGTTGGAGGAAGTAATATGTCTGTTGCCTCTGAGTGAAACGTTGACCGTCGTTGTTCATTGTTAACGGTACCCCTGTGAGCGTCTCCGACTGGGGGGTTCTTAGGGCATTACTCTGACGCACACACGTTGAATAAGCAAACTCGTCACGTTTGAGTCTTCTCAGTATCTTCTCTTAACACAACTTGAAAAGTATCACAGTCTGGTGCCTCCCTTGTACACAACTAGTTTTGCACAGTATGTAAGTCGGTTGTTTATGTTTTCTTATTGGCAACGTTACGTATATGAAAAACACTGGCTGTGCTGTGTGCAGTCTGTGGCTAGTTTGCATTGTTGTCTCCCATTGTAGTGTTGGGCAGCGGCAGCTGGATGTGAACAGCGCGTAGCGTTGCGCAGTTAGAGGTGAGCCGCCAGCAGTGGTGGATGTGAGGAGAGAGATGGCGGAGTTTTGAAATTACATATATTATGACTTGTGATTATATTAAGGTTAATACATTGTTTGTTCTCTATTAAAATCTTTCATGTGCTAACTATCCCTATCAGTAGTTAGTGCCTTCCGTAGTTTGAATCTTTTATTTAGCTGGCAGTAGTGGCGCTCGCTGTATTGCAGTAGTTCGAGTAAGGAAGATTTTTGATGAGGTAAGTGATTTGTGAAACGTATAGGTTAATGTTAGTCAGGGCCATTCTCTTGTAGGGGTTTTTGAAAGTCAGATTGCGTTGCGCTAAAAATATTGTGTCAGTTTAAGCACAGTCTCGTATACAATTCTTCTAAGGGGACGTTACAAGTAGTTCCACTTTAAATTACTGTGGAATTACACTCCTAGACGTTTAACGGTCTAGCTGTTTTCAGTGACTGGCAGTAGCAGTAGTAGTAGTAGTAGCTTTATTCATCCGTAGATCTCTTTTTACAAGGATATAGGACATGTCAAAGTATGTACAAGTTTAGACCAATTTAAAATAAACTAATTTGTATACACAGACACTAACAGACCTCTAGTTAGAGCCAATCATTAGATTTACTCCTGGTATACAATACTTTCTTTTACAAATAACTTATTACATAATGTAATGCGACACTGTTCACTCGTATCTCACTGTCTGTCACTGCACGCACTATACACACATTGTTTCATAACACTACACTCACTGCACACACACACACACACACACACACACACACACACACACACACGCATTATCAAAAATTGTTCAAATGGCTCTAAGCACTATGGGACTTAACGTCGGATATCATCAGTCCCCTAGACTTAGAACTACTTAAACCTAACTAACCTAAGGACATCACACACATCCGTGCCCGAGGCAGGATTCTAACCTGCGACCGTAGCAGCAGCACGGCTCCGGACTGAAGCGCCTAGAACCGCTCGGCCACAGCGGCCGGCCACACACTATCGTTTAATCACAAGTCATGAGGTCTTTTAAGTCCATTTACATGTACTATACTAGATTCATGTTTATAACCAACTCCCAGACTCTGTATCTTCAAGTCTTCTTGCATTTCGTAACAACCATACAAAAATCATATGCCATCTGTGAATCAGAGAAATAATAACGTTGTCTGTCTGTTCGTTTACATAGGTCGTGAACAGCAGTATTTTTGTGCTGCTTGAGACTCTGCCGACGTACTAGTTGCAGAAATGGTTCTCTGGCGAGACTTCGGTTGTCGTCGTGAAGTCCTCATGTAATTTCACCGGCGCAACTGACCGACATCTTCAGGTGCGTCGAACACACTGGTGAGCTATGGCCGAAGTCTCCTGCTTATGACGGTCTAAGTGGGACAAGTTCGGTGCCGAGGAGCGGAGGTTTCCTTATTGGTATGGTGACGATGAACCAAGAACTTCGCAGGCCTAGGGGTAACACAGTGTGCTGTGGTCGGCCACCGCAGCGCCGCCTGTCCGATGCCGCAAGCCGAAACACGCGTCCGCGCTGGCGTCCCATCATCGCCGCTGTCATCCGAATATTTAAATCGCCACAGAAGCGGCATCTCTTCTATGACCAGTAGTTCCCCCTCGTTGTCGCTGCGCCCCCCCCCCCCTCCACCACTATTTATCGCACAAGGGTTGATTCCAGGACAGCACGGAAGCTATTATTCACTGAGGAGGTTTCTTCACTGAGTTCCGATGTATTTGAAGCAACCTGTTCCCATACCTCCAGAAGTGTGCTGAATACGTGTTTCCACTTAACAGTAAGCTACTTAAAAAATACACAAGCTGCGACATCGTCGCGAAAAAACGCAGTGACCCGTATATGTGATAAGTTTCCTTTAATTTACGTCTATGGTCACAGTCTTCTTGTTTAACAGATTACCGGTTTCGGTCTGTAATGGCCATCATCAGATCTGTTTCATAAAGGACTTTGTCTTTATGAAATAGATTTGATGATGGTCATTAAAGACCGACACCGGTAATCTGTTAAACAAAAAGATTGTGACCATAGACGTAAATTAAAGGAAACTTAAAAAATAAACAAATAAGCCACACATTAGAGCTGATGACAAAATACATCGAGATTTTTTTCAAAAAATATATACATATATCGGCGATATTTTTTCTCACGATATCGGTATCAAAATGACAGTATCGAGTGCTGATATATTTATTTTATGTTATATTTCTCCACAAATTCGGTAAATGTTGATGTTTGAAATTGCAGTAGAACATAAGACTTTCACTGTGTGAAGGAGACACTACTTGTTTAGCTTTCATCACGTCTTTGAATTTGTGAAGCAAGTATAGGTGGCACGAAAGAAGAAGTCCGACTGTACTGGGGGGGGGGGGGGGGGGGAGGCGGGGAAGTGACGATGTGAATGGAATAACAGGGTTTCCGATGTGAAGAAATAGCATACCATTGCGTTGAAAAACAATTTTCAACACAACTAGCGTGCTATTTCTTGACATCGCCATTTTTTAAAAAACAGTTGCTGAAAATGACGAACAAAATCTGAATGACAAGACTGGTCCTTGAGGTGGACGGAGACTTGTGTGGTGAAATCCTGACGCAATCGGACGCTGCAACGTTTAGGTTCACCATGCAGTCTTCACATAACAACTGCTAGGTCATTGGCGTTGGCAGAAATGGAAAAAAAAACGGGGAGGTCGGCATGAAGAGTTCCGGACAAATCCGATATGTGACGAAAGAGAACGACGGACCAATCGGACACCTTTTATCGTGCCACATACATGCAGTTACCATTATTAGCAACATTCGTTATAGCCAAGCGGGAAAGTGCATCGTTTTCCTTTCAGTTCTTGTTCTAAGGGGGATAAGTAGATACTATCATGCTGATGTCCTGAATATCTAATAATAAATCATTGGTTAAATATACAGTAGCCGGCCCGGGTGGCCGAGGCGTCCTAGGCGCTACAGTCTGGAACCGCGCGACCGCTACGGCGCAGGTTCGAATCCTGCCTCGGGCATGGATCTGTGTGATGTCCTTAGGTTAGTTAGGTTTAAGTAGTTCTAAGTTCTAGGGGACTGATGACCTCAGAAGTTAAGTCCCATAGTGCTCAGAGCCCTTTGAACCATTTTTTTTAAATATACAGCTCTAAAGTTGGCGGCATATTTACAATATCCAGCCGATATTTTTATGCGCCGGTATGTCGATATTTTTTCCGCCGATGTATGGTACTTTTTTCGATACATCGAGAGCTCGTAATTATACTTTATTAAATACTGGCATATCAGATTCCCGATATTTCTAAAAATATCAACACACTACCTCGTCCTAAAGTTATCCAGCGACGATGAAGATTTTGAGGAGTTCATCCCTCCAAATCTTCTATTGTCTATATAACGCCGTTAATTTGTGGACAGCAACGTTATCATTCTGGTACAGACGATGTTCAACTTCAAGCTCTTTACTCAATGCGAAAGGCATATGATTGTCTAAAATGTTTTCAGAGACATCACAATTCATTCTACAAGCCACAGAATACATATTAATGCCAACAAAAATCATGAAAAACAGTCCCAACAGCCCTAGAGTTTCTGACAAGTATAGTTACTTTCTTTTTTTGCCACAAGAAAAGGAGTTTCAATTCAGAACTATACTTGTACACGGCGATCACACACGTTCATATGGATTCCACGTCACGTACGGTGACTTTACACCCCGTAAAACCATTTTCTGTCATTTACTGATGAATGACAACATTTTTTGCACAACTCTAAGTGAACCAGCCAAGACTTTTTTTTATGAGCATCGAGTTGTAGGCCATGAAAAATGATCTTCTGTCGAATTACGAAACTGAACTCGGCGCTCATACAGTGACGCGCCATGGATGACGAAGATACCTGACATTAGATTGGTACAGTACACTTCAGAGATTTGGGGTTCCTATCAGTTTACATCACTGGATTCTCAGTGTGATTATTTAGGTTTATCCCGAAGACTCTAAAAATCCTGAGCAACCTCGTTTAATGTATTCCCAAACGTCTGTTCTCTACGATCATGCCCTGTTAATACCGACTCAATTATCTCGATGATTCATTCATTACTCTTGGATTTATACTCTGACGTCAGGAAGAGCGTTCATGTTTGCAGAGTTTTGCTCGTATAGTGTAAGTAGGTCAAGAGCCCAGAGTGCATGTGAGAGTAAATAGTACACTTATTTTTACATCGCAAAATTAACCACGAGAAATATTACTGCAGAACGGGCTCACATCTGTTGAAACTGTATGAAACTGTATGAAAGTGCCGGCCGGAGTGGCCGAGCGGTTCTAGGCGCTTCAGTCTGGAACCGCGCGACCGCTACGTTCGCAGGTTCGAATCCTGCCTCGGGCATGGATGTGTGTGATGTCCTTCGGTTCGTTAGGTTTAAGTTGTTCTAAGTTCTAGGGGACTGATGACGTCAGAAGTTAAGTCCCATTTGCTCAGAGCCGTTTGAACCTTTTTTGTATGAAAGTATGCAAGGATTTCTCAATGGACCGTTTTAAGAATATTCCAGTTGATTTCCGTATGTTTCTTACTGTGAATGAGATGTAGATTCTCCACGAGTGAAACATCAGTCAGGGCAGTGGCTGGCAACTTCTGATCCTTCACCATTCAACGTCGAGTCGATTTATTGACGAGGATGACTACTACCAGCGTTTTCCGGGATACAAACGGAAATTATTTTGGCTATCTTAAAGGGGATAGACAATAACATGTGATTCTTACACGGGTATTCAGGGTCAACAGGATTAAAAAAAAAAACCTGAAGAGTACCGTGGATTGTAAAAACCTATATTTTTTAGTACCATCAAATTCGCTCCGCCAGTGCCAAAACTGAGGGATCTAAAGAACGAACTGTTTGCTCGTCACCATGTTGATCATGGCATCGTCTGACTTCCCCCCACTTCCTTACCTAAAAGGAAGACCCCAACAAACAGATTATGGCAGTTGTAGACAGATATTTTATAGACCCCACACAACTGGACTTCGATGATGCGATATACTTCACGAAAGATAAAAGAAAAAAAGCTAAAAATACACAAAGTGCGTTTTTCACCTTCCTCTATTGAATTCCAACTTTCCTTTGTGCGCAGCTAATGTTGTCCCGGAAAAGAGCAGAAGGAATCAGCTCGCCGGAAACTGATTCGCCGTCAGTCTGCCGTATCGACTGAATGCCACCTGTCTGCTATGTTATCTCGGTGGTCCCAGGAAACTAGATTGTTCCAGTTATCAGCGCCAAAAACACTTTAGAGCACAAGTGTCGCACTGCACTCGGTGCCTGCAGTGGAACACGATTTTCCTCTGGATATATAACCTCGATCCACGACCGGGTTGCTGGCTGCATAAGTAGCTTGCTTATGTCAGTATAGTGAAACAGTATGGCGAAGAGAACATTTTCTTATCTTCTGCACAGCTAGTCTTCTCTTCTTTACTCGTCCTCTGTATTTCATCCGGATGCTACCATCTCTTGTGGCCCCGGTGGTCTAGAGGGTTAGAGCGCTGGACGCTGGCCATAGAGGTACCGAGTTCGGTCCTGGTTAGGCGTGCTCCATCTTCTTCGTTCCCAGCTCTCCACGGTCTGCTATCAGATGAGTACCGGCATTCTTTCCCGGGAGTTCAAAAATGGTTCAAATGGCTCTGAGCACTATGGGACTTAACATATGTGGTCATCAGTCCCCTAGAACTTAGAACTACTTAAACCTAACTAACCTAAGGACATCACACACATCCATGCCCGAGGCAGGATTCGAACCTGCGACCATAGCAGTCGCGCGGTCCCGGACTGAGCGCCTTAAAACCTCGAGACCACCGCGGCCGGCTTTCCCGGGAGTAAAAGCCATAGTTGGACTTGCCACTCTTCACCCCTCTTAGTGGCATGACGCCAGAAATGGGGATTTTTTTTTTTTTTTGCAAGAAAAGGAGTAACCATTACGGTCATTTGAAGACGATGTCACATAGCTCAAACGAATGCCACCGCACTTGACAGGCTACAATAGCTGCGAACACTGCCGTGAAAAATTAGTACTTTTAATAGTGTTTGCTGGTACTCAAGTTTGCTGGTTTGTTGCAAATGAATGATTGTGTACTGATGGCCGGCGAAGGTGCTAGAAAAAGGAAGGAAGATTGGGTTTCGCATCTCGTGGTCGTGCGGTAGCGTTCTCGCTTCCCACGCCCGAGTTCCCGGGTTCGATTCCCGGCGGGGTCAGGGATTTTCTCTGCCTCGTGATGGCTGGGTGTTGTGTGGTGTCCTTAGGTTAGTTAGGTTTAAGTAGTTCAAAGTTCTAGGGGACTGATGACCATAGATGTTAAGTCCCATAGTGCTCAGAGCCATTTGAACCATTTGAAAATTGGGTTTAACGTCCCTTGGACATCGAGGTCATTAAAGACGGAGCACAAGCTCGGTTTGTGTCAAGGATGAGGAAGGAAATTGGCCATGCCCTTTGAGTGGAACCATCCCGGCCTTTGCCTGGAAAGATGTAAGGAAATCACGGAAAACCTACATCTGGATGGTAGGATGCTGGTTTGAACCGTCAACCTCCCAAATGCAAGTCCAGTATGCTAACTACTACTCCACCTCTCTCGGTCGAAGGCGGTTAAGAAAAGAACCGGATATTGATAAGAAACTGGTTTATAATCTGAGCCACCACATCGCAGACATTGCTTTGAAATGGGAAGTTGTCCAAGCGCACTTGGATTCGCTGCGCTGCTGCAGTTCACAAATAGACGGTAGCTCCACAACAGGTCTGTCGGCGAGTAAACGCTAACGACTTTGCTAACAGTTCCTATTTACGACGCCGAGATGCTACGCCGCTGCTCGCGTTTACATTCCGGGCGTGTTAACGGCTCTGCGGTATCTCTCCACCCAACGAGTGCAGCGAGAACCAGTCAGGAAACATTCGATTCTCCTAAGTAGCGGTAGGGGTGGGATACACAAAGGAAATTACTATGATACCCTGCAAAATAAATCTTTTATTTTTTAACATTAAAGCTAGGTCTTTTCGGAGAGCAGATAATCAGGGATTGAAAGTCAGCTCACTTTAAAATTGAACGAGGAATGGTCTATGATATTCCTGAATTACTGGACGAAGTAGAATTTGACAGTACTGCTTCCGACCTTGACTGTCGAAATATATTCTCACGTCACCATAGTCTTGATCTCCTTTTTTAATATTTCATTCACTAAACTGTTAAGTGTTGTGTCTAGACAAGACAGTCTAGACAAGGCGAGGAAGCCGAAAGGGCACGCGTCAACTCACGCAGGCTTGCTTATGTCTGAAACAGGATACGTAATGAATGCTATAAAGAAAAGTACGTAGCTGCGGTTATACTTAACTTTTAATCCATCATTTGTATACAGCATTCTTGATGATACAAGTGAGACTCTCTATAGAAATGGTTAATGGCGCCTTGCTAGGTCGTAGCCATGGACTTAGCTGAAGGCTATTCTAACTATCTCTCGGCAAATGAGAGAAAGGCTTCGTCAGTGTAGTCGCTAGCAAAGTCGTCGTACAACTGGGGCGAGTGCTAGTCTGTCTCTCTAGACCTGCCGTGTGGTGGCGCTCGGTCTGCAATTACTGACAGTGGCGACACGCGGGTCCGACATGTACTAATGGACCACGGCCGATTTAAAGCTACCACCTAGCAAGTGTGGTGTCTGGCGGTGACACCACAGTAAGCCCTGTTATTAAACTAACAGAAATTCCTTCAAATTTTCATAGCATAGGACCGTGGCAATAGAGCAGAACATTTCCGAATGCAGACTGCACGGCAGCGGATCTCGTTCTCTGCATTCAGCAACGTCTACAGGTTTGTCTCGTGTAGTTTGAACCACGAATGCCGGCCGCAGTGGCCGAGCGGTTCTAGGCGCTTCAGTCCAGAACCGTGCGATTGATACGGTCGCAGGTTCGAATCCTGCCTCGGGCATGGAAGCGTGTGATGACCTTAGGTTAGTTAGGTTTAAGTAGTTCTAAGTTCTAGGGTACTGATGACAGCAGCAGTTACGTCCCATAGTGCTCAGAGCCATTTCAACCATTTTGAACCATGAATCTGGCCAGCTAGTGAGCGTAACCACGTTTGATATTTAACGCGGTGACTTTCAAGACACAGTTGTGATATCTCCTACTTTTACACTTACGATTCAATAATATATATTTTGGTAATTATTGTTTTGTTTCTCATTCCTCTTAAGTCTTTTGTAAATCGATAATTTTTGCAGCACAATCATTTCGCTCTTGTTGACAGAACATATTCAGTGGTCACGCGTGTTTTAACATTAGCATAGATTTAAAATCAGTTTCTCTTAAGACTGAGATTTTTCAGTAATTACTTAAAGCCATCATTGTGCATTTCGAATGTTATGACAACACCTGGTTTTTCTTATCATTGCCAGCAGACGCTGGTATCTTATCTTGCTCTGCGTTTTATAACTCTTCTCTGGCTCCCTGCACGTCAAGTGTTTCATTGCTAGAGATGATAATTACGAAATCCCCTGTTGCAATACTCTCGATTGGAGAGATTTCTGTAACTGCATTAGGTGTAGGAGAATCTGTCACTACTGAATCGTATTTAATTGTGAAAGCTTTACTACGAGCGTAGGTCTTCTACATTATTTTTCTCAGTATTTTACTACAATAAAAGCGACAGTGTGTGTAGGCCTGTGCGACCATGTAAATTCCCGGCCTTTTTTTGGATCAAATACTTATACTGAAGATAATTCGTGAGAGATGAATGCAAGTCTTCTTGAAGTATTATTTTGAATTTAAGTAAACATCTGTTCCCTGTTTTAAGTCGAGCTAGTTCTTTTGTTACACCAAACAGTTGTAACACAAAAATCAAAACCGCTCAACAGTCAGACGTGTTACATCCCACGATCAATTCTCTTTGTAGTTAGAATACCGTACATACTTTTCTTTTCCCTCTACAAAAATTTCTCTTTACCATTTCCTTTCTTTATATTGTCACATGGCTGCGACAGGCATTTCTCAGCTCTATTATTCTTACTGTATTTCAAGTAAAACCGTCTTGTTACAAATGTAACTAACCAAGCAGAACGATCTGCGGTAGTAAAAGGATATAAGCGGAGCAGATACGGACGGGGGAAAACCCTGGAAAAGATATGGCCTGTAAATGGGGAAATCCATTGAGACAAGCGACTGTTAGAAAGAGCAGATTATTAGTACTCCGAGCCTGTGAACGAGTATCCCGAAACAGTAAGAGCTAGTCGAATGTCCACGTGCTACTGTCGCGAGCATCTACGGAAAGAGGTAGAAGAGCAGTGAAACTACCACTACGCGCTAAGTGGTTGGACGTCCACAACTCTTCACAAAGCGTAGGGTTCGAAGGCTTGTCTGCTCTGTAAAGTAGGGTAGATGGAGGTATGTGGCATCTCTGCCAAAAGAGCACAGTGCCGGAGCACGCACAAGTGTTTCGGAGCATACCACCCCTACTTGTTGACATGTTGACCGAACGACATCTTCCATTACGGATGCGGTGGGCACGGGACCATCGGGATTCGACAGTCGATCAATGGAAACGTGTCGACTCTTCAGGTGAATCACATTTTTGCTACACTAGATCGATGGTCGTCGCTACAAACGTCGTCATCGACGTGAAAGGCGGCTGGAAACGTGCGGCACGCCACGGACGCAGGCCGGTGGGAGCAGTGTTATGCTATGGTAGAGACACCCTCCTGCGCTTATATTGGAGTTGTGGTAGTAATCGAAGACATGCTGACAGCTGCGAACCACTTGCATCACGTCATGCTTGATGCCATCCCCGAAGGGCATGTCATCTTTCAGCAGTATAATTGTCCACGTCTTGGAGCCAGAACCGTGCAACAGTGATTTGAGGGGTATTATCGTTAACTCACGTTGATGTCTCGGCGACCACACGCGCCTGATGAAAATCCCTCGTATGCAGAACCAGTGATGTATTGCGTCCCAAAGGCAGACAAATAAGCTCTTAAGCAGGTGGTCATGATGTTTTGGCTCATCAGTGCATATATGTATGTAAGCTCTTCCTGAGACAAACTACTATGAAAGTAGGAAACAATTCCACAGACTTTCTCTTGTGTTATAACAAGGAAATGCATACCTTATTCTCAGTTAGACTGCACATTTTCTGAAAATCCCACAGACTCTATGACTTGATCTGTTATAACAAAGAAACTGAAACCCCTAGTAGCCACCGCCGCTTTCTCTCTCCTTGGGCGTTGGCCTGTATCCATCTGGCTTATCCCACACGTCTTTACAGAAATATCGGGGAAATTCAATACAGCGTAAATTCCAAGCGGCTGAAACCTCTGTGCTCTAGTTCTCAGTGGCTCCTTACCTTTATAGAAATTGGATAACTCGAAAACACTAACTTCTAGAGAAGGAAACCCACCATTCAGCCAGGTACATGATACGTTACTTGTTGTGGACTGTGAGCATCGACTTAGAGAAAATCTCACTGTTGCTGACAAAGACTAATACAGGTGTCGTGATGGGATGTTCTAGGACAGCACACACAGAATGAAAGTAACACAGAACAGCGAATAGTAAAATATATTACTCAACTTTGGTAACACTGGTTACACCAATTTCAGAATGTATGTTCAGCCTATCTGCTCCTCGTTGAGTACAGTTCCATGGACATGTCCTCTGAACTAAAGTCGTAAGAAAATAACCTTTTCTTTTGATGTACTGTTCGTAGAACAATTCCAAACTAGCTGACAGTACTCACTTCTAGGCAGGCGGCCTTTGCTCATACACGATAATTCGCTGTTATGTTTCTGCTGTAGACTAACCACTGTCTATCTATCGGACACTGTGTCTACCTTACCCAACGACATGACAGCTTGAAGACACAATGAACGTTCTGCAGGAACTCCCTACTAAAAGTCGGTCTGACTCACAATTTGCAGCTGACAACTTCTGCTCATGCACAGTGACTTAAGCGTGTGTCTCTCCTCTTGGTAGCACTACCACTCCACAGGGTGTCATTCTCTTGGGCACCATAAGTAGTGAGGCAAAAGGGGCGCTGAGCCACATTTTAGTGCAGTTTGCATACATTCAGGGGCAAGCTTATATTCAGGAGCATATTTGATTTATGATTTTAACCTATTGTTCTGCTAATTGGTTTGTGACCCCCTGAGGGTTGATTTATGATCCTATAGGGATAATCTGCCATTGTGAGAAACACCGACCCCACCTATTCCCCTCCCATTCCTCGTTCCCTAAGCCTCTTTGAAAACTCTCAACATCTCTCCCCCCCCCCCACCCACCACCTCGCCGACATGAGCACAACTTTGATGCCAAACTAATTGAGTAATTAATCAAATCAATCAACTAACCCCTCTCCATCTGGGCAATGCCCCAGCTCTCCCTCCAACCCAGCCACTACGATCCCCTCTCCCATCTGGAAACTGTCTGGTAAGGGACACAGTCTCTGCCGGAGAGGAAGGAACAATGTCAGTTACATAGCAGAGGATGTGCTGTTTATTTATAAAGTTCAGTTTCTAGCTTTTGACATGGAAAGCTCACATCCAGCAGCTACATATCCTAAATATGTAATTAAACTGCTGCAGTTTGGAGGTGTTGTCCTGTTGGAAAATTTTCGTGTTTGTGCTCACCTTGACATGCAGGAATCGACTGAGCTAGTGCACAGTGTCACTACAAGAGGACGTCGCACGCAACAACCCTCACCCTCTCCTTCACCCCTGGCAGAAAAAAATTGACAGGTCAAAGATTCAGTCTGTGATTGAGAGGAAGGATATCATGACAAGAAATTCAAATCAGTGTCAATAATATGTTGATGTATATTCTTCATTTAATCACTTTGCGGGAGACGGGGATCCCCCACTTTGGTACTGATCATATCGAGAGCCCCACACGCCCATTTCCCATGACGTAATAACTGTTGGCACTGAGTATTGGAATGATGTGCGGTACAGCAGGCAGCATTTGAGGTCATCCTCTCGCATATCTGTCATCTGTGCGGTGCACCAAAACCACCCAATGTCGTAAGTACAGATCAAGATACCAAGATACTAAATACCTCCGACCACGAACCGGATATCGACATTCTTTAATCTCGTGGACACAAACAAAGTGGTGGCATTGTGTTGATAGGGAAATTCCAGACTCGCTTCCTGTCTCTGTCTTTCTCAAGAGGCAACTTCCTGATTATGTGTGTGAACTAACATCTCCAAACATGCAGACAGAGGTTTACATCTCTCTACAGAACACTGTGCTCCTATTGGCTATTGCTGGGGACAAAGGGACAGATATCAGAAATAGAGGAAAGTAGTTCATTTGCGTTATCCTATCAGATTAATTGTTTAACAAATTACAGGACTCAAATTGTTCACTCGAAGCACTCGCCACCACCTTACGATGATCCTTGTTCATAATATAACATATTTTAGATGTTTGAGTAACATTATGCAAATCAAGTAATTAAATTTACGCTACAAATAGATCGTAGCACTAGATATTTCTAAGGTTCTGTGTACACCAAAGTTTGAGAACACAAGCATGTTCATCCACCCCAAGGTTTCCACTAAACATATCAGGTGAAATAATCCAACCGATCGCTCACACACTCGCAATAGTGAAGAGCACACCATGCGCCAGATGCTGCTGCACCGTCCGCCCCCGGTGGGGACATCTCGCCGTCCCACGCGTGCTGGTCAGGAGAGACCTGCACACGTATCAGCCGTACCACCGGCTGCACGCCCATCCCGCAGCATCCAAATGTTCTCCCCACCAGATGCTAACAGGTCAGAGAGAGACTGTCACCAAGCAGTCAACTGATCAATTTGCATGGGAGGAATAATCATCCGGCACAACATCCACCGTTTTGAATCTCCTCGCGCAAAACACACTTTCGCTTCTCTCGCCATTCACCCAGCACAGTGGTCATTATCCATGCTGCCATGGGCACGAGCAGACAGGTTGGCGCATTCTTTGAACTTAACCGCCCACCACAGGCCAAGCAAAT
This sequence comes from Schistocerca cancellata, assembly GCF_023864275.1. NCBI lineage: Eukaryota > Metazoa > Arthropoda > Insecta > Orthoptera > Acrididae > Schistocerca > Schistocerca cancellata. The sequence continues at coordinate 58,424,381 of NC_064633.1, forward strand.
CCGTGACATCCGGTCGATGACTCCTGGTGACCACTCCTACCGCTAACTGCAGTATACTGCGAGTGAAGCAACAGCGGCTTGGACGTATATATCAGTTCTAACCATTCATGTGAAATGTAGATTTCTCCTTTTTAAACGAGTTATTTCCGAAAACAAAAAAAAAAATTGGGACATACACACATTGTCACATCGCTAAAGTATCGTTACTTGTTGTGAAAATCCTGTACAACACTATGGTGTAGGCTACATTTCCTCTAAGTATTCTCTCATGAGGTAATCAGATTAATATCTGTTACGTCCTGTATCACAGAACTTGAATATTAAACTCATTTTCTGCTCATGAAGGAGTGCTAAGATCTACCTCTGTCTCAAGATACCTCCTCATTTTCTAACAGATGTAAATGTAAATTCTGTCCAACTATTAAGATGTCACTGCATCCACAGGGTGTATACGGCCCGGGACATCCGGGAGATCCGGGAAAAACCCGGGAATTTTTTCATCCGGGACAAATCCGGGAACATTTTAGAATTCCGGGAATTTTGATTGTTTCAGATTTCAGTTAAAGTTTTATAGGTTTGACGTGTAAGATCTGATACGCAGACAAAGAACTTTAGTCCACTAATGCTGAATAATACTCCAGCAATGAAACATAAATCAGAGAGTAACACGAAAATAAATGTTTAGTTGCATAGAAAATGGGTAATTTACACAATGCACAGAACAGTTTGCCGACACCGAAAAGTGTCAAAGGCTTTAGGTCGAAGATTATGCAGTGCGTCCGTAATAACTAACGTGCATTCGATGTGCGTGACGTCTCAATTGTTTACATTCCTAACAGATCATCAGAAAATATTACGAATAGTGGCTTGAGATGCGTTACTTTCAAAGTAAATTTCCACGCAAGATGATTCATGTTACGTGTGAGAACGTGCACTGAATTTCTTAAATCACAGGGCGTTATAACTCTCATTCAAAACGTTAACACTTTGAGGATCATCCATTTGAGAAATGTCGGGCCCAGAAGATAAGTCATTTATGCCAGTATTTAAAATTTTACCGGCACATTTGTATTTGATATGACTTAACGTGTAACACACGCTAAAAAAAGACCGAGCTTCAAGTTAGTTTTCATATTTAATGTTGTTCTTTCATAGATAAAAAATTATGCAATCGATGGCAAAAAGTGTAATTGACCTTCAAAAAAATCTGCATAATGTGTTACTGAGCAATGTCACAAGTGTCTTCATGCCAGAACACTTCGACTTTTCTACGCAACTGATAATCATTTTGGCACGATTTTAATTGCCAAGTTAGAGCCTGTTAGTAGGCCTACGGACTTCCTATCATTGTAGGACTAATAACAGTGGATGCCAATGAACGATGCAATTCTCGTTCGTACATACACATCTACCTACGAGTTAACCGGTGTAGAAACGCACTTTGCTGAGTTGAGCGAGCTCGGCCCACGTTCGTAACGTACGCGCCGCGGCCTGTCTCTCTCGTAGGCTTCGTGCTCTAACTGCCGTCATTTGCTAGCGAGGTCACGTGACATGAGCTATGACTGGATGATAAAAGTGCATCGCTCCACACAATCTCTATTTTATAGTTTCGGAAGCTTCCGTGCTGTAATTTGTGGAATTTGTGTATATACTTTCGGAATGCGAAAATAAACTCTTTGTATATTGTCTCGCATCAAACAACTTCCCAAACGCATTGTTTTTCCTGGATTTCGTTTCCTAGAGTGCTGGGACGTCCTCCGTCGGTATAAGCCCTTTACGATTCAAAGGACTGATAGGTTTTACAGCTCCGAGGGAATGTATACTGATACTTAACACGGATGTATTTTCACCCGCTTTATACGTAATTTCATCCGGGAGAAATTGTGTTTTTAACCGGGAAATCCGGGAAAAATCCGGGAATAGTTTTTTCTTGTCCACGTAGACACCCTGATCCATTTGCAGGCACACAAAACTCACGGAAGAATGTCGTCTCTTATTTACCGAGAAAACAAAAGACGGTACTTCTGATGGTCATTGTCTCCTGGTAAAAATTTTCGTATTAGCTCCTAATTTTCTCATTGCAGTCACTTTGCGAGACGAATGTGAGAGGGTATAATATGTTTGCCCACAACACCTAGAAAGAAACAGTACGTAGCTCACCTCTCAATTCCCGTTTCGTCAGAGTATTGCTTATCTACCATACTCTCAGGAATCTTCCAGTCTTCGACATATAGCATTTGAATCGACATTATATCCACGAGTAAGAGATGTCCCCTGCCAAGTCACAGACCCCTAGTTACAAGACTGACAGGTAGAGAGCTATCGCAGCGAAACAGATAGCACACTAACGTACAGGAGGAAATTCACAACCAAGCGTTGTATATGCGGTCTGTACAAAGAAAATCAGAAGCATAACACCTACAGTCGACATAAAAGTTTTCTGGTTATGGTACCGCGTCATAATGTAAAAAACTGCTGTTGCTGGAGAAAAACCAACGTTTCGGCCACCATGGTCGAAACGTTGGTTTTTCTCCAGCAACAGCAGTTTTTTACATTATGACGCGGTACCATACCCAGAAAACTTATGTCGACTGACTCCGGCCGCGGAAGCCTACGCAATTATAATAACACCTACAATTTATTGATATCGAATGACGGTCTATAAATATCACACTGCACATGCCCTAATCTCCTTTATTGTGTTCCTACGAATATCACGCTGGAAATACGTCAGTGTTATGGTGTCTGAGTGTTCGTTCATAGCACAGTCTCTCTCTCTCTCTCTCTCTCTCTCTCCCTCCCTGTCTCTCCTCATTACTTTTGTAACATCCAGTGGAGTAAAACTCCAGATGTGCGCTTGCCGAGCCCCTTATCGATGTACAGTAAATATGAAAGTGTTGTGGTGATATAACAGATGGTTAAGAAGAAACGTGTGGTTTATGCTTGATGGAACTTCAGACAGATGGAATCTAAAGCGTCTCTTGAGCAGAGTATTCGCTATTACTGGCTGAAATTTATTACAGAACTCAACCTTTCTCCTCTCTCATTCCTTATCCCAAGCCCATATTATCCTGTAATCTTTTCTTCATTCCTTTCAATGCAACTGCATTCCGTTTCCCCATGATTGTTAGATTTTCATCTCCCTTTGCGTTTTGTATTACCCCTTCAATGTCCTCATATACTTTCTCTAGCTCTTCATCTTCAGCTTGCGACGTCGGCATGTATACCTGAACTATCGTTACGGTGTTGGTTTGTTGTCGATTATGATAAGAATAATCCTATCATTGAACTGTTTGCAGTAACACACTCACTGCCATACTTTTCTATTCATAATGAATCCTACTCCCGTTCTACATCTACATCTATGTGATTACTCTGCTCTGCTGTTCATAATAAAGTGACTGGCAGGGTTTCAATGAACCACCTTCAAGCTGTCTCTCTACCGTCCCACTCTCGAACGGCGCCAGTCAAAAACGAGCACTTAAATTTTTCTGTGCGAGCCCTGATTTCTCTTATTTTATTGTGATGATCACTTCTTCCTATGCAGGTGGGTGCCAACAGAATGTTTTCGCAATCGGAGGAAAAAAACACTGGTGATTGAAATTTCATGAGAAGATCCCGTCACAACGAAAAACGCCTTTGTGTTAATGATTGCCACTCCAATTCACGTATCATGTCTGTGGCACTATCTCCCCTATTTCTCGATAATACAAGACGAGCTACCCTTCTTTGTACTTCCCACTTGATGTGGATCCCAAACCGCACTGCAGTACTCCAGAACTGGGCGGACAAGCTTGGTGTAAGCAGTCTCTTTAGTAGACCTGTTGCACCTACTAAGTGCCAATGAACCGCAGTCTTTGGTTTGCTCTACCCACAACATTATCTATGTGATCGGTCCAATTTAGGTTGTTTGTAATTGTAATCCCTAAGCATTCAGGAATTTACAGCCTTCAGATTTGTGTAACTTATCGCGTAATCGAAATTTAGCGGATTTCTTTTAATACTCATATGAATAACTTCACACTTTTCTTTATTCAGGGTCAATTGCAGATTTTCGCATACTACAGATATCTTATCTAAATCATTTTGCATTTCATTTTGGTCATCTGATGACTTTACAAGACAGCATCATCTGTAAACAATCTAAGACGGCTACCCAGATTGTCTCCTATGTCGTTAATATAGATCAGTAACAATAGAGGGCTTATAACACTTCCTTGGGGAACGCCGGATATTACTTCTATTTTACTCGATGACTTTCCGTCTATTACTACGAACTGTGACCTTTCTGACAGGAAATCACGAGTCCAGTCGCACAACTGAGGCGATATTCCATAGGCACGCAGTTTGGTTAGAAGACGCTTGTGAGGAACGGTGTCGAAAGCCTTCTGGAAATCTAAAAATATGGAATTAATTTGACATCCCGCGTCGATAGCATTCATTACTTCATGAGTATAAAGAGCTATTTGTGTTTCGCAACAACAATATTTTCTGAATCCGTGCTGTGTGTTAATAAATCGTTTTCTTCGACGTAATTCATAATGTTCGAACACAGTATATGTTCCAAACCACAACTGAAAATCGACGTTAGTGATACGGACCTGTAATTTAGCGGATTAATCCCACTTCCCTTTTTTGGTATTGGTGTGACTTGAGCAATTTTCCAGTCGTTATGTACGGATCTTTCTGTGAGCCAGCGGTTGTCTATAACTACTAAATATGGATTGTATCAGCATACTCTGAAAGGAACCTGACTGGCATACAATCTGGACCGGAGGCCTTGTCTTTACTACACCGAGGATATCTGTTTCTATGTTTCTCATCTTGGCAGTTGAACTTGATTGGAGTTCAGGAAAACTTACTTCGTCTTCTTTGGTGAAGGAGTTTCGCAAAACCGTGTTTCATGACTCTGCCTTAGTGGCATTGTCATCAGTGACTTCACCGTTTTATCCCGCAGTGAAGGTGTTGGTTGCATCTTGCCACTGGTGTGTATTATGTATGAGCAGAATCTCTTTGGGTTTTCTGCCAGATTTTCGACTCAGAGTTTCGTTTAGGAAATTATTAAAAGCATGTCACATTGAAGCAAGCGCTATATTTCGAACTTCTGCAAAATTTTGCCAGTCTTGAGGATTTTGAATTCTTTTAAATTTGGCATGCTTTTTCGGTGATTCTGCAACAGTCATCTGACCCGTTTTGTGTACCATGGGGGAACAGAACCATCACTTACTAATTTATGTGGTATATACAGGGTGTTTCAAAAATGACCGGTATATTTTAAACGGCAATAAAAACTAAACGAGCAGCGATAGAAATACACCGTTTGTTGCAATATGCTTGGGACAACAGTACATTTTCAGGAAGACAAACTTTCGAAATTACAGTAGTTACAATTTTCAACAACAGATGGCGCTGCGGTCTGGGAAACTCTATAGTACGATATTTTCCACATATCCACCATGCGTAGCAATAATATGGCGTAGTCTCTGAATGAAATTACCCGAAACCTTTGACAACGTGTCTGGCGGAATGGCTTCACATGCAGATGAGATGTACTGCTTCAGCTGTTCAATTGTTTCTGGATTCTGGCGGTACACCTGGTCTTTCAAGTGTCCCCACAGAAAGAAGTCACAGGGGTTCATGTCTGGCGAATAGGGAGGCCAATCCACGCCGCCTCCTGTATGTTTCGGATAGCCCAAAGCAATCACACGATCATCGAAATATTCATTCAGGCAATTAAAGACGTCGGCCGTACGATGTGGCCGGGCACCATCTTGCATAAACCACGAGGTGTTCGCAGTGTCGCCTAAGGAGGTTTGTACCGCCACAAATTCACGAAGAATGTCCAGATAGCGTGATGCAGTAATCGTTTCGGATCTGAAAAATGGGCCAATGATTCCTTTGGACGAAATGGCGGCCCAGACCAGTACTTTTTGAGGATGCAGGTACGATGGGACTGCAACATGGGGCTTTCCGGTTCCCCATATGCAACAGTTCTGTTTATTGACGAAGCCGTCCAGGTAAAAATAAGCTTCGTCAGTAAACCAAATGCTGCCCACATGCATATCGCCGTCATCAATCCTGTGCACTATATCGTTAGCGAATGTCTCTCATGCAGTAATGGTAGCGGCGCTGAGGGGTTGCCGCGTTTGAATTTTGTACGGATAGAGGTGTAAACTCTGGCGCATGAGACGATACGTGGACGTTGGCGTCATTTGGACCGCAGCTGCAACACGGCGAACGGAAACCCGAGGCCGCTGTCGGATCACCTGCTGCACTAGCTGCGCGTTGCCCTCTGTGGTTGCCGTACGCGGTCGCCCTACCTTTCCAGCACGTTCATCCGTCACGTTCCCAGTCCGTTGACATTTTTCAAACAGATCCTTTATTGTATTGCTTTTCGGTCCTTTGGTTACATTAAACCTCCGTTGAAAACTTCATCTTGTTGCAACAACACTGTGTTCTAGGCAGTGGAATTCCAACACCAGAAAAATCCTCTGTTCAAAGGAATAAACCATGTTGTCTACAGCACACTTGCACGTTGTGAACAGCAGACGCTTACAGCAGAAAGACGACGTATAGAATGGCGCACCCACAGACTGCGTTGTCTTCTATATCTTTCACATCACTTGCAGCGCCATCTGTTGTTGAAAATTGTAACTACTGTAATTTCGAAAGTTTGTCCGCCTGAAAATGTACTGTTGTCCCAAGCATATTGCAACAAACGGTGTATTTCTATAGCTGCTCGTTTAGTTTTTATTGCCGTTTCAAATATACCGGTCATTTTTGAAACACCCTGTATCTCTCAATTGCTGTCGATACTTCCTCCTTGAAATCATTCCACAAACTTTCTGCGCTTACATGATCAGATCGAAAGGAGTGAAGACTGTCTCTTAAAAAGGAGTTAAAAGCATTTTTATGAGCTGTTTTAAACAGCTGTACTTTGCGTTTCTTTTTGATGGTTGTATGTGTTACGGAATTCAACCAAGCAGCAACTGCCTTGTGGTCGCTAATTCCTGTATTCGTCACGATACTGACTATTTCTCCAGAATTATTTGTTGATAAGAGATCAAGTATGCTTTCGCAGCCATTTACGCTACCAGTGGGCTCATGACCTAATTGTTCAAAATAATTTTCAGAGAAAGCATCCAGTACAATGTCATATGTCAAACAGGTGCTATGCATTTGTCTGTTGCCTTATAAGATGCATAATCCATTGGTGGCGATCATTTTATTGGACTGATGCAAGCATAGCATAATTTCTGAACCAAAGTCGAATATCAACAATGGGCTCTATAGGACTAAAAAAAATGGTTCAAATGGATCTGAGCATTATGGGACTCAACATCTGAGGTCATCAGTTCCCTAGAACTTAGAACTACTTAAACCTAACTAACCTAAAGACATCACACACATCCATGCCCGAGGCAGGATTCGAACCTGCGACCGTAGCAGTCACGCGGTTGCGGACTGAACTGCCTAGAACCGCACGGCCACAGCGGTCGGCTCTATAGGACTCCTGAAAGCCGTGTTTTACATGTATCACACGGAATCTATGTTTTTCTGTAGGGTAGAAAGAAGTATTTTTCTCATCTTAAAGTTTGTCACTATAGTGAGTGGGATAGAAACCTTGCAGGGTGGATGTGTCTCAGATTTTGGATATAAATGTCCTGCATTAGAGTATTAAGAGGGTTGCACTCCGCATTACTAATATTTCGGAAGCCACATGGCTTTGACATTATAGCTTGTTTAAGTGCTGAACCATGTAGCCTTAGCAGTGCGTGTGCTTATGTTCTACGATCATATCTCTGTTGCTAATACCTTCTTGGTAGAGATGGGGGATCCGCTCTTAACTAATTCATAGAGTTCAATCTTTCAAAGGAGTGAACAATCAGTGATTCAGAAAAAAAGAACGTAGCTCCAAACGTTTCCCACGGCAGAGAGAGAGAGAGAGAGAGAGAGAGAGAGAGAGAGAGAGAGAGAGAGACTGAGCATATCAGCAGCGCCTCTGCTGGTCAGAGCACAGTGCACGCCACACAACACAGCCAGCGCTGGCCTCTGCCCTGCTTCTACCTTGGCTGCCTGCATTGTGCAGTGCCCCATTGGATTTTGTGTTTCACATACGCCGTGCCGTCTCTGTGCGTCGTCTGCCATGTGCACTGTGCAGTGTCTGGCGCAGCTTAACTTCGCATCGCACTCTGTCGGCGATCGTTTCAGTCGCACGTCCTGCCCTCTGGGCAGTTGATGCGAGCAACAGGACAGAGAGCCACCTAGCGGATAACATAGGAACTACTTGCAAAAACCTGCTCGCAAGGGAATGGACGATTTGTCTCGGAGCGGGTGAGTTCACCGCTCCCCCCCACCCTCGGAACTCGCCCGCTCAACGCTCACCCCACCATCTCGACTCTAGCCAGAGTGTTGAGCAAAGCGACTCAGGTGTCACTCTGGTCTCTGCGGTCTCAGCTCATGCAGTAATACAGCTCGCGGCTCGACCTGCTCGACTCAGCGCCTCTGCATCGGAGTTCGTCCCCACTGGATATTGTTCTTCATAGTAATACCGCTATGTATATTACATTATTATGTTATGTATACATCAATTGTTTTTATTTTATTTTTATTTGTTTAAACTGATTAGATTAGGTTCCTGATGACTCCTCTTACTATAGGATTTTTTTTATGGACACTCGAATTTACGCTTTAATTACGAGCGAACCGATAAACGTATCGCAAAATGTGATACACCAATATTTTCCTTGTTTTATTCTGCGTAAGGCTATATGCAGCACTTTCGTTTTACAGTCAAATTTATATTTTTTTTTCTTATTCTGGTATGGATTTTGCGATTTTAGGCGTCTTCGAAAGGAAACGTTCACTTTAAAAATATATGGCTTGCGATGTATTTGTATGAGGTTAATGAAATTTTAATACATTGTAGCCAAATATATTGTTAATGTAAATCTCAAGTTACAACATTTTCCGATCACCCAAAAAACCACGATAGTGCAAAATAAATCAATAATCAAAAACTTTGTCATATCATGGAAATTTCAATAAACAATACAAAATTCTTACTCATTATCTGTGTTACTTCAAAATAGGATCAAATAAGATCAAAATACAGGTATAGTACTGGAATAAACTAAGTTTAAAGGGCAATGTGCCTTCCATTTATTTTCTATTGTAAATGAGTGGTGAGTCATGAAAAAGAGCTAATTCATTTCAGGGAGTGAACAGTTCTGATCCAATCTCTGAAAAGAACAGTTTTGCCCATCTCTACTTCTTGGTACTAACCCAAAACACTAGAACAATAGAACTGATACCAAAGGTGATATACATAAAATGCTTGCCGGCCGAGGTGGCCGAGCGGTTCTAGGCGCTACAGTCTGGAACCGCGCTACAGCTACGGTCGGAGGTTCGAATACTGCCGCGGGCATGGATGTGTGTGATGTCCTTAGGTTAGTTAGGTTTAAGTAGTTCTAAGTTCTAGGGGACTGATGACCTCAGAAGTTAAGTCCCATAGTGCTCAGAGCCATTTGAACCATAACGTGCTTCAAACTCCATCGGTCTGGATGCATAAACCACACGTTTCTTTTTAACTGTCTGTTAAATCACCACAACACTTTCATATCTACTGTACACCGATAAGAGCTACTACCCTCCTCGACATGCACGCATCTGGAGAGGTCCTGTGCACTTGGATAGGTGCCGTCAGTAAGATTAGTGCAGAACAGTCTTTCCTGAACAGCAGTTACGAACTCAGTTCGCTCTCTTCCTTCACGAGACGTTGAATGTAGCGGGTATAGTCTGGTCAGTTGCACATTATATGTGCGACAGTGCTGCAGGGAAGGCTGATCGAAGACAATGCGGAGAGATCTTTTAATCTCCAACTTAAGCTTATGAATACGAAAGTGCTCTGTGACTCCCATCCATACAGGTAAACATGGCCAATCATAATCATAAATTCTGCACTATGATCAAACTGCTAGAAATAAGTAGGTAACCTAACTCCGTTAGTATAGCACGCTGTTGGTATACTTTGGAGTGTATGTCCGAGAACTAACCATGAATGTGCACAGTCATTTATCTACATTTACAGTGTAGTTTATGGTACTCTCAAAGTAGCGGTGGGATGGTTTAGAAATTATACAGAAATTGGAATGCGAGCTGCCATGTCCTTCATTGGTGCTGAAATTACGGAAAACCTGGTAAAATTGCTAAAACCGATCGCACTGTAACACTGGTGCTTACTACAGTACATCGTCCTATACTAATGCTGTCTTCTCCATCCCAACCGTCCACTGGTATGCTGCTGATTACCACATAATGACTGACTGACACCACTTTTTTGGGGTGGAGAGAGTGTTGGTGGAAGTAACACCTTCCAGGGATGGCCAGTACGGAAACAATGATCACGTAAATGCACTACTGCTCATTAAAATTGCTACAACAAGAAGAAATGCAGATGATAAACAGGGATTCATTAGGCAAATATATTATACTAGAACTGACATGTGATTACATTTTCACGCAATTTAGGTGCATAGATCCTGAGAAATCAGTACCCAGAATAACACCTCTGGCCGTAATAACGGCCTTGGTACACCTGGGCATTGAGTCGAACAGAGCTTGGATGGCGTGTACAGGTACAGCTGCCCATGCAGCTTCAACATGATACCACAGTTCATCAAGAGAAGTGACTGGCGTATTGTGACGAGCCAGTTGCTCGGCCACCATCGACCAGACGTTTTCAATTGGTGAGACATCTGGTCGTGCATTATCCTGCTGAAATGTAGGGTTTTGCAGGGATCGAATGAAGGGCAGAGTCACGGGTCGTAACACATCTGAAACGTAACGTCCACTGTTCAGAGTGCCGTCACTGCGAACAAGAGGTGACCGAGACGTGTAACCAATGGCACCCCATACCATCATGCCGGGTGAACGCCAGTATGGCGATGACGAATACGCGCTTCCAATGTACGTTCACCGCGATGTCGCCAAACATGCGAGCATCATGATGCTGTGAACAGAACCTGGATTAATTCTAGAACCTGGATTCATCCGAAAAATTGACGTTTTTCTATTCGTGCACCCACGTTCGTCGTTGAGTACACCATCGCAGGCGCTCCTGTCTGAGATGCAGCGTCAAGGGTAACCGCAGCCATGGTCTCCGAGCTGATAGTCTATCCTGCTGTAAACATCGTCGAACTGTTCGTGCAGATGGTTGTTGTCTTGCAAACGTCCCCATCTGTTGACTCAGGGATCGAGACGTGGCTGCACGATCCGTTACAGCCATGCGGATAAGATGCCTGTCATCTCGACTCCTAGTATTACGAGGCCGTTGGGATCCAGCACGGCGTTCCGTATTACCCTCCTGAACCCACAGATTCCATATTCTACTAACAGTCTTTGGATCTCGACCAACGCGAGCAGCAATGTCGCGATACGATAAACCACAATAACGATAGGCCACAATCCGACCTTTATCAAAGTCGGAAACATGATGGTACGCATTTCTCCTCCTTACACGAGGCATCACAACAACGTTTCACCAGGCAACGCCGGTCAACTGCTGTTTGTGTATGAGAAATTGGTTGGAAACTTTCCTCATGTCAGCACGTTGTAGGTGTCGCCACCGGCGCCAACCTTGTGTGAATGCTCTGAAAAGCTAATCATTTGCATATCACAGCATCTTCTTCCTGTCGGTTAAATTTCGCGTCTGTAGCACGTCATCTCCGTGGTGTAGCAATTTTAATGGCCAGTAGTGTAGCTGCACTACGAGATATCAATGCTCTTGGCCTCTTAGAAACACAACACAGAGACATCTCCTAACCCTCACTGTGGAGATTAAATGTAGAGGTTTTGACAGTTGTTTGGAAACGCTCGACAATGCCGCAAACTCTTCCAGTTTCCATATGTTGCGATGTCTTCCACGTTTTTGCCACTACGAAACATTGCTTCTGTTGTGTGAACCATCCTGTGTGTGTGGGAGCAGCATAGTTTACGCCTTGTGACGTCCAGCTTTCTGTGAGAACCAGTGAATCAAAACGTGTTAATGTCGATTTAGAACCAGACATAGACCACAAAGGCATGGCAGAACAACAATGCATGGCTGTGTACACAGCTGTAGCCATAGGCTGCTTCGATGTGTTACAGCAAAAAACAGTGTATCAACCCTTATCAACCAACAACACGGGAACCATCTTCTTGTGACTGATAGTCAGTATAGTCTTCCTCCAGCACAGGCGATAAAACTTTACACAAGCCCGCAGAAGCGACTGTGATCACTGGTCGCCTACTGAAAATGGTTCAAATGGCTCTGAGCACTATGGGACTTAACATCTGGGGTCATCAGTCCCCTAGAACTTACAACTACTTAAACCTAACTAACCTAAGGACATCAAACAATTCCATGCCTGAGGCAGGATTAGAAACTGCGATCGTAGCGGTCGCGCGGCTCCAGACTGAAGCACCTAAAACCGCTCTTCCACAGCGGCCGGCAATCGCCTACTCCAGTGGACCTTGTATACGTGATGGCGTCGATGACAACACAAAGGCAGCATTTGTTTCCCCATACATCCGGACCTCTCCTGTGTGACCAGTAACTTGTAACTGATGCACCGCTGCCGGTTTACTGAAACCCTCAAACCCTCTGTCGATGGAACATAGACATTGCTTTCCCAATGCATACTACAGACTCTTCTCTCCAAGACACTAATGTTGCCCTCATGAAATGCCTCGCCATTAGACGAGTGTTGCGCTATTGCATATGCTTCAAGGGCATTGTCGCAGACATTCTGGTTGCATATATCTATAATGCCCTTCGTCTACGGTCACCGCATGGAACCTCTCCACGGTGTCTAGTATCCCGTAACTGATGCACCAGTATAGGTTTACTGTAACCCTGCCACTGCATACTACAGGCTCTCTTCCAACGGCTTTTCAAAACACTAATGCAGCCCTCAGGACTTGCATCTCTATCAGATGGGTGCTGTACTATTGCGCAGGAATTCGTCTACGGTCACCACATGGAACCTCTCCTGGGGTCCAGTAGCTCGTAGCCAGTGCACTGATGCTGGTTTACTACACTCCTGGAAATTGAAATAAGAACACCGTGAATTCATTGTCCCAGGAAGGGGAAACTTTATTGACACATTCCTGGGGTCAGATACACCACATGATCACACTGACAGAACCACAGGCACATAGACACAGGCAACAGAGCATGCACAATGTCGGCACTAGTACAGTGTATATCCACCTTTCACAGCAATGCAGGCTGCTATTCCCCCATGGAGACGATCGTAGAGATGCTGGATGTAGTCCTGTGGAACGGCTTGCCATGCCATTTCCACCTGGCGTCTCAGTTGGACCAGCGTTCGTGCTGGACGTGCAGACCGCGTGAGACGACGCTTCATCCAGTCCCAAACATGCTCAATGGGGGACAGATCCGGAGATCTTGCTGGCCAGGGTAGTTGACTTACACCTTCCAGAGCACGTTGGGTGGCACGGGATACATGCGGACGTGCATTGTCCTGCTGGAACAGCAAGTTCCCTTGCCGGTCTAGGAATGGTAGAACGATGGGTTCGATGACGGTTTGGATGTACCGTGCACTATTCAGTGTCCCCTCGACGATCACCAGTGGTGTACGGCCAGTGTAGGAGATCGCTCCCCACACCATGATGCCGGGTGTTGGTCCTGTGTGCCTCGGTCGTATACAGTCCTGATTGTGGCGCTCACCTGCACGGCGCCAAACACGCATACGACCATCATTGGCACCAAGGCAGAAGCGACTCTCATCGCTGAAGACGACACGTCTCCATTCGTCCCTCCATTCACGCCTGTCGCGACACCACTGGAGGCGGGCTGCACGATGTTGGAACGTGAGCGGAAGACGGCCTAACGGTGTGCGGGACCGAAGCCCAGCTTCATGGAGACGGTTGCGAATGGTCCTCGCCGATACCCCAGGAGCAACAGTGTCCCTAATTTGCTGGGAAGTGGCGGTGCGGTCCCCTACGGCACTGCGTAGGATCCTACGGTCTTGGCGTGCATCCGTGCGTCGCTGCGGTCCGGTCCCAGGTCGACGGGCACGTGCACCTTCCGTCGACCACAGGCGACATCATGGATGTACTGTGGAGACCTCACGCCCCACGTGTTGAGCAATTCGGCGGTACGTCCACCCGGCCTCCCGCATGCCCACTATACGCCCTCGCTCAAAGTCCGTCAACTGCACATACGGTTCACGTCCGCGCTGTCGCGGCATGCTACCAGTGTTAAAGACTGCGATGGAGCTCCGTATGCCACGGCAAACTGGCTGACACTGACGGCGGTGGTGCACAAATGCTGCGCAGCTAGCGCCATTCGACGGCCAACACCGCGGTTCCTGGTGTGTCCGCTTTGCCGTGCGTGTGATCATTGCTTGTACAGCCCTCTCGCAGTGTCCGGAGCAAGTATGGTGGGTCTGACACACCGGTGTCAATGTGTTCTTTTTTCCATTTCCAGGAGTGTATAACCGTCGCATCCTACATTGACGTTGGGTCACAGAAACTGCTTCGCTATTGCATACTAAATTGCCTCTGCCGACGTCTCTCCAAGACAATTCTGCTACCCTAAGGATTTGCATTTCCATCAGACGGATGCTGCGCTATTGCACATCCCTCACGCTCACTTTCTTATTCTGCTCTTGTATATCTATGATACTGGCACTGGCACTCGGGTATGTTCATCGCATAGAACGTCTTCTGTGTGTCCAGTAGCTTGTAACCCAGGGGCGGGCAAACGTTGCAGGCGCCTCATGAGCACACAGCTTCTAGGGGACTTATGACCTAAGATGTTGAGTCCCATAGTGCTCAGAGCCATTTGAACCATTTTTGAGCACACAGCGCTGCACGTGTGCTGCCCGCGTGCAATCGTCGAACGGGACAGTGCCGACAGCCTGCAGGTTGCGGCAGTGTAGTACCAGGCTAAGCTGCGGACGTTGAAGCGAAGCGACCACTACGTAGTGAACGTTGTATTTCAAGAACCGGAAAATGCAGAGTGAATCAAGGAAACGGAGAATTGGAGATTTGCTATCTTTTAAAAAGGAATGGGAGAATCATTTGTTCTCTGAGGAAAAACGTGAATATTGGAAATGTATAATATGTGACAGTATTCTCGATGGTGAGCGGAAGTTTAATATTGAACGCCATTATAATAAATTTCAGTATGTTGTTGTTCTTAGTGCAATAAAAGAGGAATTTCTCAAGCGATTTGGGGATATATCTTACTTATGCCAAGGTTTTGAATAGTTCTCGAGAGAATCTGGTTTCTGTAGATGATATTCATCTCAGTTTGCAAATGGAATTAATAGATCTAAAGTGTAATTCTCGTCTGAGAGACAAGTTCCTTTTGGCAAGATGTGTAACAGATTTTTATCACGACTTTCCACAGCAAGAGTTTCCTCGTCTCCATCGTGAAGCCATGAAGATAGTCAATGTTGTGCTTGACATACTTTTGTCAGAGATTTTTTTGTGTTATGAAAATTAATAAGTCTCGGTTAAGAGCAAACATCAGTAATGAAAATTTACGTAACTGTTTGCGTTTGTCTGTATGTAGAAATTTTGTTCCAGACATTAAACGTATTGTAAACTCCACCTGTGATAATTAAATAAAACGTGTCGTAGGTAATAGGTACTCTTTCAAACCACGAGTTCTGTCAAGCACTCCTACTAACCTTATTCCTTCATTTAATAAAGCAGGCCAGGAAACAAAACGCATTACAGAGGAAGAAGCACCGCACACGTGCAGAATTCCTGCCCGTCCCTGTTGTAACCCATGCACCCCTGCCTGTTTACTGTAACCTACGCACCCTCACATTGATGACTGGACACAGAAACTGCTTCGCCACTGCCTACTACGGGCTCTCTGCCGACGATTCTTCAAATCACTAGTTGTCCCGATGGTACCACCGTCACACGTCCGACGCCTCTGCATGCCGCGCGCAACCTTCCCGCGCCGGTACTACAGGTGGCGCCCTCTGCCGACTGTCCCGAAGGACGCCCAGAGCCAACTTGGAAGAGAACTGTTGCAACCCCCGGGACCGAGACGGAACAGCGGAGCCCCAGACTGCGTTAACCTGCTACACGACGTGTTCCGGACAAAAGATTCCATCGGTATCAGTGACAGCATGGATAGTACCGATCATTCATCTTTCTGAGTTATAGTCAGCTATGGTGATTGGAACGGTCGCCCCCAGGGGTCTGAATACCGGCCGTGTTCTATGTGGCTCACCTGTGGCGTATATTTAACTAAGAGAACTCTGCAGGAGGGGGAGCCCGAAAACTAGTCATGCTACTCATATGTGCTGTATTCAGATGGTTATTTTCGTGTCCCTTCCAGAGACAAAGTGTGATAGCTGTTTTCTTTTGTAACTTTTCGCATTGAGCAAATGTAGACGAATGAGGAACTGCAGTAATTTTCATAGGATGAGCGCATGTGTTATATTCACTTTTGTTTGTAAAGTTTTTCTTGACGAAGGGCCAGCCGCGGTGGCCGAGCGGTTCTACGCTCTTCAGTCCGGAACCGCGCGACTGCTACGGCCGCAGATTCGAATCATGCCTCGGGCATGGATGTGTGTGGTGTCCTTAGGTTAGTTAGGTTTAAGTACTTCTAAGTTCTAGGGGACTGATGACCTCAGATGTTAAGTCCCATAGTGCTCAGAGCCATTTGAACCATCAAGTACCACGTTAAACAAATTCATTGTAAAGTTTTTTTGACATATTGTTTTAAATCAATTATTTCGTGCTTCTAAAAGGTTTGGTTTTAAGAGTGTCAGTGGATTTTCTGGATGGTTAGTTACAACAAAATTATGTTTAGAACTGTTGTATGACGCCTACCACCGCACCCCCAGTCCTTCTACTTAATGCTCTGTTACACTGTGGTAGCAGAGGGCGTGGTTGTGGTGTGAAGACGTGGTGGTGGTACGAAGTACACTCCTGGAAATGGAAAAAAGAACACATTGACACCGGTGTGTCAGACCCACCATACTTGCTCCGGACACTGCGAGAGGGCTGTACAAGCAATGATCACACGCACGGCACAGCGGACACACCAGGAACCGCGGTGTTGGCCGTCGAATGGCGCTAGCTGCGCAGCATTTGTGCACCGCCGCCGTCAGTGTCAGCCAGTTTGCCGTGGCATACGGAGCTCCATCGCAGTCTTTAACACTGGTAGCATGCCGCGACAGCGTGGACGTGAACCGTATGTGCAGTTGACGGACTTTGAGCGAGGGCGTATAGTGGGCATGCGGGAGGCCGGGTGGACGTACCGCCGAATTGCTCAACACGTGGGGCGTGAGGTCTCCACAGTACATCGATGTTGTCGCCAGTGGTCGGCGGAAGGTGCACGTGCCCGTCGACCTGGGACCGGACGGCAGCGACGCACGGATGCACGCCAAGACCGTAGGATCCTACGCAGTGCCGTAGGGGACCGCACCGCCACTTCCCAGCAAATTAGGGACACTGTTGCTCCTGGGGTATCGGCGAGGACCATTCGCAACCGTCTCCATGAAGCTGGGCTACGGTCCCGCACACCGTTAGGCCGTCTTCCGCTCACGCCCCAACATCGTGCAGCCCGCCTCCAGTGGTGTCGCGACAGGCGTGAATGGAGGGACGAATGGAGACGTGTCGTCTTCAGCGATGAGAATCGCTTCTGCCTTGGTGCCAATGATGGTCGTATGCGTGTTTGGAGCCGTGCAGGTGAGCGCCACAATCAGGACTGCATACGACCGAAGCACACAGGGCCAACACCCGGCATCATGGTGTGGGGAGCGATCTCCTACACTGGCTGTACACCACTGGTGATCGTCGAGGGGACACTGAATAGTGCACGGTACATCCAAACCGTCATCGAACCCATCTTTCTACCATTCCTAGACCGGCAAGGGAACTTGCTGTTCCAACAGGACAATGCACGTCCGCATGTATCCCGTGCCACCCAACGTGCTCTAGAAGGTGTAAGTCAACTACCCTGGCCAGCAAGATCTCCGGATCTGTCCCCCATTGAGCATGTTTGGGACTGGATGAAGCGTCGTCTCACGCGGTCTGCACGTCCAGCACGAACGCTGGTCCAACTGAGGCGCCAGGTGGAAATGGCATGGCAAGCCGTTCCACAGGACTACATCCAGCATCTCTACGATCGTCTCCATGGGAGAATAGCAGCCTGCATTGCTGCGAAAGGTGGATATACACTGTACTAGTGCCGACATTGTGCATGCTCTGTTGCCTGTGTCTATGTGCCTGTGGTTCTGTCAGTGTGATCATGTGATGTATCTGACCCCAGGAATGTGTCAATAAAGTTTCCCCTTCCTGGGACAATGAACTCACGGTGTTCTTATTTCAATTTCCAGGAGTGTATATTATTTTTTTAGTGACAGTTCACTAAAATTGAGCTGCGTTATATTTTGTAAAGTCGATAGTACTCTGGTGTTGTATTGTTTCACCATGTCAGCCAGAGTAGTGATTGGGGTGTCGGAGATGCGGAAGGAGGAACTATTGTACGAAGAAAGTGTACGGGGTGCCGACACATCGGGCAGTGTGTCCGAGTAAGCGCGGCGGCTGCGGGAAGTTGTCGACCGTCCCGTTGGACCGCCGCAGCTGGAGGGAAGCGAGGTGAGTGACGCCGTGTCCAGCATTAAGTGTGCGCTAGGCCAGTTTCCTTCTTCGAATTCAGTGAGCCGTCACTGTCACGGCTTAATAGTGAGAGCTCGGATTATACACTATGTTGGTAGGGCGCAGGCTCTGTGGGTCGTCAACCCGGCCCACACCCAGTGTAAAGAATTGTCTGAACAGGACGTACCCAGGGGATGTAAGTATTTGGAGGAGAAGCCATGGGCGGGGAACTATCTCAGCCTACCTTAGGACAAGTTGCGAGTGAGGCGGCCCCTTCTATTCCTTCTATAAAAGGTACTGATATTTTCGTTAAGTTGCCCATGCCTTTAGAAAAATTACTACGGGAGGTAAGAACGTTATCACTAGATTCAGTTGATCAGGTACTCAGCGCTTTGCATTTTCTATCAAGGTTACAGGATAGAGGGGAATTTTTTGACTTGACTGCCTGTCATCTTTATCAGTTGTTCAAAATGTTCAAATGTGTGTGAAGTCTGATGGGACTTAACTGCTAAGGTCGTCAGTCCCTAAGCTTACACACTACTTAACCTAAATTATCCTAAGGGCAAACACACACACCCATGCCCGAGGGAGGACTCGAACCTCCGCCGGGACCAGCTCTTTACCAGTTATTGAGTCCAAAAGTGAGTGGGCGTCTGTAACAACGGTTAACGGACGCTAGGCGCCTTGGGTTCTCGTTCAGCGCATTTTGGGATTTAATCTGCCATAACTGTCACCCCGAGTGCGACATGTAGCTATTGTTAGGGGATATCTTGAAGCCCAGCACCATAACGTGCCGTTACAGAAGTATGTTAAAAGGGTAAAGGATAGTGCCAGAAGCTAATATCTGAATTATAGTGAAGCGGAGGTAGTAGAAAGTATTCTCCAGAGATGCGTCCTAGCGACAGTTGCAGGGCTGTGTTTTGTGAATGCCCACATAGCTTTAGGCAATTAGATCAATTGATGAACAGGGTACATGGTCTCTTCTACGCCGACCAATAACGGGGTAAGGGAAACGGTTCTAAACAGCAGGCGCTGGATAACTGTAGCGTCATAAGTCGGCCGGTGTGGCCGAGCGCTTCTAGGCGCTTCAGTCTAGAACCGAGCGACCGCTACGCTCGCAGTTTCCAATCCTGCCTCGGACATGGATGTGTGTGATGTCCTTAGGTTAGTTAGGTTTAAGTAGTTATAAGTTCTAGGGGACTGAGGACGTCAGCTGTTGAATCCCATAGTGCTCATAGCCATTTTTTACCGTCATAAGACAGGCGGGTTCCATGGGAGTAAAGTGATTTGAGTGTAAGAAAAGTGGGCAAGTTGGTAGGAACTGTCCTACAGTAAGGTGTTTCAAGAACAGGGGACATATTCAGAATGAGATTTTCACTCTGCAGCGGAGTGTTCGCTGATATGCCTTTCACGGCAAAGGTCCCGAGTTCGAGTCTCAGTCCGGCACACAGTTTTGATCTGCCACGAAGTTTCAGGGGACATACTGCCGAGAATTGTCCTGAAAATGTGAAAGACAAGAATTTATGACTGTATTGTAAGCGGGGATCGCGTGGTAGGGGGTTCTGTAGAAGAACTGAAGCGGTTCCCAGCGATAGAGTTCCATTTGTTTGCGCAGCACTACATGAGGAACCCGTGTGTGATCTGCCGCACAGCGGTAGTTCCGCATCTTTAGTGGATGAAAGATGGGACACTGCAAGTTGCCGTACGTATCAGACAAAGTAGGCTATTGCCTACTAGCGAACTCAGAGCAAATGCAAATTTTGGGAACAATTAAGATTAAGATCCGATTCGTTGCGTTTACGTGGAAATTTCGTGTCCATGTTGCGCGTTATCTGTCGGTACCGGCTATACTGGGTGCCGATTTTAACGGGAAGGTAGACCGGTTGCCCCAGTGGGGTCGGAGGAAATTTTAATTCGAGCTTGCCTGGGAAAAGCCTTAAAAGTTCTGTAAAAATAGTGTACCTCGCAGTAATAATGAACGCAGTGGAAAACCGTTTCCGTGTATCACCTGGAGTATTTGTTGCCGGAACAGACAGCAGATTGTCGAGTTGTGTACAGAGTTCACTGATATGCTAACCTAACAATTAGGTGAGATTAATGAAGCCGAGTATAAGATCGAATTAACGGACAACGTTCCAGTAAGGTGCCCAGCATAGAGGTCATCTCCACCTCATATGAAAGCATTAAGGGAAACTATTCGGGAAGTGCTGCAGGACGGAGTGAATAGACCATCTAAACCTCCATACTCTTTACCTATACATGTGGTGCCCAAACCGCAGGGGATAGTGCGTCCGATGGTGGATTATAGGGCGCTACATTCTATACCTCTCCGTGATTTGCATTCGTGTTTTTCCTAGTTCCACAAGGCAGAGGTTTTTACTACCTTCGACTTGAACCAGGCGTATTATCAAGTGCCTCTAGCGGAAGAATTTAAACCCGTGACAGCCTTTGCGACCGACTGGTCTCTTTATGAGTACAAGAGTTCCGTTTGGGTTATCAACAGGTGCAGCTGTGTTGTCAGGTACCCTCGTCAGAGTTTTTTCGGATTTTAAGTTAGAGTGTGTGGTATCGTTATTTGGATAATTTGGTGATTTTAAGTGAGTTTTGAAGAGCATGTTGTGCATGTTCGCGAGGTACTCCAAAGGTTGCGAAAAGCCGGATGTACTGTCAAACCATCTAAAGTTAAATTCGCGCAGCCTGAAATATCCTTTCTGGGGCATATTGTCCCCCAGAATGGAGTGCGAATTGATACCGGTATACAACATCCCTGTAGGCATTTCAACACGCGATATCAGCACATTACTCAACATTTCACCGCGAGTAATAGTCGCTGGAGATCTGAACGCAAAACACCCAGAATGGAATTTACGCATACGAAATCCCAACGGCAAAAAACTGTACGAACATTCACTAGGCAGAAACTACATTATACTAGCGCCGACTGAACCGACGCACATTCCCTATCAGAGGGGACACAGGCCAGACGTGATAGACATGGCCCTCATCAAGGGCATAACATCGGCACTCAACGTTGCCGTTGAAAACGATCTGCCCTGAAACCACCAACCTGTAATATACACATTGAGGAAACACTGCAGCACATGGAACAACGCAAGATGTTGAACTACGGGAATTGGACATTGTTCAAGCAAACGCTCGATAGCCACATCCCACCTATACACGAAATTAATGAAACAGCACAAATTGACGACGCAGTAGAAACCCTCACCAACGCCGTCCAGGACGCAATGGCAGGCACCATACCTGATCGCATCTCACAACAACGCAGTGCGGCCCTGCCCCAGGAAATCCTGGGCCTAATCTCGATGAGGAATCGCCTCAGGAGACAATGGCAGCGCACCAGGCGTCCGTACTTCAAACGGCACATTAACAGGCTACAGGGCATCATACACGATAAAATACAAACACATAGAACACAAAAGTGGAACCAAAAACTCGAAGGCCTGGACACCGCACGACCTGGCGTGTGGCAACTAGCCCGACACTTCACCAGGGAGAAAATATACACGCCAACGCTTCAAGGGCCTGACGGACCTGCATACTCAGCGGAAGAGAAAGCAGAACTAATGGCCCGCACACTCGCAGCGTCATTCACACCGAACCTGGTACCATCAGATCCAGTGTTCACACTTGCTACTAACCAGGAGGTTACACGCATTCTAGCCCAACCATCGCGCGACGACATTCGACATGCTAGCACAGCCGAAGTCTCCTGGGCTATAATGCATTCCGCTGCTAGGAAAGCCCCTGGCCATAATGGCATTCAAAACCGTGTCCTCCAGGAGTTCACGGATAAAGGAACTGAGTACCTAACACACATAACGAATGCCATACTAAAACACCAACACTTTCCCACCTTTTGGAAGACGGCCAAGGTCCTGATGTTCAGGAAGCCGGGGAAAGACCACAGCCTCCCACAAAATTACCGACCCATCAGCTTTCTGAGCTCGCTCAGTAAGATTGTTGAGAAGGTGATTCTCAAACGCATCACTAGGTACTGCATAACAAATGACATCCTGAGACCGGAGCAATTCGGCTTCAGGAATCACCACTCCACAACACAAAAACTCCTACGGGTCGTTGAACATATAACATATGGCTTCAATATAAACAAAGCTACAGGGGCGGTGTTCCTGGACATCGAAAAGGCTTTCGACCGCCTATGGCACAACGGCCTCATCCGCAAACTCAGCGACGCGGGATTCCCCGAAGGGGTTCTGCGTCTAATACACTCATACCTCACAGACAGGAGTTTCAGCACTGACGACACGGTATACACGCGGGAGTACCCCAGGGAAGCATCCTCGGGCCCCTACTGTTTAACCTCTTCATAAACGATCTCCCAACCACACACAACACAACGATGGCAATCTACGCGGATGGCACAGCCATCCTTGCGCAAGATTGGAAACCATCAAACATTACGTTACGCATACAGACTGCACTCAGAGTGGCTGAGCCTTGGTTGGAGAAATGGCGTGTTAGAGTAAACGTCGTCAAGTGCGAATCCGTTCTGTTCACTAGAAGACCGAAGCAACTGCGCAAACACCGCTAATGCAGACCAATAACTCTACATGCACATCCAATACGTTTCCGCGAGAAAGTCAAATACCTCGGTGTCTGGCTGGACCGGAAATTACTCGGGGGGACCACATACAACACATGACCAACCGAGCTAGCGCGAGGCTCAAACAGCTCTATCCTATGCTCAACAGGCGTAGCAACCTGAACAGAAGGGTGTCGAGGTCCATGTACATGACGCTTATCCGACCCCTGATGACGTACGCAGCTCCTGTCTGGGGATACGATGCGCCTACACGCCTGCGCCGTCTGCAGCTCATACAAAACAAAGTACTCAAAGTCATAAGCAATGCTCCACGATACACACGCATCGCGGACCTTCACCGGGAATACCGACTTGAGACTCTCACGGAGGTAATCCACAAACTCACCACAAGACTATACAGAAACTCCAGACACTCGCAGAACCCGTTTATTCTGAATCTGGGGATCTACGACCACAACCATAGATGGAAACGTAAAAGACCAAAAGACATACTTGTAAGGACATAACATCTATGGCCAAGCATACGCAAACATAACGGCACAGGCGAGCCCCTGTTAATCAGACGCCATTACTGGATATCCAGCTGAAATACACTGCCGAATAACTGGCACCACACAGGGAAGCCGTACCGTACACTGCATGCAAACAAGCTCTACGCGTCCCCCACACAGTGAGATAATCTATGGCCGATCTCCCACTACTGTATTGTTGTTGTTGTGGTCTTCAGTCCTGAGACTGGTTTGATGCAGCTCTCCATGCTACTCTATCCTGTGCAAGCTTCTTCATCTCCCAGTACCTACTGCAACCTACATCCTTCTGAATCTGCTTAGTGTATTGATCTCTTGGTCTCCCTCTACGATTTTTACCCTCCAAGCTGCCCTCCAATGCTAAATTTGTGATCCCTCGATGCCTCAGAACATGTCCTACCAACCGATCCCTTCTTCTAGTCAAGTTGTGCCACAAACTTCTCTTCTCCCCAATCCTATTCAATACCTCCTCATTAGTTACGTGATCTACCCACCTTATCTTCAGCATTCTTCTGTAGCACCACATTTCGAAAGCTTCTATTCTCTTCTTATCCAAACTAGTTATCGTCCATGTCTCACTTCCATACATGGCTACACTCCATACAAATACTTTCAGAAACGACTTCCTGACACCTAAATCTATATTCGATGTTAACAAATTTCTCTTCTTGAGAAACGCTTTCCTTGCCATTGCCAGTCTACATTTTATATCCTCTCTACTTCGACCATCATCGGTTATTTTACTCCCTAAATAGCAAAACTCCTTTACTACTTTAAGTGTCTCATTTCCTAATCCAATTCCCTCAGCATCACCCGACTTAATTTGACTACATTCCATTATCCTCGTTTTGCTTTTGTTGATGTTCATCTTATATCCTCCTTTGAAGACACTGTCCATTCCGTTCAACTGCTCTTCCAAGTCCTTTGCTGTCTCTGACAGAATTACAATGTCATCGGCGAACCTCAAAGTTTTTACTTCTTCTCCATGAATTTTAATACCTACTCCGAATTTTTCTTTTGTTTCCTTTACTGCTTGCTCAATATACAGATTGAATAACATCGGGGAGAGGCTACAACCCTGTCTCACTCCTTTCCCAACCACTGCTTCCCTTTCATGCCCCTCGACTCTTATAACTGCCACCTGGTTTCTGTACAAATTGTAAATAGCCTTTCGCTCCCTGTATTTTACCCCTGCCACCTTCAGAATTTGAAAGAGCGTATTCCAGTCAACATTGTCAAAAGCTTTCTCTAAGTCTACAAATGCTAGAAACGTAGGTTTGCCTTTTCTTAATCTTTCTTCCAAGATAAGTCGTAAGGTCAGTATTGCCTCACGTGTTCCAACATTTCTACGGAATCCAAACTGATCTTCCCCGAGGTCGGCTTCTACCAGTTTTTCCATTCGTCTGTAAAGAATTCGCGTTAGTATTTTGCAGCTGTGACTTATTAAACTGATAGTTCGGTAACTTTCACATCTGTCAACACCTGCTTTCTTTGGGATTGGAATTATTATATTCTTCTTAAAGTCTGAGGGTATTTCGCCTGTCTCATACATCTTGCTCACCAGATGGTAGAGTTTTGTCATGACTGGCTCTCCTGAGGCCATCAGTAGTTCTAATGGAATGTTGTCTACTCCCGGGGCCTTGTTTTGACTCAGGTCTTTCAGTGCTCTGTCAAACTCTTCTCGCAGTATCTTATCTCCCATTTCATCTTCATCTACATCCTCTTCCATTTCCATAATATTGTCCTCAAGTACATCGCCCTTGTATAAACCCTCTATATACTCCTTCCACCTTTCTGCTTTCCCTTCTTTGCTTAGAACTGGGTTGCCATCTGAGCTCTTGATATTCATACAAGTGGTTCTCTTCTCTCCAAAGGTCTCTTTAATTTTCCTGTAGGCAGTATCTATGTTACCCCTAGTGAGACAAGCCTCTACATCCTTACATTTGTCCTCTAGCCATCCCTGCTTAGCCATTTTGCTCTTCCTGTCGATTTCATTTTTGAGACGTTTATATTCCTTTTTGCCTGCTTCATTTACTGCATTTTTATATTTTCTCCTTTCATCAATTAAATTCAATATTTCTTCTGTTACCCAAGGATTTCTATTAGCCCGCGTCTTTTTACCTACTTGATCGTCTGCTGCCTTCACCACTACATCCCTCAGAGCTACCCATTCTTCTTCTACTGTATTTCTTTCCCCCATTCCTGTCAATTGTTCCCTTATGCTCTCCCTGAAACTCTGTACAACCTCTGGTTCTTTCAGTTTATCCAGATCCCATCTCCTTAAATTCCCACCTTTTTGCAGTTTCTTCAGTTTCAATCTGCAGTTCATAACCAATAGATTGTGATCAGAATCTACATCTGCCCCAGGAAATGTCTTACAATTTAATACCTGATTCCTAAATCTCTGTCTTACCATTATATAATCTATCTGAAACCTGTCAGTATCTCCAGGCTTCTTCCATGTATACAGCCTCCTTTCATGATTCTTGAACCAAGTGTTAGCTATGATTAGGTTATGCTCTGTGCAAAATTCTACAAGGCGGCTTCCTCTTTCATTCCTTCCCCCCAATCCATATTCACCTACTATGTTTCCTTCTCTCCCTTTTCCTACTGACGAATTCCAGTCACCCATCACTATTAAATTTTCGTCTCCCTTCACTACCTGAATAATTTCTTTTATCTCGTCATACATTTCATCTATTTCTTCATCATCTGCAGAGCTAGTTGGCATATAAACTTGTACTACTGTAGTAGGCATGGGTTTTGTGTCTATCTTGGCCACAATAATGCGTTCACTATGCTGTTTGTAGTAGCTAACCCGTATTCCTATTGTTTTATTCATTATTAAACCTACTCCTGCATTACCCCTATTTGATTTTGTATTTATAACCCTGTAATCACCTGACCAAAAGTCTTGTTCCTCCTGCCACCGAACTTCACTAATTCCCACTATATCTAACTTTAACCTATCCATCTCCCTTTTTAAATTTTCTAACCTACCTGCCCGATTAAGTGATCTGACATTCCACGCTCCGATCCGTAGAACGCCAGTTTTCTTTCTCCTGATAACGACGTCCTCTTGAGTAGTCCCCGCCCGGAGATCCGAATGGGGGACTATTTTACCTCCGGAATATTTTACCCAAGAGGACGCCATCATCATTTAATCATACAGTAGAGCTGCATGTCCTCGGGAAAAATTACGGCTGTAGTTTCCCCTTGCTTTCAGCCGTTCGCAGTACCAGCACAGCAAGGCCGTTTTGGTTAATGTTACAAGGCCAGATCAGTCAATCATCCAGACTGTTGCCCCTGCAACTACTGAAAAGGCTGCTGCCCCTCTTCAGGAACCACATGTTTGTCTGGCCTCTCAACAGATACCCCTCCGTTGTGGTTGCACCTACGGCACGGCCATCTGTATCGCTGAGGCACGCAAGCCTCCCCACCAACGGCAAGGTCCATGGTTCATGGGGGGGCCACTACTGTATAACGATCTTGATTGTTCCAGGAATGTAGCAGCTGCAGCAACTGGGACACATCGCCATCGCTTGTCCCGGTAATGATGCATGATACCTATACTAACAAATCCAACCTTGCATGAACTATCGCAGCAAGTAAGCCACTACTGGTCTTACTACCCATCCCACTATCGTAGAGGTTTTTTTCCCACGGCACGAGCCATGGCACTTTTTTCCCTCTGCCCTTCAAATCGCTACCCTCACTCGCGTTTCGTCAACTATCTATCACCTGATGGACCGTGTTAATGCGTAGCCTTACCCAGACGCACGGAAAACATCACAGCCCAGCATCCTGTGATCCACTTACTAGATAACTAACATGTTTACGGAGGTGACAGTAGAACTTTGGTCACCACGTTGGTGCGGGCGTGGAGGGACCCCATCTCTTTGAAAGACCAAAGTCATTATGAGGCCTTTTATTCGTTTGAAACCGCTCAAAATGTGAAGGCCGTGCCTCGTTTTGTGGGAATGATTAATTTCTTTCGAAAATTCATTTCTAATTTTGCCCAGTTAGCTGCCCCCTTAATCGAGTTTCGGAAGAAGAGTAGAAAATTTGAGTGGGGACCTTCGCAGCAGGCATCATTCGAGGCTTTAAAGAAAGCATTGGCCAGCGCCCCTGTGTTAGCGATGGCCAATTTCAACAAGGAGTTTATAGTTCAGACTGATGCCTCCATGTTGGGAGTTGCTGCTGATCTGTTGCGAGAAGGAGTCGGGAAGACGCCCAATCGCTTACGCTTCAAATTGTCTTTTCCGTTAGAAACAAAGTATTCCGCATTCGAACTTCAGGCCTTAGCACCCCTGTTAGCGCTCGAAAATTTTAAATTATATCTGGAACACCAACCATTTCTGCTGGAAACGGGCAATCAAGCCCATAGCTGGGTGCTTGCAAGACCGAAGCGAACAGGCAGAATAACGAGGTGGGCGATACGAATTTCGGGGTTCAAGTGCAGGGTTAAGCATATTAGCGGCTCGGAGAATGCTGTGGCTGACAGCTTAAGCTGAATGTTCGAGCCGGAGTTCGAGGAGCAGCAGGATGAAGAGGGACGTTTCCGAGAGGCCAGCGATCGGGATAATTGCAGCTGTGTGGTTCTGGGTGATGAGGTTCTGTCGCGAGACAGTTGTGCCATTTTCAACAGGTTGCCATTGCTGTTCAAACACGTCACTCTGCAGCAGGAAGAACACCCCGTACTGCACAAGCTTAAACAAAGAATACAACGTGGGGAGCTTTTTAGGCCCTATTGCCTGAAGGGCAACCTTTTGTGTTGTGTGACACGTGGGGTCTATGGTCGTCAAATATTATAGTGAAACACCAGTAGGTGGACACTTGGATTTTTAAGACCCGCATGAAAATTAAGGAGAATTTTAGTTGGAAAGGCATGGAGCAGCAGATTAAGCAAGTTGTATCAGAGTGCAAAACGTGTGGGTTTAGCAAGCCAGTGGGGAACGCCAAGCAGGGGTTCTTAGCTTAGGAAGAGGCGAGGAAGCCCATTGCTGTTCCAACAGGACAATGCACGTCCGCATGTATCCCGTGCCACCCAACGTGCTCTAGAAGGTGTAAGTCAACTACCCTGGCCAGCAAGATCTCCGGATCTGTCCCCCATTGAGCATGTTTGGGACTGGATGAAGCGTCGTCTCACGCGGTCTGCACGTCCAGCACGAACGCTGGTCCAACTGAGGCGCCAGGTGGAAATGGCATGGCAAGCCGTTCCACAGGACTACATCCAGCATCTCTACGATCGTCTCCATGGGAGAATAGCAGCCTGCATTGCTGCGAAAGGTGGATATACACTGTACTAGTGCCGACATTGTGCATGCTCTGTTGCCTGTGTCTATGTGGCTGTGGTTCTGTCAGTGTGATCATGTGATGTATCTGACCCCAGGAATGTGTCAATAAAGTTTCCCCTTCCTGGGACAATGAATTCACGGTGTTCTTATTTCAATTTCCAGGAGTGTACATATATGGGCAAATCAATAGGTGGTCCATGTCCTGTATTGCTCTGAATTCACACCTATCGCTATCACTGTAGCCCCATTTAAATAGGTTTGATTTGCACCCAGTTACTCCAGTGCGCAGCCGGTTTAATGACGTCCAAGTTGTAAAAGGTAGTTGAAATCCTGCAGATCCCTCCTCAAGTAGTTCCATTGTGGAGTGTGGCAGCATTTCTTCCCAAAGAGATAGCCGCATTGGGACGGGCTTGGTGGCGAGCGCTTCAGTAGTTTCAATGAAACTCCTGCGGGATTTCAGCTGGACACGTTGTTTTCGGTGCATATGCATCGGGTGTCGAGGATCATTCTTTTGTTTTGATCTTTCGATCTCTGCGGCTACTTGTCTGCGGATAGTGGGTGGTGCTATGCCTATGATGGGATAAATTTTGGCTTTGGGAGTTGGTTTGAGGCATCCTGTGGCAATAGGTGCAGTTTCGTTTACGGCGGCATCAACTTGCTTAGTGTGAGCAGAGTTCCTCCAAACTGGCGCCGCATATTCCGCTGCTGTGATACGCGGCGCCAGACCCGTGGTGCGCAAAACATGTGGTTGAGCTCCCCACGATGAACCTGTTAGCTTCCGCAGTATGTTGTTCCTGGCACAGACCTTTTTTTTAATGTTGTGACAGTGCTGCTTAAAAGTAAGCGCTCTGTCGAATGTTACTCCCAGGTATTTTGGGCTGTTTGTATGCTTCAGCTCTTCCCCTTGCTACATGACTCGGAGTTTCCGTTTGGCTTGTTTGTTCCTAAGATGGAAGGCGGATACTTGAGATTTACTGGGGTTTGGTTTGAGATTATTGCCTTCGTAATAGGTAGCAAGTTCTGTTAAAGCTCCTGTGAGATTCTCCTCCACTTGTTCAAAGGTTTTATCCTGTGTGGCCACTGCTGCATCATCGGTATAAATGAACATTCGTGTCTGGTGGCATCAGCCAAGGTCATTCGTATAGATGTTAAATAATATTGGAGCCAAGACACTACCCTGTGCAAGTCCATTTTTCTGTGTCCTCCATCGGCTATTTTTAGATATTAAGGTTAGATAGTAGCGTCTGTTCTGTAGCATACATTGCACGAACATAGAAAGGGTGTAGTCCTTAGTGACATTATACGCTTTCTGGGTAAGCAACTTATAGTTAACTGTCATATGCGGCACTGAGATCCAAGAATGCGACCCCAGTTACTTCTCCTCTCTGATAGCCGTCTACGATGTACTGTGTGAAATTAAGGATTTGGCCACAGCATGATTTTCCTGTTCGAAATTCAGCTTGTTTGTTAATGAGGGCTTTGTCCACATAATCAGCTATGCATTTGAGGATCATTCCCTCCAGCACTTCAAATAGATGACAAAGCAGTGAGACAGGCCGGAAATTTTTAGCTTCGGCTGGGTCTTTCCCTGATTTTAGTAACGCAACAACCCGAGCTTTCCTCCACAGTTTAGGAATTTGCTTCGTTATAACAAAGTTATTCATTAGCTCTGGGATCCATGCTTGTACTCTAGGCCCAAAATGTTTAATTTGCTCAGATCTCAGACCGTCGAGGCCAGCGGCCTTATTGTTTTTCAATCGTCTTGTAGCACCTGAATGAAGAACGGGGGAGCTAGGAAGCTAATCTCCTCGTTCAATTTTCTTTTGATTTTGCCATTCCTGATCTTCCTTTTAGTTTTTCCGTTCATGAGCAGTTGGTGAGCTATCTGATCAGGTGTAACTTCACTGTAATTTGGTTGTAGTTCTGTTGGGTCGTTACTGAGACTTTTGAGCAGTTTCCATGCCTTCCTACTCCTGTGCTTCATGTCCGTCTCTTGTAGGAGGGCCGGCCTGTGTGATCGAGCGGTTCTAGGCGCTACAGTCTGGAACCGCGCGACCGCTACGGTCGCAGTTTCGAATCCTGCCTCGGGCATGGATGTGTGTGATATCCTTAGGTTAGTTAGGTTTAAGTAGTTCGAAGTTCTAGGGGACTGATGACCTCAGTAGTTAAGTCCCATAGTGCTCAGATCCATTTGAATTTGAATCTTGTAGGATTTCCTTTCTCGCTTCGGAGATACCAGACATCAGTACCTCACCTGTCTGGATCGTTTCCTCTGAGAAGGGGTCCTTATTGTAAAGTTCGTCATACTTTTTCAGAGCTACCTTGCTGCTACCATTGCGTCCAGCAATATACTGAGTGCGGTACCCTCTAGGTATGCGCCGTCGAGAGATTTTCTTGACGAGATCTATAAAAGTTTCATGTGATTGTACTTCTGGTTTAATTTCCAAGATCTCCTTATCAAGGTCCTCTGTGAAGAGTTCCCAATGAGCTTTTTTGAAGCGTCTCTTGAAGGGCATTACATCTCATTTGATTACTGCCGTAATGCAGCAAGTTATTGCTCTGTGTTGCGATCTTGGAATTGGGTCCTCGATTTGCTTTACAGTTCGCAGGGATACTTTCTCGTAGACTAAGATGTTATCTGGATTATATCCTGTTTCCATCTTCCGCTGTTAAATGATGCAGTCAACTTTGGGTCATGTATCAATTTCAGTTTAGCCTGGTCTGCCCAGCTCTCCAGCATTTCGCCAACGTCATTTGTCTCTTTATAGCCCCATGCGAGACCGTGACAGTTAAAATCTTCTAGTACAATTTTAATGTTTTTTAAATGGAAATTTCTAGGCTCCGTAAATTTGAGCGTCGCACTGGGTGGTTTGTACACGGATGTTACAGTACATAAATGTAGCTCAACAGTTAAAATTTCTATATTTTCTTCGCAGGTCAAAGCACAGGAGCATAGGTCTAAGTTCGGTTTCACCAATATAGCACTTCCGTAACTTTCGTGTGGTCTCTCAAGAACTAATTCATGCCCTGTATTTTTGGTCTATGGCTAGTTGGCGCTCCGTGTTTCTTGTAACACTAAAACATCAGTTGTTTCGTTTGCACATGTCAGATAATAAAATTTCTTTATTTACAGATAAGCCTTCAATATTGCAGGAAGTTGTCACTAGTGATGGTCTTGATAAAAGCCTTTTTTGGGGCTCTTCGGAGAGCTGTTTTGGTATCTTTGGTTTTGGTGCTCCGGTGTTTGCAGGATTGGCCGACTAGGTGGTTAGAGTAAGCTTTCAATACTGCTACCCATGAGTCCCATAAGGCCATCACCGCGAGTTTAATGTTTGCTTTTAAACATTCGCACCTGGAGAATTTGTGGTCACTTAGTGATTTGTTGCCAGAAAGGGTGGACAGTGCACAAATCAGTACAAACTGGAAGCGTGCAAGGAAGAATTTGCGGAAGAGTCACGAGCAAATGGAAAGGCGTTATGATGCTGGTAGACGGTCGATCACACTGAAGGCGGGTAAAGAGTTTTGGTGCAGTAAGTCGGGCGGAGGATAAAATTACGGGGATATTATTGCCCCGGTTCGTCGGTCCTGTACAAATCTTGCGCTTCGTCACCCCAGTCGCCTTGCTGGTGAGAAATCCGCAAAATAAAAGAATTTTTCGTGACCTCATATCGCAGATTAAGCCGTACGCTAGGGCGGGTACAACCAAATCATTTTGTTACGCTTCTGTGTTGGAAATTGTGATTATTGAATATGTGGATACCTTAGGGTCTTTATTCTCTTAAAACATAACGTTAGTGGGGATACGCAATATTATGTATTGGACTGAGCCATCTATGCTTTCTGCGCAAAGTGGATTTAAACATTGCTATCATTGACCCTCAATGAAACATACCCGCAGAGACTCTCTATAAACCTTGTCTCCCATATGAATAATGTCATGTGGAGTCATTTGGTGATCATGCACTTCGCCCACTCAGAGAACCCTGGCAACGACTTGAAGTGGAATGATCATATAAAATTAATTGTTGGTAAGGCGGGTGCCAGGTTGAGATTCATTGGGAGAGTCCTTAGAAAATCTAGTCCATCAACAAAGGAGGTGGCTTACAAAACTCTCGTTCGGCCTATACTTGAGTATTGCTCATCATTGTGGGATCCGTACCAGGTCGGGTTGACAGAGGAGATAGAGAAGATCCAAAGAAGAGCGGCGCGTTTCGTCACAGGGTTATTTGGTAAGCGTGATAGCGTTACGGAGATGTTTAGCAAACTCAAGTGGCAGACTCTTCAAGAGAAGCGCCCTGCATCGCGGTGTAGCTTGCTTTCCAGGTTTCGAGAGGGTGCGTTTCTGGATGAGGTATCGAATATATTGCTTCCCCCTACTTATACCTCCCGAGGAGATCACGAATGTAAAATTAGAGAGATGCGAGCGCGCACGGAGGCTTTCCGGCAGTCGTTCTTCCCGCGAACCATACGCGAGTGGAACAGGAAAGAGAGGTAACGACAGTGGCATGTAAAGTGCCCTCCGCCACACACTGTTGGGTGGCTTGCGGAGTATAAATGTAGATGTAGATTTAGATTGTTTAATTCAGTTATTTCGTGTTGTTTTTAAAAGTTTGGCTGTAAGAGTATCAGTGGATTTTACTGGATGGTTAGTTACAATAAAATTATGCTTAGAACTGTTTTATTAATTACGCCTACCTCCTCAGTCCCCCCCCCCCCCTCCCACTTAATGCTCTGTTATACTGATCTTGCCCTCAGGGATTGCCTCCCCATGAAACGAGTGCCACGCTATTGCTTCTGCATCGGGGACATTGTCAGAATCATGCTCCTAGTGTATATCTATGATACTGGCACTGGTATTCGACTACGGTCACTGCATAGAACCTCTCTGCTGTCCAGTAACTTGTAACGGATGCACCCCAGCAGGTTTACCATAACCCTCTCAGCTTCACATTGACAATGGCACACAGAACTTGCTTCGCCAATGCATACTACAGGCTCTATGCCGACACCTCTACAAGACACCAATGCTGCCGTCAGTAACTGCCTCGCAATTCCATGGGTGCTTTGCTATAGCATATGCATTGTGGCCATTGTCGGATTCATTGTGCTAATATATACAGGGTGAGTCACCTAACGTTACCGCTGGATATATTTCGTAAACCACATCAAATATTGACGAACCGATTCCACAGACCGAACGTGAGGAGAGGGGCTAGTGTAATTGTTTAATACAAACCATACAAAAATGCACGGAAGTATGTTTTTTAACACAAATCTACGTTTTTTTAAATGGAACCACGTTAGTTTTGTTAGCACATCTGAACATATAAATAAATACGTAATCAGTGCTATTTGTTGCATTGTAAAATGTTAATTACCTCCGGAGATATTGTAACCTAAAGTTGACGCTTGAGTACCACTCCTCCGCTGTTCGATTGTGTATATCGGAGAGCACTGCAACATACATCGCGTTTCTACAGAATGATCTGTCAACGTTGCTCGAAAATGTCCCACTGGAAACGCGTCGACGTATGTGGTATCAGCATGGTGGTGCACCTGCACATTCCGCAATTAAAAGTAGGCTGACCCTTGACAGGATGTTCGACGGGCGTTTCATAGGACGTGGAGGGCGCATAAATTGGCCAGCCCGTTCTCCTGATCTTACACCTCTGGACTTCTTTCTGTGGGGTACGTTAAAGGAGAATGTGTACCGTGATGTGCCTACAACCCCAGAGGTATGAAACAACGTATTGTGGCAGCCTGCGGCGACATTACACCAGATGTACTGCGGCGTGTACGAAATTCATTACGCCAGAGATTGCAATTGTGTGCAGCAATAGCCACCACATTGAACATCTATTGGCCTGACATGTCGGGACACACTCTATTCCACTCCGTAATTGAAAACGGAAACCACGTGTGTACGTGTACCTCACCCCTCATGGTAATGTACATGTGCGTCAGTGAAAATGACCAATAAAAAGATGTCAGCATGTGGCCGTAATGTGCTGTTCCAGTCTCTTCTGTACCTAAGGTCCATCACCGTTCCCTTTGGATCCCTACGTAATTTGGTGCTCTCCGATACACTCGATCGAACAGCGGAGGAGTGGTACTCAAGCGTCACCTTTAGGTTACAATATCTCCGGATGTAATTAACATTTTACCATGCAACAAACGGCACTGATTACGTATTTGTTTATGTGTTCAGATGTGCTAACAAAACTAACGGGGTTTCATTTAAAAAAACGTAGGTTTGTGTTAAAAAACATACTTCCGTGCATTTTTTTATGGTTTGTATTAACCGATTACACTAGCCCCTCTCCTCAAGTTCGGTCTGTGGAATCGGTTCGTCAGTATTTGATGTGGTTTACGAAATATATCCAGCGGTAAC
Organism: Schistocerca cancellata; assembly: GCF_023864275.1. Lineage (NCBI taxonomy): Eukaryota > Metazoa > Arthropoda > Insecta > Orthoptera > Acrididae > Schistocerca > Schistocerca cancellata. The sequence continues at coordinate 58,459,823 of NC_064633.1, forward strand.
GTTAGATGACTCACCCTGTATATTGGATACTGGCCCTGCCATTCGGCTACATTCACAGCATGGAACCTCTACTTGGTAAAAATCTTGTAGCCGATCCACTGCTTTTGGCTTACTGTAACTCTCACACCCTCACTTTGACGATGGGATACAAAAATGGCTTTCCCACTGCATACGACAGTCTCTCAATCGACGACTCTTGAAGACACTCATGCTGTCCTGAGGGGCTGTATTTCCATCAGATGGGTGCTGTGCTTTTTCTTATTAATCGACGACATTTTCGGAGATGTTCCAATAATGTGTATCAATAACTTTGGCACTGCCATTATGCTGCAGTCACCACGTGGAACCTCTACTAGGTGTCCAGTAGCCTGCAACTGATGCACCACTGCCGGCTTACTGTAAACATCAAACACATTGACACATTGACGATGGCACACAGAAAATGCTTCGCCGTTGCAAACTTTGGGCTCTAAGTCGATGTCTCTCCAAAACACTCATGGTGCCCTCAGGAATTGCCTCATCACAAGACGAGTGTTGCGCTACTGCATACGCCTCGAGAACATTTCTGGACTCATTCTGCTATTGTACATCTATGATACTGGCGCTGAGATTCGCCAATTGGCACCATATTGGACCTCTCTGGGGTGTCGAGTAGCTCGTAACTGATGCAATGCTGCCAGCTTCCTGTAACCCTTGCACCATCACATTGACGATTGGAGACAGAAATTGCTTCGCAATTGCATACTAACAGCTGTCATCCGACATCTCGCCAAGACATTAATGCTGCACTCAGGAATTGCCAGTAGCTGAATTCTGTGCTATTGTATATGCCTTGAGGGCACTGTCAGTCATTCTGCTAGTGTGTATCCATGATACTGGCACTGGCATACGGCTGTGGTCGCCCCATAGAACCTCTCTGGGTGTCCGGTAACTTGTAATGGATGCACCCCAGCAGGTTTTCCATAACCCTATCAGCTTCACATTGGTGATGGTACACAGAACTTGCTTCACCAATGCATACTACAGGCTCTATGCCGACATCTTGTAATGTCCCCACAGAAAATACCCTCTACCACGCATCAATTAATCATTGTCAATCAAACCATCCACATTCCCTCTTCACTTTGGAAAAGTATCTGATCTGATTTTCTCGTAACATATGCGGCGACAGCTCGACGACGCCAAAGTATTTTCTAGTGCGTTTATTCTTTGAAATAACAGAGATGCTTATATGCATTCTCCATGGTTGTTAGAGTGGTAACGAGCACAGCTTCTGTAGTACCTGTTGAGGGATTGACGTGTTTCTGACAGATACATATTTTGCTTTTCTTCTCGCTAAAGCGAGCCAATTAACATTTGTGCCGCTAGCGATTTGTTTGAAGAGAAAGAGACTGTAAACGTAAAATAATTAAGACGTGGAATCACCGGAGATCTGGACATGTAATGGAGATGGATTGAATACACAATTTCCTTCATAAATAAGGTTTGTGACTTTTTTGTTCTGGAGTGAATGAACGAATGAGTTTTATTCTGAATCATTTGATGATCACGTTGGCCCTGTAATTAGTGGGGAAGTTTCAGCTGTGTCGAAGAGAGCCTGCAATCACTGAGTGTGTTAAATCGTCCAAAAAGGCTTCGTACACATCTGGAATTCGCAATTTTTCGTAAAAGGAACAAATTGTCCACACGATTGATTCTCCCGACTGAATGCAGTGTTTAACAGTAATAATAAATGTAAAGATCTCTTACAGCAAGCCAGCCGCTGATTACCAAGACGAAGGACTCCACCAAAGATCCTATTTGGCTGATTTCACGTAATGAAATATTATATTAAAAACTGTACATAGATAAAGGAGAGAAAGAGAGAGAACGAATGAAAATAGAGAAAATACTAATAATCCTCTATTAGTCTAACTTTTCGCCTGTCTTATCACGGATCAGCCGACAAATGGGAGGCCCTTACTTTACTGTATAGATTTATGTGTGAAGGTGAAGGGATCTTAAAGGCAACAGATACACGTCTATACAGACAAGACATTACACAAAGTTATGGTGTATATATATTAGCACAATAAATGCGACAACGGCCACAATGCATATGCAATAGCAAAGCACCAATGGAATGGAGAGGCAGTTACTCACGGCAGCATTGGTGTCTTGTAGAGATTTTAATATATACACTCCTGGAAATTGAAATAAGAACACCGTGAATTCATTGTCCCAGGAAGGGGAAACTTTATTGACACATTCCTGGGGTCAGATACATCACATGATCACACTGACAGAACCACAGGCACATAGACACAGGCAACAGAGCATGCACAATGTCGGCACTAGTACAGTGTATATCCACCTTTCGAAGCAATGCAGGCTGCTATTCTCCCATGGAGACGATCGTAGAGATGCTGGATGTAGTCCTGTGGAACGGCTTGCCATGCCATTTCCACCTGGCGCCTCAGTTGGACCAGCGTTCGTGCTGGACGTGCAGACCGCGTGAGACGACGCTTCATCCAGTCCCAAACATGCTCAATGGGGGACAGATCCGGAGATCTTGCTGGCCAGGGTAGTTGACTTACACCTTCTAGAGCACGTTGGGTGGCACGGGATACAAGCGGACGTGCATTGTCCTGTTGGAACAGCAAGTTCCCTTGCCGGTCTAGGAATGGTAGAACGATGGGTTCGATGACGGTTTGGATGTACCGTGCACTATTCAGTGTCCCCTCGACGATCACCAGTGGTGTACGGCCAGTGTAGGAGATCGCTCCCCACACCATGATGCCGGGTGTTGGCCCTGTGTGCCTCGGTCGTATGCAGTCCTGATTGTGGCGCTTACCTGCACGGCGCCAAACACGCATACGACCATCATTGGCACCAAGGCAGAAGCGACTCTCATCGCTGAAGACGACACGTCTCCATTCGTCCCTCCATTCACGCCTGTCGCGACACCACTGGAGGCGGGCTGCACGATGTTGGGGCGTGAGCGGAAGACGGCCTAACGGTGTGCGGGACCGTAGCCCAGCTTCATGGAGACGGTTGCGAATGGTCCTCGCCGATACCCCAGGAGCAACAGTGTCCCTAATTTGCTGGGAAGTGGCGGTGCGGTCCCCTACGGCACTGCGTAGGATCCTACGGTCTTGGCGTGCATCCGTGCGTCGCTGCGGTCCGGTCCCGGGTCGACGGGCACGTGCACCTTCCGCCGACCACTGGCGACAACATCGATGTACTGTGGAGACCTCACGCCCCACGTGTTGAGCAATTCGGCGGTACGTCCACCCGGCCTCCCGCATGCCCACTATACGCCCTCGCTCAAAGTCCGTCAACTGCACATACGGTTCACGTCCACGCTGTCGCGGCATGCTACCAGTGTTAAAGACTGCGATGGAGCTCCGTATGCCACGGCAAACTGGCTGACACTGACGGCGGCGGTGCACAAATGCTGCGCAGCTAGCGCCATTCGACGGCCAACACCGCGGTTCCTGGTGTGTCCGCTGTGCCGTGCGTGTGATCATTGCTTGTACAGCCCTCTCGCAGTGTCCGGAGCAAGTATGGTGGGTCTGACACACCGGTGTCAATGTGTTCTTTTTTCCATTTCCAGGAGTGTATATATATAGGGTGTTACAAAAAGATACGGCCAAACTTTCAGGAAACATTCCTCACACACAAATAAGGAAAAGATGTTATGTGGACATGTGCCCGGAAACACTTAATTTCCATGTTACAGCTTATTTTAGTTTCGTCAGTGGAATGTTTACAAGTGCGGAGTTGGCAGACGCCCATTTGATGTATGGATTAGCACGGGGCAATAGCCGTGGCACGGTACGTTTGTATCGAGACACATTTCCAGAACGTAGGTGTCCCGACAGGAAGACGTTCGAAGCAATTGATCGGCATCTTAGTGAGCACGGAACATTCCAGCCTATGACTCGCGACTGGGGAAGACCTAGAACGACGAGGACACCTGCAATGGACGAGGCAATTCTTCGTGCAGTTGACGATAACCCTAATGTCAGCGTCAAAGAAGTTTCTGCTGAACAAGGTAACGTTGACCACGTCACTGTGTGGAGAGTGCTACGGGAGAACCAGTTGTTTCCGTACCATGTACAGCGTGTGCAGGCACTATTAGCAGCTGATTGGCCTCCACGGGTACACTTCTGCGAATGGTTCATCCAACAATGTGTCAATCCTCATTTCAGTGCAAATGTTCTCTTTACGGATAAGGCTTCATTCCAGCGTGATCAAATTGTAAATTTTCACAATCAACATGTGAGGGCTGACGAGAATCCGCATGCAATTGTGCAATCACGTCATCAACACAGATTATCTGTGAACGTTTGGGCACGCATTGTTGATGATAACAACAACAACGACTCTGTCCTATTGTACATATAATATTTTTTTCTTCTGATTTTTCGATAAACTTGTGTAATTAATGTTCTGCTTTCATTTCTTTTTTGTTTCATGCCATTGTGTTAAGAAAACTGTAAACAAGTTTCAATGTGAATATTAATGTTTATGTCAAATGTCAAGCAATATTGTAATAGAACTGAAATGTAACAAATGTTGAAACTATTGTAAGATGTTTAAAATTGTAACTGTGCATCTGGTCCATACGTAGGCAATGTGTTAGGATATGTAGAATGCAAAACCTCGGGTGAATACCCTGTCTGTAAGGGAGCGGTAAAAGGTGGAAGGCAGGCGAGCGCGGGAAAATGCGCACAGGCACTGCACGGCACAACGGGCTCAGCAGTGGTAGTTGGAGTTTGGCATTCGTCTGAGCAACACCTTCTGGAGCGAGGAGGCTCTCCTGGAAGACGTAGTTTCACTGAGCCTCGGGTATGCTGTTCCAACGCCCACACAGCATGGCAATATTCCATAGGCACTAAATGGAAAAGTATTGCGACGCTAAGAAGAATTAAAGTGCCGATACGTCAAGAGCCATAGCTGTGGTTGTATGTGTGCTCTGTGCTTCGTCATCTCGCCGCCCGCCAACCGCCGCATCGATACAAGCAGGTTGAAACTTTTAGTACTGTATTCGTATGGACCATAGAGTGAACTGTTCAATAATAACCTAAATTTTACCAGAACTTTCCCCTCATTTAATTATCCTCACAACTAACCTAGGCAGGGTCCTTTCCAAATGTTGTGCAATCCGAGTGTCCCGAAATGAAAAATTAAATTTTGTGTTAATAATAATTACTTGCAGACCTAGTAATGTTAGAATGGTGTTTAAAGAACTGTTTTGTTAATGAACCAGTAAATGAATAACGAAGGTCTAACGAAGTTGAAAGATAACTTTAATGTTGATATAGTAATGAAGTTTAATTATTTCGAGACAGATATAAAGGTATTTAAATGAGAAGTAAATAAGATAAAAAGAGTAGTAACTCATATACTGGAAATCTTGAACGCATGATAATTTCAGTAATCAATTTTTTTAATATAGTGATCATAACAGTTTCAGGTCCCCCCCCCTCCACTTTTATTCATTTGAATTCTGAAGTTTTCCACATTGGTTTGACCAGCAAAAGTTAAAGTCAATATATAAGTCAAAATTTATCAGTGTTTTATCTTTATCAAAATTGAAATTTTGTGTGTGGCTCGAACGTGCTATTTCTAGGGTAACCTATGCCAGATTTTAATCAGATCAATAGACAGTACGAAGCTTTGTAGTATACATTATAGTGTAGTGTTATGTATTCATGGTTTTTCCATATCAGTACAGAATGTGAAACTATCAGTTCAATAGATTTTCTGGTTCTAAAATTCTACTATATCAAGCAGTGTTACTACTTGTTGTTTTGCATGAATATCTACCAACTTGTACAGGGAAGAAACTCAGTTAATACCTAATTAGGCTCGCGACCGTATTATTATCAGATTGGTAGCATCTTCAGTGTTGCTTTTGGTACATACTGACGTGTAATTGCATTTTGAACTTACTTGACGGATCATTGTTATTACAGAGTGGGTGTAAGTCTGATTTGCCACCATTCAGGTACACGCGGTCAATATCTATACGAAAATCCTGTCTCATAAGGTGAACCCCGCTCACTTACCATAATACAGGCTTTAATGAGTATTGTGTGCCCCACGCGCACGTTACAAGTGGCTCCCGGTGACAGGACATCCAGTTGTTATCGGTCACAAATTAACGTGTATACCGAACAGTGGATGTTCAGTGGCACGAATTGCAATAATTTCAGTAAAGTAAATAGCAGTGAACGTCAAGTACGGTAGTGAGGTTGTAATGTCTCTTGCAGCGGTCTCTCCGCGATATTTTTAGAAATTTTATAAATTATATAACTCAGTACATATCTCGAAATATCTCTTCTTATCTTACTGATTATCAATGCAAAGTAGTTTCAAGCCCAATTATTCCTTGTAGCGTCCATTTACTCCATGGAATAGCTTCTCTGCTATCTATGTTTTCTCTTGTGAAAAGAATAGGGGACTTCTTGCCGATTAGTCGTGCAAGAAGGATGTCTATGTATGTATTGTTGAGCTAGTCGCCATCTTGATGAGATTCTGTATGAGAAGGAATTTAATACATGAACTAAACTAAAGTAAGTGTGTTCGCGTATTATTTAACTGATTATTATTGACAGTGTCTGCTTACTACGTTGTGTTGCACGTGATCAGTGGGGAAAGTCTGATTTACACTGGACGAACCTGCCGTTTTGTATGCTCAAGATATCCAGTTACTTCAAATGAATAGGCTAACACGGTCTTACCAGCAGATCTCCGGTCTTCCCCATGTGATCACCGAAAGTTAATAATTATTACAAATGTTTCCAGGAGATCGACTGACAATTTTCGTCGCACCGAGACTTCGAAATTGCTTCACTGCCTTATGGAATTTAAGTTAAGCTCAATTTAATCAGGATAGAACAGTGTTGAACTGTGTCAATGTGATAAGCCTGCTTTGTCAATGAAAATTCCCTTAATATACGCATGTTTTTACTATCCTGATCAGTGAAGCTAAATCAGGCCGGTGTGAGAGAGGTTTTTAAATTTTAGATCCCACACGAAAGATATTAAAAGGTGTAATTTGCGTTCAGTATGGACAAGAACGTAGACACAGTTGATGTGCCGAGCGTAATGGAAAATGTTGCTGGCAGTGACAGGAGTTTACGCGGCCAGATAACAGATGGCGTTTGCGGTAGACAATTGGCGTACATACAATACCACGAACATGTTAACGAACAGATTGAAATGTCGAGATCGCCTCGAACACAGCAAGGAATAAAACAGGAAGTAGAGGATGACTTTGTAGATGATAGTGGGTACGTGAACGAATCCACTGACATGTTTGATTCACCACGGATAAAGAAAGGAAAGAAATGGCAGCCCTATGGACGGAACTGTAAAATTCGCCTTTATGAAGAAGGGAACCGGCCTGAATATGACAGTGCGTTAACTGAGCAAATAACTAACGTTATTAATCGTTACATCCTTGATAACTCGGCGTCTACTGTGAAAATTAATGAAAATTTGCTACTTGTGTCACTGAGATCTAGACGCTTATAAATATAACTAGCAGTAATTTTTTTCTCACGCTGACCTTTATGAAAAATATTACATGCTCTAATGATAGACGCCAGTCAAGGTCTTCTGGGGTACATACATGACTTACAGTACATATTAACCCTTAACTGCTCTAGTGGGGTCCCGGAGAGCCCCAGACGATAGAATACAATACATAGTACGTGAATGGAACAACAGATGGCACCTGTGTTCTTCGTAATCTTCAGTGAAGTGCTGCCTTTTAACGCGGAGTGTTGAATGCGGTGTTTCCAGTATTATTGTGTGAGATAAAGAAAAAGAGATCTCAGAATACCTCACCAGAGTATTAACGTAAGTTGTTTTTGACTATCTCAATTAGTGTGATTCTTGAGTTTCTCCCAGCGTATTTGTGTTTTACGCGACTGAAATCTTCGAGTACTTCGAAAACAGCACACTTTCCATGATAACGTTAATTGTTAAGGTTATGTGAGTATGAATGCATTATTTTTCAGAATGGCATCATCGAAGTCATTAACTGATGACGAGTTGGAAAGAATAGTGAATGATTCTGCGTTTTTGCAGTCTGATGAGGAAACCACAGCAGATGAGGATGAATTTATACCAAGTGATCATGATTCCACCTCTGAAGCTACATCAGAAAGTAGTTGTGAAGAATCAGATGAAGGCGTGTATTAGACCTTCCGCTGACAAATATTTTTTTGGAAAAAAGCAGTGCTACAAGTGGTCAAAAGAAGCTCCTGCTACAACTCCTACCCGTGCTCACAGTATAGTTAGTCTTCTTCCAGGTGGTAAACATGAAGCAAAAACGATTGATTCAACTGACGTATTATCCGCTTGGGAACTGTTCATTAGTGAAGATTTGTTGCAACTAATACCCACCAATATAAATGTCAAGATACATGACATGTCAAACAAATACAGAGCTCCTAAGCCAGCGTTCATAAAGCCGCTATATATAATAGAACTGAGAGCATTTCTGGGTCTGCTTTATTTATCTGGAGTAATGAAATCCAATCACGAAAATGTTGTTGGACTTCTTGCTAATGATGGAACTGGTCGTGATGTGTTTCGAGCCACTATGAGCGTTCTGAGATTTTTATCCATTTTGTCTTGTTTGCGTTCGATTGTGCTGCTAGAAGAGATGCTAGGAAGGCTGATGACAGACTTGCAGCTATTAGAGATGTGTGGGTGCTCTTTATAGACAAATGTCAAAAGTATTATACTCCAGGAGCGTATGTGACAATCGATGAAATGTTAGTACCCTTTCGTGGTAGGTGCAAATTTCGCATGTATATGCCCAAGAAGCCAGCCAAATACGGCCTCATAGTTATGTGCCTTTGTGACTCACGAACATTCTATTTATGCAACGCATTTGTTTACACAGGAAAAGGGACAATTAAAAGTACATTATCAGTCCCAACACAGGATGTTTTGAAATTAATAACACCAATTGAGGGAAGCAATAGACACGTGACAGTAGACAATTGGTTCATGTCACTTGAACTCTGTGATCAACTATAAGCCAAAAAGTTGACTGTCTTAGGCACTCTAAAGCAAAATAAACCGCAGATCCTAGAAGAATTCAAACCAAACAGAAAGCGTCCAGTAGAATCTGCATTATTTGGGCATAACAAAGAAAAGACAATTTGTTCTTATGTTCCTCGGAAAGGTCGAGCTGTTGTGTTGCCTTCATCTATGCATCACGATCAGAAAATTAATACTCAACAGAAAAAACCTGAAATGATCATTGATTACAATGCCACAAAAGGAGGAGTGGACGCACTGGACAAAATGTGCACCAACTATTCGTTATCACGGCGAACACGCAGATGTCCAATGTCTGTATTTTATGCCCATCTAAACATAGTAGGAGTCAATGATGCTGTCTTGCATCAGTGCACAAAACAACTTGATGAAACAAATGATTTAAAAAGAAGAGAAATGCTACAAAAGCTTGGAATGGATTTAGTCAAGCTCCATATACAACGTCGAGATGTGCGACCCCTTTCTCGTGAACTGAGAGACGTTGTTGTTAAACTTGGTGGTACTCCTCTTACCTCAACATCTTCAGAGCCAGATCCCATGAGGAAAGCAAGATGCTACATGTGCACGAGAAATGTGGACAAGAAAATCAAAATAGTGTGTGAAAAATGCTCAAAACATGTTTGCCCCAACCACAAATTTTCGGTGTGCCAAAATTGTTTGTAATCATATCTCAAATATGTAAAAATGTTTATAATATTCAGTAATAAAAGTGCAATTCAAAATAAAATTTCCTTAAATTACAGTTTCATTTTTCTTATTTGGGTACTCTGAGACCCCACTAGAGTATTAGTGTATGGGCATTTCACTAGAGTAGTTAAGGGATAAAATGCAAATGCATACTTCGATTTCCATAATTCCTTTTTTAATGCTTGTTTGTTACAAATAATGGTAGTTATTTGTAATTAAAAATAAAAAACACAAAATTACAAATTACTGGTACATCAATTTGGCTAAAACATATGAAGGACAACAAATTTCTTCTTCTTCTTAAAATATCTTTACTGCATTTCTCATACCAATACTTCTACTACCGCACTTTGCTGTGGCATCCTTCTGTACCTGGTAATTATATTTCTTCAGAAGAATATAAATTCGAGTCTTCAAAAATTCATGTACAGCTCTGTCCACGACACTGTGACAGGAAGGAATATTCTGAATGAGTTCCTCGATTGATTTGTGTGCAACTGCCTCCACTGCTTTGAGGGACAACTTAGATTCCAAGAACAGGTTTACATTCACACTAAAGACTTTTTCTGTCAACTCAATAATGCGAAATATTTCTTGGGAAATGGATTCCAAGCTGTCTTGAGCTGTGTAATTTTTTGTACAGTGAGTCTCCGTACTGCTTAACATTCAGACTTCTCCTTTGCTGAAAGTGCCCGCATCTCGTGGTCGTGCGGTAGCGTTCTCGCTTCCCACGCCCGGGTTCCCGGGTTCGATTCCCGGCGGGGTCAGGGATTTTCTCTGCCTCGTGATGGCTGGGTGTTGTGTGATGTCCTTAGGTTAGTTAGGTTTAAGTAGTTCTAAGTTCTAGGGGACTGATGACCATAGATGTTAAGTCCCATAGTGCTCAGAGCCTTTGCTGAAAGTGATTCTCGGCACTCTTCACAAAGCAAATACTTTGCTTTATTGCTCTGCCTGCTAAATAATGTAGATACTGTGCTTCCTCAGGCGGCATTTCTCCAACATCGCTTACGTCTGAATTCGCACTTGCAAGCAGGTCTGCATCGTCTGTGCCTTCTGCTTCATCCTACGTCAGTCTGTGTTCCAACTAGTCGACAAGAAATTCAGCATCTTCTGTCTGATAACTTCCATGGCGACTGGGACGAAAATACTGTGACACAGCAATAAGGCGCAGTATCATCTTGAAACTGAGACAATCTGGAACAGGATTACTGGCTCGAACCATACTGAAAAGGTTTTCCAGAGCATCCTGTGACAGCCTACACAACACAACACACTGGAAACCTTTTTCGTTCAGAAGATAATCCTGGACATTAATAGCTGTGCATGTTGCTAGAATAAATCCAGATTGTACAGGTTTCCCGATATCCCCATTTCCAACTTTCAAATTTTCAAACTGCGAGATGACACTCTTAAGGAACTGTACAGCATCATTGTGTTTGTCCTTAACGGCTCTACTCATGGCAGTTTTCCTGTTCCTTGAGATCATTAATTTAAACCAACGGAAAATTGTGGCTATGAAAAACGCTGTTGATGTGGCAGAATCTTCAAGTACATTTCCTCTATTGCATACTGTAACGCTGCGGCAACGCTGTGATTTAAAAGTGGGTAAGCAGGACCAACCTTCATTTTATCATAATGCCCTTGTCTTTTAAATCCCAAGCAATTTTTAATTTCTTTTCCTTGTCAAACACGTACAGTTTTTTGATAGGCTCAACCGAGACTGCCGGTCCCGCCAAATTATTGTCTGTAACCACTTGCTGTGGTAGGATAATGTGGTCGGAATTTGTTAGGTGATTCCTCACATTCTTCAAGATGTGAGCTATGTCAGGCATGAAGTACAGCTCTGGAGAAAATGAATGTTGGCAGAAATTCTTCGTTTCATTATATCGGCCAGCAATAATGCCACATTCACGCCACAATGCCTGATTTTGTCCACCCATATCTGATACAATAACTTCTACCATCAGACCAATCGCTTCACACTTCATAATTAATTGCCACAGGAAAGACTTCAGTTCTTATCTGAAATTGATTTCCCGGTGAAATGGTGATCAATTATTTGTTTTCATCGCGTACTTAGACCACCAAGCATAAATACCAAGGCGTGACAAGCATGTTTTTCATACGAACCATTGGCTGCTGGAAGCAGCTGGCGTGAGACTCATCTCATCCATCATTATTGCAACAAGTCTTTCAAAAGGATTCATGGTGTCTACTTTCACTTTAAGAGCGGATACGAAATCCTCCAAAATACCTGGACTGAATGCCAGAGACTAAAGTTTCCTTTGTAGGGTTCGTTCGCTTGGTAATGGTTGTCCCAGTTCTCTTACCGCATTATATCCAACGCTTCCACAAGCTAATCGAATTTTCAAAGCCTTCTTAATAGTTTCCGGTGACCACTTTGTCCGTCGCATAGTTTTTTTATGCAGTGCTGAGATCTGATCGTCGTATAAAAAAGGTTTCACAGGTGCAGCCATTGTATCAATTTTACCATTCGCAGTGTGTAGTTGCTTCTGCAATAACTTGATTTTCCTTTTCAAACTTTCTAGCTCTGTTTCAGTTTCATTCTCAGGAGGTAATCCGACGTCAGAACTGTGAACATCCGGCAAAACTTCTTGAGGAAGTACGCAAACTTGCCCATTACCTAAAAGAAATAATATTAATAATAATAACAAAAAAATATTTTCTCGAACTACAACGCGAGAAATTTAAGTTTCATAAAAAGTTAGTAGTGAATAAGATAGATAAGTTTCTCTTTAGTTACATATATTTAAACAGTGCCTGGCTCTGTCTGTGTAGTGTAAGTGCACTCAGGTTCCCTTTGCAAACCCCTGTCCTTGGGTGGCTTTCGTTCCTTAATTTGAGGACGATGGCTAGATATAGTCGGTATCGCATTAGGTTTCAGTTTTTTAACACCATCCTTACGATTTGCTTCAAACTGATCAGGCGTGAAGCGAAGCTAAAAATGACAATCCAAATTACACTGTTAAATAAAGTCAAAACTAATACTTGTAAAGTAGTAAAGATGGCATTATGAATAACTAACAAAATAAACATTTTCAAATTTCATATACATGAAGTACATACGTATTTGAAGGTTTGATTCTTCAGGTTCCGTCTTTTATTCAATAGTGATCGCAGGCATTATTGTAAAAATGATGTGGATGTAGCTTTATTGGCCGGCCGGTGTGGCCGTGCGGTTCTAGGCGCTTCAGTCTGGAACCGCGTGACCGCTACGTTCGCAGGTTCGAATCCTGCCTCGGGCATGGATGTGTGTGATGTCCTTAGGTTAGTTAGGTTTAACTAGTTCTAAGTTCTAGGGGACTGATGACCACAGATGTTAAGTCCCATAGTGCTCAGAGCCATTTGTAGCTTTATTAATACGATCAATAACATTGTTAATGCATTTAGAGCTATTTCTATATAAATATTACTACAAAAATTTATAAAGTGATGAAAAAAAAATTTTTGGTTTTAAGTGGAACTGAACCCAGGACCCACATATCAGAAATCAAATGCTATACTGATTTTCTTTTTAATCTTATTTTGTTCGCTTTTGTTCGTTGTATCTGCTCGGGGTGGACGTCGTAAGACATCCGTTTGAGTTCGTTGGTGATCGATTAACTCAGTTCTTTTTTATTACAGAGGGCAGCTAACCCTCTGACCGAACACGCTGAGCTACCGTGCCGGCGGCTGAGCTATACTTGCACTGTCACACTGGGCTTTGTAATACGCAATTCACATAATTATCTGATACAAGGATAAGTTTCCTTACCTAACACAGCTGTTTCGTATGGAAATGTATCTTTTCTTCCAATACGGTGTAGCCACAATTCGCGTCTCTTCGCATTCCTTTCGCCCTGTGGAATGCGGAAAAGCTTGCTACCTCGGACTGGTTCCGTATAACAATTTACAGCACAGCACTGCGGCATTTTCACTATTGAACAGTGGAAGATGCCACGTTAAGCTCTTAATTTAATACACAAAGAGTATATATATTTCCACTTGCGCTCACGTATTGCTTAGGCTCAAAATGGCTGCCTCCATCCGCTCGCCTCAACCGACCAATAGCAGCCGCCGATTGTCGGCAATCAGCACATAAAAGGTTGGCGGCGCTCTCTGTCGTATCCTTTCCGGCCGTACGTGGGGTCTGGACCCCTCCACAATCCTCCACACCTATAAATCCCTCATCCGCCCTATCCTTTGTTACGCCCATGCAGCCTGGATCTCTGCCCCCCCCCCCCTACCTTTTATAAATCCCTCCAAATCCTTGAACGCCATGCTCTCCGCCTTGCCTATCGCATCCGTCTCCCCTCCCCCATGCGGATCCTGTATGATCTCATCACCTTCCCCCACCTCCTCCTTTTCCTTGAAAGGATACAGATCCTGTACACCTCCCGTAAACTTGATCCTCCTCACCCGCTCGTCTGCCCGATCCTCTCCCACCCCCGCCCGCTGCCGCGCCTGTATTCCCACATCCCACCCAGTCTCCATCTCTCCACCCTCCTTACCCTCTCCCAAGGTGGCTTCCGCCAGCTCCCCCTCCCTGATGATGCCCTCCTCCCCTCCATCTACCCCTCCTACCAACTTTGATCCTCCCGCCCTCCTCCTGTGCTTGCTCCTGTGGGCACCCTCCCTCCCTTCTCTCCCTTTTCCCTCCCTCCTCCTTTTCTCCCCCCTCCTCCCCCAGGCTTCCCCTCCCCTGTCCCTCTCCTCCTGCCCCCGTCTCCTCAGCCATTGGCATCCTTTCTCTCCCCTCTCCCCCACCTCACCCCTGTTCCCCTTTTGGCAGGTCCCCGGACTCGCACACGCTAAGTGGACATTCGCGCGCCGGAGATCACCGCCATCAGTGTTTCGTGTGTGCCGTCGTGTTAAGTGCTCAGTGTTCACCGTCACACTCCATCGTTCACCAGTGCCATCGTCATCTTCAGTGTTTGTGTGTCGTCTCATCAGTTAGCATTGTGGATTATCGACGAGTGTGAACGGCTCCGTGTTTGTCTCTATGTGTGTCTCCTGTTTTATTGCCCACCGTTCTGTCACTTATGTGTCTTCTCACTGTTTTTGCTCCTTGTATATTCTATGGCTGAAGAGCAGCGTAGTGTGCTGCTGACAGCCTGCCTGTTGTACAGGCTTAAAATAACAATAAAGTAAAAAAAAAAAACTCTGTCGTACAGGGCTGTAGCGCATACGTGCCACTAGAATACAGGCTTCCACAGTTCACGGAACTGTCAGCGCTCGGCGCTGCACGCGGCGCCTGGCGGCTCATGTAACTAGACTACTAGAGCCTCAGCAGGGACCTGACCTCCATGGGATGCAGATGCGTGGGCCGGGTGCCCGGACAACAGACACGCGGTGGATCCCAAACGGCAGCTAATACACCACACTTCATTCTATTCCTCAGTGTTTATGGCTATTACGTCGTGAAAGCGAGGGTAGACGTGAACTCTACCCATGTGGGAGAACTCTGTCTTCTGCAAACTGATTAAATAAAGACTGTGCACCAATATGTTATTATTGACATTAATATAAATTTTGTCACGAGATCCTTCCTCTCCAGCACAGACTGAGTCTTTTTCCCCGCCAATTTCCAGAGGGTGGAGGGGGCAGAGGAAGTGGGCCAGGGAAGGGGAAGGCTCGTGGATTTCCTATGGGAGGAGAGGTTAATTGATTGATCAATTTCATTGATTATTCAATTAAACCAAAGTAACTGCTAGCACACCCACAAGGTATTATATAAATTCCTGGAACTCCGAGAATAAGGCTGTCTTTTAATGGACACAGTATCTTTCTTAAGTTTTTTGAGTGGTGGGAAATAGGCAGAATACCGTGTCTACTGAGAACTTCCCCTATAAGAAAGGAAAGAGCGCTATAGGCTAATGGCTTCTGATAATCAACTATCTCTGTGTTTTTGTTTCTTAGAGACGGATAATTTACCTCTTCTTCTCTCTACGGAATTCGACTGATTCGTATTCGCCATCCAGTTTTACCTTTTGCTTGTAGCTTTTCAGCCACAGGATCATATGAGCGAAGACATGTTGTTGGCGACACATGTTCTAACACTGAGACAGAAAGTACAGCATTAGCGGCACGTAATTGAACTTCAGAGCTCGTTTTACGACGTGGGATTTCCGATATTTTAACATGGAATACATTATCGAAAATGTAGATCCCCATTAGTGCTCAGAAAATTACCATAGTGTGTGGTGCAGGGTAATGTGCATACCAGTCTTGTTATTTAACTCCTCTTTGACACTTACAAACTGAATGTGGCAGTTATCATCACGCAATAAGTGAGGAAATTAGTAATATGGTTGATTTTACTCTAAAGACTGAAGATATTCCTGTGTTTCTCTGTAACTTTGTTTTACCGCTTTCCACTCCACGTTTTTGAACTCATCGTTAATAATAATAGCATTAATTCAGTGTGGCTCAATATCTTGGGACACTTCTTTCAATTGGATGCCATTTCAGCGACCTGAGTGTCCGTAACCTATCCCAGTGATCCCAAAAGCGAAAGGGAACCTACAGTTGGCCGAAAGAATCCGAGCCACTTGTCATTCCTTGCAAATCTTCAAGGCTAGATTGAAGGCAGACTGAAGTATACCGTAGTCCGAAGTGAATTCGATCCGGCAAACTTTCGGTTTCTAGGTACCCGCTTTACCACTAATCTACCAGGCCGGACTGAGCGTATCGGTAACATATCATTATTGATGAAAAAAACCGTAATAAATTGTACATTTCTTTTTTTGGACGGCTTTCACCTTCTTCGTGAAGAACGCAAAATGAGACCCATTTATCCAGAAGGAATTGCAACCGACCTAGAAACATCAGGATTAACGACCCATTGACGATGGGATCATGAGGGACTTATACAGACTGGACTAGAAGCGGTGACCCCTGAAGCTGGCTATGGCCCTCTTAAAGAGTCAATCTCACTGTCATCTTACGTGATTTAGCCACACCTAAAGCGCGATCACCGAAATCGGGTTTGAACTCGGACCTTCACAAATGGGAGTCCAGTGTCTCCACGACTGCACCACTATGCTCGATAGACACTGGACAAGAATCTGTGTGAGCAGTCTTCTTCGCAATTCACATTTTCTAAGAACTCTCTCAAAAAAACCTTAGCGCGTCATTTAGTTCCCAATCCAAAGCACCACAGAAAATAGTGTCTAGAACTTTCATTACAGTTACTGACCCCAGGTACTGCATACAACGTAGCTAAGTAACACAAGATATTTTTGATAGTTAGCGATCATCACCTTAAGTGTGCTTAAACAAATAGTTCCTGTCGATCTTCGTACCAAGAGCGAACAGTCCTTCCCTGATAATTGCCTTTACATTCTTCTGCTGTTACAACTACACTGCCGGCCCTGTGACCGAGCGGTTCTACGCGCTTCAGTCCGGAACCGCGCTGCTGCTATGGTCGCAGGTTCGAATCCTGCCTCGAGCATGGGTGTGTGTGATGTCCTTAGGTTAGTTAGGTTTAAGTAGTTCTAAGTGTAGGGGACTGATGACCTCAGATGTTAAGTCCCATAGTGCTTAGAGCCATTTGAACAACTGTCGAAAATTATAGCAACAATCTGCAACTTCCGCATCCTGTATCTAAATCACGATATAATCACGCAATCTGTCAACCAGATGTCTGTACTACTGTGTACTCCACGCAAGATGGCATACCAGTCAACTGAGAACCATGCCAACGATGGCGTGAGGGCACCCTTGAAAAGAGGTAGTGTTTGCTGGGTAGCCACACATCCACAATTGCTGTGTACACGGTCACAAACGATGCAGTATGGCACAGACGAGACTGTCTACCGTGGAGGACCTAGAGAGAAGGGAAGCCCAGGGCAGGGCCGACCACGCGCGACTTCAGAAGTTAGGACCGTTATTTCGCTGAAAGGGTACGACGGTTCCAGGATGTTACTCCAGGCAGGTGTAAAATGAATGTGCGCAACGGAAAATAATAAACGCTAAAATGAAGATTTGGCCCAATCTGACTACACCCTGAAGCAGATTTTAGGATTTCTTAGTTCTATAAATTACAATCTAAACATAAATGAATGACGAAGGCAACTAATCCTACTAAATGATAAACGTGGTTCCTGCTTATATATTTATTGTAGATTTTTAAAAAAACTTATAGTACAAAGTTTACATTTCCTAAGTAAAATTAATAATCAGTTGCCCAACTCTGCCCCTTATTATGAGTTCGCGGTCTAATATCAATAACGCGAAACGACTGACATCATCTACGTACCAAACACTAGAAGACACTACTTTCAGAGATGATCTACGGTGGTGTGGAACCTCAGTGGAAATAAATTAACGTGATCACAGCTGTTCAGCATTTATTGCCCTAATAAGATGAAGCAATTTGCGATGTCACCATATGTACTGCGTCCGGTGCGACGAAGTGATGGTTCTCGTACTCGTCTGTGATGATGGAACGACTCCAGCCACAAATAAACTCTTTCAAACACTAGGACGGCAGAAGGTGGTCCTCTGACTAATATACTCTAATACTCTCTTCTCCTCTCTGTGTTCTACAGACGAGAAACACGAACTTAGAGCCACAAGGACGGAGTTGAGATAACGTCTCAACGTTAGTATAGGAAGAGGAAGTGCCCTCAATTACTGAATACTGCGTACTCAACGACGACTTCCAACTAGGAGTTGAAGTCCAGAATCGTATAGATTCGCAACAGTACAGTGCCTAACTGTTCTAACTATAAACTTGAAACACATATGTATTCATTACCAGCGATGGCGAGGCATGACAGAATCTCTGACCAGAGAGTTATTTATCGTTGCTAGTCTGCGCTTGACCGTGCGAGACGACAGTACTAGCACGTAGCGTGTCGACAGGAACAGTTGCGAGTTGTAGTTGCGTGTAGGCAGTCGGATACAGTTGTAGCGTGTTGCGAGTCGGCAAGAGTAGTTGCATGTAGTGAGTCGGCAGTAGTTGTAGCGAGTGGACGGTTGTACTGAGCGGGCGTCGGCATGCGTCGACGGCGTCTTGTTCTTCCGAATCTGGTCAGGACTGTGGTGGACGATGTGTATTATTGTAGAAGGTAATGAAGCAGCATTGCGCTCAGCTAATAATGTATGGTAATTATAATTAATTTGTTCAAGAAATGCCCCAATAATAATTTTTTTATAAAGTAAATCTTTTAAAGAAGAGTAATCATTTCAATTTAAAGAATTTTTCCACTCTTTTGAAGAAAAAGCATTCATTTCAATTCAAAGAATATTTCCTATGCATTTCCTCCAAGAATCAAAAAATTAAATATAAGCCAGCATTGCACGAAGCTATGCCGAAAAATAAGAGCAGATATAGATGCAGTTTTACTGAGGCAAGAATTTTGGTTTAATTATTTCACAGGGCCATGGGTCAGCGCTGCTGTCCTTATAAAATTTGTCAGGTTTAATTATTGCTGTTGAGATGTTACATTCAGTTCATGCTTCATTATTTAATTAATGTTATTGTGGGTTTGTGATCAATCTTCATCCCTTAACGATATTTTGTGCGGAGTTTACATTTGGGCCATTATTATTCTTTAATTTTGCAACGAGGTTACGCTTGGCTCATTTTTATTATTCACTTTTGTGGGACTTTTTTTATATATATTTCTGCCGGGAGGTTACAAACTCTCCTGAGAGCAAAGACAGCAAGTCCGTCCGTAGCAACAAAGCTGATATCGAGCGACCGTCACACACGGGCGCTCACAACGGAAGACCACGTCTCTCCACCACTGGCTTCCCAGCAAGGCTCGGATCGCCACCCTCGTAACACAGAAGGCGAATCACATTCTCGTAACCACGGAATATTCTCCCTCTCTATACATTCTTCCGAACGCCGACCAACCATATTTTAGTCTTTTGTCGTCCAGCGCGGAAAGTTTCCGAGGAGAAACCTATACTCGTTGAAACGTCCCCTTTGAAAAATTATACATGACTGTGCTTAAACTGACACACAATATTTTTAGCGCAACGCAATCTGACTATCAAAAATCCTTACAAAAGAATGGCCCTGACTAACATTAAACTATACCTTTCACAAATCACTTACCTCACAAAAATCCTCATTACTCGAACTACTGCAATACAGCGAGCGCCAATACTGCCAGCTAAATAAAAGATTCAAACTACGGAAGGCACTAACTACTGATAGGTATAGTTAGCAATTGAAAGATGTTAATAGAGAACAAACAATGTATTTACCTTAACAATCATAATATATATTTTAGTTCATGACATCCAGTGTTACAAATTTCAAAACTCCGCCATCTCTCTCCCCACATCCACCACTGCTGGCGGCTCACCTCCAACTGCGCATCGCTACGCGCTGTTCACATCCAGCTGCCCAACACTACAATGGCAGACAACAATGCAAACTAGCCACAGACTGCACGCAGCACAGCCAGTGATTTTCATACAGAGCGCTACGTAACATTGCCAATAAGAAAACAAACAGCCTACTTACATCGTACAATGACACGCTTCTGAGTAAAAATCCTTGAAAATAACCCAGCCTGCGTGGTTTCCGAGGTGCCGCTTCTTCGTTCCTCTCACCTGCGTCCAAGATTTTCAGCGCTCAGAAGTATTATCCGGTTATCCTTCCAGCCCCTACTACAATAGCGGCCGGCCGTCATCCTATTGTGCTCCAGATATCAGGTGCCACGACATCTGCCTAGCTACACCTGTGGGCGCCTTCCACCCAGAGCTTCAGTTCTGCCTGCCATTTCATCTCCTCTGGCGTTCCAACCTCTACTAGTATAGGCAATCATTCATTACGCCGTTTTTTATAATAAAGACACTCCGTCACCTTTCATGCAATAAGCGTTAACAATTATTTACAAGAGGTACGTGCCAATGTCAGTCTCCTTTATATCTTCATATATACGATGTACAACCTATCACATGATACCTAATCGTGTTTGTAGATCACGGCAAAGTATGTGGATGAGCTCTTGTAAAGTGCGAAATTGTAGCCACCTGCCGACCGCGGTGGTCTCGCGGTTCTAGGCGCGCAGTCCGGAACCGCGCGACTGCTTCGGTCGCAGGTTCGAATCCTGCCTCGGGCATGGATGTGTGTGATGTCCTTAGGTTAGTTAGGTTTAAGTAGTTCTAAGTTCTAGGGGACTGATGACCACAGCTGTTACGTCCCATAGTGCTCAGAGCCATTTGAACCATTTTTGTAGCCACCTTACACGGTACCGCCTTTGTACTGCTCGGCAACTGGCATGTGAGCTTTCAGCACCCACTGGAAGTTTTGTATTGAGGCAAACGGTTTGTAGAAGGCTTCAGCAGAGAGGCCTTTATTTTCAGAGACCTGCTGTATGTCTATCTCTGACACGTCTTCACAGAAAGGAACGTCTAGAGTCATCAACATGCCACCTGGGGGCCAATGTTGTTTCAACGGATGAATCCCGATTTAGTCTAGAGAATGATTCTCGATGGATTCGCATCTGGAGGGATAGTGTAACATGATTTCGGGACCCAAACAGTGTGGAAAGAGACCTATATCGAGGAGGATCCTTAAAGATGTGGGCAGGGATTTTGTTCGCCACTCGAATCCCTCCTCATGAAGTTGTACAGGTGAATCGGCAAGGTTAAACTGCTGTTAGATATCGTGACGAGATTTTGGCACCTCATCTGTGGTTGTTGGTGCTGTGAGCCCAGACTTCTTATAGATGGACAATAATGCTCGACCTCATACAACACGGTTTCTTGATGTTTTCTTGGAAATGGAAGATATGGCACACATGCTCGGTCTCTTGGTTTGAATCCCATAGAGACTGTCTGGGGTGCACTAGGGCTATGGCTTGGATCACGTCAGCATCCACCAACCACTCTGCGAGCAGCTCTGGAGGAAGACTGGGCGTTATTGCCTCAACGTAAGACTGATTACACCATTCACAGCATGCCCCGTCGTTGTCAGGCCGGTATTGCTGCCAGAGCTGGTCACACCCCGTACTGAGCACATTAACCAGTTGTGTGCGCAAACCCGTTAAGCTGGCAAAACGAAAAGCATTTTTGTCTACCGTTATAGGTATTAAAATTGTTTACGTTCTGTGTTCTTTACATTGTTTCTACTTTAATATCGTCTGTTTATACTGTTTTGTGTCAAAATAAAGGCAACCTTGCAAAATTTCGGTATTTTTGCTTTAATTTTGGACGAACACTAAGTGAAAGAGATTCGTACGTTATTTACGAAGGCTAGTGGAAAGTACTGTCTCCTGTTTTTTCTCTTCCATTAAGTGAGTAGTGTAGTAAACACAAGTTTGGCGCACTTCCGCAAAACTTGTATTGTCCATTCTGGTAACAGCGTCCTGTATCAAGAGATGGCAGAGCTGTGAAAATTGAGAAAATGGTCGACATAGGTGCACGTGTAAGACTGATACAAAAGGTGAAACGCCTAACTGCTTTCACGGAAGGCTGAGAAAGGTGCACGGAGATGCGAGGGTGGGCGCCAGTGCCGTCAGACGGTGGGCTCGTCGTTGTACAGAACCTCAAGGGCGGCCACAACTGGCTGACGCAATAGCTAGCGTGTCCACCGTGTCATCCGTGACGACCTCCAGTTAACAACAGATGAAGTGCGTCCCCAGTTACTCATCGGTGAAAGCGGTCTAATGGTCATTATTGAAAAACTAGTTTCCACCAAGATCAGTGCACGCTGGGTACCGAAAATGTTGACCGACTAGAATGAAGAGGCAAAAAAAAAAAAAAAAAAAAAAGCAACAATCGTACCCAGACTGTTGCTTCATCACACGTCCATCTGTTCGGCCTGCTCAAAGAACCTCATCAGTGGCTTCGGTTCGAAGATGCGGAGACCTTGACAAATTTTGAGGGCCAATGGCTAAGGAAGCAGACCCACGACTTTTATCTCTCATTTCAAGATGGGGAGAAAACTGTGAACAAAGATGGTGAGATACTGAAAAGTGACAAATTGAGTGGATATTGTAGCTATTGTTCTATAAAACATTTACTTTTCTAATAAAATAAGGTAAAAAAAAGTATAAAATCGCTTTCTGACTGGCTCTCCTACTACGTTAGCAGACGACTCACCTCCTAGTTCATGGATGCTGCTTTGGTAGTTATGATAACCTCACTCCAGCGTCCCTGGCATGCAAGTCAGAGCGTGTTCCAGCTTGACGCTGCCCATCTCAACAGATCAGACTATCGGACAAATTACATCAAATGGTTGCAGGTGCTGCTAAAACAATTCGTTTGCTGTATTTTTCTGATTACACGTCGTACGTTTCACTTAAAAATGTAGAGCTTGCAGGAGGCTAGAAGTGCTTAAAGTGCACCGCCTTTAAGATAATACACTCCTGGAAATGGAAAAAAGAACACATTGACACCGGTGTGTCAGACCCACCATACTTGCTCCGGACACTGCGAGAAGGCTGTACAAGCAATGATCACACGCACGGCACAGCGGACACACCAGGAACCGCGGCGTTGGCCATCGAATGGCGCTAGCTGCGCAGCATTTGTGCACCGCCGCCGTCAGTGTCAGCCACTTTGCCGTGGCATACGGAGCTCCATCGCAGTCTTTAACACTGGTAGCATGCCGCGACAGCGTGGACGTGAACCGTATGTGCAGTTGACGGACTTTGAGCGAGGGCGTATAGTGGGCATGCGGGAGGCCGGGTGGACGTACCGCCGAATTGCTCAACACGTGGGGCGTGAGGTCTCCAAAGTACATCGATGTTGTCGCCAGTGGTCGGCGGAAGGTGCACGTGCCCGTCGACCTGGGACCGGACCGCAGCGACGCACGGATGCACGCCAAGACCGTAGGATCCTACGCAGTGCCGTAGGGGACCGCACCGCCACTTCCCAGCAAATTAGGGACACTGTTGCTCCTGGGGTATCGGCGAGGACCATTCGCAACCGTCTCCATGAAACTGGGCTACGGTCCCGCACACCGTTAGGCCGTCTTCGGCTCACGCGCCAACATCGTGCAGCCCGCCTCCAGTGGTGTCGCGACAGGCGTGAATGGAGGGACGAATGGAGACGTGTCGTCTTCAGCGATGAGAGTCGCATCTGCCTTGGTGCCAATGATGGTCGTATGCGTGTTTGGCGCCGTGCAGGTGAGCGCCACAATCAGGACTGCATACGACCGAGGCACACAGGGCCAACACCCGGCATCATGGTGTGGGGAGCGATCTCCTACACTGGCCGTACACCACTGGTGATCGTCGAGGGGACACTGAATAGTGCACGGTAAACCCTAACCGTCATCGAACCCATCGTTCTACCATTCCTAGACCGGCAAGGGAACTTGCTGTTCCAACAGGACAATGCACGTCCGCATGTATCCCGTGCCACCCAACGTGCTCTAGAAGGTGTAAGTCAACTACCCTGGCCAGCAAGATCTCCGGATCTGTCCCCCACTGAACATGTTTGGGACTGGATGAAGCGTCGTCTCACGCGGTCTGCACGTCCAGCACGAACGCTGGTCCAACTGAGGCGCCAGGTGGAAATGGCATGGCAAGCCGTTCCACAGGACTACATCCAGCATCTGTACGATCGTCTCCATGGGAGAATAGCAGCCTGCATTGCTGCGAAAGGTGGATATACACTGTACTAGTGCCGACATTGTGCATGCTCTGTTGCCTGTGTCTATGTGCCTGTGGTTCTGTCAGTGTGATCATGTGATGTATCTGACCCCAGGAATGTGTCAATAAAGTTTCCCCTTCCTGGGACAATGAATTCACGGTGTTCTTATTTCAATTTCCAGGAGTGTACTATTAGAAATCTCTCGAATACCTCGTATGTTCTGTAGTTCTGTGCATCGCCATGTGGCGGTACGCCACATAATGTGAAAAAATAATATTGAAGAACTTCACAAATTTGACAAAATTGACGTCGTAACGAAGAAAATGTTATCGCAGAAAAATCACAAAGACTATGTAATGATCTAATATGATCTGCGAATGTTATTTGTAATCTCTGTTGCTTTTGAAAAAGGATCGCACTAACTTTCCTTTTTGTTTCTTGGTAGTGTGAGAAGCCATTTTGTGACGAGGCATGAAAACGTGTAAGTTTCATGTAACATTTAGTCTAAATATAATCAAATATTACTTAAAAGTGTCGCTAATGTTTTACTGTGACAGATCCAGTATTCGTGAAGTGAATGACTTAAATGCTATATGCAAATGTTATAGGGGAGCGTTGGTGCAGAGGTCAACCCCATTGCCGGCCGAGGTGGCCGAGCGGCTCTAGGCGCTTCAGTCTGCAACCGCGCGACCGCTACGGTCGTCGATTCCTCCCTCGGGCATGGATGTGTGTGATGTCCTTAGGTTAGTTAGGTTTAAGTAGTTCTAAGTTCTAGGGGACTGATGACCTCAGATGCTAAGTCCCATAGTGCTCAGAGCCATTTGAACCATTTGTCAACGCCATTGTTCTAAATGATAACGGCCCAAAGTTAATATTTTAACATCTTCTAATTTTGACAAATAAATGGAAATGTAGGAGGATTCTCTTGATTGGCGGTTCTACGTTTGAAACAGTAAAAGCAATCAGTATTTCCAATATTGATACCGAGCGAGGTGGCGCAGTGGTTAGCACACTGGACTCGCATTCGGGAGGACGACGGTTCAATCCCGTCTCCGGCCATCGTGATTTAGGTTTTCCGTGATTTCCCTAAATCGCTTCAGGCAAATGCCGGGATGGTTCCTTTGACAGGGCACGGCCGATTTCCTTCCCCATCCTTCCCTCACCCGAGCTTGCGCTCCGTCTCTAATGACCTCGTTGTCGACGGGACGTTAAACACTAATCTCCTCCTCCTCCAATATTGTTTCATATTTAAGGAAAGTGACTTCTGTAAATTCTTTTCATCTCCGCTTAACGGAAATTTCGAGAATTTCAGCGTTGCAATTTCACTTACGTAAAATAAATAATAAACCAAGGTCAAGTGTGGCAGCTGTATATCTGGAATTTGTGTGTTGATGGTGTCTTTTAATATAAAAACATCGTTTCGGGCAAACTAACTACGAGAAGTACCACAACTGAGTCACACACCTAAATAATTATCCAGTAGTGAATAATAGTAACTCCAACTATTCAAAACATATAACTACCAATACATAAAAAAGAACCACCACAGACAGACCATCTAGACCAACTGTGAAGCTGCTGCTCGCATCAGGAATTCGAGCGTCCCGCGGTTCTCAGCCGGATTAATACATATGCATCTGGTGACTTAGCAGTCGAAGACGATAACTTCAGCTAAAGTTGAGCTAGTTTTCCCGTTAAGTAGCAAAAATACTTGCAGAGAGAGTAGTATTATAAAAAGTGTTCAATTTTAAGTGACGTTAGGCGGCTAGCAAAACGATCTTAAAAACTTTTAGTAAATATTTGTAATCGTGCCCCATGTTGCATAATGCATTTAAATATCATTTCAATTGCTGTTGTTAATCAGTTAACCATCGGCTGATACAGACAACACTTCGTCACAGCTTTGGCGTCTCTGAGGCTGGCAGCATTTTGCAGCTAGAACAGTCGACACGAAGTGTTTCTAATGCTGTCGACTTTTAACGGTCAATGCTTTGGGGCAGTCTGCACACTTGCTACAGGTGGCCTATTGCAGACTCATGACGTACTAATATATGGGGGTTACCATTTAATAGTAAGACGGGTACGCCTGCCCACAATGTGAGTACTGGCTCTCGAGCAAAAAAGTTCGACGACCGATAATCTAGACGCATTCTAGAGTCTGTCCTCATTCATGGAGTTAGTGATCCGTCTCTCAAGACTTCGTGCTTCTTCCGCTAGCTTCAGTCACACGACGCAGGCACCGTGTAGTGTATGCCGAGAGATCCTCGGTATTGAATTATGTGCATCCCTTTCCATTGCCTTCACACATTCCTTACGGCAGCAGAGGACACGTGTATGCTGTTCAACATGAACTAATCGCTCTTATCTTATCATTACGGTCTCTGAGTGATATTATGTTGACTGAAACTGGAAGCTGTTGATAAGACGCGTACTCTAAATATTAAGAGCAGGCATTCTCATGCTATACAACATCACTCTCCTAGGCTAGCCAGTTCCTTAACCGCTCGTTCATATCGAGTAATAAATCGAGCATGCATTTCACCATTTTCAATTTCTGCACCAGTCTGGTTTTGTGAACTTCCTGATGACTCGCACGTCCACTTTGAAAGTTACTTCTTACATGCAGAACTTAATTCTTCATATTATCCTCCCCATTAGACGAAGTCCGGGGTTTATCCTCCCACACTATGCAACATTCACGTACACCGTCTAGATGGTACAACTACGAAACGCCACACTGCGATATCCACGCGACGTAAAGTCACACTTTGCGAAGAAACGCCCGAGAAAGACTAATTGCTTTAAAAACGTTCATATGCAGTTAGTTAATATGAGTGATTCTCTTTTGTTCCAGGTACTGGAACTTATTTTGGAGCTTCAGTCTGGAACCGCGCGACCGCTACGGTCGCAGGCTCGAATCCTGCCTCGGGCATGGAAGTGTGTTATGTCCTTAGGTTAGTTAGGTTTAAGTAGTTCTAAGTTCTAGGGGACTGATGACCACAGATGTTAAGTCCCATAGTGCTCAGAGCCGTTTATTTGAACTTATTTTGGAGATAGTTCCTAAATATAGAGAGAAAGCATTCTCATCCGCATCACATAAGGATTCTAATGACCCTACGAAAAGAACTCAGACCACTGTTTTCGGAAACGTTATTTAGGCTGCACACGGTTGTTGTTCCTGTATGTTTTGCAATGTCATACTTGGCAGGAAACGAAAGAGAATGATCACGCACCAGCAACACTCGTGATGCTTTGAATGTACAGTAATATAACGGCTCCCGAGTTTCTGTCGATTGTGTGAATTAGGATGAAATCCATGGTACAGTTTTAAAAATAAGAAAAAAAAATGGTTCAAATGGCTCTGAGCACTATGCGACTTCTCAGGTCATCAGTCGCCTACAACTAATTAAACCTAACTAACCTAAGGACATCACACACATCCATGCCCGAGGCAGGATTCGAACCTGCGACCGTTGCGGTCGCTCGGTTCCAGACTGTAGTGCCTAGAGCCGCACGGCCACTCAGGCCGGCGATAAGAAATCTTTCGGTAGAAAGGTTGTACTGATAATTCTCCTTAGGAGATACATCCCGCCTACCTATATACGCGATTTTGATGGCTGAAGAGCTGATTTCAAAGGTAATATACACTAAAGAACCAAAGAAACTGGTACGGCCCCCGCGAGCACTTAGAAGTGCCGCAACACGACATGGAATGCACTCGACTAATGTCTGAACTAGTGCTCGAGGGAACTAACACCGACTCCTGCAGGGCTGTCAATAAATCCGTAAGAGTACGAGGTGGTGGAGATCTCTGCTGAACACGTTGAAAGGCATCCCAGATATGCTCAATAATGTTCATGTCTGGAGAGTCTGGTGGCCAGCGGAAGTGTTTAAACTCAGGAGAGTGTTCCTGGAGCCACTCTGTTGCAATTCTGGATGTGTGGGGTGTCGTATTGTCCTGCTACAATTCCCCAAGTCCGTCAGAATGCACAGTGGACATGATCGGATGCAGGTGGTCACACAGGATGCGTATGTCGTATCTAGACGTATCAGATGTCCATTATCACTCCAATTGCACACGCCCCACGCCATTACAAAGCCTCTACCAGCTTGAACAGTCGCCTGCTGACATGTAGGGTCCAGTGATTCATGAAGTTGCCTCCATACCTGTACACATCCATCCGCCCGATACAATTTGAAACAAGACTCGTCCGACCAGACAACGTGTTTACGGTCACCAACAGCCCAATGTTGACGTGCCCAGGCGAGGCGTAAGGCTTTGCAGAGCGCAGACATCAAAGGTAAACAAGTTGGCCTTCGGATCCAGAAGCCCAAATCGATGATGTTTCTTTGAATTGTTCAGACGCTGATACTTGTTGATGGCCCAGCATTGAAATCTGCAGCAATTTGCGGAAGGGTTGCACTTCTGTCACGTTGAACTATTCTCTTCAGTCGTAGTTGGTCCCGTTTTTGCAGGATCTTTTTACGGCCCCAGCGATGTCAGAGATTTTATGTTTTCCAGCATTCTTGATATTCACTGTTCAGTCGTGAAACTGTCGTACGGGAAAAATCCCCACTTCATCCCTTCCTCGGAGATGCTGTGCCCCATCGCTCTTGCACCGACTATAATACCACGTTCAGACCTACTTAAGGGGGGTGGACGTCAAACGGGCCGACTTCGAGAAGGAGAAGCTCCACAGGATATTTTAATTTGCACTGCCTATACTTCTACAAATAAATTCATAAAACGTAGTTGGCATGACTCGGGAGGATTCAGGATTCACACTCATAGCAATAGAAGTTCAAAAACACGAAAAAATAATATTTTTTAAGTGTGAAATTTCATGATTTTTTTTTCACTTACTGTTGGCTGCATTTGTTGCTACAGGTACACTTTTCTTCATAAGTTGAAAGGTGCCTACACTGAGTCACAGCGCCTGAGATTGCGCCTAAGATTATTATTCCGCCGCCTCCACTGGTGCAGTAGTAGTTCAGAGGATGTCGAGGGCAGTTGTTGTTTAGTTGGGCGAGAGAGTAGATGCTGTTCGGTTGGTGTAATGTATAGATGGAAGAAGTTGAAATTGTCAGAGTGTGTTTGAGAAAGGAGATGGGCTTTTGATTTATGATGCTGGTGTAATGGAAAATTTTCGTCAATATATAATGAGGTAAAAAGGTATTACAGCTTTCTTTAATGACAATGCCTCTTGCTCACAGGTACAGTCAACAAGGCATCTGGCTCGTGCTCATTTATTAGTATTTCTGTTTTTTCAATTAGTTCATTGTAAATGTGTTTAAAATATTTTGTCGTATTTAGAAAGACCCGAGCCAGATACATGTACGTTGAATCACACTACCACACACAGAACAGTTAGACTTCTGCTTTGTTGTTTCGTAGCTTTTATAGTTGCAGGGGACTTAATTAATCAATTGCGTTAATGGAAATTCCTTGTCATTCTTTATTTTTATTTTATGCTGTCAGATTGCGTGCTAATAATAGTCAGGGCCAACCGGTTACGAGAGTTCGTAACCGGTCACACAGCTAGTAAAATTATTGCCTTTATTCATTAATATTAGTCTTTTCTTTTTAATTAAGCCCCCATGCAAACTAAGAGAGATTCTTCGATGAATTTTGCACAGCTTACAAACCATACTTACAGGTGTTTGAAACTCTAGAATTTATTTAATCTGTGGAAAAATGAATGGGCTGTTACGTTTTAAACTTTGTGTTTGGAGAAAACTCGAATTTTTTAGTTAATTATCTAAATTTTTACCACAGTTTTTAACAGATTTCGAATATTCTAGAATTTCATACACCTGTAAGTATGGTTTGTATGCTGTGCAGAATTCATCGAAAAATCTCTCTTATGAAGAAAAGTGTACCTACAGCAACAAATGCAGCCAATACCAAGTGAAAAAAATGATGAAATATTCACATGTAAAAAAATTGTTTTGTTATGTTTTTGAACTTCCTCTGCTACGAGTGTGAATCCTGAATCCTTCCTGGTCATGCTAACAAAGTTTTATGAATTTACTTGTAACCATATAGACAGTGTAAATTAAAATGTCCTGTGGTGCCTCTCCTGCTCAAAGTCGGCTCGTTTGACGTCCTACCCCCTTAAATCCTGATAGCCTGCCATTTTAGCAGCATTAACCAATCCAACAACTGGCCAGCACTTGTTGTCTTATATAGGCGTTGCCGATCGCAGCGCCGTATTCCGCCCCTTTAAACAACTCTGTATTTGAATAGGCATGCCTATATCAGTTTTTTTGGCGCTTCAGTGTATTTACATGTTGTAGACGTTAGGTTACTCGTGGTGAAAACAAGATTGAGATTCAAGCAGATGGGAAACGAATTCAGCTGTGTTCTTGTTGGAGGAGCCATCAGGCGTTCGCTCGAAATGATTTAAATAAATAAAGGAAAACGTAAATATGGGTACTTAGACGCACCCCAGAATATAAAACACCAATATCTTAAGTCAGTGCGTACCTGTCTCGGCGTTACAGATATTGCTGGACGTCTAGGCGTCACTCCTTAACCGACTTCTAAAATAGTTATGAAGCTGGTCAGCGTTTTCTAAGAAGAGAATAGCCAAATAGGGCAAGAGACATAAGAGGAGAAGACTAGTAGAACCAATGATGAACAGACACAGAAACTCCTCTTCACAGATATTCAACTTTCCTTTCGTGATAGACAGCTAAAGTTTCCACAGTAAATGAAACGATGGCAAAACATATGCCACGTATGGCATAATTCTTCAACAAACACCATCTACCTGTAACTGACAAAATCACTCAGGTTAAAGTTCTTTGTGGTGGCCATTTTCGCAACAACTGTATATAAATTGCAGTAGTATACAAGAAAAAAGTTCGTTGCATCCTACACATTAACGTTTTAAAAAAATTTGCTTAGGTGCCACTACGCGTTTCGGCTTTTTTACGAAGAATTTTCACTGAGTGTCCACAAATATTACATGATTTTTCGTTTTCACATACAGATTAAAGATTTAAAACAGTTAATCCAAGTTTTTGTAATAAAATGACGAAATACTTACAGATCAGCGTTCTAATTCACTAATTTTAAACAACAGATCTTTTTCTCATGTAAAAACCGGTTGAAAGCTTGCAGTTTTTCTTGTGGGTACTCGGTTTCGACACATGGCAAAAAACTCCCATTTTCTCGTCTAGAGTGTTATTTGCTTTGTAAGCGTTGCCAACTTTCTCAGTTTCGCTTCAGTTGCTTTTTGTTTAACTGTATGGGTGTTGTAAGATTTGTGTGTGGACGTGTGTATGCACGTGTTATCCGTTTATGGTAAGTTGACGTAAACAGTGAATGGTTAGTTATATTCATTTGGTCAGTCAGTAGTAATCTATCTTCTGTCTTTGTTTTTTACAAGCGACAATTATCTTGTAAAATTGTGAGGCATCTTTCGTTATTTATTTTAAATATTTCCATGTCTTTCTCTCTCGTAGTAGGCTTGGTATTCACTTCTCTCAAATTTTCTGCAAAAATTTAATGGCTTGTCACATATTTCCATGCTCTGAAACCTTTCCCTTTTTTTATCAGTTCTCTTGTTAGTCTACTGCTCACACTGCTATTCCTACTTCTCTCCTTTCGTTTTAGGACGGCTTCTGACTGTATTATGAGGTACTCTATGTATTCTTCATCTACTTTTATATTCACATTGTATTTCTATTCTTTTTCTAATGGGTCTTTGTCTTCATCGTTTAGTTGTGTGTTGGGACTCTCAGTATCTTGGGTACAATTGGTATGTGTGTTTTGATGGTTTATGGTTTATGTTTCTCTGTTGTACTTGTCTCATGAGCAGTGTTCTCTTTCTTACGTACGTTTTCCGTCAATGTCTTTCATGACAATTGCTGTGCATAGAGACATAAACACAATACACAAAACAATAAGAGTCTAAATGGGAAAAGAATGCGACAAACGGAATAAATTTCTTACATATAACGATTAAAAAAGAAAACAATAAACACATATTTGAAATTTATCATAAACATACAACAACTGACACAGTCAAACATCAGACTTCAAATCAACCACACTCACAGGAAAAAGCAGCACTCAGATACATTCTTTGTAGAGCCAACACAGAACTATTCAATGGAGAAAGGCACAAGAAAGTACCATCAAATAGCTACAAACGACAGGTACTGAAATAATCTAGTCAAAAAATAAAGCAAAAAACCAAAAAGTTAAGCAACGAATACAGACAAAAACTCAATACACATACAGTACAGCCACAAACAACACAGCAAAGCCCCACACGAAGAAGCACAATAAGTGACAGAATAACAACGACGCAAAGAATACACACACGGGCGTACGCACACAAACACAAACCCATATAAAAAACAACAAACATTTTCAAAAGACCAGGCATAAACCTAGTATTCCAACCAGACAATTCAATTCAAAAGTACATTCCTAAAAAAACAAAATGCACAGATTTTTACCATAAAGCTTTAATATACCAATTACAACTGAATACATGTGATGCAAGATATGTAGGAGAAATTAGCAGAACATGGGATACTCGTTGTTGTTGTTGTTGTTGTTGTTGTGGTCTTCAGTCTTGAGGCTGGTTTGATGCAGCTCTCCACGCTACTCTATCCTGTGCAAGCTTCTTCATCTCCCAGTATCTACTGCAACCTACATCCTTGCGAATCTGCTCAGTGTATTCATATCTTGGTCTCCCTCTACCATTTTTACCCTCCACGCTGCCCTCCAATACCAAATTGGTGATCCCTTGATGCCTCAAAACATGTCTTATCAACCGATCCCTTCTTCTAGTCGAGTCGTGCCACAAACACCACTTCTCCCCAATTCTATACAATACCTCCTCATTAGTTATGTGATCTACCCATCTAATCTTCAGCATTCTTCTGTAGCACCACATTTCGAAAGCTTCTATTCTCTTCTTGTCCATACTATTTATCGTTCATGTTTCACTTCCGTACATGGCTACACTCCATACAAATACTTTCAGAAACGACTTCCTGACACTTAAATGTATACTCGATGTTAACAAATTTCTCTTCTTCAGAAACGCTTTCTTTGTCATTGCCAGTCTACATTTTATATCCTCTCTACTTCGACCTTCATCAGCTATTTTGCTCCCCAAATAGTAAAACTCCTTTACTATTTTAAGTGTCTCATTTCCTAATCTAATTCCCTCAGCATCACCCGATTTAATTCCACTACATTCCATTATCCTCGTTTTTCTTTTGTTGATGTTCATCTTATATCCTCCTTTCAAGACATTATCCATTCCGATCAACTGCTTTTCCAAGTCCTTTGCTGTCTCTGACAGAATTACAATGTCATCGGCAAACCTCAATGTTTTTACTTCTTCTCCATGGATTTAAAAACCTACTCCAAATGTTTCTTTTGTTTCCTTTACTGCTTGCTCAATATACAGATTGAATAACATCGGGGACAGGCTACAACCCTGTCTCACTCCCTTCCCAACCACTGCTTCCCTTTCATGTCCCTCGACTCTTATAACTGCCATCTGGTTTCTGTACAAATTGTAAATAGTCTTTCGCTAACTGTATTTTACCCCCGCCACCTTCAGAATTTGAAAGAGAGTATTCCAATCAACATTGTTAAAAGCTTTCTCTAAGTCTACAAATTCTAGAAACGTCGGTTTGCCTTTCCTTAATCTAGCTTCTAAGATAACTCGTAGGGTCAGTATTGCCTCACGTGTTCCGATATTTCTACGGAATCCAAACTGATTTTCCCCGTAATCGGCTTCTATCAGTTTTTCCATTCGTCTGTAAAGAATTCGCGTTAGTATTTTGTAGCTGTGGCTTATTAAACTGATTGTTCGGTAATTTTCACATCTGTCAACACCTTCTTTCTTTGGGACTGGGATAATTATATTGTTCTTTAAGTCTGAGGGTATTTCGCCTGTCTCATACATCTTGCTCACCAGATGGTACAG
Source organism: Schistocerca cancellata (assembly GCF_023864275.1). Lineage (NCBI taxonomy): Eukaryota > Metazoa > Arthropoda > Insecta > Orthoptera > Acrididae > Schistocerca > Schistocerca cancellata. The sequence goes on from NC_064633.1 coordinate 58,494,109, forward strand.
TTTTGTCAGTACTGGGTCTCCTAAGGCTGTCAGTAGTTCTGATGGAATGTTGTCTACTCCCGGGGGCCTTGTTTCGACTCAGGTCTCTCAGTGTTCTGTCAAAATCTTCACGCAGTATCATAACTCCCATTTCATCTTCATCTACATCCTCTTTCATTTCCATAATATTGTCCTCAAGTACATCACCTTTGTATAGACCCTCTATATACTCCTTCCACCTTTCTGCTTTTCCTTCTTTGCTTGGAACTGGGTTTCCATCTGAGCTCTTGATATTCATACACGTGGTTCTCTTTTCTCCAAAGGTCTCTTGAATATTCCTGTAGGCAGTATCCATCTTACCCCTCGTGAGATAAGCCTCTACAACCCTACATTTGTTCTCTAGCCATCCCTGCTTAGCCATATTGCCCTTGCTGTCGGTCTCATTTTTGAGACGTTTGTATTCCTTTTTGTCTGCTTCATTTACTGTATTTTTATATTTTCTCCTTTCATCAATTAAATTTAATATTTCTTCTTGGATACTGAATACAAAGAAAATATCAGAGCTTGTTAAAATGGTGAAAGGTACTCATTTTTTACAGACCATTTAAGAGAGATAAGTCACAACCTACGTCATGAAAGAAAGATACGAAAACAGAACAGATAATGGAAGACACATTCTGCCTTACCAAGAAAATTATCAAATATAGAAACCAAAGACAGAAAACAAAGTTGTACAAAATAACAAAGTGAACATAACCAACCACTGAATCGTTACACTGATTGATCATACAACAGCAATCCCAGTAGGTGATCACATATCGCACTCCTCTCCTTAATATACAAATACAAAAAAAAAAAAGAAAACACACACACACACACACACAAGTGCGCGCGCGCGCGCCCGATCATGTACACCACACGTTCACATACAAAAACTTACTGCAACACACATACAGTCAAACAACAAACAACTGAAGCCAAACTGAGAAAGCTGGGAACACTTACAAAGGAAATGATAGTGTAGACGAAGAACATGGGAGTTACAGTGCTACGTTTCAAATCGGAGTAACCACGAAAAGAGCTGCAAGCTATCAAACAATTTTGCACTCGAGAGAAAGCTGCTTGTTTTACAATTAATGAATTGGGCACTCATCTGTAAGTAATTTGTCATTTTATTATAAAACCTTCCTCGAAGGTTTATGTGAAAACGGAAAAAATGACGTAATTATCTAATTTCTTTTAATATGTACACATTTAAATGCCTGTTTCAAGTTTTAAATGAAAACATTTAACTTATTACATACACTTGTCGGCCAGTTCACTTGGTACCTTTGGAAACAACATTTGGATATCCTTTGTTACGGATAGCAGATACGTATATTTTTGCTTTTCTAAAAAGTTCAACACCCCTGAAGATCTAGTTAGTATGGCTCTAGGCCACGAACAGCATTTAGAATTATGTAATAAAATTTATTTTCAGATGCTCTCATCGTCATTTTATCGATTTCTCAGAACTGAAAACAGACTGAGATGGAGTTGCCTTTTTAATGTCTCACAGATTTCACTATCGCTGCTTGTCAAGACGTCCTTTGGTGGTCAAAGTGCTGCAAATATAGCTGTACACACAAAAATATATTTCCAACTTGAATCAGTCACTCAGTTTTAAAGGTGGACACCTACATTACGTACATACGTGCCACAAGAGCAGCGACTCCACAGCAGCTTCCAGCTGACGCTTCTCCGGTAAAAGTAAGTACCACGAGGTTCGAAACGTCAGTGTCACCTGCTGTGTCTGGGATGCAAAAGGCATTAATGACTGGTCAAATCCTTCGTGGGTCAATTGAAAGATAGTTACTCCTGCACAGATGAGACAAAACGCTACGGCTTTCTGATAAACAGTGTGTTGGTCCACCTTAGGGAGCCAATACAGCAGCGATTGTGCGTAGCACGAATTCGACAAGTTCTTGGAAGGTTTCCGGAAGTATGTGGCAACAGTTTCTGCACGAGCCAAAACGATTCCCGCCAGTAACGGTCGCGTGGTTTCAGGGCGCGCATCTCGTGTCCGATAGCGTCCCAGATGTGACCCAATGGGTTCAGATCAGACATATTTGGTGGCCAAGGCTTCGACGTGAGTTGACTTTGAAAACAATCGTATGGCATTATTGGCCGGGAGACCATGTCCGAGGTTGTTTGGCCAATGGTACAATTGTTTCTGTCTGAAAATCTCTAACCCGTTTGGGAAATGAATCCAGAGCTCCACGCCGCTGACCGCTAGACCACGAACTACAGACAGTTCGCTACTGTCCTTCTCAAACCACCGTAGCGCGATACTGGCCTTGTGAAGCGGGCCGTTATCCTGCTGGAAGATGCCATCACCGTTGGGAAGAGGTCAAGTATGAAGCGACACAGGTGGTCCGCAATAATGTTCACGTAGTCCACCGCTGTCTCGGCGCCTTCAGTTATTACTTCAGGTCCCATGAGATGCCACGTGGATGTCCTCCGACACTGGCCTGCAGATAGCGCGGTGTATGTTTCTAGCAGCTTGACAGTTGTGACCGATTACAGCGACAAAGAACAGATCGTACAGTGAAATTGTCAGATTGTTTCGTCTATTTTAGATGCCCACAAACCATAATTTAGTGGTGACACTGTGATGCCTAAGCCGCTGAGATTATACAGAAGAATTTAACACTTACGGATCACCAGTACGAGACTGCTTGTTGTATATGGATATGTGCCAGCAATCTGTAGTCTGACTTCAGCTACTTGGAATGTGACAGCTCGCGCGCTGGACTGCTGCCGCCATGAATGGACAAGTGGGAGCTGTGACGGCATTGTGGCTTGCACTGCGTTGCCAGTTCCGCTGCACGAAGCGGTATGCCTGCCAGTCCTCCGTGGGTCGTTGCTGTAAGAGTTTACCACAGGGTTTACTTTAGCGGGTTTACGTTGTGCGATGAAAGGGACAGAAAGAGGGCACAGAACAGACACTACACAAATTTGTACCATTCGTGACTGTCTCAAGTGTTACTGGATTTGACAAAACTGCAAACAACCGATGTTTTCCGAAGCCTGTAAATAATTAGTACAATGCGATACGCAACTTTGTAGAATGCGATATTTTTGTAATCAATGAATGATCAGTGAGTCGAATAGTTTTCGATATACACTCCTGGAAATTGAAATAAGAACACCGTGAATTCATTGTCCCAGGAAGGGGAAACTTTATTGACACATTCCTGGGGTCAGATACATCACATGATCACACTGACAGAACCACAGGCACATAGACACAGGCAACAGAGCATGCACAATGTCGGCACTAGTACAGTGTATATCCACCTTTCGCAGCAATGCAGGCTGCTATTCTCCCATGGAGACGATCGTACAGATGCTGGATGTAGTCCTGTGGAACGGCTTGCCATGCCATTTCCACCTGGCGCCTCAGTTGGACCAGCGTTTGTGCTGGACGTGCAGACCGCGTGAGACGACGCTTAATCCAGTCCCAAACATGCTCAATGGGGGACAGATCCGGAGATCTTGCTGGCCAGGGTAGTTGACTTACACCTTCTAGAGCACGTTGGGTGGCACGGGATACATGCGGACGTGCATTGTCCTGTTGGAACAGCAAGTTCCCTTGCCGGTCTAGGAATGGTAGAACGATGGGTTCGATGACGGTTTGGATGTACCGTGCACTATTCAGTGTCCCCTCGACGATCACCAGTGGTGTACGGCCAGTGTAGGAGATCGCTCCCCACACCATGATGCCGGGTGTTGGCCCTGTGTGCCTCGGTCGTATGCAGTCCTGATTGTGGCGCTCACCTGCACGGCGCCAAACACGCATACGACCATCATTGGCACCAAGGCAGAAGCGACTCTCATCGCTGAAGACGATACGTCTCCATACGTCCCTGCATTCACGCCTTTCGCGACACCACTGGAGGCGGGCTGCACGATGTTGGGGCGTGAGCGGAAGACGGCCTAACGGTGTGCGGGACCGTAGCCCAGCTTCATGGAGACGGTTGCGAATGGTCCTCGCCGATACCCCAGGAGCAACAGTGTCCCTAATTTGCTGGGAAGTGGCGGTGCGGTCCCCTACGGCACTGCCTAGGATCCTACGGTCTTGGCGTGCATCCGTGCGTCGCTGCGGTCCGGTCCCAGGTCGACGGGCACGTCCACCTTCCGCCGACCGCTGGCGACAACATCGATGTACTGTGGAGACCTCACGCCTCACGTGTTGAGCAATTCGGCGGTACGTCCACCCGGCCTCCCGCATGCCCACTATACGCCCTCGCTCAAAGTCCGTCAACTGCACATACGGTTCACGTCCACGCTGTCGCGGCATGCTACCAGTGTTAAAGACTGCGATGGAGCTCCGTATGCCACGGCAAACTGGCTGACACTGACGGCGGCGGTGCACAAATGCTGCGCAGCTAGCGCCATTCGACGGCCAACACCGCGGTTCCTGGTGTGTCCGCTGTGCCGTGCGTGTGATCATTGCTTGTACAGCCCTCTCGCAGTGTCCGGAGCAAGTATGGTGGGTCTGACACACCGGTGTCAATGTGTTCTTTTTTCCATTTCCAGGAGTGTATATTATCACAAGCTTGAAACACTGGCTCTAGTAGTAGGTTTGTGACATTACAGATCCATAGCGTACCTGTATATGGGATGTTTTACATAAGTATTGTATGAGAAGATGGTTTGAAGTGATTTTCTGTCGCTATTCATTCCGGAGTGCTGTGGCGGCTGCCTTCTGAAGTCAGTATGAGCCGGTGGATTTCTGGCGCCAGGTGGTATCGATTCCTACTTCCATCTTTGGTCGTTGTTCCTGTGCCTTGTTCTCTTTGCGTATTTGAGGCAGGCTATTTATTGTGGCGCGCATGCGCAAGTCGAGGAGAGAGGGTCTGCGCATGAGCCGAGTCAGTCTGTGAGGTGACGTGCTTTCGATGTTGTCGTTGTGGGGAGTTGGCGACATCACGTCACGTGGCACGGCCGTGTGCCGTGAGGACCAGTGGAGTTGCAGCAACGAAGAAGCACGGGCCGCTGCCGGAAAGTATCAAAGTTGTATTGACACGGCTGGCCAGTGGCGACCAGGATTTGCTAATACCTAGAGAGATACGTTGATGGGTGGCGTGTGAATTTCACATGAAGAAGAAAAAAATTAATAGCCAAGCTTTCATGGTGGGTTCCTCCTTCTATATATAGAGAATATTATGGTGTAATTAAGGACTGTTGACTTGAAGTTGCTCGTGCTGGTGGCCAGCAAAACATTCACTGCAGTGGTGGCGAGGCGAGTTATGTTGTGGAGCGGCCATGAAATTATGTTACTAAAGTGGCTAGAAATAGCGCCTCGCATTTGTAAGTTTGGATTTGGTGGTTAGTGGCACGCTGAAGGTAGCTGGTTCACTTGAACGTCATTTCTTAATTTAGTTATAGGTTTAGAATTTTCTGGTTTTACAAATTAGTGGTGGTTGTTGTTTCTTAATAATTTCTTGTCTGTATGGAAGGCAAGTGGCCATGATAAATATGGGTCACATTGTTTTTTATTGTCGGATAGAGGCCGTGTGTATTTTGGTCTGTGGCCATAGGGGCCAAGCTTATTGCATTAGCGACCTATTGAAGTGACATTAGTTTTCTATTGCAATTTAGAATACCTGTCTGAAGGTTGATTGTCACGTTATGTACTGCACGTTTGATTTATGTGGTGTCAGCCATTCAGCAAAGACAGATTATTTTGTAAGGTGGACCTTAAGTCATTGGGTATGGACTGACACATCCGTTCACGTAGTATCTAGAATTTTTGTTTTTTCTTTTGATCAAAGGAAACTAAGCTCATTGGTTGACTTGTAATACGTTCATATTAAGGTATTGCTTTATATATATATATATATATATATATATATATATATATATATATATATATATATATATTTGCTTAACTTGTATACACTATAGTGTGTCTGCCGCTCATGTTTTCCTGTTTTCAGAAACGTGTATAGCGGTCGACGCGAGCAAACCTCGCCTCACAAGCTTGCAGTGTGACGGAATTCTCAGGATTTGGACTCATGGCCGTCCGGACCCTGTTAACGCGCGATTTCTCTATTCCATTCAATGAGAGGCTCGTTTTAGGAAGAAGATTTCCTACTGCCCAAAGTTTAGTATAAGTTCACCCTTTGGATCGTGTGTTTGTAAAATCGTAATAGATTAACGTTTGCTCGCGTCCATCACATGTTCATCAAATTGAGGTTTTGCCTTAAGCTTGCATAAAGTCTAGAATCTTCCAGACGTTGAGTGTAGTAGAATGCTAAGTGTAAACAGAACAATTAATAGTACCCTTCAGGCCATATAGCATCAAATTAATTTTACTTTTTCAGTAAGTGTAAAATTGAGTGAGAAAGGCGATAGCCGCCACTGTAAACATTTGGTTATCTATTTCATCTATTATTTTGATTGTTGTTACCGGCACGTGAAGGCGTCGTTGTCACAAGTCTGACGGTTAATATTGTAAATACTGATTGTGGATAGGGCCTTGATATGCAAATGTTGTTAATTGATTATCACTGCTGATGAATTCATGTGTATGTGTAATCAATAAAGAAGTGTTGCAACGACAAACTGGTTGTGTTACTGGTGTACAAGGTTAGAGTGTGAAATCGCCACACCACAGTACTTGTGACGAAATTAGATCTTCGGACCTAAGTCAGACGTCAACTAATTTAAATCAGACTACAAGTTATAGTGTTTCTAATTGGGTGTTGCGTGCATCTGGAATGCAGTATTTGAGTCACAACGATTCAGGATGGTACAGTGAACACATCTGCAACACATTACATGCGTCCAAATCATTGGCCGATTCAGAGGCCAGAGGCCACGAACCTGATATGCACTGGGAGCTGAATGTCACCGCTAGCGACATCTCATGCCTGTGGAAAATATTTGCAGGAGGCACGAAACATTCGACGACAATTCGAGCGTGGTCGACGTACTAGAACCCAGCGCCACGATCTCTCCTGATGCCGACGTATCAAGCTGAAGATGGAGAACTAGAGAAAGTATATGACAACACTGAAACGGTAATACAATACGCAAAGGGCGATGAAAATCTAATAATCATGGGGAAATGGAATGCAGTTGCATTGAAAGGAGTAGAAGAAAAGGTTACAGGAGAATATGGGCTTGGGACAAGGAATGAGAGAGGAGAAAGATTGAGTTTTGTAATAAATTTCTCTGTTCAAGAGACGCTTTAGATTCCATCTGTCTGAAGTTCCATCAAGGATAAGCCACACTGCCGGCCGTTGTGGCCAAGCGGTTCTAGGCGCTTCAGTCCGGAACCGCGCGACTGCTACGGTCGCAGGTTCGAATCCTGCCTCGGGCATGGATGCGTGTGATGTTCTTAGGTTAGTTAGGTTTAAGTAGTTCTAAGTTCTAGGGGACTGATGACCTCAGATGTTAAGTCCCATAGTGCTCAGAGCCATAAGCCACACGTTTCTTCTTAACCATCTGTTGTATCACCACAACACTTTCATATCTACTATACATCGATTAGAGGCTCTAACCTCCTCGACAAGCGCCCATCTGGAGTATTACGACGGATGTTACGAAATTAATGAGGAGAGAGAGAGAGAGAGAGGGGGGGGGGGGACTGTGCTATGAACGAACATTCAGACACTATTACACTGTCGTATTTCTAGCGTGATATTCATAGGAACACAATAAAGGAGATTAGGGCATGTGCAGAGTGATATTTATAGAACCTGATTCGATATCAATAACTTGTAGGTCTCATGCTTCTGATTTTCTTTTTATGGTTCAAATGGCTCTGAGCACTATGCGACTTAACTTCTGAGGTCATCAGTCCCCTAGAACATAGAACTAATTAAACCTGACTAACCTAAGGACAGGCAGGATTCGAACCTGCGACCGTAGCGGTCGCTCGGTTCCAGACTGTAGCGCCTAGAACCGCACGGCCACTCCGGCCAGCTCCCCATGTACACAAAGAATTCCAACCACAGCAGTAGCTGACCCGGCTAACAACGAAGAGAGATTATTTTTCAACGAGTCGTCCGCGACTTTGTTCTTAGGGACTGAGAGGTGGCATGAGCCCCCTCTCATATTTCTTACTCTGAGTAATTCGATTTTCCTCTCTAATTGCATGCGGTGAAAAGTTGCTATTCCTTCACACACGGACTTCCCACGCAGCGTCTCTAGTCACCCGGGTGGTCCGGTGACAGGCGAGTTCTGCTGAGCTTGAAAGGGTTAAGCCGACGGGTGTGAGAGAGTCGAGTGGATGCTTTCCAGACGCCGACATTGTCATAAGAGCGGCGGCGACACGCCCACAGGGGCTTAACGGAGCGGCTGGGCTAGAGACTCCGTTACTTCGCAGAAACTTGCTGAAAACACTTTCTGGCGGGCTACCAGCGAGGCGTGGGAATGACTTGTGTTCCCAGGCAGTGTTGGCGGGCAAATTCCCGCGATTTCTGCAAAATCGTAACTGTGATTGGCTTGCTCAGGGCATAGCTCCGTGACGTAGTAAAATCGGCGCAGAAATTGGCGCCAAGAATCTCCATTGGTGGAATGGTAGTGCTTCGGCAATAGAGTGGAATTTTCCGCCGGTTTTCTAGTTGTTGATTGGAACGTTTAACCACGGCCACTGTCGTGGGGGCGGGAATGTTCTGTGTTCGGTTTGTACGGGTGCTCTTGAGAGAGTCGGCTCTCGCCTTTCGGTCGGAGTAGGTTACAAGACTGAGTTTTCGCTGTTCTGGACAGCCTGCCTTCCGTTGGTTGTCGAATGTACTTTAATTTGATTGTAACTGTTTGACAAAGTTGCTGAAGTTTCGACTTCAATGTAACTTGGTTGGTTGGTTTGGGGAAGGAGACCAGACAGCGTGGTCATCGGTCTCATCGGATTAGGGAAGGAAGTCCGCCGTGCCCTTTCAGAGGATCCATCCCGGCATTTGCCTGGAGTGATTTAGGGAAATCACGGAAAACCTAAATCAGGATGGCCGGACGCGGGATTGAACTGTCGTCCTCCCGAATGCGAGTCCAGTGTCTAACCACTGGGCCACCCCACTCGGTTTCAACGTAACTTTCCGAGTACAGTTGGCAATTGAGCGTTCTGCGTACAAGCGGCTTATTTTGTCTGTCTTGAGCAGCTTTGGCTAAAGTTGACTGTATCGGAGTTACTGTGTGACTTCGCTCGTTAAAATCAATCACTGTACCGTCAGTGATTGTGTGGCGAGCCTTCTTCATCGCCCTCAGAGGCGCATTTGTATTGATAGGAAGTCTTTAGTCTGGAACAACCAGACCAGGATAATTTGTTTCGGGCTATACACGCGACATTATCATCACCACGACGGGACGTCGAAGCAACCAGCCATCGCTTCCGGTACGCCAGATCGTGTCCTTGCAGTTAAAAAGCCAGCTTGGTAATGTATGTCCGCAGCTCCGGCAGATTAGCGAATTTGCTCTGTGATAATCAGAGCTCAGCAGAGCGCGCCTGTTCCCGTCTTTTCTTACGTGGTTCTGTCTTGGATGTTCATTGCCTGAGTTCTCACTACTGTAGCAGCAATTAATGTGGGATTGGCTGGGTGTTTCTCTTAAGATTTGAGTTGCAAGGAATTGGCTCCACATACCACTTGGTCATAAATGTCACAATCTAGTTTATGGACAACCTCACGTTCACAGCATTTATTTGAGTATCCAATTTGATGTATTGTAAATGTTTCATGTGTTTTGTTTATTATTTTGAGTTTAGTCATAATAAATCAAATTGTTATTTTGGACAGAACTTTCACTCTGTTAATTGGTAGAGCAACCCTTTCGTTTCTCACTACGTCAATGAAACTTTCCTTAATTTTTATCCAATTAAACTATTGCAGGTGCCAAAGTCTTTTCTACTCCACTTGCAGGGTCGATTACAGTCAGTTCACATTTCTTCTTAATCCATGTGAAACAGCAAAAGTCGGAGATAGAAAAGGGGGGGGGGGCTTAGAGCATCATTTCCATATGAAGATTCGAGAAGAATTTAGTGTTAAATACACTGCTAGCCCCGGCACCTCGCAAGACCGAGCACAGGAAGATTCAGGAAGGATAGGGAAGCTTATCTACTGTGGGCTACTGTCCCTTATCAACAAAACCATCCCAAGGTTCGCCTTAAGGGACTTAGGAAAAGCACAGAAAACGTACATTTGGTTGTAGGATTTAAAGCAGCGTCCTCCCAAATGCGAGTTGAGTGTGTGACCAGTGCGCCAACTCCAGGATCACTGGCTTCCTGTCAGAGCCGCGAGGAGTGGCCGCCCAGTTTGAGGCGCCATGTCAATGATTGCATTGTCCCTCCCGCCGGAGGTTCGATTCCTCCATCGGGAATGGGTGTGTGTGTGTGTTGTTCCTAGGATAAGTCAGTGTAAGTAGTGTGTATGTCTAGGGACCGATGACCTCAGTAGTCTGGTCCCTTAGGAATCCACACACATTTCAACATTTTTTCCTGCTGAGATGTTGGACCGCATCGAACAAAACGGCGACCGCTGCGAGGAACCTTCTGCCAGCCTTGTGCTCGCGGCGCAGCCTCACAGAGAGAGACCGCCTGGCTCAGCCGCGGATCTGGTTTCTGGCCCCCTGTACGTGGATCCAGGAGTGAGCAGCGTCCTGTTCTCGGACACGCGGCTTACGTTAGGGCGGAGAGTGAATGTCACCACCATTCATTGAACGTGTCCTGACATGCTTTGCAACCCTCCCAATATTGTGGAATCGACCGATATGGTCCCGCCGAAGTTCTCGTTTTGGGGTAGTGTCATATACACAGCTTAAAGAATTTTCTAGAGGAGAAGTAATGGAAATTGAACGATATCCCAAACATGCGATTAAAACAATTTGAAGCTCTTATGCGGACATGTCAGTAAAATTTGAGACCGAACCAATTAGCAGCATAACGTAGTGCTGAATCATAGGCATCAGCAGGTATTCCCGAGTCACCAGTGCTATTTAATATACATGACTCCTCATAATTACTAGTCAGGTCTTGAGGGGCTGTAGAGGGGACTTAGTAGATAAAGTTTTGGTAAGAAACCCAAGAAAACCCATATGCGGACTGTACCGACTGGATAGAAAATAAGTCTGAAAATCGAATCGGTTTCGTATCTCCCGCTCCACGCTGCGCATCCAAGTTGACAATATGACGCCGTTATCAGTCCCTGTAGCATCCCATTTTCACTGGCTATAACAATGACAGCGGGAAACCGCTGAGACCGCAATCAGGGGCGCTGACTGTGATGATCCACGGACGGACCGCACTTTCGACTTTGAGAGAACGTCCTTCATCTCGTAGAAGAGAACCCGAAAATGCCAGGCGCTCATGTAGAGCACACGGCCAGAGTTTATTGTGTCTGTGCTGTGTGCACCGTGCAGCGCGCGATATGAAAGCGATCCATCTTCAAACTTACTTTACATCGAAACAGTACATCTACAGGCACGTATTCCCTGTCACAACTTTGTCTACTATGTCCCCTGTACAATCCCTAGAAGGCTGGAAAAGAAATTATAAGACACTGTATTCACAGCGGCAGTCTCACAGTTATCACAAAATACTGTAACATATAAATTTGTAGCTGACAGTGTGGTTTTAAATACTCTGTCATATGCAGGTGGCCACATTATTTTTGCTTTTTCAGAAGATAACCTGTAATTAGTAGTGAATAGGCTTAAAAATACTAAAAGTACTTAACCTAAAGATATTTGATAACTTTTTATCAAAGTTAAAATTATCGTACAACTATTTTCCGATACCTGTGAGACTGCGTCTATGTATTAGGCAGCACTAGTGATTTAGGAAGCCATTATTTCTCATAATTTACTCCTGATCACACATCAAATTCCTTTTCATGATCAAAAAACAACAAGAGAGTTGGCAAGATTTGTTACTTTCCTTTTTGAAAGTATAGCTGCACCACAACCATGCAATCGAAGCAGCAAAGACATCTTCTAAATCAGGCATGGACAACCTATGGCAACCCGCGGGCCGGATTCACATACATATTTCAGCTCGCGGGCCGCTTTGTCACATGACGTGATTGCAACACATAAAGTAACAGTTAATGGGTCTGTGACGTTAATTTTTACGAGGTAACGGACCGATATGAATAACACCCCTTTACCAACAAGCCATGCTAACAAATTATGATTCGAAAACAGCATTGTTGAATGGAAGTTTATATTCACCCATCTTCACGTTTTCATTTATTTGTGCGTCGTAAACAATGTGTGTTTATGTAGTATGACTTTTTGTAATAGTTGGCTTAAAACCACCATTGGAAAATTCTACAACACCGTAGTAAAGAAACTAAGGGCATGGCATGTAAATAAATGAAATTATGTGAGGATGGGATGCTAGGCATCTTGAATGTCATCATGGAGAAATAAATTTCTATAAAGGTAACTGGTTGCAGCTAATTCTCTATAAATTTTCCACAGTTTCAAAAAGTGCATTGTTCTAATAAGGCCACAACAGAAAAGAATTAGTTGCTAATGTTTATACGAGAAAGAACTGTAAACATGTGAACAGAATGGCGATTTGTCAAACTGATAATAATTGTCCTCACGCGCTTGATACATGTTGCTAATACACTCGCCCTCAGAAAGTCATTATATTGACGTATTTGTGGTGTCACCGCCAGACACCACACTTGCTAGGTGGTAGCTTAAATCGGCCGCGGTCCATTAGTACATGTCGGACCCGCGTGTCGCCGCCATCAGTACTTGCAGACCTAGCGCCACCACATGGCAGGTCTAGAAAGACGGATTAGCACTCGCCCCAGTTGTACGGACGACATTGCTAGCGACTAGACGTACGAGGCCTTCCTCTCATTTGCCGAGAGACAGTTAGAATAGCCTTCAGCTAAGCACATGACTACGACCTAGCAAGGCGCCATTAGCCTTACCTACTTTGAGAGTTATAGTATAAATGTCTCAAGAAGAACGCTGTATTCATCAGAGAATAAAAGTTAAGTATAAAGCAACTACGTACTTTTCTTGCTACCATTCAATAGTTATCCTGTTTCAGACTTCACGATATTCTGGGTGAGCTTATAGCGTGCCTATTCGGCCCCTTCAAAATAACACTGTGTCGGCACTTCTGTCGACACATAACATTGGCGACGAGTTAAAAAAGGGTTTTGTTCTTTCTAATTGCTTACATTTACTTGTGTCATGGCTTCGCCACAATCTCCAGATGTACTGTCCGAATTTTATCGCTTGCAGAATCAGCAGACGCAGGCGTTATTGGATGCCCTGGGACAGCTCGTCCAGGGTCAACGTGCGCTGCAAAACGATGCGGCCGCCGCCGCTTCGCCGCTCCCGCAGCCACAACATGCAGTTGCACCGCCGTTTCGCAACTTTGACGCGGCGCAGGAAACATGGCCGGAGTGGTCACGCCAGTTTGGATTCCATCTCGCCGCCTACAGAATTCAAGGTAACGAGCGGCAGCCTCACTTATTGTCTTGTCGGCGTGCAAACGTACCGTGTGATAGTGAAATTGTTTCCCCGACGCGACGTAGCAACTCTGTCCTACGAAGAAATTGTGTCGGCTTTAGATGCCTATTTCAAAGAAACAGTTAATGTAGTTGCAAAAAGGTATACGTTCTTTCGTACAAAACGTACGGCCGGTCAAACTAATAGGGAGTGGGTTGCAACTTTGCAAGGCCTTACTAGGGATTGTGAATTTCAGTGTGACTGTGGCCTTCCTTATTCAGATACAATGGTGCGTGATGCAATAGCACAGAACGTTTCTGATGTTCGCATAAGGGAACAGATTTTGAAACTAGTTAATCCCTCCCTTCAACAAGTGATAGACATATTGGATAGGCAAGACACACTTGACTGTGCTCAGGAATCTTTTGAAGCTTCGCCAGCAGTGTGTAACATTAACCGGCCCGCTGGACGCGCTGCGCGGCCCGGTAACCGGCCCTCGCGCACTTCGACGCAGCTGACGCCGCGCTCTAAACCAGGTGTGCCTCGCCAGCCCGCAAATGCAGTGAAATCATGCCCGCGGTGTGCTACTAGACATTCGCGTGACAATTGCCCGTCACGCCAAGCTATTTGCTTTTACTGTCACAAGAAAGGACATGTTCAAAGTGTTTGCCAGAAAAAGCTCAGATCAGACAATCACAACCGTTCCAGGCCCTTTGCTTCGCGCCGGAATCGAACCACGGACACTCAGGCTCGGGAACCTTCGCCCATGGACATTCACGTAGTTAATGCCACTCCGCCCAGTGTTACTCTTTCTAACAGTGACTGTGTTCGTCCCACAAAAAGTGTGCGTCGACGTCGACGGCAATCCCGTCACGTCGCAAGTGATTCTGTACCAGTGTCTGTTCACGTTGCACAAAACAGTCGCTCTTGTCGTCAGCAGGACAATAAACTTTTTGTAGATTTGGACTTTGCCGGACAAGTGATACCATTCCAGCTCGATACCGGAGCTGCAGTTTCATTGCTCAATCACGCCACGTACAAACAACTGGGCGCACCGCCGTTGCGTGCCGCAAAAGTTCAGCTCACTAGTTATTCAGGACAGCATATCCCTGTGTTAGGACAGTGCAGCCTTCTTGCAACATACAAGGGACAAACAAAACTTGTGTCGTTTTACGTTCTTCGTTCATCTGCTGCAGTGAACTTGTTTGGTTTAGATTTATTTCAATTGTTTGTCTATTGTGAATCAGGTTCTCTCAGTGAACCAGACTGTGCCTTCAGCCAGTGTTTCTAGTCTATGTGAGGAATTTGCAGACATTTTTGCACCGGGCCTTGGTTGCGCTAAGAACTATGAAGCACATTTGGAACTCAAAGTCAACGCGCAACAGAAATTTTTCAGAGCGCGCAATGTTCCCCACGCATTGCGTGATGAGGTCGCAAGAACATTAAAAGATTTAGAATCGCAAGGTGTCATTGAACGTGTGCAGGCTTCTCTCTGGGCCTCACCCTTAGTGATTTTGCAAAAACCTTCCGGCAAATTGAGACTTTGCGTGGACTTCGAAGCAACAGTGAATCCACAACTAGTGACTGCTACTTTTCCTTTGCCCCGCCCGGAAGATCTTTTTGACAAACTGTGCCCGGGAAAATATTTTTCAAAGTTGGACCTAGCAGATGCGTACTTGCAAATACCGGTGGACGAAGAATCCCAGCGCGTATTGGTGGTTAACACGCATCTTGGACTATACAGATTCAAAAGACTGCCATTCGGGTGTGCATCCGCCCCTGCATTGTTTCAGCAATATTTACAAACTATTTGTGCGTCGGTCCCTACTGCAGCTAACTATCTGGACGATATAGTGATCTCAGGAAAGACAGAAGCAGAACATTTACAAAATCTCCGAACATTATTTCAGGTCTTGCGACAGAATGGTCTTCGCTTGAGGAAGGACAAATGTGTGTTTTTTGCTCGTGACTTGCCGTATCTGGGACATGTCATAAATGCCCAAGGCATCCATCCGAGTCCAGAGCACCTCAGTGCCATACAGGACTTGCCTGCACCACAAACTTTGAAGCAGCTACAGAGTTTGTTGGGAAAAATCAACTATTATCATAAATTTCTTCCTCATGCCTCTTCCATTTCAGCTCCGCTTCATCGCTTACGCCGTAAAGGTGTTCCGTTCGTCTGGTCGACGGAATGCGAACGCGCCTTTCGCCAATTGAAATCGGCGTTGCTTTCAAATACTTGCCTTGCGCCATTCGATCCCCAGAAACCCCTTTTGTTGATGGTAGATGCATCGGATTTCGGGATCGGTGCTGTGCTTGCGCACAAAGTTGGTTCGCATGATCGCCCTATTGCCTTTGCGTCCAAATTGCTCTCGTCAGCGCAACGCAATTATTCCCAGATAGAGAAAGAAGCTTTGGCTCTCGTGTTTGGTGTTACAAAGTTTCACGATTTCTTGTATGGTCGTCACTTTACCATCATTACCGACCACAAACCTTTGACATCGCTTTTTCATCCGAACAAGCCTGTACCTCCACGTACAGCGCAGAAATTCATTCGCTGGTCTCTTTTCCTCTCGCAGTACCGCTACGATATCTTGTACCGGTCCACTGCTAAGCACGGAAACGCAGATGCGTTGTCCCGTTTGCCTGTTGCTGAGGATAAAGCATTCGATTCTTCCGAACTTGCTTGCATGTTCATTGATGCGGAAACTGATGACGTGGTCGAATCGTTTCCGATTGATTTTCGTCGTGTAGCTACAGCCACAGCTGCTGACCCTGTCCTTGCTACCGTTTTGCGTTTTGTTGCTACGCAATGGCCCTTGTCAAAGTCGCGGATCGAGGATCCGTTGGTTCGTAGATTTTTTGCTCATAAGGAGAGACTTTTTGTACGACGTGGTGTTTTGTTGTTGCGTTCTGATAATGATCAGTCTAGGGTCGTGGTCCCACGTTCGTTACAGTCCTCTGTCTTAAAGCTTCTCCACCAAGGACATTGGGGTATAGTGCGTACGAAACAACTTGCTCGTCAGCACTGTACTTGGTTCGGAATCGATGCTGCGATTACGAATATGTGCTCTTCTTGCATGGCGTGTGCCGAACAACAATCCGCACCGCCGCGGAAATTCTTTGCTTGGCCGAAAGCCGCTTCCCCTTGGCAACGCTTACACATAGATTTTGCTGGTCCATTCTGGAATGCTCGATGGTTGGTTGTTGTCGATTCCTTCAGTAATTTTCCTTTTGTTGTCCGGATGTCTTCCACGACGTCATCTGCCACCATCCAAGCGTTGTCTGCTATCTTTTGCATTGAAGGTCTTCCACAGACTATTGTTTCCGACAATGGCCCACAATTCATGTCCGCAGAATTTCAGTCATTCTGCAAGGCCAATGGTATTCAACATCTGACATCCGCGCCGTTTTCGCCTCAGTCAAACGGTGCCGCGGAACGTTTCGTCCGGACTTTTAAGTCACAGATGTTGAAGTTGAAAGAGTGGCATTCTCGGGAGGACGCGTTGTTGCTCTTTTTGTCTTCGTATCGCTCTCAGCCCCGCGATGGTCGCTCGCCGGCTGAGTTGCTTCACGGTCGTCCTCATCGAACCTTGATGTCTTTGCTGCATCCGCCGCATCAGGTTCCTGTGCAGCGGCAGACTCCTGCTTTTGCTCCTGGCGACGCTGTATTCTATCGCAACTATCGCGGTTCACGGCGTTGGCTCGCAGGGCGCATTCTTCGCTGCCTCGGCCGCGCGATGTATTTGGTTATGGGGGCCTCTGGTGAGGTGCGTCGGCATCTCAATCAGCTGCGCCTCTGTCGTCGCCTGGGTTCTGCCGCTCCCCGTCTGCTTACAGCGACGGAGCCGTCCGGTCAGCGCCCTGGGGACCCATCTACTGGCTCGCCTCATCCCCCGGTGTTACCGACGCTGCCTTCCATTCTGCCCCATGGCGTCGCGCCGCCGCAGCCGCCGCTGCAGCCGCAACCGGCGCCGCCCGCCGAGGACGCTTCGCTGCAGCCGCCAACCGCCTCCCTGGGTCACGCGCCGCCGATCGCTTCCCGTGACCCGCTGTTCTCCGCCATGGAACTCTTGCCCGCTCCGGACCACATGGCGTCATCGCGTGTCGGATACCCCGACGCAATGGAGGTCGACCCTGTCTCATTACGGGCGCATACGCCGCATGTTGACGTGCACCCTGGAGTAGGTTTCCAGGCGTTTCCTAGCTCCCCTCGGACCGAATGGCCGGGTGCGGGTGGCACAGCCTCGCCTGTTGTTAGGCTCCCCACCTCATCGCATACGTCAACATGGGGCCCTCCCCACGGCGGGCGGAAGCCTTATAACACGACCGTTCGCCGATTTGCGGGGGAGGAATGTGGTGTCACCGCCAGACACCACACTTGCTAGGTGGTAGCTTAAATCGGCCGCGGTCCATTAGTACATGTCGGACCCGCGTGTCGCCGCCATCAGTACTTGCAGACCTAGCGCCACCACATGGCAGGTCTAGAAAGACGGATTAGCACTCGCCCCAGTTGTACGGACGACATTGCTAGCGACTAGACGTACGAGGCCTTCCTCTCATTTGCCGAGAGACAGTTAGAATAGCCTTCAGCTAAGCACATGACTACGACCTAGCAAGGCGCCATTAGCCTTACCTACTTTGAGAGTTATAGTATAAATGTCTCAAGAAGAACGCTGTATTCATCAGAGAATAAAAGTTAAGTATAAAGCAACTACGTACTTTTCTTGCTACCATTCAATAGTTATCCTGTTTCAGACTTCACGATATTCTGGGTGAGCTTATAGCGTGCCTATTCGGCCCCTTCAAAATAACACTGTGTCGGCACTTCTGTCGACACATAACAGTATTAACGCTACTATTGAATATGTGAGGGCCTCCAGACTTTCGTGTGAGATTTGTATCATTGCTCACGGTACGCACAAATCGTATGTTGTTTACAGTGCACGAAAAGGCCGAAACTGCTCACACCAATGAAAGCAGAGGTTTCACAGACTGTAGAGTCAATAAGAAGACAGTACTCGTATGACACGATAGAAGCGCCTGTAATACATAGGTTCAAATACATTTGTGACATGTAAGTTTGCAGATAATTTATTTGAACTCACCCATAAGCTTTTCAAGAGAATAATAATATTACAATACATAGCGAAATACAAAAACTTGGTCATACAGACGTCAAAAGGAAACTCACCTGGCTTGACAGCAGTTTGCCCAGGGAATGAGGTGGAATTTTGTCGTCCGTGACTGTGGCAATACACGACACCCCATCTTCAGATATTTGTGTTTATTTTTGCGCCGTACTCTAACTCGGCGTCTTGGTTCCTTACACTATGTCGTTATAGCTCAGACCCAACACAAAACTTTACAAGATCATGTGATTGCACAGAAACGCACGTGAGACATGGCAATTTTGTCTAAATCCAGTACGCTGAATATACAATTTTTGAAATCAGCCATTAGGAAAGCTCCAAAGTTACACATAATAAATGTATTTACAGTGGTTCATTGATATCAAAAAATATTCAATCGCAGATTAATGTGAGCTCTGATTGTTGATATCTGGATTTATGTCACTGATACTGAGTATTAAAGTATTTTCCAGGTTGTCGCCTGCTAACCTTTATGTGTGTTGCATTTATTTTCCATAAGAGAAAAAAAGCTGTTCACACTTATATGTGCTTCCAAAAAAAAAAAAAATTCATTCTTGCAAGTGATCTCAGTTGCAGATATTTCTCTTCAGTTAAAGAAGGTTTATAAAATTCACCCAGGTTTACTTTTTCAAATTTAGATTTTAAAGGTAACCAGTGGTTCCTTCGTCTCACCTCCTCCAAAACCCAGGCAGTCATCATAGGCCACACCACCCACTCCTTCCGTCTCCATAATTTCTACCTCACCCTTTATGGTCGTCCCATCCAGCTCACCCCCACCCTGAGATACCTTGGCCTCACCCTCGACCGTCACCTCACCTCCTGACCATCCAGCAGAAAGCCCATTCCCACCTCTGCCTCCTCAAACTCCTGTCTGGCCAGACATGGGGTTTGCATCCTTCCACCATCCTCCACACCTACAAATCCCTCATCCGTCCTATCCTCTGTTATGCCAGCATAGCCTGGATCTCTGCACCCATCCGCTTTAACAAGGCTGTCCAAATCCTCGAACGCTATGCGCTCCGCCTTACCTTCCATACCCTACATGGCTCCTGTACGACCTCATCTCCTTCCCCCACCTCCTCCTTTTCCTCCAACATCTCCACATCCTTTACACTGTCTGCAGGCTGGATTCCCCCCACCCCCTGGTTTCCTCCTTCCTCTCCAACCCCCGCCCATTGCCACGCCTCTATCGCTGTATCCCCCCATCTCTCCACCTCCACACCCTCCATCACCTTCATCAGGGCAATTTCCAGCACCTCCCCTTTCCGGATGTTGAACATCGCCATGACATATACCCTTCCTTCCAACTGTAACCTGGCCTTGTCCCCTCCCCCTCCCTAGGGCCACCCTTTTCCTCTCCCCTCCTTCTCCCAGAGTGGATTTTCCTCCTTTCCCCCTCCCCCTGAGTCCCCGCACCCCATCCTCACCTCTTCCCTCCCACGTCCCTCCCTCCCTGGCCCTCTTCGACTTGCCCCCCGCCCGTCTCCCCCCTCTCTTCCCCTCCCTTCCTTCTACCCCTTCTCCCTCATCTCCTTCCACCTGGCAGATACTTCGTTTTGCTCGTCGTCATCAGTGTGCTACGTCAGTGTCGTGTTTTGCGCTGTTCTCCTGTGCGATGGGAGGTGTGATTTTAATTGTGTGCTGGACTTACACATAGTGTTACTGTCAGTGATTGTTATGTGCTACGCCGTCTGTCGGTACTTTTATGCTCCAGTTATACTTCGCCTTGTGTTCTTTTAATTGTCCCAGTGTGTGGTTTTTTGTGCTCAATACTTTGTAAGGTTTTTGTCTCCATTTTACAGTCGCACTCTTTTTGTCTGTCCTTATCCATTATGTTCCCCCATTTTTATATTTTTGACCGCGATATTTTCCCTTTTGTAATTTTAAATGTCTTCTGTTGTTTCATTATTGTCTTTTGGCTGAAGAGCAGGGCATATGCTCCTGCCAGCCCGCCCTAGATGGGGAACTGAAATTCAATAAAGAAAAAAGCGGCGCGGCAGCCAGCTGGAGTCTCTGGTCTGCTGATGATTTGAGCCAACCTCAGGAAGTGGAGAGGTCCGCCATCGCTCCTCGACTGTGACAGTGTGGACAGCTTCAGAGGGAGAATTCCTGCCACAGACTAATTTCTTTTAGTTAAAAATACTCGCAAACTAAAAACTGCAAATGTGTGTTACGTGTCATTCCCTGTCCAGTTCCTACACACGCATTGTGTTATATTGTGTTATACTGATGCGAAATTTTTTATGTGTTCGGATCGATAGGTGTATGTGTGTGTGTTTGTGTTTGTGTGTGTGTGTGTGTGTGTGTGTGTGTGTGCGTGTCTGTCTGTGTTCGCGCTCGCTCGCTTGTTTTATTTCAGCATTCTTGACTGTCATCCTTTTGCCTTGTCTCGAGCTGTGTCGTCTTGATATGTGTTGTTTTCAACTGCGTTGTTAAATATGCTGTTGGTTTGACAGCTGTAAAGAGAATTCGCCGTAAAACGACATATGATCAAAACAAATCCATGCTCTATTATTTGAATAGTGGTTATAAAATTGGAGAAAATTTGTAATGCAGCTGGATCCCCGTTTACCTGGAAGTGTCCTCGACCACTAGAGACATTCAGGTGGCAGTTCGCAGAATGAGAGAGAGAGAGAGGGGGGGTCTTACATGCGTGAAACATCTGATGCTAATCCTCTTAATCTCGGACATACTACGTAGGGACTTCAAAAAGTAAGTCATCAGTTCTGTCCCACTCTAAGACCACTGTGCAACAAGAGCGACGAGTTTTCGGAAGAGACACATTTTGTTGCAATGAGGATAACAGGTAAATGACGTTGAGCGAGTGAAACAGCGCGGTAGTTGTAAACGTACTCCAAAGCTGAGGTATTTGGGGAAAGCAAGACTCTCGAGCAAAAAGCCAGAACTGCATACAGGTTGACCGTGAAATTGTGGTATGTGGACCAAACGCGATGTCGCGTTCAGCCGTAGTAAAATGGTGAAGAAGGTCACACAGACGTGGGTGGTGATGATCCAGTCTTGCATCGCACAGTTTCCGTCTTCTCGGTAAGCTGGAACAACTTCTGGGGAGAGAGATTTTTGCGCGGTGAGGAGTGTTCTGGAACGGCGCTGTTAGCAATGAGCAGATTTCTATTGTCGAGTAACCGAACAATTTGTAGAACCACAGTTCACACGCACTTAGGACCGTGTTAATGAATAGTGTCAAGCATCTGTCACTTTCAAGTGTAATACAGCGTTCAATAAAAGTAGTTTGACCTGTCATGTGCAACTAACATTCTGAAGTTCCCTCGTAGTATCTGACTGCTGGTCAAATACCACTGATTTACTGAATGGTAGGCATCTTTAAAAGAGGATAAATGCACGATAATGTCCATGACAAAGAGAAGAATCACGATAGTACCAGATTACAAGATTTGTGGCAAACTTCGGAATGCTGTCATATCGTTTATACTGTATATTAGTACAACTACGATGCCCTGTGATATGGAAGCAACGCTTGGAATCAGTACTGGGAAAAGTAAATGGAATACACATTTGTTGGGAGAGCTCTGAGAAAGTGTGGTGCTCGTGTATAAGAAACTGCACACAAGATGTCTGTGCTGTCAATTACAGACTGCGTGGCATCGTTGTAGTGCTTTACGCTCGGGTGACATCTGTTACTTTTTTTTTTATTTGTAAAGGTATAAATATAATAGCTTTGCTCAGGAGGTTTAAGATTTAAATCTTCGTCCAGTTAATTACACTGACTTCATTTTAAGTCTTCCTCAAGAATAACACGACAAGAACAACGGAATGGCTCCGTACACCCGGCCACATCCAACTTCGCCCTTGACTAATGACATCTTTTTCCGGAGTTGACCATGGTGACTCGTTGAGGTGGATAACATAATGAGCCGTGTCACGGCTCAGCATTTTTCATTTACCCGCGAAATTATTTCACTTGTTTCCGCCGCAGCGATAGGGGGCGTGATCGCCGAACGCTGTTGGCGCTGGTGCGCGAAGCAACAGTTTTTGGGAGGACGGCTCGGCCGGTATATGGCATCAGGACGGAAGGGGTGGGGGGGTCAACTGGTGCCTGCCGATTAAGGACTGCGAGGAGTGCGGCTGTTTGCGAGCATGTGGGGAGGACGGAATGCTCGCTAGCTTAGCGAGGTTCTCCATGACCAGCTGTTGTTTGTTGGGCCTAGCACTCGAGTGTAACAGGAAACTGCATTGGTGTGGCTCTCATCACCTGGCGAAGGCCGACATTTTCATATACTTTTATTATATTTCATGATCATTACTTATTATGGGGTTGGTACTTGTAGCCAAAATTTTGTGATTTGAAATAATTCAGAGAATATCATAATGCGCCAGGTACCTACTGTGAATAATTCTTAATTTGTTTCATAGTGTATGGCACGGTATCCACTATCATCGATCATTTTATGAAAGTTCTGTCCAAATTATTATTACATTAGATTTTGTTAAAATTGGTGCGTTTAAATTGCAAATTTCCTACTTCTACTGATATTGTTTGGGATATAGATTTTGAGCTGTGTTGTGTATGCACTTAAAAGGATTGTTGTGAGTGAGAAGCACACTTGAGTGTGTAATGTTTTTAGTTCCATTGTTAAGAAGTGACCATTATCTATATTGCGTGATTTGTTGGATTTTGTAGTGAGTGGAACTTTAATTTGTGTGATTCTGTTTTGTAGAATGTTTTTCGTGGCAGCATTTGAGAATCAATTGTTACAAGAAGTTGCTAGCTCTGAATTGTCACCTCGTTAATCAATCATTTATTGACAGATGTATTTGTCTGCCTGTAGCAAGTGCGAGGCAGTAACTGTAGCTTGTTAGTACAAATCTGTTATGCAGAAATTTGAATGGAAAAAAACAGTTATCTTTGTATTATAAAGTTGTTTTATAGTATGTTGGAAGATCATTTTTTTGAGCTGTGTTTATTCTGTATCAATCAAATTTAGGTATCACACAGCTGGCAGAAATTACTGTTGAGCTCGTAATAGACTGTATGTGTGAAATAATTCGTGTAGTTTTGTGAGTGATGTGTTAAATAATTTATTTGTAAGGTGTTGAAGATCTGCATTTTTGGTGTTTTCACCTTATGTTGAACCAAAACAGAATTCATGAGGTCTTGATGACTGCACATGATATATAATATACCGTTTACTAACAGTACCTTTATGTAATGTTTCAGAGTGGGGCTGCATGTTCTTCTGGAGAATGTTTTTTTTTTACTTTATTGCTAAAATTTCTTTTCAAACTGTTAATTGTATTAACTTGGATGTATAACCAATTATTGTTAAATAATAAATTTGTGTCAACAAGGTTTGGACCGAATAAATGTGCCTACACCTTCCCCCTCCTGGCTCTACTGCCGTCTGTACATTACACATAACATTATTTTAGAAATACCTGATAAGTGAAGAACCAAAAGTGCAATAACCTTGAATCCATTCGATGCAGTGCCGTTAAGCTACTTCAGCTATGGTTGCATTTTATTTCATACGATGAGATAGCTGTTAAGTTTTAGCTTAAACTGAAGTGATGGGAACAACCGAATGAAAACAATCGATTCAGTCGGTTGTTGGAAAACAATCGACTCATTTGTTTAGTTTAAAGCATCAGTTGAATAATTCATTGATTCTTTTGAGTGAAGCTGGTCAATGGGAGCAACCGAATGGAAACAATCCAATCAGTCAACTGTGCTTCCACGTATCGGTTAGATTTTTATTTATTCATTTCTTTTGCGTGAAACCAGTCTCTGGGAGTAGCTGCACGCAAAAATTCAACCCAACCCAGTCGCGTTTTACGTACTGACTGAGTTATTCATTCTTTCTTTTCTAGTGGAACGAGTCTTTAGTTTTTCTGTCGGGTGACGCATGTATTCAGGTGAAGGTATGGAGATGGAAAGAGTACACTCTAGGCACGTGTGAGTGGGAAGACTTGTCTGATGTGATAGAAGGCGAAACAGGAGTCGCTAGGGGACCCAACATCAGAATCGGAATTTAGAAGAGGTCAGAGAGACTTAAAATCAAGTAAGGCAGAAGGGATAGACATTATTCAACCAGAATTTCTGAAATCATTGGGGGAAGTGGCTACAAAACGACTATTCAAGTTGGTGTGTAGAATGCATGAGTCTAACGATGTACCATCTGACATTTGAAAAAATATCACCCACACGATTCCAGTGACTGAAAGAACTGAAAAGTGGGAGAATTATCGCACAATCACCGTAAGGACTTCGGCATCCAAGTTGCTGACAAGAATAATATACAGAAGAATGGAAAAGAAAACTGAGGATGTGTTAGACGACGATCAGTTTGCTTTAGAAAAGGTGAAGGCACCAGACAGGCAGCTCTGACGTTGCAGTCGATAATGAAAGCAAGTCTAAAGGAAAATGAAGACACGTTCGTAGGATTTGCAGACCTGGAAAAGTGTTCTAATATGTCAAATGATACAAGATGTTCGAAATGCTGAGGAAAATAGGGGTTCACTATTGGGAGATATGGGTAATACAGCATGTACAAGAGCCAAGTGGGAATAATAAGAGTGGAAGAAGACTAAGAATGAAGTGCTCGGTTTAAAAAGGAAGTTCAATCTATACTTCGAAAAAGTAATGGAAACAAAAGAAAGGTTCAAGAGAGGAATTCAAATTCAAAGTGAAAGGATACCAATTTTAGGATTCCCTGATGACATTGCTATTCTCAGTGCAAGTGAAGAAGAATTGCAGGAGTTACTGAACGGAATGAACAGTCTACTGAGTAAGGAATAAGGAGTCGAAGAAGGACGGAAATAATGAGAAGCAGCAGATATGACAGGAGCGAGAAGCTGATCGTGAAGTTAAGAAATTCTGCTGCCTTGGCAGAAAAATAACCCACGAGAGACTGAACAAGGAGGACATCGAAAGCAGACTAGCAAAGGGCATAAGTCACAAATTGAGGAAGACATTTCTGAGAATGTACATTTGGATCACAGCATTGTATGGTAGTGAAACATGGACTGTGGGAAAACCTGAACAGAAGAGAATCGAAGCATCTGAGAGATGTGGTGTTATAGACGAATGTTGAAAAGTAAGTGGACTGATAAGGTATGGAAGGAATGTCTACGCAGAATAGGAGAGGAAAGGACCACTGACAAGGGCAGGATGATATGACATCTGTTAAGACACCAGGGAATAACTTCCCATGGTATTAGAGGGAGCTATAGAGAAGACAAGAAGAGACTGGATGGAAAATAATTGATGTTGTAGGTAGGTTGCTTGCTGCAAGCACGAATCTGCTGGTACATCAAAAGGAACAATTCGTGGCGGACTGCATCATACCAGTAGAAGACTGATGACTCAATAAAAATATGATTAATTAAATTAAAAAAAGCATTTTAGACTGCGCGCCCGTCCCGCACGCTCCGCGTCAGCGTCCTGCTACTGCCAGTGCCAGGCAGGCAGCCGGCGCGAGGAGGTGGCCAGTCGCCGCTGGCGCAGATCGCAACACTGCGCTCGCGTCGGCCACCGCGCCACCTCCTCGCACTGGCTGCCTACCTTGCACTGGCAGCAGCTGGAGGAGGCTACGAGCGGCGGCGGAAACGTGTAAAAAAAAGTGTAGAAGTAAATAAAATTACTCAAACCCAGAGGCTGACGGAAAAAGTTCACACAACTGACGTAACCGACAGTTGCTTGTGTCAGTCGGTTATCTAACATTAAGTGAAATCTATTTTTTTTTATACAGTCGACTGGTCTGAAGGTTGTTGAAAACAGTCGGTTATCCCATTACTAATAAATAAACTGACTAGCAGAACACTTTTTATGATGGCAAACCTTAAGCAACATACGTTGTTGTTGTTGTGGTCGTCAGTCCTGAGACTGGTTTGATGCAGCTCTCCATGCTACTCTATCCTGTGCAAGCTTCTTCATCTCCCAGTACCTGCAGCCTACATCCTTCTGAATCTTCTTAGTGTATTAATTTCTTGGTCTCCCTCTACGATTTTTACCCTCCACGCTGCCCTGCAGTACTAAATTGATGATCCCTTGATGCCTCAGAACATGTCCTACCAACCGATCCCTTCTTTTAGTCAAGTTGTTCCACAAACTCCTCTTCCTCCCAATTCTATTCAATACCTCCTCGTTAGTTATGTGATCTGCCCATCTAATCTTCAGCATTCATCTGTAGCACCACATTTCGAAAGCTTCTATTCTCTTCTTGTCTAAACTATTTATCGTCGATGTTTCACTTCCATACATGGCTGCACTCCATACAAATACTTTCATAATCGATTTCCTGACACTAAAATCAATACTCGATGTTAACAAATTTCTCTTCTTCAGAAACGCTTTCCTTGCCATTGCCAGTCTACATTTTATATCCTCTCTACTTCGACCATCATCAGTTATTTTGCTCCCGAAATAGCAAAACTCCTTTACTATTTTAAGTGTCTCATTTCTTAATCTAATTCCCTCAGCATCACCCGATTTAATTCGACTACATTCCATTATCCTCGTTTTGCTTTTGTTGATGTTCATCTTATACCATTCTTTCAAGACACTGTCCATTCCGTTCAACTGCTCTTCCAACTCCTTTGCTGTCTCTGACAGAATTACAATGTCATCGGCGAACCTCAAAGTTTTTATTTCTTCTCCATGGATTTTAATACCTACTCCGAACTTTTCTTTTGTTTCCTTTACTGCTTGCTCAATATACAGATTGAATAGCATCTGGGAGAGGCTACAACGCTGGCTCACTCCCTTCCCAACTACTGCTTCCCACTCATGTCCCTCGACTCTTATAACTGCCACTTGGTTTCTGTACAAATTGTAAATAGCCTTTCGCTCCCTGTATTTTACTCCTGCCACCTTTAGAATTTGAAAGAGAGAATTCCAGTCAACATTGTCAAAAGTTTTCTCTAAGTTTACAAATGCCAGAAATATAGGTTTGCCTTTCCTTAATCTTTCTTCTAAGATAAGTCGTAGGGTCAGTATTGCCTCATGTGTTCCAACATTTCTACGTAATCCAAACCGATCTTCCCCGAGGTCGGCTTCTACCAGTTTTTCCATTCGTCTGTAAAGAATTCGCGTTAGTATTTTGCAGCTGTGACTTATTAAACTGATACACTCCTGGAAATGGAAAAAAGAACACATTGACACCGGTGTGTCAGACCCACCATACTTGCTCCGGACACTGCGAGAGGGCTGTACAAGCAATGATCACACGCACGGCACAGCGGACACACCAGGAACCGCGGTGTTGGCCGTCGAATGGCGCTAGCTGCGCAGCATTTGTGCACCGCCGCCGTCAGTGTCAGCCAGTTTGCCGTGGCATACGGAGCTCCATCGCAGTCTTTAACACTGGTAGCATGCCGCGACAGCGTGGACGTGAACCGTATGTGCAGTTGACGGACTTTGAGCGAGGGCCTATAGTGGGCATGCGGGAGGCCGGGTGGACGTACCGCCGAATTGCTCAACACGTGGGGCGTGAGGTTTCCACAGTACATCGATGTTGTCGCCAGTGGTCGGCGGAAGGTGCACGTGCCCGTCGACCTGGGACCAGACCGCAGCGACGCACGGATGCACGTCAAGACCGTAGGATCCTACGCAGTGCCGTAGGGGACCGCACCGCCACTTTCCAGCAAATTAGGGACACTGTTGCTCCTGGGGTATCGGCGAGGACCATTCGCAACCGTCTCCATGAAGCTGGGCTACGGTCCCGCACACCGTTAGGCCGTCTTCCGCTCACGCCCCAGCATCGTGCAGCCCGCCTCCAGTGGTGTCGCGACAGGCGTGAATGGAGGGACGAATGGAGACGTGTCGTCTTCAGCGATGAGAGTCGCTTCTGCCTTGGTGCCAATGATGGTCGTATGCGTGTTTGGCGCCGTGCAGGTGAGCGCCACAATCAGGACTGCATACGACCGAGGCACACAGGGCCAACACCCGGCATCATGGTGTGGGGAGCGATCTCCTACACTGGCCGTACACCACTGGTGATCGTCGAGGGGACACTGAATAGTGCACGGTACATCCAAACCGTCATCGAACCCATCGTTCTACCATTCCTAGACCGGCAAGGGAACTTGCTGTTCCAACAGGACAATGCACGTCCGCATGTATCCCGTGCCACCCAACGTGCTCTAGAAGGTGTAAGTCAACTACCCTGGCCAGCAAGATCTCCGGATCTGTCCCCCATTGAGCATGTTTGGGACTGGATGAAGCGTCGTCTCACGCGGTCTGCACGTCCAGCACGAACGCTGGTCCAACTGAGGCGCCAGGTGGAAATGGCATGGCAAGCCGTTCCACAGGACTACATCCAGCATCTCTACGATCGTCTCCATGGGAGAATAGCAGCCTGCATTGCTGCGAAAGGTGGATATACACTGTACTAGTGCCGACATTGTGCATGCTCTGTTGCCTGTGTCTATGTGCCTGTGGTTCTGTCAGTGTGATCATGTGATGTATCTGACCCCAGGAATGTGTCAATAAAGTTTCCCCTTCCTGGGACAATGAATTCACGGTGTTCTTATTTCAATTTCGAGGAGTGTATCTTACCCCTAGTGAGATAAGCCTCTACATCCTTACATGTGTTCTCTAGCCATCCCTGCTTAGCCATTTTGCACTTCCTGTTGACACATATCATAAATGTAATTAAAACTTGCTGATTACTGACAAATTTACAAATCAGACTTACCTGAACAGTAGGAAGTCAATACTGTAACTAGAGTAACAGCTGACACCTACTTGGGATTTGGCAAGCAAGTGTTATTACGACTGTGTGCCAGTTGATGTCTGAGGACGGTACTGTGTACCGAAACTGGTAGCTAGTACGCAGAGCAAAGAAAAAGTGCGACTGAAGGCTGAAACAAATACTTTTTCTCAATATACTGATGGCTATTGCAACTGGCAGTATGTGGGAAATGCAGATATAGTATGAGTCACCACTCCAAACCACTCGTTTCCAGTCACCCAGTTGTGCCGCTCTGTACTCCTCCTCAAGTGCCAGTTAACACTGACTACAGAACTCGGTGGCTTATGATGATCTGCTCGACCATCGTATCCCATTCCTTTTAAATCCCTGTGCACGGTCATTACGTTAACTGCTCTGCCAGTAACATTTATGGAACACATACGTTATTCTGTTCACTGATTTTGTGCGACGCTTACAACCACCCTTCGCAACGCAGGACAGTCTGTGTGTGCCAGTACGTGAGGCCTGCCTGGTGTGTCGATTTAGCCCCAGCTGTTCCTTCACATTTCCACTTCACATTCACGTCAGTAGTTGAATTTGACAGTCCTAGAAGGGTCGAAATGTCGCTGATGGATTTGGTAGTCCAACAACACCTAGTACATATTTGAATCCACTGACCTCTCCTGACTGACCCGCACTCTGTGATATTCGCTACTTTTGGCTTCATTAATACAGCAAATGGTTAACACTATCAGCCAGAAGGCAAACATTTGTTTATAAAGATTGGCTGATGTATAATAAGGTGTCGCATAGCGGCGGTGGAATTTTCTAAATAATGTAATTCGTCGTCTTTGGGCGGCAATATAAACAGAAAAATACGGATAGATATGCGATCCTTCACTATTTGTTTCGCTGGAGAACAAATGAAGCCTTGAGAGCCAAAGACTTGTACCGTTTTTCTTAAGTACGACGGACGCAGATTTGTGGCGGTCTGGTCTAAAATTTTACTGTTGTTGTTGATGTGGTCTTCAATCCTGAGACTGATTTGATGCAGCTCTCCATGCTACTTTATCCTGTGCAAGCTTCTTCATCTCCCAATACGTACTGCAGCCTACATCATTCTGAATCTGAAAAGTGTATTCATCTCTTGGTCTCCCTCTACGATTTTTACCCTCCACGCTGCCCTCCAATACTAAATTTGTGATCCCTTGATGTCTCAGAACATGTCCTACCAACCGGTCCCTTCTTCTAGTCAAGTTGTGCCACAAACTCCTCTTCTCCCCAATCCTATTCAATACTTCCTCATTACTTATGTGAACTACCCATCTAATCTTCAGCATTCTTCTGTAGCACCACATTTCAAATGCTTCTATTCTTTTCTTGTCTAAACTATTTATCGTCGATGTTTCACTTCCATACATGGCTCACTCCATACAAATACTTTCAGAAACGACTTCCTGACACTTACATCTATACCCGATGTTAACAAATTTCTCTTCTTCAGAAACGCTTTCCTTGCCATTGCCAGTCTACATTTTATATCCTCTCTACTTCGACCATCATCAGTTATTTTCCTCCCCAAACAGTAAAACTCCTTTACTACTTGAAGTGTCTCATTTCCTAATCTAATTCCCTCAGCATCACCCGACTTAATTCGACTACATACCATTATCCTCGTTTTGCTTTTGTTGATGTTCATCTTATATCCTCCTTTCAGGACACTGTCCATTCCGTTCAACTGCTCTTCTAAGTCCTTTGCTGTCTCTGACAGAATTACAATGTCATCGGCGAACCTCAAAGTTTTTACTTCTTCTCCATGAATTTTAATACCTACTCCGAATTTTTCTTTTGTTTCCTATACTGCTTGCTCAGTATACAGATTGAATAACATCGGGGAGAGGCTACAACCCTGTCTTACTCCCTTCCCAATCACTGCTTCCCTTTCATGTCCCTCGATTCTTATAACTGCCATCTGGTTTCTATACAAATTGTAAATAGCCTTTCGCTCCCTGTATTTTACCCCTGCCACCTTCAGAACTTGAAAGAGATTATTCCAGTCAACATTGTCAAAAGCTTTCTCCAAGTCTACAAATGCTAGAAACGTAGGTTTGCCTTTTCTTAATCTAGCTTCTAAGATAAGTCGTAGGGTCAGTATTGCCTCACGTGTTCCGATATTTCTACTGAATCCAAACTGATCTTCCCCGAGGTCGGCTTCTACCAGTTTTTCCATTCGTCTGTACAGTTTGGTCATTTTCACATCTGTCAACACCTGCTTTCTTTGGGATTGGAATTATTATATTCTTCTTGAAGTCTGAGGGTATTTCGCCTGTCTCATACATTTTGCTCACCAGATGGTAGAGTTTTGTCAGGACTGGCTCTCCCAAGGCTGTCAGTAGTTCTAATGGAATGTTGTCTACTCCCGGGGCCTTGTTTCGACTTAAGTCTTTCAGTGCTATATCGAATTCTTCACGCAGTATCATATCCCCCATTTCATCTTCATCTACATCGTCTTCCATTTCCATAATATTGGCCTCAAGAACATCGCCCTTGTATAGTCCCTCTATACCTTTCTGCTTTCCCTTCTTTGCTTAGAACTGGGTTTCCATCTGAGCCCTTGATATTCAAACAAGTGGTTCTCTTTTCTCCAAAGGTCTCTTTAATTTTCCTGTAGGCAGTATCTATCTTACCCCTAGTGAGGTAAGCCTTTTCATGCTTACATTTGTCCTCTAGCCATCCCTGCTTAGCCATTTTGCACTTCCTGTCGATCTGATTGTTGAGACGTTTGTATTTCTTTTTGCCTGCTTCATTTACTGCATTTTTATATTTTCTCCTTTCACCAATTAAATTCAGTATTTCTTCTGTCACCCAAGGGTTTCTACTAGCCCTAGTCTCTTTACCTACTTGATCCTCTGCTGCCTTCACCACTTCATCCCTCAAAGCTATCCATTCTTCTTCTACTGTATTTCTTCCCCCATTCTTTTCAATTGTTCCTTTATGCTCTTCCTGAAACCCTCTAGAACGTCTGGTTCTTTCAGTTTATCCAGGTCCCATGTCCTCAAATTCCCACCTTTTTGCAGTTTCTTCAGTTTTAATCTATAGTTCATAACCAGTAGATTGTGGTCAGCGTCCACATCTGCCCCTGGAAATGTCTTACAATTTAAAACCTGGTTCCTAAATCTCTGTCTTACCATTATATAATCTATCTGAAACCTGTCAGTATCTCCAACCTTCTTCCATGAATACAACCTCCTTTGTTAGCTATGATTAAGTTGTGCTCTGTGCAAAATTCTACCAGGCGGCTTCCTCTTTCATTTATTAGCCCCAATCCATATTCACCTCCTACTACGTTTCCTTCTCTTCCTTTTCCTACTATCGAATTTCAGTCACCCATGACTATCAAATTTTCGTCTCCCTTCACTATCTGAATATTTCTTTTATCTCATCACACATTTCTTCAATTTCTTCGTCATCTGCAGAGCTAGTTGGCATATAGACTTGTACTACTGTTGTAGGCGTGGGCTTCATGTCTATCTTGGCCACAATAATGCGTTCACTATGTTGTTTGTAGTAGCTTACCCGAACTCCTATCTTTTATTCATTGTTAAACCTACTCCTGCATTACCCTATTTGATTTTGTATTTATAACCCTGTATTCACCTGACCGAAAGTCTTGTTCCTCCTGCCACCGAACTTCGCTAATTCCCACTACATCTAACTTTAACCTATCCATTTCCCTTTTTAAATTTCTAACTTACCTGCCCGATTAAGGAATCTGACATTCCACGCTCCTATCCGTAGAACGCCAGTTTTCTTTCTCTTGATAACGTCCTCTTGAGTAGTCCCCGCCCGGAGATCCCAATGGGGGACTATTTTACCTCCGGAATATTTTACCCAAGAGGTCGCCATCATCATTTATCCATACAGTAAAGCTGCATGCCCTCGGGAAAAATGATGGCCGTAGTTTCCCCTTGCTTTCAACCGTTCGCAATACCAGCACAGCTAGGCCATTTTGGTTAGTGTTACAAGGCCAGATCAGTCAATCATCCAGACTGTTGCCCCTGTAACTACAGAAAAGGATGCTGCCCCTCTTCAGAAACCACACGTTTGTCTGGCCTCTCAACAGATACCCCTCTGTTGTGGTTGCACCTACGGTACAGCTATCTGTGTCGCTGAGGCACGCAAGCCTCCGCACCAACGGCATGGTCTATGGTTCATGGGGGGGGGGGGGGGGCGATTTTTACTAAATGTATTAAAACGTGTTACATCTAAGTTTGAGTAAAGTGGAAAAAGAAGAACTGTTATAACTTATCGTCACGACGCACGAGCGACTCAAGAGGACAATGGCTATATAAAAGAGCGCTCAATGTACATGAAACGGACATAAAAATCTACTGTCAATGTAGTACTAAGCTTAATGTACTATATATGTTTTAGTTATAATGAATATTTGTTCTGGAAATATTGGATCAATTGGCAGTGCTTATTCCTATCATCTCCTCAGTATTATTTTCATTTTAATTGTGCATTTTGTTAAGATTAAAGACACCCAGATCAGCAGTCCAATTTGCGAGTTACATTGATAAAAAGAAAACTGTTTTATCGTCTTCTTGCATCAGCTTTAATATTGAATTTCTCTTTTGTGTGATGTTACAGTTATTTTTGCGCCCTTAAGAACTTTCTGATCCCTTAGGAAATTGTTTTGTTATAACAATAACCTCACCACCGGGTACGATCGTATCTACGATCATGAAGTATTTAGAAAGACGATAATGCAATTTCTTAATCAACAGCACGCTAGCTGTGACTGCTTCAAGCCACGCGAAACTGCAAGTAAAGACTATTCACATTTCATAATGCAATATTTTTTGACAATGGTCAATCTATGATTCTTACGCCAATTGTGATTGTTAAAGAGTAAGCGAAATCTCGATTTCCAACTTTTCCATTGAATAACAATATCACTTTTATTTTGTTACATTACAACTCCTGTTACTGCTTCTCTGATAAAAAAAAAAAAAAAAACAAAACAAAACAATACACCCGACACATTACACCACACTTGCTTTTATACTATGGCCAATACAGCACGTCTGTTTCACTACCAAATGTATGAGCTGACAAATGATTTCCGACAAAAAATAAATGTCTTTTAAATTAAGAATCTTCTAAAACATCGACAGAAAACAGATTCGCTCAAGTGGGCATCCTCCATTTCCAGTCAGGAATCCGTCAGAGCAGACAGTTAATTTTATTAAAGTTCACCCTGTATATGGAATCATTAGAAATTAAAATAAATAATAATGATCACGAAATTTATTTCACATTTGCTAATTTACAGTACTTATTATGAAAAAGATATCACAGCTTAAAAGTTTTACATTGTTAAGAGCATTTTAAACCTACAAATCATAATACTGCCGTACCCTTCAATGAATTATTTTGACTAGGCAGTAGGAACTCATTACACACTACAAATATTTTGATCTTTTAATTTACAAATAGTAACACCTTTGCCACAAAGTATATTCAAATCTATAGCAGGTCAATACAAACCAATCAAAGCATACTGCAATAAACAGGTACATCTCAGGACGACAATTTTACACTCGCGAAGGTAGCCTAGAAGTGAAACTGAAAGGGAACAGACAAACAAATGCAAGAACTAGCAATGGAGCATACCACGTAGTACCATTTGTTACAGAGTTATAATTCAAGTAATATCTGACACATCAGCCACCTGCAATACCAGTGTACAGAATGCAAGAAATACTATTATTTTGAAACTGGTGTGCAGTGAAATCTTTTACAAGTGAAAAGACATCTTGCTATACACTATAAGCTGCATATAAAAGTATTTAATTGCGAGACCAAAATTCAAGCATATAATCCAGTGACATTTGATACAAAGGACAAACATGAATGTATGCACAGTGATGTCAGTAACATAAGAACATCCTGTACATATTGCAGTTGACATGTAAAGTTACATACATATTGTATGCATTATATCAATGATGTGTATGTGTCAACTGTAAGATCTTTTGATGTCAAAATTTATGTGAGCCTAGAGAACACAGCATCCTATGGATATTTAAAATCTAATCATAACCATGTCTATGTAATCACGATAGGGTTCATATCCGTACCTCTGTGGTACACAGCTCATCATGTGCGGAAGTTACAACTGGCTAAAGCTGAACAGCCATACTTCTTGGCCACATTGGACATTACTTTTGCAGGATGAAAATGTGGAACTTACACTCAGGGCAACCAGTGTTATATTACAGGACTCTTGCTATCTCTGAGAGAGATAATTCATGTCTAGACATGAATAATTACAAACTGTGGACCACAAAACATCACTTGCCATCTCTGACGGAGGATATTTGTGCATTGAAGGAGGCACCCACTACGGTCTGCCAAAACAATCCAAACATTTACCTTCAGAAATTGATGTCTGGTAGCTTTCTTTGACAACAGATTAATGACTAAAAATATTAATACGATAAATTTCAATATGAATTATTACCATAAAATGAATACTAGCTCGCTACAGCATTTGTTCAGATGATGCGGAAATGTGAATTAAACACGACCAGTTTGGTAAACAGTAACACACACAACAGTGTAAACTAGGGCCGAGAGTTTCAAAACACAAAGACGTTCTGTTACAGATACCACACCGACACACAGTGACCTAGAAACGAGGCCGCATCTTTTCCTCACTGCGTCTTCACTTTATCTCGCTTTGACCTGAATAGGAGGGCGACTGTCCACCGCAGGACAAAGCACACGACAGTGACTGCAACTACGGCCACGAGCAGGACGAAGCCGATGACGTCCAGCAGCAGCAGCTGCCACCAGCGGAGGTCCAGGGCGGCGCTGCGCAGGTGCGGCGCTCCCTTGTGGCGGATCATGTACTCCAGCCACCACACCGCCTTGTCCAGGGACGTCTCCCAGTGCTCGCGGAACAGCTTCGAGTACTGCTTCATGTTCTCGGAGTACCTATGGAAGGGAAGACCAGCAACAATTTATCTCGCATGCTCACGGTACAGCTGCTGCTGTATTATCACATCTCTTTATCTTTTTATTAAATGTTAACACATCTGACTTCATCAGTGCTGTTCGTGTTTAATGTTGTTACTGTTGTGTACATAGTTCCGCGTAGTCAAATGGTTCAAATGGCTCTGAGCACTATGCGACTTAACTTCTGAGGTCATCAGTCGCCTAGAACTTAGAACTAATTAAACCTAACTAACCTATGGACATCACACACATCCATGCCCGAGGCAGGATTCGAACCTGCGAGTGTAGCGGTCGCCCAGCTCCAGACTGCAGCGCCTAGAACCGCACGGCCACTCCGGCCAGCTCCGCGTAGTCAGCGCGTACACAACTTTCCCACTAGAGCGCGCCCCGCTAAGCACAACAGCGCAGGCGCAGCGCTCGTCCGCGCGTCCGTCTCCGCACTACAAGATGGCGCTGCCTTAGAGACGGACCAAATTCTGCTTCCGCCGATCCACGTATTAATATGTAACGCAGCCAATGAGTTTGCTGCTAACATAGAACCTTTTCTCCTCACGGATCACACTCGTAAAGTGATACCTGAACGCGCGAGGTATTATAACGAGTGTACAGACCTCCGATGAGTCAGTCTGCATTTGTCTGCAACAGTCTGTACCAGTCTGCATTTGTCTGTACCAGTATATGGTCATGTTTCAGTCTGCGCCTAATCAGATTATCATATTCCTATACATAGCCATGAAGAGAAATGTATAGACACTTTTTCAAGTATCAGAGATATGTGAGAAGAAGATTAACGGACCAAGGAACTTCAGATTGTCAATTGTAAACAGCATCCACAATCAAGTTATGTAATTTCTACGCTTTTTTTATTTTAATAAGTGTGTGTGAAAGTTAATCAAGTTCTGTTTAAAGTTGGTCACCGTCGATCTACTACTCTAAGCGTGCAAGTGGCATTTCTATCGTCTGACCTAACAGCAGAAGATAAACACGCCACGGTAAGACCAAGAGACATATTGCTGACACTCGCCTACTTCGTTAGAGCGACAAGTCAATAATCTGATGGTGTGTGTACCGAAGGTCTTACAGTATGCACACCGCAGTTACCATGACAGATAGGATTATAATGGCCACAAACAGCGTTAGATCCTAAGTGGTCACTGTGAAGGACTCAGAGGTCGCCACAAGGGAAGCCTTTATATTTTGTACCAAACTCATGTGCACCTGCCACCTGAGAACAGGTTACGGACTCCCTGCAATAATGTATCATCACTTACCATTGCTCCGAGAATAGCAGCAATCGGATTACCTTCCCACACTTACGTGCTGTTAACCCAACATAAATGACTGCATTTGGAGTCGTGGCATGATTGGGAAGCATGGACTGCTGATCAGTGTCATTGCACTGTGGTCAGTTCTGCACTAAACTGGATGACTGTCGATGGCGCATTTGATTGCGTCCTGGAGAGAACTTCCATTAAGCCAGTGGTTTGGTGTGATGGTGTAGGGATCCATCAGGTCACGGCTGACAGAGATCGAGGCAACTCTGATGGCACTACGGTACAACACACACATCCTGTGTCATCGCGTGTTCCTATCATACGCCCATGGAATGGTACCACTTCTCAAGGGGCAATGCTCAACCTCACATGGCACATCACACTATAAACTGACTCTGTGACTTCAAGGTATTTACGTGGTCAGCGAATATCAGTGGAACTGGCTCGGACTTTCGTCCCAGTGCCAATAGGCAGGATACTGAGGATCAGTTGCAACACTTCTAGGCCATCTTATCTCAGAAAGAGATACAGTGGCTTTATCACGTCCTTTCCTACCAGATCTGGGCAGGTATCCAGGACAGAAAGGTGCAACGTCATACTGATAAGCGGACCCATACAGTAAAGTTCTTTGTTAATTTCATTCGAGTTTGTAATCACTGAAAAAACATCACATATCCTCTCAACCATTGAAGTGATTACTTCTTTCGTCAGGCAGTGTACTTACTTCTTGTGAAACTGTCTGGCAATATGTGTTATTTATACTTAAATTTCATGTGGCACTTGGTGGACTGGGACCAGGGATTCTTAGTGCTTCAGCGACCAGTAATGTTCGTCTTTAAATCCTGATATAAGCCGACAGTTGTCAGTGCATGAGTTCAATATGAAATGCCACACGATGTTTTGGTGGACGAAACATCAATTCATATGAAATCTGTATAGTTCATTTGGAACAGAGAATTATTACTCCAACAGCAGTATAAAAACAAAACAAAATCTTTCATCCTGTGCAAATTTTTTTCTCCGTATTGTTTCTCACTTGATAATACTGAAACGTTACCACGTTCAATGCATCCACTTAATTTAAGTAATTCATTTACGTCATTTTTATCCTCATCTATACAGCAATCTATTGCTCGTACCTCGATAAATTAAATTTTTCGATAACCGGATTTACTCTTGTCCCTTCGAAAAAAGTCAATAAATCTTAAATCCTAAGTGTTTTGACACACTCCCACACTCCATAAATCGAAATGATCATCATGACAGACCGAGCACAAACACTAAAAATCGCAGTTGGCGGCAACCTAACATTCAGTATGAAACTTCCTGGCAGATTAAAACTGTGTGCCGGACCGAGACTCGAACTCAGGACCTTTGCCTTTCGCGGGCAAGTGCTTTACCAACTGAGCTACCCAAGCACGACTCACGCCTCACAGCTTTACTTCTGCCAGTACCTCGCCTCCTACCTCCCAAACTTTACAGACGCTCTCCTGCGAACCCTGCAGAACTAACACTCCTGAAAGAAAGGATATTGCGGAGACATGGCCTTAGCCACAGCCTGGGGTCGTGCTTGGGTAGCTCAGTTGGTAGAGCACTTGCCCCGAATGGCAAAGGTCCCGAGTTTGAGTCTCGGTCCGGCACACAGTTTTAATCTGCCAGGAAGTTTCATATCAGCGCACATTCCGCTGCAGAGTGAAAATCTCATTCTGGTAACATTCAGTAATTTGAATATTTCGGTACATCTTTCCACTTTCAACTATTTGTGACACTCCTTTGTTTAGCCAATAATGAATAACTGAAAAGCGATATGGTATAAATATTTGGCCTTCTCGTGTATCGCCATTGGGTATTATATAATAGAACGACATTTCTTGACATAACTGGCCGTGACAGTCAGCCTATTACGCGCTAATATTAGTGAAACTATGTGAATAATTCTGACGTATTATGTCAAGTGGAGGTAGAAAATCTAATTTTTCTACTCCAGGGAGCTCATTCTCCACCAGATGTTGACACACAGTCAGCACGGATTCAAAAAATATTCATTCTTGAGAAACACTACTAGCTCTTTATTCACAGGAAGCAATGAGTGGTATCGACAGCAAATTGATTCCATATCTCTAAATTTGCAGAAGGATTTTGACACCGTTTCTCACGAGAGACTTCTAATCAAACTGTGTGCCTATGGAACACTGCTTCAGTTTTGCGACAGGATCCATGATTTCCTCTCAGAAACGTTACAGTACGTAGTAATCGATGGATAGTCATAAAATAACACAGAAATGATATCCGGCATTTCCCAAGTAAGTGTTATAGGCCACCTACTGTTCCTAATTACATAAACGATGTTGGTGATGATCTGAACACTCAACTGGGAGCCGGCCGCGGTGGACGAGCGGTTCTACGCGCTTCAGTCTGGCAACGCGCGACTGCTACGCTCGCAGGGCATGGATGTGTGTGATGTCCTCAGGTTAGTTAGGTTTAAGTAGTTCTAAGTTCTAGGGGACTGATGACCTCAGATGTTAAGTCCCTTAGTGCTCAGAGCCATTTGAACCATTTGAACTCAACTGGGACTGTTTGCAGATGATGCTGTCATTTATCGCTTAGAAAAGTCATCATAAGATCAAAACCAATTGTAAACGTACTTAGACATGATGTGTAAATGATTTGAAAAGTGATAATTGTCTCTCAATAAGCGTGACGTCATCTACATCAGTACAAAAAGAAATCCGTTAAATTTAGATTACAGGATAAAGCACACAGATTTAAAGATTGTCAGTTTGACTAAATGCCTAGCAGTTACATTAATGAATAACTTAAGTTAGAGATCACTTAGCTACTGTTGTTGGGAGGGCAATCCCAAGACTACGTTTTTACTGGCAGAACACTGAAATGTTATGATCGTATGGCATTGTTGACCGGGAGGCCTCATTCGGGAGAGTTCGGCCGCCGTATTGCAAGTCCTTTTTATGTGACGCCACATCGGCGACTTGCTAGTCAGTGACGATGAAAATGATGCCGGAAATCGAACCCAGGTCCCCTGCGTGGTAGGCTATAACGCTACCGCTACTTACGGAGGCGGACCAAGTCCACTTCACCATGCTTGTGGGTCCTTCGCTAGAGTGTTGCTGTGCTGTATGGGATCTTTACCAGATATGGTCGACGGAGGGCGTCGAAAAAGTTCAAGAAGGGTAACTCGTTCTGTAGCATCGCAGAATAGTGACACGGATATGATAAGAGAGTTTGGATGGCAATCATTAAAACAAAGGTGTGTTCGTTGCGGCGAGACCTTTTCACGAAGTTTCAGACACCAGCTTTCTCCTCTGAAAGTGAAAATATTTATTGTCGACAACCAACGAAGGAAGAAACGAACATCTTAATAAAATAAGAGAAATCAGAGGTCATTCAGAAAGATTTAAGGGTTCATTTTTTTCCAAGCACTGTTAGAGAAAGAGTCCGAAGCTGCTTCGAATAACCCTCTGCCAGACACTTGAGTGAGAATTGCAGAGCAGTCATGTAGGTGTAGATAATCTCCGTCGCATCTTCTGTGGGAAATAAATTTGATGCACATAATTGGAGTCACATTCACGTATAAAGCCAGCACGCTGTTTACTCAGGTACAGTTGTAAGTAGGCTGTTTAGATTTTTATGTTGGTAAGGCCACGTAGCGCTCTGTATGAAAGTCACTGGCTGTGCTGTGTGCAGCCTGTGGCTGGTTAGCATTGTTGGAATATTCGCTATTCTAGCGTTGGGCAGTTGGATGTGAATAGCGCGTAGCGTTGCGCAGTTGGAGGTGAGCCGCCAGCAGTGGTGGATGTGGGGAGAGAGATGGCAGAATTTTGAGAGCGGACGATCTGGACGTGTGTCCATCAGAAACAGTACATTTGTAATTTTGGATATCATGAACTGATATATATATTATGACACTATTAAGGTAAATACATTGTTTGTTCTCTATCAAAATCTTTCATTTGCTGACTATGCCTATCAGTAGTTAGTGCCTTTAGTAGTTTGAATCTTTTATTTAGCTGGCAGTATTGGCGCTCGCTGTATTGCAGTAGTTCGAGTGACGAAAATTTTTGTGAGGTAAGTGATTCATGAAAGGTATAGGTTATTGTTAGTCAGGGCCATTCTTTTGTAGGGATTTTTGAAAGTCTGATTGAGTTGCGCTAAAAATATTGTGTGTCAGTTTAGTGTTCATCAGAATAAGTAAAGAGAGTAATGTCTGAGTACGTTCAGTTTTGTTCAGCTGTTTGAAAATCAAGTAACGTAGAGGTTTATCAGCACAGTAATTCATTAATTTTTCTAAGGGGACGTTTCACAGTGACCGTTTTCGAACATAGGCAGGATGATTCCGTGATGATGTTGCAAACTTTCGGCGTTGATGGAGAAGAGTGAATGTAATGAGGTAAGGGATGCTGGTATGGAAATGACCTAGTGGAAAGTTACAAGCGAAATCTTTTCAGTTAAAACGCACTTCGTATATAGGTAAAAGCACCATTTCGTATTTCTAGAAAAGATTTGGTGCCTTCTCTGAGGGGACTTAACATCTGAGGTCATCAGTCCCCTAGAACTTTGAACTACTTAAACCTAACTAACCTAAGGACATCACACACATCCTTGCCCGAGGCAGGATTCGAACCTGCGTGGTTCCAGACTGAAGCGCCTAGAACCGCTCGGCCACTGCGGCCGGCGATGACTGACATCACCTGTGTACCAAACACTAGAGGAAACTACTTTCAAAGATGATCTACAGTGGAAATAAAATTTACATTACCACAGCTGTTTAGCTTCACAGCCCTAATAAACTGAAGCAATATTACCATATGTACTGCGTTCGTTACGCTGGAGTGATGGTTCTCGTGAAACACTACGATAGCAGAAGACGGTCCTTTGACTAGTATACTCTAATACTTTCTCCTCTCTGTGGTCTACAGACGAGAAACGCGAATTCCCAGCCACAAGGATCGAGTTCAGGTAACGCCTCAACGTGAGTACAGGCAGAAGAAGTGCTTTCAATCACTGAACGCTGCATACTCAATGACGACTCCCCACCCAGAGGCGAAGTCCAGTATCGTATAAGTTCGCAACAGTACAGTGCCTAACCGTTCTAACTATAAAATATCCTGAGAGGAAAGACAGCAAGTCCGTCTCTACCAAGAAAACTGATACTGAGCGACCGTCAAACACGGAAGACCTCTTTCTCTCCACCGCTGGCTTCCCAGCAAAGCTCAGCTCCACTCCCTCATAACTGCAAAAGGCGAATCATATTCTCAAAACCACGGAATATTCTCCCTCTCTACAGAGTCTCCCAAACGCCGACCAACCATTTTCAGTCTCTTGGCGTCCAGCACGGAAAGTTTGCGAGGAAATATC
Source organism: Schistocerca cancellata (assembly GCF_023864275.1). Lineage (NCBI taxonomy): Eukaryota > Metazoa > Arthropoda > Insecta > Orthoptera > Acrididae > Schistocerca > Schistocerca cancellata. Next base: position 58,537,045 of record NC_064633.1, read on the forward strand.
TATCCTGGTTAATTAGGAATACATACAATGGTATGCTTCTCAGAGTAAAAATCCTCCGAAATAACCCAGCCTGCGTGATTTCCGTGGTATCGCTTCCTGGTTCCTCTCTGCCGCGTCCAAGATTTTCTTTCCGAAGTATTATCTGGTTATCCTACTGGCCCCGCTACAACACCGGCCAGCCACCGCTGTATTGTGTTTCAGCATTCAGGTGCCCCGCCCGTCCGTCTTGGCTACTTCCCGTGTTAAGCAGGACCAACACACCTTTGCGGGCTTTTCCACCAATGGCTTACGCCTTTTTAAATATTCATATGTGCTATGTACAACCTGCCGGCTGCGGTGGTCTAGCGGTTCTGGCGCTGCAGTCCGGAACCGCGGGACTGCTACGGTCGCAGGTTCGAATCCTGCCTCGGGCATGGGTGTGTGTGATGTCCTTAGGTTAGTTAGGTTTAAGTAGTTCTAAGTTCTAGGGGACTTATGACCTAAGATGTTGAGTCCCATAGTGCTCAGAGCCATTTGAACCATTTTGCTATGTACAACCTATCAAATGATACCTAATTACGGTTGTAAATCACGGCAAAGTATGTATATGAATGCTTGTAAGGCTACCTTACAATGGTGAGGGGACGCATGATGTGCAGGGGCATACTGACCACCCAATCTTTGAACACGATACACTCACTGGTTAGCGTTACTACAACACTGTACTCATTCCCCATGTGCGACTTGTCAGCGGTTTTTCCGGCCCAGACTTCATTTTTACGGATGGAAATGCGCAGCAGCAGGTGGAGGAGCCCTCGCAGAACAGACTGTCCTGTCCATCACCCCCTCCCCCTCCCCAAACACACACACTTCCGATTTATTATCCAGCCGACCACATGTGAGATTCGTGAGACGTATTGCAACACGGGCACATGCGCCATTGTTGTCTACCCCGCTGGTGGGGAAATGGAATGCCCTGCCACAAGAACTCCTCCTGGCCAGCATGGGAGATCGCTCCAGGACAGGCACTGCCGTCCGTGGCGATCTCACAGCCAGTTAACAAGCATGTTCTGATTTTTGTTATGTCCAGGGGGCTGTCTTAGATTGCGGTAATTTCAGTGTGGTTATTGTTCATGAATAAAGATGTTGTTTCTGTTCGTCTCATTGCGTATTTCTTCTGTATTACACTGCAGTAGTTCTTTACATGTACAGTCCAAGCTATGTTACTTGACAGTGACGCGTCATGCGAAAGTTCCTTTCATCCGCAGGTTTTGCACACCGACGTAGATAACTTCAACATTTGCGAGAAGTCTGGGGTTACTATTAATATTATCCTGTAGGCAACTAATAAAAATCAGGTACACCAAGACTTACACTACTCTGGAGCACACATGAAGTTACTTCTACATTTGTCCATGACTCTCCATCTAAGATAACCTGATGCATCCCCCCTAGCATGAATCCCTTATCCAGTCACAAATTTTCTTTGATACGGAGTATTATCGTCATTTCGTTGACAAGCACTAAAACGGTAAGAGTTAAATACTGGATGATCAAATAGTCAGTATAAATTTGAAAACTGAATTAATCACGCAATAATGTAGATAGAGAGGTACAAATTGACACACATGCTTGGAATGACATGGGGTTTTATTAGAACCAACAAAATACAAAAGTTCACAAAATGTCCGACATATGGCGCTTCATCTGATCAGAATAGCAATAATTAGCATAACAAAGTAAGACAAACCAAAGATGATGTTCTTTACAGGAAATGCTCAATATGTCCACCATCATTCCTCAACAGTAGTAGTCCGCCGCTCGTGGTCTCGCGGTAGCGTTCTCGCTTCCCGAGCACGGGGTCCCGGGTTCGATTCCCGGCGGGGTCAGGGATTTTCACCTGCCTCGAGATGACTGGGTGTTTGTGTTGTCCTCCTCATTTCATCATCATCCAGGAAAGTGGCGAAACTGGACTGAGCAAAGGTTGGGAAATTGTACGGGCGCTGATAACCACGCAGTTGTACGCCCCACAAACCAAACATCATCATCATCATCAACAGTAGTAGTCGAGGAATAATATTGTGACAGTACTGTAAAGCATATCTGGAGTTATGGTGAGGCATTGGCGTCGGATGTTGTCTTTCAGCATCCCTACAGATGTCGGTCGATCACGATACACTTGCGACTTCAGGTAACCCCAAAGCCCATAATCGCAGGGACTGAGGTCTGGGGACCTGGAAGGCCAAGCATGACGAAAGTGGCGGCTGAGCACACGACCATCACCAAACGACGCGCGCAAGAGATCTTTCACACGTCTAGCAATACTTTTTTTTTTTGTTCTAATAAAACCCCATGTCATTCCAAGAATGTGTGTCAATTTTTACCTCTCTATCTACGTTATTCCGTGGTTGATTAAGTTTTCAAATTTATACTGACTTTTTGATCACCCGGTGTTTAAAAATAAAAATTAATAAAAAAAACTGAAAAACCGGTTGCGTTCTGGCTGTCACTTTCTGGTTCGCTTTCTAAAGAAATAGAAATGTTATTGAAATTACAGTAGTGCGTTTTGCTTTTTGTTTGTACAGGATACTCTTATTGCGGATTTTAGCTGATTACATTTACTCAGTCAAGCTTTCGCCACTCCAGTCTGTCAAGTAACGCAACATTTTCTGAGGACACTTGAAACTGACACTATCGGGAGTCGACGGTACTGCAGTTTACACGATGCTCTGTCTACATGGCTCGGCAGTGTAAGAGCATCTCAGAGAAAATGTCATAAGGTGGAGAAAGAATGGGAAGTATGGGCCAGGCTATCGAGAATTGAGTACGTATTATAGCGTCCCCAGTGAAATAATAAGAAAAGACTTAAAAAAACAGTATTTGTAAAGCAGACACATCTAAAAATTGAATAATATACATTTTTCTCATGTATTCGTATTATAACAATTTCTCTTTGTAAGTTTCGAGGGCAAAGAAATATAACAAATTGATCTAAAGAGACGACAAGATACGCTCTTTTGTTAATTTTTTAGTCGTCTTCACTTCTTCTCTTGTCTTGGTTGCGTGTAGACGGACATCTTGAGAGCGCTGGCAAATGTAAGCATATTTGTACTAATTAAGCAGATAATATATTGATTTAATATTATTGTTCACTTGTAATTTGTAAGAGGTGATCCCGATTTCATGTCCGCCTTCCTTGAATTAACCTGCATTCGAGTAATTTACAGTGCAACAATAGCAGCGGTCGATGCAGCCAACGACGGCATTACGTGCCGATATTAACATACAAAATTAGCGGAAGCGAAAAACTCGCCCGCTATTAACATAATATACATTTTTCCCCACATCCGCTCGACGTTGCAGAAAATGCGTAGCTTTAAGATTCTCATTTTCAGTACCACAGCCGAGAGCCAGAGCCAGGACTCCGACTACAATGCAATGGTTAACGGAAGTAAGAAGAAATACTCTCGCGCGTGTGTGGGCCGCAATTGTAATTAATAACTAAAGACTTTTTCCAGAATGAGATTTTCACTCTGCAGCGGAGTGTGAGCTGATATGAAAGAAACTTCGTGGCTGATTAAAACTGTGTGCCGGACCGAGACTCGAACTCGGGACCTTTGCCTTACGCGGGCAAGTGCTCTACCTTTTTTTTTTTTTTTTAATTTCATTTTGTTCGCTTTGGCTAGTTACATCTGCTCGGGGCGAACGGCGTAAGACATCCGTTTAAGGCCGTTGTTGATCGATTAAGTCAGTTTTCTTTTTTTTTATTACAGAGGGCAGCTAACCCTCTGACCGAACACGCTGAGCTACCGTGCCGGCCAAACGGAGCTGCCAAAGCACGTCTCGCGCCCCGTCCTCACAGCTTTACATCTGCCAGTACCTCGTCTCCTACATTCCAAACTTAACAGAAGCTCTCCTGCGAACCTAGCAGAACTAGCACTCTTGAAAGAAAGGCAAAGGTCCCGACTTCGAGTCTCTGTCCGGCACACAGTTTTAATCAGCCAGGAAGTTTCTTTCATATCAGCGCACACTCCGCTGCAGAGTGAAAATCACATTCTGGAAACATCGCCAAGGCTGTGGCTAAGCCATGTCTCCGCAATATCCTTTCTATCAGGAGTGCTAGTTCTGCAACGTTCGCAGGAGAGCTTCTGTAAAGTTTGGAAGGTAGGAGACGAGATACTGGCAGAAGTAAAGCTGTGAGTACCGGGCGTGAGTCGTGCTTCGGTAGCTCAGATGGTAGAGCACTTGCCCGCGAAAGGCAAAGGTACCGAGTTCGAGTCTCGGTCCGGCACACAGTTTTAATCTGCCAGGAAGTTTCATGAAGATTTTTTGCTTTAAAGTGAACTGACTAGTCGAGGAAATTAATATGAGAAGTTTATTCCATTGTTCAACTTATATGTTCATGCTTTAAGACTCAGTGAGTCTAAACGTTCGTTAACGTAAAAAATAATTTCCACTCAAATTTAATATTGTTAAAAAAAAGAGAAGTTCACAAAAACATTTAATTGTAAATCAAAATTGATGGAAATATCATTTTGATTAAGGCCCACCACGTAAGTCGGCAACAATCAACATTACCAACAAATAATACAGGGTGATTCAAAAAGAATACCACAACTTTAAAAATGTGTATTTAATGAAAGAAACATAATATAATCTTCTGTTATACATCATTACAAAGAGTATTTAAAAAGTTTTTTTTTTACTCAAAAAAAAGTTCAGAGATGTTCAATATGGCCCCCCCAGACACTCGAGCAATATCAACCCGATACTCCAACTCGTTCCACACTCTCTGTAGCATATCAGGCGTAACAGTTTGGATAGCTGCTGTTATCTCTCGTTTCAAATCATCAATGGTGGCTGGGAGAGGTAGCCGAAACACCATATCCTTAACATACCCCCATAAGAAAATATCGCAGGGGGTAAGATCAGGGCTTCTTGGAGGCCAGTGATGAAGTGCTCTGTCACGGGCTGCCTGGCGGCCGATCCATCGCCTCGGGTAGTTGACGTTCAGGTTTCATAACTAACCTTTTTCGTAGGACTCTCCATACAGTTGATTGTGGAATTTGCAGCTCTCTGCTAGCTCTGCGAGTCGATTTTCCTGGGCTGCGAACAAATGCTTGCTGGATGCGTGCTACATTTTCATCACTCGTTCTCGGCCGTCCAGAACTTTTCCCTTTGCACAAACACCCATTCTCTGTAAACTGTTTATACCAACGTTTAATACACCACCTATCAGGAGGTTTAACACCATACTTGGTTCGAAATGCACGCTGAACAACTGTCGTCGATTCACTTCTGCCGTACTGAATAACACAAAAAGCTTTCTGTTGAGCAGTCGCCATCTTAGCATCAACTGACGCTGTCGCCTAGTCAACAGCGCCTCAAGCGAACAAATGTACAACTAAATGAAACTTTATAGCTCCCTTAATTCGACGACAGATAGTGCTTAGCTCTGCCTTTTGTCGTTGCAGAGTTTTAAATTCCTAAAGTTATCAGGAGAAAGAAAACTGGCGTTCTACGGATCGGAGCGTGGAATGTCAGATCCCTTAATCGGGCAGGTAGGTTAGAAAATTTAAAAAGGGAAAAGGATAGGTTAAAGTTAGATATAGTGGGAATTAGTGAAGTTCGGTGGCAGGAGGAACAAGACTTCTGGTCAGGTGATTACAGGGTTATAAATACAAAATCAAATAGGGGTAATGCAGGAGTAGGTTTAATAATGAATAAAAAAATAGGAGTGCGGGTTAGCTACTACAAACAGCATAGTGAACGCATTATTGTGGCCAAGATAGACACAAAGCCCATGCCTACTACAGTAGTACAAGTTTATATGCCAACTACCTCTGCAGATGATGAAGAAATAGATGAAATGTATGACGAGATAAAAGAAATTATTCAGGTAGTGAAAGGAGACGAAAATTTAATAGTCATGGGTGACTGGAATTCGTCAGTAGGAAAAGGGAGAGAAGGAAACATAGTAGGTGAATATGGATTGGGGGGAAGGAATGAAAGAGGAAGCCGCCTTGTAGAATTTTGCACAGAGCATAACCTAATCATAGCCAACACTTGGTTCAAGAATCATAAAAGAAGGTTGTATACGTGGAAGAATCCTGGAGATACTAGTAGGTATCAGATAGATTATATAATGGTAAGACAGAGATTTAGGAACCAGGTTTTAAATTGTAAGACATTTCCTGGGGCAGATGTGGATTCTGACCACAATCTATTGGTTATGAACTGCAGATTGAAACTGAAGAAACTGCAAAAAGGTGGGAATTTAAGGAGATGGGACCTGGATAAACTGAAAGAACCAGAGGTTGTAGAGAGTTTCAGGGAGAGCATAAGGGAACAGTTGACAGGAATGGGGGAAAGAAATACAGTAGAAGAAGAATGGGTAGCTCTGAGAGATGAAGTAGTGAAGGCAGCAGAGGATCAAGTAGGTAAAAAGACGAGGGCTAATAGAAATCCTTGGGTAACAGAAGAAATATTGAATTTAATTGATGAAAGGAGAAAATACAAAAATGCAGTAAATGAAGCAGGCAAAAAGGAATACAGACGTCTCAAAAATGATATCGACAGGAAGTGCAAAATGGCTAAGCAGGGATGGCTAGAGGACAAATGTAAGGATGTAGAGGCTTGTCTCACTAGGGGTAAGATAGATACTGCCTACAGGAAAATTAAAGAGACCTTTGGAGAGAAGAGAACCACTTGTATGAATATCAAGAGCTCAGATGGCAACCCAGTTCTAAGCAAAGAAGGGAAGGCAGAAAGGTGGAAGGAGTATATAGAGGGTTTATACAAGGGCGATGTACTTGAGGACAATATTATGGAAATGGAAGAGGATGTAGATGAAGACGAAATGGGAGATAAGATACTGCGTGAAGAGTTTGACAGAGCACTGAAAGACCTGAGTCGAAACAAGGCCCCGGGAGTAGACAACATTCCATTTGAGCTACTGATGGCCTCGGGAGAGCCAGTCATGACAAAACTCTACCATCTGGTGAGCACGATGTATGAGACAGGCGAAATACCCTCAGACTTCAAGAAGAATATAATAATTCCAATCCCAAAGAAAGCAGGTGTTGACAGATGTGAAAATTACCGAACTATCAGTTTAATAAGTCACAGCTGCAAAATACTAACGCGAATTCTTTACAGACGAATGGAAAAACTGGTAGAAGCCGACCTCGGGGAAGATCAGTTTGGATTCCGTAGAAATGTTGGAACACGTGAGGCAATACTGACCTTACGACTTATCTTGGAAGAAAGATTAAGAAAAGGCAAACCTACGTTTCTAGCATTTGTAGACTTAGAGAAAGCTTTTGACAATGTTAACTGGAATATTCTCTTTCAAATTCTGAAGGTGGCAGGGGTAAAATACAGGGAGCGAAAGGCTATTTACAGTTTGTACAAAAACCAGATGGCAGTTATAAGAGTCGAGGGGCATGAAAGGGAAGCAGTGGTTGGGAAAGGAGTAAGACAGGGTTGTAGCCTCTCCCCGATGTTATTCAATCTGTATATTGAGCAAGCAGTAAAGGAAACAAAAGAAAAATTCGGAGTAGGTATTAAAATTCATGGAGAAGAAGTAAAAACTTTGAGGTTCGCCGATGACATTGTAATTCTGTCAGAGACAGCAAAGGACTTGGAAGAGCAGTTGAACGGAATGGACAGTGTCTTGAAAGGAGGATATAAGATGAACATCAACAAAAGCAAAACGAGGATAATGGAATGTAGTCAAATTAAGTCGGGTGATGCTGAGGGAATTAGATTAGGAAATGAGACACTTAAAGTAGTAAAGGAGTTTTGCTATTTAGGGAGTAAAATAACCGATGATGGTCGAAGTAGAGAGGATATAAAATGTAGACTGGCAATGGCAAGGAAAGCGTTTCTCAAGAAGAGGAATCTGTTAACATCGAGTATAGATTTAAGTGTCAGGAAGTCGTTTCTGAAAGTATTTGTATGGAGTGTAGCCATGTATGGAAGTGAAACGTGGACGATAACTAGTTTGGACAAGAAGAGAATAGAAGCTTTCGAAATGTGGTGCTACAGAAGAATGCTGAAGATAAGGTGGGTAGATCACGTAACTAATGAGGAGGTATTGAATAGGATTGGGGAGAAGAGAAGTTTGTGGCACAACTTGACTAGAAGAAGGGATCGGTTGGTAGGACATGTTTTGAGGCATCAAGGGATCACAAATTTAGCATTGGAGGGCAGTGTGGAGGGTAAAAATCGTAGAGGGAGACCAAGAGATGAATACACTAAGCAGATTCAGAAGGATGTAGGTTGCAGTAGATACTGGGAGATGAAGAAGCTTGCACAGGATAGAGTAGCATGGAGAGCTGCATCAAACCAGTCTAAGGACTGAAGACCACAACAACAAAGTTGTGGTATTCTTTTTGAATCACCCTGTATATTAAATTACGACGGCCGACTGACGCGAGAGTATGCAGATACTGTGAGGTCGATACGAGACGCGTGTGTGCCGTGCTGAGGGGAATGGAGAGAGGGCGGGGGGCTCACGTGCGGTCCTCGAGTACGGTGCGCACGGCGCGCAGCACGGCCTCCTTGGTGATGTGTCGGTGGCGCAGGCGCACGCCGATGCCGGCGGACACGATCTTGCCGCAGTTGTGCTCCTGGTCGGAGAAGAAGGGGATGCCGACCAGCGGGATGGCTCGCAGCGCCGCCTCGTTCAGGCTCTGCAGCCCGCCCTGCATGACGAACAGCTTCACGTTGCGGTGCGCTGAAACAGCAATGCACGTCAACTTAGGGCACCTGTCGTGATTTCGTAGCACAGAGCGAGCCCTCCCCACTCGTCATGCGGCACCAGAGGTGGAGGTGTCTGCTCGCTGCAGCAGGATGGGAGTCAGAACATCGAAGAAGCTGCTGACAAAAGCACCGGTGTCGACAAGCGAGCGACCGTGAGGGGAATCTTGCTGCGAGTAGCAGAACAGCTGGCTGGCGGAGCCACAGCTGAGGACTGAAAATACTCAGAGAGCAGGTGGCGAATGCACAGGCTGGGCGGTCCTCGCCTGGTGCCTGGAAGAAAATGGTTGAAATGGCTATGAGCACTATGGGACTCAACATCTTAGGTCATAAGTCCCCTAGAACTTAGAACTACTTAAACCTAACTAACTTAAGGACATCACACACACCCATGCCCGAGGCAGGATTCGAACCTGCGACCGTAGCAGTCCCGCGGTTCCGGACTGCAGCGCCAGAACCGCTAGACCACCGCGGCCGGCTGCCTGAAAGATTTCTGCCCGGAGAGCACTGCCGTGACTGTTACTTGTGCTGCGTGTCCAGTACGCAGGGCTGTCCGAGGAAACTTCCATACCTGTCAGCGAACAGTGACCGCCCTTTAATACTAGCTACTGATTGTTTTGGCTTCTCAAAGTTATTTCGTCGAAACCTGTGCAAGTTGCATTTTTTAACCTGTGTGCTATAATGCCACACTTCGTGCACATGGACGACACTTCTGTGCCCGGGAGGGGAAATACGAGGGAGGGGAAAACGGGTTCCAGTGTAGCAGACGAGCAGAGGGGCTGGAGACGGCATGAGAATTGAAGAAATTGTAAGCGTATTTATTTTACGTGGGTAGCCACGTGAAACATACAATTTGGCCGTAAACAGTACGGGGTTTACAGATCATTACAGTAATTAAAGACACTATAACGCATTAAAAATAATGCAGTTTATCGTTTGGCATAAGACTATGGATCTTTCGTTGTCACTATTTCCAAATACAAAACATACTAAGAAAATGCTCCATCCCGCTTTTCCTCATTTTACGTATCCGTGTTCGTTTCACTTTCCCTGGTAGTCACTAATTCACTTTCGTCTTCCCTTGCAGAATTATAATTGTTCCCATCAGTGTGACTATCACTATTTGAGTATATACCACTTCCCACATTTGTAATCGTTTCCAGCACTAGTTCCAGTAAATCTTCACTTGAAATATCCTGCTCTTCAATTTCATTTATGTGCTTATGGCGTTTCTTCCAATCTTCTTCCTTCCATCGAAGCAATTTGTTTATCAGTGTTAAAAACCACTCAATCATCAGGCCATTAGTGGCCCATCGGGACCGTCCGACCGCCGTGTCATCCTCGGCTGAGGATGCGGATAGGAGGAGTGTGTTGTTAGCACACCGCTCTCTCGGTCGTCATGATGATTTTCTTTGACGGAGCCGCTCCTATTTGGTCGAGTAGCTTCTCAATTGGCATCACGAGGCTGAGTGCACCCCGAAAAATGGCAACAGCGCATGGCTGCTGGATGGTCAACCATCCAAGTGTCGGCCACGACCGACAATGATTAACTTCAGTGACCTGACGGGAACCGGTGTATCCACTGTGGCAAGGCCTTACCCTATCAGTGTTATAAACATGTCCATTCTGAATGACACACTATGTTGAAAAAAGCTGTTCTTGACTTTTGTTCCTTTCAAACCGCACAGGATTCCATTCCCATGATGTCCTAACCTGCCTCGATAGAGAGGGTGTTCGACTATTAGCTTGGACAGGAATTTCTCGAGATCTCTCATCCACTGAAAATATTTGGTCATGGGTCGCAAGTGACTTGCACGCCTTTATCCTCTAGCAATTACTATTACTGATTTCTGACATGACTACTGAAGATATGAAACAACATGGGTAACTATGTAATTTGAAACAGAGCCACATTTCTGGGGCAACTCTCCGTGGTAAATTCAAGGTCCCTACATAACTTGATACCTGTCACGTGCCAAAATAACCTCCCCCCTCCAACACTAACACTGTCGGCCTATTGTACTAGTAAAAATTGAGCAAAATGATGATCACTGTGTGGGTTCTGGTACCAAAATCAAAGTCACTCTTTTCCCATTAGCTGAATTACGATAGTGTAACTACTTCATGGTATTTTCTGTAAGCATTCCAGTGCATAACTACTTCGCACAGCTATTTACAATTTTAAAATAATTTGTTCCAACTTTTAGTAGATTTTCCTCCCCAGCATTCCAAATATCCAACTTAACCCGAAGATGCTTGTAAATACCTTGTATATACCAGACTTCAAATGTTAACTACACTTCATAGTGTGATGTTTTAAACAAATGCACCAATATCCCATGTTAAAGAATTAGCACAGGCCGATATTTTAAATAATACACAATTATCACACAGTAAACAATTAGAACACTACAACAAATGCTCTCTTCCTACATAGCAAGTCTACATTTGACTGTAAAGACCATGTTGTTGTTGTTGTGGTCTTCAGTCCTGAGACTGGTTTGATGCAGCTCTCCATGCTACTCTATCCTGTGCAAGCTTCTTCATCTCCCAGTACCTACTGCAACCTACATCCTTCTGAATCTGTTTAGTGTATTCATATCTTGGTCTCCCTCTACGATTTTTACCCTCCACGCTGCCCTCCAATACTAAATTGGTGATCCCTTGATGCCGCAGAACATATCCTACCAACCAATCCCTTCTTCTAGTCGTGCCACAAACTTCTTTTCTCCCCAATCCTATTCAACACCTCCTCATTACTTATGTGATCTACCCATCTAATCTTCAGCATTCTTCTGTAGCACCACATTTCGAAAGCTTCTATTCTCTTCTTGTCCAAACTACTTATCGTCCATGTTTCACTTCCATACGTGGCTACACTCCATACAAATACTTTCAGAAACGACTTCAAAAAACGGTTCTGAGCCCTATGGGACTTAACATCTGAGGTCATCAGTCCCCTAGAACTTAGAACTACTTAACCTAACTAACCTAAGGACATCCCACACACCCATGCCCGAGGCAGGATTCGAACCTGAGACCATAGCGGCCGCGTGGTTCCAGACTGAAGCGCCTAGAACCGCTCCGCCACACTGGTCGGCTCAGAAACGACTTCCTGACACTTAAATCTATACACGATGTTAACAAATTTCTCTCCTTCAGAAACGCTTTCCTTGCCACTGCCAGACTACATTTTATATTGTCTCTACTTCGACCATCGTCAGTTATTTTCCTCCCCAAATAGTAAAACTCCTTTACTACTTTAAGTGTCTCATTTGCTAATCTAATTCCCTCAGCATCGTTCGACTTAATTCGACTACATTCCATTATCCTCGTTTTGTTTTTGTTGATGTTCATCTTATATCTTCCTTTCAAGACACTATCCATTCCGTTCAACTGCTCTTCCAAGTCCTTTGCTGTCTCTGACAGAATTACAATGCCATCGGTAAACCTCAAAGTGTTTATTTCTTCTCCATGGATTTTAATACCTACTCCGAATTTTTCTTTTGTTTCTTCACTGGTTGCTCAATATACAGGTTGAATAACATTGGGGAGAGGCTACAACCGTGTCTCACTCCCTTGCCAACCACTGCTTCCCTTTCATGTCCCTCGACCCTTATAATTGCCATCTGGTTTCTCTACAAATAGTAAATAGCCTTTCGCTCCCTGTATTTTACCCCTGCCACCTTCAGAATTTGAAATAGAGTATTCCAGTCAACATTATCAAAAGCTTTCTCTAAGTCTACAAATGCTAGAAACGTAGGTTTGCCTTTTCTAAATCTAGCTTCGAACATAAGTCGTAGGGGCAGTACTGCCTCACGTGTTACGATATTTCTACGGAATCCAAACTGATCTTCCCCGAGGTCGGCTTCTACTAGTTTTTCCATTCGTCTGTAAAGAATTCGCATTAGTATTTTGCAGCCGTGACTTATTAAACTGATAGTTCGGTCATTTTCACATCTGTCAACACCTGCTTTCTTTTGGATTGGAATTATTACATTCATCTTGTAGTCTGAGGGTATTTCGCCTGTTTCATACATCTTGCTCGTCAGATGGTAGAGTTTTGTCAGGAATGGCTCTCCCAAGGCCGTCAGTAGTTCCAATGGAATGTTGTCTACTCCGGGGGCCTTGTTTCGACTCAGGTCTTTCAGTGCTCTGTCAAACTCTTCACGCAGTATCGTATCTCCCATTTCATGTTCATCTACATCCTCTTCCATTTCCATAATATTGTCCTCAAGTACATGGCCCTTGTATAAACCCTCTATATACTCCTTCCACATTTCTGCTTTCCCTTCTTTGCTTAGAACTGGGTTTCCATCTGAGCTCTTGATATTCATACAAGTGGTTCTCTTTTCGCCAAAGGTCTCTTTAATTTTCCTGTAGGCAGTATCTATCTTACCCTTAGTGAGATAAGCCTCTATATCCTTACATTTGTCCTCTAGCCATCCCCGCTTAGCCATTTTGCACTTCCTGTGGATCGCATTTTTGAGACGTTTGTATTCCTTTTTGCCTGCTTCATTTACTGCATTTTTATATTTTCTCCTTTCATCAGTTAAATTCAATATATCTTCTGTAACCCAAGGATTCCTACAATCCCTCGTTTTTTTACCTACTTGATCTCTTCTGCCTTCACTACGTCATCCCTCAGAGCTGCCCATTCTTCTTCTACTGTATTTCTTACCCCCATTCCTGTCAATTGTTCCCTTATGCTGTCCCTGAAACTCTGTACAACCTCTGATTTACTCAGTTTATCCATGTCCCATCTCCTTAAATTCCCACCTTTTTGCAGTTTTTTCAGTTTTAATCTACTGTTCATAACTAATAGATTGTGGTTAGAGTCCACACCTGTCCCTGGAAATGTCTTACAATTTAAAACCTGCTTCCTAAATCTCTGTCTTAGCATTATATAATCTATCTGAAACCTGTCAGTATCTCCAGGCTTCTTTCATGATTCATAAACCAAGTGTTAGCTATGGTTAAGTTATGCTCTGTGCAAAATTCTACCAGGCTGCTCCCTCTTTCATTTCTTACTCCCACTCCAAATTCACCTACTACGTTTCCTTCGCTCCCTTTTCCTACTGCCGAATTCCAGCCACCCATGACTATTGAATTTTCGTCTCCCTTCAATATCTGAATAATTTCCTTTATTTCATCATACATTTCTTCAATTTCTTCGTCATCTGCAGAGCTAGTTGTCATATAAACTTGTACTACTGTATTAGGCATGGGCTTCGTGTCTATCTTGGCCACAATAATGCGTTCACTATGGTGTTTGTAGTAGCTTACCCGCACTCCTATTTTTTATTCACTATTAAACCTACTCCTGCATTACCCCTATTTGATTTTGTATTTGTAACCCTGTATTCGCCTGACCAAATGTCTTGTTCCTCCTGCCACCGAACTTCACTAATTCCCACAATATCTAACTTCAACCTATCCATTTCCCTTTTTAAATTTTCTAACCTACCTGCCCGATTAAGGGATCTGACATTCCACGCTCCGATTCGTAGAACGCCAGTTTTCTTTCTCCTGATAACGACGTCCTCCTGAGTAGTCCCCTCCCGTAGATCTGAATGGTGGACTATTTTACCTCCAGATTATTTTACCCAAGAGAAAGCCATCATTATTTAACCATACAGTAAAGCTGCATGCCCTCGGGAAAAATTACAACTGTAGTTTCCCCTTGGTTTCAGCCGTTCACAGTACCAGCACAGCAACGCCGTTTGGTTAGTGTTACAAGGCCAAATCAGTCAATCATCCAGACTGTTGCCCCTGCAACTACTGAAAAAGCTGCTGCCCCTCTTCAGGAGCCACACGTTTGTCTGGCCTCTCAACAGATACCCCTCTGTTGTGGTTGCACCTACGGTACGGCTATCTGTATCGCTGTGGCACGCAAGCCTCCCCACCAATGGCAAGGTCCATGAGTCATGGGGGGGGGGGGGGGGGGAGAGACTTTCCCTGGTAGTGTTAACTAATTCACTTTCGCCTTCTCTTGCAGAATTATAATTGTTCCCATCAGTGTGGCTGTCACTATTTGATTATATACAGCTTCCCAAATTTGTGATGGTTTCCAGCATTTGTTCCAGCAAATTTTCACTTGAAATATCCTGCTCTTCAATTTCATTTATGTGCTTACGGCGTTTCTTCCAGTCTTCTTTTCTTCATCGAAGCAATTTGTTCATCTATCAGTGTTAAAAAGCACTCCGTCATCAGGCCACAAGTGGCCCATCGGGACCGTCCGACCGCCGTGTCACCCTCGGCTGAGGATGCGGATAGGAGGAGTGTGTCGTCAGCACACCGCTCTCCCGGTCGTTGCGACGGTTTTCTTTGACCGGAGCCGCTACTATTCGGTCGAGTAGCTCCTCAATTGGCATCACGAGGCTGAGTGCACCCCGAAATATGGCAACAGCGCATGGCGGCCCGGATGGTCAACCATCCAAGTGTCGGCCACGACCGACAATGATTAACTTCAGTGATCTGACGGGAACCGGTGTATCCACTGTGGCAAGGCCTTACCCTATCAGTGTTAAAAACATGTCCATTCTGAATGACACACTATGTTGAAAAAAGCTGTTCTTGACTTTTGTTCCTTTCAAACCGCACAGGATTCCATTCCCATGATGTCCTAACCTGCCTCGATAGAGAGGGTGTTCGACTATTAGCTTGGACATGAATTTCCCGAGATCTCTCATCCACTGAAAATATTTGGTCATGGGTCGCAAGTGACTTGCACGCCATTATCCTCCAGCAATTAGTATTACTGAATTCTGACGTGACTACTGAAGATATGAGGCAACATGGGTAAGAAATAATTTAATCTCAAGGTAACTATGTAATTCGAAACAGTGTTACATTTCTAGGGCAACTGTTCGTGGTAAATTCAAGGTCCCTACATAACTTGATGCCTGTCAAGTGCCAAAATAACCCCCCCCCCCTCCAACACTCACACTGTCAGCTAATTGTACTACTAAAAATGGAGCAAAATGAAGATCACTGTGTGGGTTCTGGTACCAAAATCAAATTCACCCTCTTCCCATTGGCTGAATTACTATAGTGTGACGACATCATGGTATTTTCTCCAAGCATTCCAGTGCATAACTACTTCGCACAGCTATTTACAATTTTAAAATAATTTCTTACATTTTTTGGTTGATTCCCCTCCCGAGCATTCCAAATGTCCACTTTCAAGGTCTTAACCCAAAGATGCTTGTAAATACCAGATTTCAAATGTTAACTACATTCCATAGTGTGATGTTTTAAACAAATGCACCAATATCCCACGTTAAAGAATTAGCACAGGCCGATATTTTAAATAATACACCAATATCCCACAGTAGACAATTAGAACACTGCAACAAATGCTCTCTTCCTACATAGCAAGTCTACATTGACTGTAAGGACCATATGCCTGTATTATTAGTGTGTTAACGACAATGATACACACACACACACACACACACACACACTCACACACACACCACTACGTTTACACTGTAAAGAATTATTCCAACCCATCTGTGCTGCTAACTTTAACCACCTGCATAAAAATGACTTTGTAGTGCGATCATGACGTCACGAAAAAGATGTCTTAGAGGAGTGAGGCACTATAAGATTACAGTATACTTGTAAATAATTATGGTAAAATCCGTGTAGGAGCGTTTCTGCAGAAAAGTATTTTATGTTAAAAAACACACACACAAAACAGCACTAAACAGTACTACACAGAATTACCCCACTTCTACGGTAACAGCAACGACTGCTGCTTGATAGGAATGGTAGAGGAATGTCCTTTATTTAAAACAAAGAGTAACTATTCATCATCCACTCCATAAGTGCACATGGCCTCTGCACTGTCTGTTGGCACCGTATAAACAGGGTCACACTCCACCCACTACAGTTCTAGTTACAAACATCTACTGCACACTAAACTTTTCTTTTATCCTGAGTGTACTAAAAACGTTCTGGGACATTGGCAATGACAATTACACAAAGAGTTGTTTCATTGTGACAACCTGACTATAACTAACAACCTCGTACGGACAGGGCTGTGTCCTTCTCTAAGAAACCTATCTGAGGAGGATCCGATATCGCACAGCAATACACTAGACAAGGAAAGAGAGTATTAGTAGTGCAATACATATTCTACGTGCTCGCTCTTCCACATGGCTTAGACACACACACTCTGCTGGAAAAGATATGAGTATGCCCTTTTAGAGGTTTCAAAGTCACTCAAGATTAACTGCTGAAACAGTGCATATGTATTACATGAAATGTTCACATTTACAGAGTGATTCTGTGGTAGCACGTATCGCCCCATACTGGAACACCTGTACTAGTATGTGGGGCAGCTCCCTTGGGCGGCAATGCAGTCGCTGACTCTGGCATCCAGTCAATCGAACACATGGCGAATACTGTCTTGGGATATGGTACGCCATGCCTGCTCAACCCCTTCACATACCACTGTAAGAGTTATTGGTTGGCAAGTTGCACGAGTCATTTCTTGTCCCGTCATATCCCACACCTGCTCGACTGGATACAAGACTGGGGGGATCGTGCTGGTCAAGGATACTGCTGCACTTCTCGAAGAGCACGTTGAGTTTCATGGGCAGAGTGTCGGCGAGCCTTATCCTTCTGGAGTAGCACGTAACCTTCCTGTTGCAAGAACAGCAAACGAAAAGGTCTAACACCATTCTGCATGTGCTGAGCTCACCAAAGGCGAACGAGAGTTGTAGTTTATGGCACACCAGGCCATAGGGCCGGGGGTGGCGCCAATGTGTTTTGCACGAATGCACACTACACTACGCAATAGTACTCACCAGGTCTACGTCATGCATGCGAAAGACCATCACCTGCGTACAGCCAGAATATCCTGTCATAGCCGACGGCCATGGTGCGCCATTCCATCTTTCAAGGCACCAGGCGAGCCTGCATGTCAATGCTCTGAGTGGAAGACAGGCTAGAGTTGTGCATACCTGTAGTCCCACTTCTAATAACTGGTTCGCAACAGTTCGTGTTGATACATCTGGGCTCACAAGACATCTGTACTGTGGTACCTGTATGATCTGCTTCCGCTGCCTTTACAATACGACAATCCTGGAGGGTGTATGTGCTGCATGCATGTCCAGGACTACCTCTACAGGTGTGACGATGTTCATGTGACCACTGATACCAAAGTTATTTCACAACTGAGAAAGCACATCCAACTCGTGTGGCAATTCTCCAAAAGTACCATCCCACAACTTGGAAAGCCACAATATGGCCCATTTCAGACTCGTTCAGTTGGCTGTTGGAAGCATGATTGCATCTCCATGGCACGGTTACCTGCTTGCTTCTCCATTTTGACCATACTGAGCCTTCTGGCTGTGAGCATTACCTTTTAAAGGGTACACACAGATAGCGCTGTGGTAGATATGCCATTTTACTGCCTTTTGGCGGAAGCTATTGAGACCATTATCAGTAGATCTACTATCCCCCCGGTGCCATATGCGGTCTTTGGATCAAAATCGACGTCGTCTTTCCAGACATACCATTTTTTTCCAGCAGTGTAGATATAGACACACACACACACACACACACACACACACACACACACACACACACACACACAATGTGTGTCTTATGCGTTTGACACACGGCACAAGGCAAATTACAATCGTCAAAAGAAAATTACAGATAGATGGCGCCGTGCTGTTGGTATCACTTTCTACTGCACAATGATGTAAGTGTTACGAATATGCAATGAAAAAAAGACAGAAAAAAGACCAATAGCTATTAATAAGCGAAAAACTATTGTGAGAAGATGCTTTCGAAGAGAACTGTGTTTCCATTGTCACTACAATTATACAGTGTGTGATGGTTATAAATTCAGATATTTTTATAGATGGTACTGGAATGTGCACACATACCAGCGTGTTAGTTGTTTGCCCTTGCGTCAGACAGCCTTCCCACAAACAGGTTACAAACTTTATGATCTGATGTATTCTGCACATTGATAACTACACCACTAAGTGTACAATACATGTCGGTATAGACTGTCTGTTTTGTGTCCGTGCAACGACACTTCAACACCTGATCTGCTGCGCAAGGGAAAATAAGTATTAATGGCCTACTCTTGCCACATGTGCCTGGAAGTACGAACCAACCAAAAAATATACTACTCCTAACAGCTATAATCATAAGTATGTATATGAAGTAAATACTGATACACTGTCCTCGGTCACCCACAGAAATGTCTGCACTTATACCGGTTACTCCTGTATATCTGGCATAGCGGTTATAATGTGGATTAAAGCATGTACGAGCACAAGGATATATAACTATCTTCTTTTCTTTGCTGAGTATGTAAAAGTGTAATAGGAATGAAAATCGATGTCACTGCTACAACACACCCTCCGCCTTCCATTGCACAGTGGCTTGTAGAGTGCATGTATAGATGATGTGCATGCAGACGATGCTGTAGGAGGGGTGCAATGCCAGAAGGCTAGTTGCAAAATGCTTGTAAGAACTTCATAGAATCGATGATTGATATACGAGACATGACATAAATAAATGTAACATAGTGTGTCCATAAAGAAGGAAAGATATCCATCAATTTTCGTTACAATACTGGCAGTAAACCACTGGAATCAGTAACAAGCAACTAAATACCTTAATGCAGAATTTTTATATTCTGTACTACAACTTGTATAAGAATCAGATGCCATGCTGAGGTTCAATGGCAGAGTGTTAAGAAAAGCAACTCATCATCCACGGAGTAGGCAGTCAGCAAAATATCTTTTTGACCAATTAAATCTTTCCACACACAACTTGAGATTTGCAGTTACATCTGTATCCATTGTATCAGCATGTGGTGGACAGGTTATCATTGTTATTCTATGGGTTTTGAGAAGTCAAAACGCCTTAAGCTGCAACTGTTCCACTGATATTAAGAAAATGATGCAGTGTATCTAAATACTTAGATAGGTTGCTATTAAGGAAGTAGTTTTAGATTCCTGCAGCAGATGGATGAGATGTACGATACACTGTCTTAAATCCGATGTTAGAAACGGATATTAGCTGCTCTGTGCTTCCTCCTCAATGACTTTGTCACAGACAGAATGTTGACTTGCGTTCTTCCATACTGGTTTTATTCCTCCCTCAAAACAGTGCTCAATGCCAGTCACATTACAATGAGTGACTGATTTTCTCTTCGCTCGCTTGAGCGAAACGATCTCTGTGTATCAGAGTAATGCTGAATTTTACAAAATGTAATGTTACTTTTGATGGTATTCTCACACCTACACTGAGTTCAGGTGTCCATTCATTCGCTGCGCAAAATAGCGTGCAATTATCTGTTGATGTTTAAAAAGAAAAACCATCTCGACCACTTTTAACTTTCGGCATCATTTTAGTTTCTTGTCCACTACACGAAATGTCGTTAATGTCCAAAAATCTCAGTATGTGATTCATAGACCAACAACAGGGCTGTTGATATAAATCGTCACGGAATGCTCTCACTGGCAGTAAGATGGAAACAGCGTAATTCAAGGAGAATAAGAAGTTG
Organism: Schistocerca cancellata; assembly: GCF_023864275.1. Classification (NCBI taxonomy): domain Eukaryota; kingdom Metazoa; phylum Arthropoda; class Insecta; order Orthoptera; family Acrididae; genus Schistocerca; species Schistocerca cancellata. Next base: position 58,557,329 of record NC_064633.1, read on the forward strand.
CAAGGTGGCGTCCTATCTGGGCCATGCACTGCAAGTGAAAGGCCCTCAGTATCCGACAATTATCATTTTCATTACAGAATTGAGGGTTGCCATGGCAACAGGCAAAGGGCGGAAGTCATGTTAAGGGTCCCACACGCCTAATTATAGCTATCACAGGTCTGTTAAAGACACGATGAGCACAAGCTGCATTGCAGTAAAAATCTCGTATTATGAAGAACTTTTCCGTGGTAGAGTTCTCTGCCAGGAACCACTGCAAGTGGGCTCGGTGCTGAGCAGTCGGGGAGAGATTTTTTTACGCCCACAAAGAGGGCCACCCTAGTCGGCATCCAGTGCAGAAGTGTCCCTCTGATCTGACCCTGGACCGGACGCCCGTACCATACAATGGCGGCGCCGCTGCCGGACGGCAGAGGGACCTAACGTGAATTCTGAAAAAGGCGCCGGTGTGGCGCTGGGGCCACTCACCTCAGTCAAACGGGCGCCTACCAGAAACAACGCTGATTGGACAGCCGCTGGGCTTCCAAACAGTGAGCGGGAGTGACGGTGGTTGGACAGTTCGTAAGAAAATTATTACTATTGAACGGGCCCCGTCTGATAGTTACAGAAATTAGAGACTCTCACGTTTTGGGTTCGAAGCAAAATTTGGAAATTTGTGGTACGTTCCTGTGGGACCAAACTGCTGAGGTCAACGATCTCTAGGCTTATACACTACTTAATCTAACTTAAACTAACTTACGTCGTGGACAACATACACAACCATGCCCCAGGGAGGACTCGAACCCGACGGGGTGAGCCGCGCGAACCGCGGGAAGGCGCGGCTACCTCGCGCGGTAGGTTCGAAGGGAAACAGTCGCTTTTGCTCCGCTCTGTGAGACAGAGTGATAGCGAAATTTGTGTTTCGTCCGGCAGCCCGGACATTAGTTTTGCACGTACACTATCACGTGGGGCAGCCACAGCTACAACAAGACGCTGATCCACATCTCGACACCACGAGGTTGTTTTCGTGACCTCTGCGTCACATTTGTTTGAGTGCGGTAGCTCGCCAGCCTTGTTCACACGTTTTTGACTGGTTTAAATTTGAATGTATTACTTTCTAGGAACTTCATTAGGGTAATTTGCATACTGTAGTTCGTGATTCAGTGTTCCAATGTTACGCGTGACACGCAGCCGTGCCAAACTGTTGGGGTCAGAACAATCATGTGGACATGGCAGACACATATGAGAATGACAGTGTAAGGCGGGGTGGTTTGGTAAATAGCGAGATGGAACGTACAGAATTAGCAACACAGTCGGTACAGTCACACAACGGTACGGTTTTTCAAAATGACGTCACCGACGCAATTCACAGTTATTCACACACGGGTGTGCAAGCCTAACACGACCACAGTACGATCGTTAGGCGCGTGCAATCGCGTAGTTCAAACTCAAGTCAGTGACAAGTCACGCTTGAATCGGCGCAAAACAGTGAGCAACACTCATGTCTTGTTCACGTCGCACCCGAATCACGAATATAATCTCCATCCACGCTTAGTGAACAATGTGACGTAGACAATGACATAATGTCTGCATTCTGGAAATGATTCCAAGCAATGCGCGAACAAGAACGTGCAGAAGGTGCGAAAGAACGCGAACAAGAACTGTTAAAAAAAGAAGTGATAATTAGATCAAGACCGCACGCTGTCGACATCAACGGGGACAGTTGAAAATTTGTGCCCCGACCGGGACTCGACCTTGGGATCTCCTGCATACATGGCAGACGCTCTATCCATCTGAGCCACCGAGGGCACAGAGGATAGTGCGACTGCAGGGATTTATCCCTTGCAGGCTCCCCGTGTGACCCACATTCCCAACTTAATGTCCACACACTACAATCGTAGTGCACCTGCCCATTACACTCGTTACTCGCGGCAGAAAATCTTACTGAGTCCCGTAAGAGTTCGTGCAATGCGTGTGCATCTGCGCAGAAGAAGAACGTCAATGGCAGGTTAGCCTTAACTATATGAAGATGGTATCTGTTCTTTCAGACATCTTCTCATGTTAGAGAAAGAACAAAAACGCATTGCGGACAAGGCAGAGCTCCGGGCTCAGTTTGATAAGTTACAAAACGTCGACAGAAACTGTTAACGACACAGTACGTAAACAGAACGAAAGAAGTCCACCGCTCGTGGTCTCGCGGTAGCGTTCTCGCTTCCCGAGCACGGGGTCCCGGGTTCGATTCCCGGCGGGGTCAGGGATTTTCACCTGCCTCGAGATGATTAGGTGTTTGTGTTGTCCTCATCATTTCATCATCATCCAGGAAAGTGGCGAATTGGACTGAGCAAAGACTGGGTAATTGTACGGGCGCTGATAACCACGCAGTTGAGCGCCCCACAAACCAAACATCATCATCAGAACGAAAAAACAGATACCCTACGCGCGGTAGTCGCGGAAGTAAACCGAACATCCACTTCTGCCAAAAGAGTCGCCTGTGTAGCACGAGTGCCGGCCGGAGTGGCCGAGTGGTTCTAGGCGCTACAGTCTGGAACCGAGCGCTATGGTCGCAGGTTCGAATCCTGCCTCGGGCATGGATGTGTGTGATGTCCTTAGGTAGGTTTAAGTAGTTCTAAGTTCTAGGGGACTGATGACCTCAGATGTTAAGTCCCATAGTGCTCTGAGCCATTTGAATTTTTGTAGCACGAGTGGACGCCGCCACTGCTAGTAGAACGTCACATGTCGCCAGAAACAAAGCGAAACTTGCAGTTTCGACGACTACGATGACATCTAAGGCAGACCACGACAGGTTTGCTGCAGCAGAACAGAAAATTTATGAACAGATCTCCGTTCACCAGGAAAACAATATGCAAAAATTCGAGTTAATTGGTCGAAGGATCAAAGGCTTGGAACGGAAGATCAACACTCAAAGTCCACATATCGACAACTCGTCTATTAATTATACACCGTTGTCACCCTGTTCTTCCACACCGTCGGACACAAACATACGAACGCTGTGAAGTGCTTCCTTACCACACTACAAATGAATCTCAGCGACAGCACTAAATGGCTCTGAGCACTATGGGACTCAACTGCTGCGGTCATAAGTCCCCTAGAACTTAGAACCACTTAAACCTAACTAACCTAAGGACATCACACACATCCATGCCCGAGGCAGGATTCGAACCTGCGACCGTAACGGTCGTGCGGTTTCAGACTGTAGCCCCTTTAACCGCTCGACCACTCCGGCCGGCAGCGACAGCACTATTCCAGGTTGAAAACACGCACTTTCAACAACAGGCACAATTACAGAATGCATCAGCGGATGTTGCATTTGACTTCAAGCACTACGTGTCTACTTGGAAATTCGCTTGGCAAAGACAGTTCCAAAAATCATTCCCAACGCCCTGGCTGTTTTATGCAAAATTAGTGTTTGTGTACACGTATACGGACGATAAGATGCGTCGCGAGTACTGCAATTCATACGAAATCATTGATAGCAAAGGTCAAGGCACTCTGCTCGTCACCAATATAACAATCGCGTGTAAAACACGACATTATAATGTGCCCCGACATTGAAGCTACCTGATATGACGTCCACGACCGATGACCTCAGATGTTAAGTCCCTTAGTGCTCAGAGCCATTTGAACCATTTGACGTCCACGAAGATGCTAGAAGCACTAATGCGGAAAAATCCGTTTCTCGACTCTCCATATTCGGAGCGGGACATCAAAGGAATATATTATTTGAAACTGCCTTTCACCTATCAAGAGGCCTCGGTAGAGCGTTGCCAGGAAGATGTTGTCACGTTCCGTCATCTGTCGCAAGAGGCTGCTGTGGTGATTCACCATCGCACGGAAACCGAAGGCAAAAAATAAAACGGACAGAATAACACTTAGTCGTGCGGAAACAACGGGCGGCGGGATTACTCAAAATACAATAACAACAACAACAATGGTAAACACATAACAACGGTGGTTACCACAGTAGTCAGCAAGACGACAGGAATTGGCGCGACTAGGCACAAAGTTCATAACCGAACAAAGAAACGAACAGCCAGCGCTTCATTGAACGGAATGGCGAGCTCGTCGAATTTGCGGGGTCCTAACTCGACCCCGCATTCTGACAACGCCAAAAACGGCAGTTGACGGGAAAGACGTGCGAGATCATCCCGTAATTCGCGACACAACAAACAAGAACAAGAGTCAGCGAGTCGCATCGGCTGTGAGGAAATACGGGATGTGCTCGCGGATTAGGAGGACAAGGACAGTAATCCTGCCGTTCACCCCGTCATCGCCTGTGGCGGCGCTCGGCGCCGGCGACCGCTGCTGGCCTCTCGCCTGTGATGGCCTTGCAAAAAAGTTGTTGAAGCTATTACAATTGTAGCTATTAAGTTGTCCATCTCTGTTTCCGTACGAATATAACGGCAACATTATGACAGGTAAGCCTCATTACAAGACGTATCTAAGGTGTACACCTATGCGGCAGCGCGCCAAGCGTACAAGTTTTGGCCTGCAGACTGGTTCTGCTAGGCCTATTGAAAGGGTCCTGTAGCCACCTTTCATTAGTCCGGTAGCCCATTTTCACTAGTATTTCTCTTTCCTTCCTTGTTTCTCTTTTCTCTTTACTCTCATAGTGGCGTGATTGAATGAATGTGGTTGTGTGTCACGTTGCTAGACGGTGGCGTAGTCTGCTGCAGAAAGTCTGCAATAGTCATACAGATTCAGCAGCAGTTGTACAAAATAGCCAACTTTGGTAGTGGTCAAGTAGGCAAAGAGGTTTTCGCTACTTGTGAGAAATCCACCTGCGTTAGGTTGGTGGCGGAAATGGCATCTTTTGGTTTTCCGGGCCACGCGGAGCGTGGAAGAGGCTGGAGAAGAAGCGGGAGGCAGTCTGCCGCCAGTACGGGAAGCGTCCACAGCTGTACTCCCGTCGAAGAAGGGTGAGTTAGACTGACCGCGTGGCGCGTTGTTACTGTTAGCTTTTGGTCTCGCTTTTTAACTCTGAAAGATTGCTTTGCCTTGTCGCAGCAAGGAATGCAAAACTTTGGCAGATTTTACTTTCAGTAAATTTCTATAGCAGACTTGGATCCACCGGAAGAGCGCCACACAAAGGTGTCGATAAGAAGTGAGCACTCGCTTCTGTATGAATGTCTGTTTGCCTTCAGCTGTGCCTGTATAAGCTTTCACCTTTCTAAATATTTATAGCTTTGCCTTCTCAAATGGCTCTGAGCACTATGGGACTCAACTGCTGTGGTCATAAGTCCCCTAGAACTTAGAACTACTTAAACCTAACTAACCTAAGGACATCACACACATCCATGCCCGAGGCAGGATTCGAACCTGCGACCGTAGCGGTCGTGCGGTTCCAGACTGTAGTGCCTTTAACCGCTCGGCCACTCCGGCCGGCGCTTTGCCTTCTCGTACATTTTCCTTGCTTTATGTGTCTTTCGTCCGTGGGGAGCCAACCACGTGGTAGAACATTATAGTTGTTGGGCTACCGGCACACTAACTGTCCGATCTCATGTTTGTCTTAAATAATGTTAACTGTTCATGACTGTGTGATGTGATAGTTGCCATTTGGGCACTATACCTAGAAATTGTGTCTCCACAAACCACGTGGGCACGCGGGTGTACCGCGAAACGTGTACCGTTTCACGAGTTATTGCAGTCAGTTGTCAGGCAACAACAGTTGTATGAATGATTCACACCAATGATTTTAGGTGTAGATTATAGCGGTGAACGTATCGACGCTTTTCTTCAATGTTATCAGGAATTGTGTACATACCTCACATCCATGTCTTACAAATAAATGATGTGAACCACAATTTTCTCTTGTATTCCGAGGTAACGTTTTTGCACCTAAGCCACTCACCTCGTAGCTTTCCTGTTAGCACATCCAACGCGTTTCCTTACGAACAGGTCCAGTGATTAGTTTCCCTATATTTTAAAACAAATGCCTTAGATTAAGTCTTATTTTCAGGTGTGTTGCTGGAAGCTGATCTTCTGCACAGTGTTCTTGCATGTGCTATTTTATTTTAAATGGTTGATTCTCGTGAACAGTGCACGGGAAATACTATTAATTACGTCGCATGCTCTGTGAGCGATATCACGACGTGCGTATTTTTTTGAGTTTTTGGTCTGTGATCAAATTAATTTATTTTCCGACTCTGCCAAACCTTTGATTAGTTGTATGGTTAGAGTCGGTGGCGACCCTAATCTTCACACGTTAATTTCAAAAGCAATAAGTATTTACATTCCCAATAATAACGTAATAGCCCGTAGAAACAGGTTAGTTAGACTATTACATTACACGATTCCCGCGTGATATACCTGTCGCGAATCAGCGCATGCGCACTAGAGCACAGTAACCCATGGAACTGAAGGAGACTTGTTTTGTTGTAAAGTCGTTCTCACACAGGCTAAAAATGTTGTAAAATAAATTATTAAATTATATACTAAGAGAGGAAGCTGATCGCCATATTAAAGAAAGGTGCATGTTAAACGGAAAGTACACTTAACTTTTCTTTATAGGCCGGCCGCGGTGGTCTCGCGGTTAAGGCGCTCAGTCCGGAACCGCGCGACTGCTACGGTCGCAGGTTCGAATTCTGCCTCGGGCATGGATGTGTGTTGTCCTTAGGTTAGTTAGGCTTAAGTAGTTCAAAGTTCTAGGGGACCGAGGACCACAGAAGTTAAGTCCCATAGTGCTCAGAGCCATTTGAACCATTTTTTTTCTTTAAATCATATTCACAGCCTGCTTGGTATGCACAGTTTTTCCGAACTGATACTTCGATCCGACAACAAGCAAATGCAACAGTGTTCTGAGGAAGAGACAATACGGGCGGGAGCATTGTCTTGGCCAATAATCAGTTCTATCTCTGAAATCAGTTCTACCAACTGACACGTCATTCTTTTTTCAAGTTATTGAACTGATACAAGTGAACAAGTCTTTTATCTCTGAAGGTGTGGTTGTACCAATTTCAGCAATTCATACTAAAGGGACCCAGTCCTACGGTAAGTCAGCATACAAATACATTTCATAGCGTATTTATTTGGCTGCTATCATACATGACAGAATGAAAAAAAAATTCTGCCATGTATGATAATCGCACAGCGTATTCGCTATCTATGAGGTTCATTCAAATGAAACCTGGTCAGTGAGTCTACCTTTGCCTTACACGTAAGGTGGCACCACGTAACTTCGGGTATGGTGGCGCCATCTATTGATGCGTACCGTTTGACGTTGCATAGAGCCAGTGTGGTTTCACGTCGAAGAGAAGGTGGTCACACACCTTATCGTCCACTACCGAACAGGCGAGTAAGCAGGAACAACGAGGAATGATTCGCTTTTTGGCGGCGGAGGGAGTTGGAGGCCGTGAATTGTACCGACGCATGAAGGCTGTGTACGGTGAGTACACTCAGAGTCTTTCAAGTGTTGTGGAATGGCGCAAACGATTCCTTGAGCGGCGCGCGTCACTGGAAGACGATGCTCGTCCTGGATAGGCTCATCGTGTCATCACACTGGAAATGGTTGCGGAAGTGAATGCTTTAGTCTTGGACAACCTGAGAATCACTGTGGACGAGATCCATCGGATGCTGGGTATTAGCGTGGGCACTGCCCGATCCATAATGTAACAATAGCTGACCTTCCGAAAAATCTGTGCGCATTGGGTTCCTCACCAACTGACCGCCGATACGTTGTCACAGGTGCCGACTCCATGGGGCCTGAGGGGGCCCGAGCCACCTCGAACATTCGTTTGGGCGGCTTTTGTAAAATTACAAAATTATGTTGGAATTTTTTATTTTCCTTGTTAGACATTAGTTACCTTTTAAAATACATTTAGTAATTAGTTGAAACAAATAATTATTATGGTAGTAAGCAGGTTAACTGGAAACGAGTGGTGTGAATCATGATAGTGTTCCGGTGCTGCAGGCACACTTACAATTTGGCCCGGTGCGCGAACCTTTGGGTAAGGCCCGGCGCCGGCGGGCCAGCGCTGCGGCCCTGGCGACATCCAAAGGACTGCAGCAGAAGCTCCTGGAAGCCTCCGCTTCACGTTGCCTTGACGCTTTGAGACATTACGACGCTGCGGCTATATAAAGCCCACCCTGCTGTCGCAGTCATTCAGTTTGGATGGTTTCGTTCAGTGCACGCTGCAGACGTGTTTAGTGTTCCGACTTCAGTGACTAGTGGACTCTTTTATATGACTATATTTTATTCGGTTACTTTAGTCTCTTAGTGTATTGTGAATTAAGTTTGCAATGGATAAATTTGTTACCAAAAAGGCGCGCTTGGAAGTTGATGATGCTGCAAGTCAACCTCCAACAATTATTGTGTCGTCAATTGCTTCGTCGTCTTCTGCTGAGAACCGTTCACAGGCGAAACCTGGACAATATGGTAAGGGAAGATCATTTCAGAAGTCTTCGTTGATCAAGAATACATGGCTAGAATACGAAGCATCTACCGAAAGGTTTTTGAAAAGCCTACAAAGAGGCAGATACTAAAAACCTATTACAATTTTCTTCAAAAAATAAGATCCATTTACTTCCGTAGGGTTTTCTAACTGGGAAAAGGATTTGGAAAAATTCCGTCTTCATGAAAATACGTTTACGTATAAAGAAGAAGTTATGAAACTAAATTCTATCACTAACGGAAGTGTGGGCACCCAACTGAATGAACAGTTAGTGATATGAAGAAAGGCCGTTTAGCTCTTGAGACAATTTTTACTACCGTGCGATTTCTATGCCGACAGGGACTAGCAATTAGAGGGCACGAAGATGTAAACTCATTTTTTTTTTCAATTGTAGGAACTCTCAAAGAATGACTTATCTGAGTTTAAAGTTTGGTTTGGGCGTTCGGGGTATAAGTGGACGTCCCACGATATTCAAAACGAGGTCATTGATCTATTAGGAAAGTCTGTGTGGAGAAAGGTATTGGCTTCAATCAAGAAGACTGAATATTTATATATTATGGTCGACGAAACAAGCGATTTTTCGATTCACGGACGAGTGTCATCTTGTATTTGTACTATCGATGATTCCTTATTCATCAACGAAGATTTTATTGGCTTATACGAGACCCCCAACACTCAATCACAAACTCTGTTTAGTATTTTAAAAGACGTTTTTGCTCGTCTTGATTTGTCAATGGATAACTTAAGAGGACAGTGCTCTATGATGCTGCCTCGAAGTTCAAAGGACAAAAAAAGTTAGTTGTAGACAGTCCTCGCCATCTTACGTTTATGAGGGATATTATAGCTTTAGCCAAGGACTTAACAAACACCGTAAGGGAATCCAATAAAAGGATGGGACTTTTCAGAAGCATATGCTATGAGAGCGCCAACGACCAAGCTGGTCTACGACCTCTTTGCCCGACTCGATGGCCTATGCGAGTTGCTAGTATCTTAAGAATACTGTGAAACTTTGGAAAACTTCTAGAGTTTTTTGAAACATTTTCTGCAGAGGACAAAACAGAGGCAGGTTACAAATGTGCAGGCTACCTGAGTCAACGTTACAATTCAAGAATTATTTCTTTTTACGTCTTTATTGCCATGCAATGAACCCAGCAGAGGATGTCAATGAAAACATTCAATGCCCTCATCTAAGTGTTGCTGATCTGGAAAAAATATATGAGAGCTTGATTTGTATATTGAATGGAAGGCGTGATAGTTTTGAACACTTTTGCGAATTGTGTTTAAAAGAAAAATCTTCACAAGTTAATGATCCTTCGCTTCCTCGGAATGGAAGTATACCAAAGAAGTATGAAAACAACGAAGCCAGCTCGCTGCACACTTTCAAAACCCCAAAGGAATGCTACAAAGCTATTTACATTGCAGTTTGTGAAACGGTGCAATCTTGCATTACTGAGTGGTTTGCTTCAACTGGACTCACACAGGTCACTGCAGTTGAACAAGAGTGCTTGCTTTTAGTAAAGAGAAGTGAAACAAATTTGGAAAAATAAAATGAGTTTTTCAAAAATGACCTAGACACTGAGAGTCTACGCCTACACCTGAATGTGTTAGCCGTAATCGCTAATAAAAAACAACTGGTCTTAAAAAACATGCGTGATGTAAGAACGTACATTACACAAGAGCCTGCAGTTGGAGAAATGTTATATGAAGTAGTGAAGAGCATTAAGCTTCTGCAAGTAGTTACAATCACAACAGCAACAGCTGAACGGTCATTTAGCACCCTTAGACGACTGAAGTCATATCTCCAATCAACAATGGGACAGAAGCGGTTGAACAACTTGGCTGTTCTTCATGCCCACCGAGATGTTTTGGATGAAATGGATATCCGTCCAGTCATGAACGAATCCATATTCAGTAATCCAGTCTTTCTAAGGACACTCTAGCCCTAATAATGGTATTTAGAGCAAAATTAAACAATCTTTATAAAATAGAGAATTAAATACATACATGTTGCTGGTATGGAGAATCACCATCAGTGCTCATCGTTATCAAGCCGCTTTACAGAACCTTAGACAAGCCGTGGTCTAGGTGCCGGCACGGTAGCTCAGCGTGTTCGGTCAGAGGGTTAGCTGCCCTCTGTAATAAAAAAAACTGAGTGAATGGATCAATAACGAACTTCAAAGGGCGTCTGGGGAAGTCCGCCACGAACAATTGCAACGAACCATAACAAAAAAAAAGGGGGTAGCGTCTTTGATTCATAATCAAAACGTCTTCGGTCCCGGGTTCGATCCCCGCCACTGCCTAAATTTTGATAAATAATCAGCATTGGCGGCCGAAGAATTCCGGCATAAGAAGTCAGCCTCATTCTGCCAACGGCCTTGTCAAAGAGGGCGGAGGAGAGGATAGAGGTTCAGGGCACTCTCTTGTCCTAGGGGTGGGAAATTGCCCCTAAAGGCAGAAGAATCAGCAATGATCAACGACATGAGGATGCAGAAGGCAATGGAAACCACTGCATTAAAGATACGTAACGTGAATCCACAGGACATGTGGCCGGTAATTGAAGAAGTGTCATGATGATCTCTCCATTGGCAAAAGATTCCGGAATAGTCCCCCATTCAGATCTCCGGGAGGGGACTGCCAAGGGGGAGGTTACCATGAGAAAAAGATTCAATAATCTCCGAAAGGATAACGTTCTACGAGTCGGGGCGTGGAATGTCAAAAGCTTGAACGTGGTAGGGAAACTAGAAAATCTGAAAAGGGAAATGCAAAGGCTCAATCTAGATATAGTAGGGGTCAGTGAAGTGAAGTGGAAGGAAGACAAGGATTTCTGGTCAGATGAGTATCGGGTAATATCAACAGCAGCAGAAAATGGTATAACAGGTGTAGGATTCGTTATGAATAGGAAGGTAGGGCAGAGGGTGTGTTACTGTGAATAGTTCAGTGACCGGGTTGTTCTAATCAGAATCGACAGCAGACCAACACCGACAACGATAGTTCAGGTATACATGCCGACGTTGCAAGCTGAAGATGAACAGATAGAGAAAGTGTATGAGGATATTGAAAGGATAATGCAGTATGTAAAGGGGGACGAAAATCTAATAGTCATGGGCGACTGGAATGCAGTTGTAGGGGAAGGAGTAGAAGAAAAGGTTACAGGAGAATATGGGCTTGGGACAAGGAATGAAAGAGGAGAAAGACTAATGGAGTTCTGTAAGAAGTTTCAGCTAGTAATAGCGAATACCCTGTTCAAGAATCGCAAGAGGAGGAGGTATACATGGAAAAGGCCGGGAGATACGGGAAGATTTCAATTAGATTACATCATGGTCAGACAGAGATTCCGAAATCAGATACTGGATTGTAAGGCGTACCCATGAGCAGATATAGACTCAGATCACAATATAGTAGTGATGAAGAGTAGGCTGAAGTTAAAGACATTAGTCAGGAAGAATCAATACGCAAAGAAGTGGGATACGGAAGTACTAAGGAATGACGAGATACGTTTGAAGTTCTCTAACGCTATAGATACAGCAATAAGGAATAGCGCAGTAGGCAGTACAGTTGAAGAGGAATGGACATCTCTAAAAAGGGCCATCACAGAAGTTGGGAAGGAAAACGTAGGTACAAAGAAGGTAGCTGCGAAGAAACCATGGGTAACAGAAGAAATACTTCAGTTGATTGATGAAAGGAGGAAGTACAAACATGTTCCGGGAAAATCAGGAATACAGAAATACAAGTCGCTGAGGAATGAAATAAATAGGAAGTGCAGGGAAGCTAAGACGAAATGGCTGCAGTAAAAATGTGAAGACATCGAAAAAGATATAATTGTAGGAAGGACAGACTCAGCATACAGGAAAGTCAAAACAACCTTTGGTGACATTAAAAGCAACGGTGGTAACATTAAGAGTGCAACGGGAATTCCACTGTTAAATGCAGAGGAGAGAGCAGATAGGTGGAAAGGTTCAAATGGCTCTGAGCACTATGGGACTCAACATCTTAGGTCATAAGTCCCCTAGAACGTAGAACTACTTAAACCTAACTAACCTAAGGACATCACACACACCCATGCCCGAGGCAGGATTCGAAGTTGCGACCGTAGCAGTCCCGCGGTTCCGGACTGCAGCGCCAGAACCGCTAGACCACCGCGGCCGGCTAGGTGGAAAGAATACATTGAAAGCCTCTATGAGGGTGAAGATTTGTCTGATGTGATAGAAGAAGAAACAGGAGTCGATTTAGAAGGGATAGGGGATCCAGTATTAGAATCGGAATTTAAAAGAGCTTTGGAGGACTTACGGTCAAATAAGGCAGAAGGGATAGATAACATTCCATCAGAATTTCTAAAATCATTGTGGGAAGTGGCAACAAAATGACTATTCACGTTGGTGTGTAGAATATATGAGTCTGGCGATATACCATCTGACTTTAGGAAAAGCATCATCCACACAATTCCGAAGACGGCAAGAGCTGACAAGTGCGACAATTATCGCACAATCAGCTTAACAGCTCATGCATCGAAGCTGCTTACAAGAATAATATACAGAAGAATGGAAAAGAAAATTGAGAATGCGCTAGGTGACGATCAGTTTGGCTTTAGGAAAAGTAAAGGGACGAGAGAGGCAATTCTGACGTTACGGCTAATAATGGAAGCAAGGCTAAAGAAAAATTAAGACACTTTCACAGGATTTGTCGACCTGGAAAAAGCGTTCGACAATATAAAATGGTGCAAGCTGTTCGAGATTCTGAAAAAAGTAGGGGTAAGCTATAGGGAGAGACGGGTCATATACAATATGTACAACAACCAAGGGAATAATAAGAGTGGACGATCAAGAACGAAGGGTGTAAGACAAGGCTGTAGCCTTTTGCCCCTACTCTTCACTCTGTACATCGAGGAAGCAATGATGGAAATAAAAGAAAGGTTCAGGAGTGGAATTAAAATACAAGGTGAAAGGATATCAATGATACGATTCGGTGATGACATTGCTATCCTGAGTGAAAGTGAAGAAGAATTAAATGATCTGCTGAACGGAATGAACAGTCTAATGAGTACACAGTATTGTTTGAGAGTAAATCGGAGAAAGAAGAAGGTAATGAGAAGTAGCAGAAATGAGAACAGCGAGAAACTTAACATCAGGATTGATGGTCACGAAGTCAATGAAGTAAAGAAATTCTGCTACCTAGGCAGTAAATTAACCAATGACGGACGGAGCAAGGAGGACATCAAAAGCAGATTCGCTATGGCAAAAAAGGCATTTCTGGCCAAGAGAAGTCTACTAATATCAAATATCGGCCTTAACTTGAGGAAGAAATTTCTGAGGATGTACGTCTGGAGTACAGCATTGTATGGTAGTGAAACATGGACTGTGGGAAAACCGGAACAGAAGAGAATCGACGCATTTGAGATGTGGTGCTACAGACGAATGTTGAAAATTAGGTGGACTGATAAGGTAAGGAATGAGGAGGTTCTACGCAGAATCGGAGAGGAAAGGAATATGTGGAAAACACTGATAAGGAGAAGGGACAGGATGATAGGACATCTGCTAAGACATGAGGGAATGACTTCCATGGTACTAGAGGGAGCGGTAGAGGGCAAAAACCTCATAGGAAGACAGAGATTGGAATACGTCAAGCAAATAATTGAGGACGTAGGTTGCAAGTGCTACTCTGAGATGAAGAGGTTAGCACAGGAAAGGGATTCGTGGTGGGCCGCATCAAACCAGTCAGTAGACTGATGACCAAAAAAAAAAAAACGAGCCACCAAGTCGAAACGCCGAGGCATGTTGTCCAATGGCGTTATCCTCCTGCATAATAATGCGCGCCCCACACGGCCAATGCGGTGAAGACGCAGCAGTTTCGGTGGGAAACACTGGAACATCCACCGTACAGTCCCGACCTTACACCGTGTGGCTTTCATGTGTTTCGACCTCTAAAACAAGCTATTTGCAGATATAGATTCGCAACGGACGACGAAGTGTGCGACTGGGTCCAGGGCTGGATGCAACAGCAGCCCACTAAATACTTCAAGCGTAGAGTCGACCGGCTACTGTCTCCAAGAGATAAATGTGCCAACAGTTTTGGCGACTATTTTTGAATATTTGAACTGTGTACAACTACATTTCTGAGTTAATAAATCCGTTACCGCTACTTTACACTTGTGACCCTTATACTATTACACTGAGTACTTTAAGTACCCTACTGTACTTATCAGCGTACTTAGTACAAACTATTTTTTAGATCATCGTGTCTAGAGGACCCTAAAGAGACAGACGCATAGGGAGAAAATGGGAATCTGGTGCATCGAAAAGAAAAAAAAAAGAGAGCTCTTATCCAAGTGTTTTTAGTTTCTGCAACAGAGTCAGCTTCAGGGTCGAATGAATCCGTTACCCTTTCTGATACAGCACCAGAGTTGGGTGAAACTGCTGTGATCCGAGATTTTGAGCAATAAAGACTTCAAAAGCGATAATCAAGAGCAAACCGTTCATATAAGAGAGTCATTTATAGAATTAGATCCGGGAAAGTGGGTATTTGGATATGCAGTATCATGATTTAATTCAAAATTGTCCCCAACAAAACCTATAGAAACCTGAAGAAAGATACCCGAAAGATGCAAGTAAAAGACATTTTACTACAAAATTGAGTAACGATGAAAAGCAACATCGCAGATGGTTAGTTTACTCGTAGACAGAGATGGTAAAAGAAGGACGTTGTGACTAGAAAGATCTGAGCAGGATATTGCAAAGGCATGAACAAAGTCAAGGACACATGGAGTGCACGATTAGATGGATGGAATTCTGTAAAGGAAGCAAAAATGGAAAAACAACAGGTAAGGAAAACGAGAGACTGATCAGGGAATCACAAAAGTATTGATAACTTGTTCGAAAGATTGATCGACATTATAAAATACTTAGTCTCACACAATCTGGCATTTCGAGGGCATCGCGAATCCCTTAACCTGAACGATAGCGGAAACAGTGAAATATTTTATAGACCTATTTAAACTGTAATCTAAATATGATGCTAAAAGAGCACTTGCAACGTATTAACGAAAAGAAACTTGGTCAGCATTACCTGAGCACGACATACAAAATGAATTAATTACATTAATCTCTAAATCTGTTATCAAAGAAATTATAAACAGAGTCAAACAAGCAAACTATTATGCCTTCATTCTCGATTGTACCAGGGATTCGAGCCGCGTGGAACAAATGTAAATAATATTAAGATTTAGGATTTCCTCAACTACAGAGATAGAGGAACATTTCGTTGGGTTTATTGCTGTCGCAGAAACAACGGGAGAGTATTTAAAAAGTGCCATTTATAAGAAACTAGGAAATAATGGCCTAGACATCCAAAACTGTCGAGGACAGTGATATGACAATGGTGCCAATATGGTTGGAGTTAGAAAAAGCGTTCTAACAGTGTTAGAAGAAGAATACTGAGCACTAATCCACAAGCTTTGTTCATGCCGTGCGGATGCCATCGTTGCAAGTTCCTTTTCCTAGATGCCGCCAACACTTCGACAACAGATAAAACGTTTTTCGGTTTTATCAGTAAAGTTTACGTGCTTTTTACAAAATCAAACAAGCGTTGGGATCTTATAAAAACTAAACTGAAATTGATATTGAAACCGCTGTTTGAAACACGATGGGAAAGTAGAATCGAAGATGTAAAATCAATATTTATGCAATTTTATGATGTCATCGAAAGTGTGAGTGACCTGAAAAATAGAACTAATGACTGCGAAAGTCTTAGCGACTGTGAATCAGTCTTGAAGTAAATCTTAACTTTTGAGTTGTAACACCCCACCCGTCACTTATCTGGTTTTGGTGTGTGTTCACCCCTGGTAATTGTCTAACAGATCAACAGAGAGTGCAAAACTGCCGCAGTGTCGGATAACGCAAAGAAAGTAATAAGGCCCTGTGACTCCTGATTGAACTGCGGCGGCAGTGTTGACATTAATTGATTCAGAATTGATCCCTTTTAATTAAAAAGGGGTGGACATTGATGTTACATTCAGCTATTGAACACCAGATGCAAATGTTGAACATAAAATTAATTTAGAAAGTGACTTGGGATTTCAACTACTTGATTGAAAACAGATGCAGTCGATTAGCACAGATTTATTTTGACTCACGACCTTCAATCATCACATTACATGACTCTCCTAACAGGCAGTGGTAATAAATTGCGTTTGCGTGGAGTAAAGCGCGATAAATCAAATATAATTCCTATCGACTGACCCAGGCGTAATGCGAAATGCGAGAAGAATTCTGCAATACACGGCCCATGAAACCCTCGTGCAAACTTTGCCGATGTGATCCAACAAATTAATCAGTGGCCAGAGCGGGCGCAATATCACCGAATTCAGCGTGGCGGAGCGGCGTTGTTGTGTGGACGTCAACCGACCTCATGGTGCTGCAAGGCTGCGCTCGTCTATTCACTCCTAGCTACCTTGCTCAGTACATAGCTGAACCAAAACTTCCTATCCCCAAGCTCAATCGTTCCCTTTGCTAAGTCCTAAACTGCAGAGATGCTCACTCTTTCTCAGGCAAGCTGAGTCAAGAACGCCACGTCCGCAGTGTAGGCAAGCTGGGAACGGAAGACCTCTATGGAGATTTCTCACAGTCCGCTCTTCACCTCAGTTTCCTCTCCAGCAAAATCACTTACGCCAATTGCAGCGCAAGTCGCGTTAATTATGCGTCGCTTCCCAGCACCAACCAATGCCTGCTCTGGGAAGTGAACAAATTCCCACAAAATTTCCCTTCCTCTCAATTTCTGTTATTTAGCTCCTCCCAGGCCACCCAGCAAGGTTAGCGTCTGCACAAACACCAATTTTTCCGGAATTCTGACTCCCAGGAGAGTACTTCAAATTCCTCGGTCCTACGTTCCCATCAGAGGCCACCATATTTCATTCTGTCGCTCTTCACCTGATTTACTTCAGACTCTGTGGACCATGAATTCATCGTGAAGTTGCTATAGTCACGAACACGCATATTTTGACCTCTGTTGACCGCTCTACCGTGGCTTTCCGCAGCTTTCGCGCATGTTTCACTGAAAACAGGACGACAGACATTTATCAACAGACGTAAAAGTTCTCCATCTGCTTCCGAGTACACCAGCATGGGGTCGGGGTCAACCACCCACTCACTGTCACTCATCTTAAGGCGGCTGGAGGCCGCACCCCGTTACCGCTTCCTCAGAGCTAGAGCCGCCCTAAGCTGCCTATTGTCACTTCCCTTCGCCGCTCCCCAGCCGCGCACCGCGGTCATTTCTGGGTACTTCCCTGGGATAAACTAGCCTCCAGTAAATCGATGCGTTGTCACAAAGTTTTCATGTCATGTGAATTACTTTAAAACCATCACCCGACAATGATTATTCCAATATGTTCATACTATACGATCTACAAGATACATTGTGGCTTGTCAGTCATTTTGTTCAGCCCTATTGTTTGCTCAACATGAATTAGGTGATCTTTAATGACTTCATGTAAAGGGCATGGTTCTTGCCATGTTACAGAGTTTATTGTTGCAATACACATATGGTATGAGATTTTACTATGTGTCAACAATATAAGTAAACTATGGCAATCGGTTCAAATGAACTTGAAAGTTGCTATTGATGAATGGATTCAAAAATTCCATAACACAGGATTTGAAACAAGCGTTGCTGAAGCTTGGTTTGTAGAAAAAGGTAGTTACGAAATTAAGTCTCAGATTAAAAAAAAAAGCACAGAGAAAACGAATGTTATGTTATGAACAAACTGATGAGCCAATATAATCTGGTGAAATGCAGTACAGAGTTAGCTTTTTTATCATAATGATAGACATTAGAAAGAAGGTTAGCGTTGGCCATAATATTGATGGTTTATTGACAGAAAAATCGGGTTTCAATCACATAGTGATCATCTTCAGTGCTGTGGTGTACAAATTAAACTCATAGGCTCTGGTATCAAGTTATTATCAGTAACCAAATCTATTAAACGATCACCAAAGCTTAGAGTTATTGTGATCGTTTCATAGCTTTGGTTACTGATAATAACTTGACACTAGTGCCTATGAGTGCCTTTGTACACGACTGCACTGAAGATGATCACTATGTAACTGAATATTGATTTTGCTGTCGATAAACCATCAATATTACGGCCAACGCTGACCTTTCTAATTTCACGTATATGGTCGTTGTGCACACAGCACTTAATGGAGTCGCCAATCAATAATGATAGACGCTATAATAGTCGACAATGAATGCCGATTCAAAGCGCTGAACGAATATTTCGAAGGATTTGGTTTTATTTACGATTGAATTATTTGAAATAGTTATCCAAGGATGGCATTCACAAACATTGTAATGATTTAAGTAGAATACTCTGAGAAGGCGAAAACAGCGACATACAGGCTTTTGAACTTTATGAGATACTACAACTTTTAAAATCCAAACTACAGGACTCAATCAAAGACAACAACTTACTCAGTATAAATTAGAAAATAATTTGGAAGAGGTATATCGAAATCTTTACGTAACAATCAGAATAAAAAAATGGTTCAAATGGCTCTGAGCACTATGGGACTCAACTGCTGTGGTCATCAGTCCCCTAGAACTTAGAACTACTTAAACCTAACTAACCTAAGGACAGCACACAACACCCAGCCATCACGAGGCAGAGAAAATCCCTGACCCCGCCGGGAATCGAACCCGGGAACCCGGGCTTGGGAAGCGAGAACGCTACCGCACGACCACGAGATGCGGGCACAATCACAATAATGCTCACAGTTTCGGTCAGCACAGATTCTGCCGAGAGAAGAAATGATTCAGACACGATGTGCCAAGAAAGACTATCTGCATTGTGAACTGAAGCGGAAACAGCTGCTGGTATTAACTACGACGCAATCACACAAAAATTCAGTGAGGCGAAAAGCCGGAAGTTTAGTTTATTTTAATGTGTACCTGTTTAATGTCGTTTTTATCATTGCAGTAATCCTTGTATATTATAATAATAAAATTTGTGTAAAATTATTATCGACGTACATTCAGCTCATTCAACTTAACATTTTCTTTCTGAATGGAAAGCAAAAGGAGCCTCGCAAAGCTGATTTATCACCGACGTTCAGTTTCCGACCACCGCCGCCACTCATAGCCGGCTCTGCTCAGGTACGTGCTGTAGTGGACAGCCGCAGCCATGCCACTGCCATCTCAGAAAGCGATTTTCAGCTGTGTAGCACGGACAAAGCTTGGCCCTTGGCCATGAAAAAGGCACGCGTCAAAGGTGCGGAATGACTACCGAAGAGGGGCCTGCAAACTCGTCTACAATTCCCTCTGCCAGCGGCATCAACTGGAAGCAAATTTCCTACTGGTGCCTAATCTCTCATTGCAAATGGTCATAGGAGTGAACTTCCTACGTGACCACCTGGCGCTGACAGACATTGGCAGAGGTACTGCTACTATAAGAAAAGAGCGCGAAATCACAACACGATTCGAAGATTAAAGCACAACTGTCCACAAACAGCACAAAATTGTGCTACAGGAATGACGTATCTGAATTGACACCAAAGCCTTCCGAGCAGTCAAGCAACGACGATAGTGATCAGACGGAACGAGCGAGTCATACGCCAGGTAACCGAGCAAAACGTGAACACACCACAGCACACGCACGAACGGGACGGGAACAGGTGCACACCATCGTACAGGACAATGATGAAGGCTTCTTGGCTAAAACGGGCACTATTAAAAACTTCTCGTACATATTCGAGGTCAGACCACACAACACATGCTCCGTGGCACAGTACGTCATTCTGCACGTGTACCAGGATGAAGTGGAAAATTAAATTGCACGTATCTTAGCCGACGGAGTTACTGAACTCGCCCGTTCCGCCTACATCAATCCAACACATAAAAGCCGTGTAGAAAAAGGACAGTTCTATCGGGCTGGTGCTAGATCCACGTAAGATAAACACAATTATTGACACCGAGGTTGATAGACCAGAACGACTTGAGTAGCTGCTGCAGAACTTCCATGGTCGATATTTACATCTATCGACCTACGCTACAGCTTCTGGCAAATAGAGCACCATCTGGTATGCAGGAAATATACAGCCATTTATTGCTACAAAATACGTTCACCACCTTTTGATACTTGAAAGGTCATGGGAAGGTCATAACTTTGTGCGCCAAGAACTACTCCGGTCGTTCACACAGCACGGCGTCTCCATGAAGACTGAAAAGTCATGTTTCGGTGCTACATCAGTGCACTTCCTGGGGCACGTAATTACTAGGGACAGAATTTCTCCCGATCCCCACAAGATCGCAGCTATTGCGCAATTATCGCGTCCCACAATCAACTGCAGTAGCTGCGTGTCTTCTTCTTCTTTTTTTTTTTTTTTTGATGCGGCCCGCCACGAATTCCTTTCCTATGCTAACCTCTTCATCTCAGAGTAGCACTTGCAACCTACGTCCTCAATTATTTGCTTGACGTATTCCAATCTCTGTCTTCCTCTACAGTTTTTGCCCTCTACAGCTCCCTCTAGCACCATGGAAGTCATTCCCTCATGTCTTAGCAGATGTCCTATCATCCTATCCCTTCTCCTTATCAGTGTTTTCCACATATTCCTTTCCTCGCTGATTCTGCGTACAACCTCCTCATTCCTTACCTTGTCAGTCCACCTAATTTTCAACATTCGTCTATAGCACCATATCTCAAATGCTTCGATTCTCTTCTGTTCTGGTTTTCCCACAGTCCATGTTTCACTACCATACAATGCTATACTCCAGACGTACATCCTCAGAAATTTCTTCCTCATGTTAAGGCCGATATTTGATATTAGTAGACTTCTCTTGGCCAGAAATGCCTTTTTTGCCATAGCGAGTCTGCTTTTGATGTCCTCCTTGCTCCGTCCGTCATTGGTTAATTTACTGCCTAGGTAGCAGAATTCCTTAACTTCATTAACTTCATCACCATCAATCCTGATGTTAAGTTTCTCGCTGTTCTCATTTCTGCTACTTGTCATTACCTTCGCCTTTCTCCGATTTACTCTCAAACCATACCGTGTACTCATTAGACTGTTCATTCCGTTCAGCAGATCATTTAATTCTTCTTCACTTTCACTCAGGATAGCAATGTCATCAGCGAATCGTATCATTGACATCCTTTCACCTTGTATTTTAATTCCACTCCTGAACCTTTCTTTCATTTCCATCATTGCTTCCTCTATGTACAGATTAAAGAGTAGGGGCGAAAGGCTACAGCCTTGTCTTACACCCTTCTTAATACGAGCACTTCGTTCTTGATCGTCCACTCTTATTATTCCCTCTTGGTTGTTGTACATATTGTATATGACCCGTCTCTCCCTATAGCTTACCCCTACTTTTTTCAGAATCTCGAACAGCTTGCACCATTTTATATTGTCGAACGCTTTTTCCAGGTCGACAAATCCTATGAAAGTGTCTTGATTTTTCTTTAGCCTTGCTTCCATTATTAGCCGTAACGTCAGAATTGCCTCTCTCGTCCCTTTACTTTTCCTAAAGCCAAACTGATCGTCACCTAGAGCATTCTCAATTTTCTTATTCTTCTGTATATTATTCTCGTAAGCAGCTTCGATGCATGAGCTGTTAAGCTGATTGTGCGATAATTCTCGCACTTGTCAGCTCTTGCCGTCTTCGGAATTGTGTGGATGATGCTTTTCCGAAAGTCAGATGGTATGTTGCCAGACTCATATATTCTACACATCAACGTGAATAGTCGTTTTGTTGCCACTTCCCCCAGTGATTTTAGAAATTCTTATGGAATGTTATCTATCCCTTCTGCCTTATTGATCGTAAGTCCTCCAAAGCTCTTTTAAATTCCGATTCTAATACTGGATCCCCTATCTCTTCTAAATCGGCTCCTGTTTCTTCTTCTATCACATCAGACAAATTTTCACCCTCATAGAGGCTTTCAATGTATTCTTTCCACCTATCTGCTCTCTCCTCTGCATTTAACAGTGGAATTCCCGTTGCACTCTTTAATGTTACCACCGTGTCTTCTTAGGAATCGTAAATATTTTACAAAAAATTTCTGCACACTTCCTCCTTTGGCAACTGGCGCCTCAATACTCTCACGGGCAAGAATACCCGTGGCATTAGTCCAGGACGCAGAGAGCCAGTTTTCAGCGCTCCAAGAAGCGCTGATCAACGCGCTGAAACTTTCACAACCTAACCTGGCACACGACTTTTGTATCGTAACGGGTATCTCGTTAACGGGTCTAGGTGTTATATTTTTCTAGCAGTACGAAGAGGGTGGAGCGTTCGTCAGAAAGACATGTACTCACAAAATGTGAGCGCAACTACTCATTTACAGAGTTGGAGGCACTCGCCGTGGTCTGGGCTTTTCAAAAGCTCCGATACTTCCTTTACGGAAGGTGGACAATAGTGTACATAGACCACAAGGCGCTTGAGTTTTTGCTGACACATACAGATGTCTTTCCCGCTGGGTGCTACTATTACAAAAGTACTCCTTTCAAATTGTACATGCAGTGTAAAAGGGAGCGACGACATAATAGCAGACTCGCTGTCTCGGTCTTCGATAGGCTTCCAAGAAAGCACCGGAAATGACCTTCAAGGGGATAACTTTAGCCTCTACTACGTGAAGAATGTAGTGTATGAGAAATATGAAAGACATCCGCCATCAACAGTACGGCGATCCTATAATACAGCTTTTTTAACTTTTGGGAAGTGCTGTGAGTTTCGACGACTTCCCTTCGGCCTTAACATCTCATCAGCCGCACACATTCGTGATCTACGCAGTATTCTCGGCGAGTTTCTCCACTCGGCGAATTTCTCTAGGGGGGAGTTACAAACCAAAAGTACGAAGAGAAACGAAAGAAAAACGTGCGCCGGTCTTATCTATAGAGGAAAGGAACTCTATCCCACCGCGGGTGCATTGATGACGCGACATGGACACTGTGCATTCCCGATCAGCCAGTCGATCAAGTCATTTGGCACACCCATGTCAGCTTTGGCCGCTCTGGGGCAAGGAAGCGCTTCCTTAAGCTGAGAATCCTTGTTCGTTTCAAAGACATCGATAGGCGGATTAGACGCGTACTTCCAATATGCAAATCGCGCCGGAAATACAAACATATTACCAAGAGCCTGCAGGCAGTCCCAATAAACTCAAACACTTGGCTGTGGCAGACCCCATTGGACTACTCCCTCGCACAAAAAGAGGGTACTGCCACATACTGGTATATCTGGAGCTGACCTCAAAATTCGTCACTCTGACATCACTGAAACGGGCAACGGCATTAAGGGGAGGTTTACTATCTTTTGGTTCAAAAAATCTATTTTTTTTAAATTGCATTTTTGGATCCGTAAAAGTGTTTGGAATCCACTCCTGAAACAGTTTTTCCGAATTCAGAATGGAAATGTTTGTTATTCGCGGTTGAACAAAAAAATGCACCTGCCTGAAATCGGCCATTTTCGCGCACCAGTTTTTTTCTTTCGGAGGATGAGTTATTGTAGCGGTGCTTGGGAGGAAACACACAAAATTCAAATGAAAGCTTGAACGCGTGTGTTTGGAAGTTAGCCCCCAAGCATTTGATGATGATGATGATGATGTTTGGTTTGTGGGGCGCTCAACTGCGTGGTTATCAGCGCCCGTACAATTACCCAATCTTTTGCTCAGCCCAATTTCGCCACTTTCCTGGATGATGATGAAATGATGAGGACAACACAAACACCCAGTCATCTCGAGGCAGGTGAAAATCCCTGACCCCGCCGGGAATCGAACCCGGGACCCCGTGCTCGGGAAGCGAGAACGCTACCGCGAGACCACGAGCGGCGGACCCCAAGCATTTGCATTCTGGTGCGAAGACTGTGGAGACTGCTACTTTCCTGGCAGTGATCAGCTTCAACGAAGGGTATTCAGCAATTCTGAAGACCATGGCAACGATGGACGTCACCCTGGGACTCTATTCGACGCAGTTCGCCAAGCATTCGGACGACCACAGGATTGAAGCGGCCGAAAACCGCTTGTCACCGGCCGTACGAGCGCCTCTGGAGGAGCCCAGGATGGCCCAGATCGAGTAGAACGCCCTCTATGAGGAAGAGGAACGACTAGTTTATGGAACCGGAATAGCAGTTGAACTTAAGTTGCATAATATTACATTTTTCTCGAAACGACTTTTTTTTTATCGCGCGATATGGTAACTTCAAATCTGCTGAACCAATTGGCATGATTCTTTGTTTCCGACGAAGCTACCTAAACTGTCTAGGAGTTGTACCACTT
This sequence comes from Schistocerca cancellata, assembly GCF_023864275.1. Lineage (NCBI taxonomy): Eukaryota > Metazoa > Arthropoda > Insecta > Orthoptera > Acrididae > Schistocerca > Schistocerca cancellata. Next base: position 58,581,956 of record NC_064633.1, read on the forward strand.
TCACTCAACTACAAATATTTTTACATGGCCGGCGAAGTCAAAAAATCGATGGAAAAAACCCTATTATTTTTTAAAATGGCCGCCATTTTGTTTCCTATGGTCCAAATAACTAAAGCGAGGTATAATTCCTAAAGAGTCTTATATACTTCGCTAAAGTCAACCCAATTTTGATTTCAGACGAGCCGGCTGACCTGCGACATACCGCGCATGGAGGTCTACATCGAAATTTTGTTTCGTTCCGACAGCACTTTCGCCTTTGCTCTTCGACATTTCCGATCGAAAAATGCCAGCTTGTAGAGGAAATATCAATAAACATTTTGACCAAATTTGACATTGATATCTATAACACATCCCGAGAAAAAATTCTCAAAAAACATGCTTTTTCCGGGCCAAAGATAAAAAATCTCCCCTTACCCTTGTCAAAGCCGTTTCAACGGGACCTCTTGCCTCAAGTAGGTCATGTAGAAAAATTGTTTACAGATAGTGTTCCACAGTTCCGTTGCAACCTATGGAAGGAAACGTTGCTCAAACGCCAGTCTACATATCGTCAAATCACCCGAGTTCAGCCCCTTCTCAACTCAACGCGTTATGAAGGATCTGTAGAATCTGTGTCGAGCACACTGCGCAAAACAGCATGCTACCTGGGAAGTATTCCTCGCGGACTTCCAGTATATGGTTAATGAGACACCACATCGAGTTACCCGTCTCGCCCTTGTTTAGGTCCTCAGGAATAAACATTCTGTCGATCTGATTAGAAAAACTGTCGACTTTCCCCAAAGGGATAAATACCAACGTGAGCATCTTGCCGCCGTGGCGCTCAGACGCATAAAGGTTGCAGCGATGAGCAGGAAAACACGCGCCGACAAAAAGGCAGGAAATTGAACGTCGCAGGGAAAGCCCCCTTTAAATCATTCCGCCTGTCAAATAAGGCCCACCGTAAACGCCACAAATTCTTCTCCATCTACAACGGACCGTTCCGTGTCAGAAGGGTGCCACATGAGAATTCGCTAGAACTGGAATACATGAAGTCCCACAAATCGACAGGACTACATCATGTCTCCCACGTGAAACATTTTCCGGAATGAACAGAGTCCATTGCTCGCCCCCAAGAAAACTGTAACACGTGACCCGTGACATCTTACCTCCTGTGTACATAGTGGGTTAGATTCTAGTTTTTCCGTAATTTTAGCGTTATTTTGAGCCTAGTTTTACGCATTTATAATCTTGATTCTTCTTTCTCTTTCTTCCATTTTTGCTGGGAGTTTAAGATGTTATGTTCTTACTCATTCTCTTGGTCTTGTTAGCACCGGTTTGTTTGAATACGAATTGAGCATCAGACTCTATCACTGGACGAGTTGCTGCTGGAACTACGTCAGTTGCAGCATTTACTGCTTATAAATCAATTTAAGCTGGTTATAATTTCATATCTTGTTCGGTACGTAATTCTTATAAAATGACGTAGAAAAAAACCCGCGGAAAGTTGATTGATCCCTGCCGGTACCGAGTTTGTGTCTGTGGAGCCATTAAATAGTTTCCTCTCACGTACATAGTGTCGAAACTGACGCCTTTCCAGTTACTTTGGAATCGTTCCGGTACAGCCTTAGCACAGACGCAATGGTGCCCGCGACGGAAGTACGAGATGACAGTGTTCTGTAGGCGGACGCTTTAAGTGGTGGTGGCGTAGCTGCTATGCGGAGAGCCACGCCCTGTCCACTAACTGCATTTGCTCTGTCAACTCCCCACGCACATGTTGCGTATGGGTGGAGTGCCGTTTTTCAAAACGTGTCGCTTGTTCGGCAATTGTAAATGCCTCTGACCGACGTCGACCCTACACTAACCACCTTACGCACACTTCCCCTCGACATTCACACTTGTCGACGGCGTGTTTCTAGTTGCAGAATTACTAATGCCCGTCTACGAGTTTCAGACTGTCTACTTGTTAAACAATACGGGATGAAAGCAACGGCGTTCAATCCCGCGTCCGGTCATCCCGATTTAGGTTTTCCGTGATTTCCCTAAATCGCTCCAGGCAAATGCTGGGATGGTTCCTTTCAAAGGGCACGGCCGACTTCCTTCCCCGTCCTTCCCAAATCCGATGAGACCGATGACCTCGCTGTCTGGTCTCCTTCCCCAACAACCAACCAACCAACCAAAGCAACGGCCTCACATTCGCCCGGACTGATGACAGCTCTCACCTTCCACCGACGTTCTAGGAGGTGCATTCAAGTTCTAAGCCTCCGATTTTTTTTCTCCGGACTGGAAAGAGATAGAAACATGCGCATTGTTTTAAAATGAGGCTGCGTTCATTGGTAATACGTCCCAGAGATGGCATCACCGTACGGCAGATGGAATTTTACCGCCAGCGGCGAGAATGAGAACTGTTTTAAATACTTAAAATGGCGACGTTTTCCTTACTTGAACAGCGTGCAATCATTCGTTTTCTGAATTTGCGTGGTGTGAAACCAATTGAAATTCATCGACAGTTGAAGGAGACATGTGGTGATGGAGTTATGGATGTGTCGAAAGTGCGTTCGTGGGTGCGACAGTTTAATGAAGGCAGAACATAGTGTGACAACAAACCGAAACAACCTCGGGCTCGCACAAGCCGGTCTGACGACATGATCGAGAAAGTGGAGAGAATTGTTTTTGGGGGATCACCGAATGACTGTTGAACAGATCGCCTCCAGAGTTGGCATTTCTGTGGGTTCTGTGCACACAATCCTGCATGACGACCTGAAAATGCGAAAAGTGTCATCCAGGTGGGTGCCACGAATGCTGACGGACGACCACACGGCTGCCCGTGTGGCATGTTGCCAAGCAATGTTGACGCACAACGACAGCATGAATGGGACTTTCATTCGTCGGTTGTGACAATGGATGAGACGTGGATGCCATTTTTCAATCCAGAAAGAAAGCGCTAGTCGGCTCAATGGAAGCACACAGATTCACCGCCACCAAAAAAATTTCGGGTAACCGCCAGTGCTGAAAAAATGATGGTGTCCATGTTCTGGGACAGCGAGGGCGTAATCCTTACCCATTGCGTCCAAAGGGCTCTACGGTAACAGGTGCATCCTACGAAAATGTTTTGAAGAACAAATTCCTTCCTGCACTGCAACAAAAACGTCCGGGAAGGGCTGCGCGTGTGCTGTTTCACCAAGACAACGCACCCGCACATCGAGCTAACGTTACGCAACAGTTTCTTCGTGATAACAACTTTGAAGTGATTCCTCATACTCCCTACTCACCTGACCTGGCTCCTAGTGACTTTTGGCTTTTTCCAACAATGAAAGACACTCTCCGTGGCCGCACATTCACCAGCCGCGCTGCTATTGCCTCAGCGATATTCCAGTGGTCAAAACAGACTCGTAAAGAAGCCTTCGCCGCTGCCATGGAATCATGGCGTCAGCGTTGTGAAAAATGTGTACGTCTGCAGGGCGATTACGTCGAGAAGTAACGCCAGTTTCATCGATTTCGGGTGAGTAATTAATTAGAAAAAAAATCGGAGGCCTTAGAACTTGAATGCACCTCGTAATGTTCCACGTGTTGTTGAACGCCAAGATGGATTTGGCAGAGCTCCCCAACAGAGAGATACACACAATCGCATCTAGACTTTCTCTGAAAAAGTTTTTTTACGGTTTTCCATATTTGTAGCTGCTAAACTCCCTGTTTATTTTTTACTCAGAAGATCGAGAGCTGCACATCAATGGCGCCACATTAACAGGACACTCACTCTGTTATTCTTATCAAGAGTTAGCGTTAGGCATGATTTGCACGATCAGACTACTACATGCATCCTACAATAAATACTAGTATGTTAGAATTCGATCTGTCTGCTAAGATAAGCTTGCATGTTACTTTATGACATGCATAACTTAACGTCAAAGTTGCATGTTTACTAAGCTAAGACATTCAGTGGGCCAGTTATTTGGCGTTGGCCACGTTTCTCCCTTCGCTTTGGCCATAATCACAATGTCGTAAGAACTTCAAAAAATGGTTCAAATGCCTCTGAGCACTATGGGACTTAACTTCTGAGGTCATCAGTCCCCTAGAACTTAGAACTATTTAAACCTAACTAACCTAAGAACATCACACACATCCATGCCCGAGGCAGGATTCGAACCTGCGACCGTAGCAGTCGCGCAGTTCCACACCGTAGCTCCTAGAACAGCTCGGCCACCCCGGCCGGCGTAAGAACTTCTCCGCTGTCACAGAACACATGTGCTATCCCAACTTGCTATTAACAGTTTAAGTTCTTTTCTTATATTTCTGTCACTACTCATGTCAGGAGTACATACTCTAAATTAATTCGTGTATTGTGCTAATATTCTCTTTTAATCCATTGGTATTCTGTAAATAATTGATCTTCATCATGCTAATGATTTGAGTTTGTAACCGAAATTTATTCGTGTAGTGTACTGTTGTAATATTCTCATTGAATCCATAGGGTTTTTGTAAATAATTGATCTGTGTCATGAAAAAGTAATGTTATGAGAATGTAATCTAAATTTATTCAGATACTGTCTTTCTCTGATATTCTCATTTCATCCGTAAGTTTTAGTAAGTAATTGATGTTTCTGATGCTAATGATACACTACTACATATATTAACGTAATAGTAAAAGAAGTATCTTGTCGACTCTATGTCTGAAAATGTCCATGTTATTTATACACACTCTCCTTTCTAAAATATATGTGAAGGATAACTTTATGTAACTAATGTCTCTTTAAAACAAATTACAAAGCCCGAAGTGTAGATTATATGAGATATTTAATTGGCAGAACTTGCACACCGCCACAGTTCCCTCCACAACAGGCTGCTGTAAAGGTGTGAGCAGGACAGCCGGCCCTGCTAAGGACCGACTATCCCGCCGTGTGAGAGGCTAATGGCTTAAGCAACTCCGTGCCGCACCGGCTTTAATGACTGATACTAATGACTGGTCTAGGGGTAGCGTCTTTGATTCATAATCAAAACGTCTTCGGTCTCGGGTTCGATACCCGCCACTGCCTGAACTTTGATAAATAATCAGCATTGGCGGCCGAAGACTTCCGGCATAAGAAGTCAGCCTCATTCTGCCAACGGCCTTGTCAAAGAGGGCGGAGGAGCGGATAGAGGTTCAGGGCACTCTCTTGTCCAAGGGGTGGGAAATTGCCCCTAAAGGCGGAAGAATCAGCAATGATCAACGACATGAGGATGCAGAAGGCAATGGAAACCACTGCATTAAAGACACGTAACGCGTATCCATAGGACATGTGGCCTGTATTTGAAGAAGTGTCATGATGATCTCTCCATTGGCAAAAGATTCCGGATTAGTCCCCCATTCCGATCTCCGGGAGGGGACTGCCGAGGGGGAGGTTACCATGAGAAAAAGATTGAATAATCTACGAAAGGATAACGTTCTACGAGTCGGGGCGTGGAATGTCAGAAGCTTGAACGTGGTAGGGAAACTAGAAAATCTGAAAAGGGAAATGCAAAGGCTCAATCTAGATATAGTAGGGGTCAGTGAAGTGAAGTGGAAGGAAGACAAGGATTTCTGGTCAGATGAGTATCGGGTAATATCAACAGCAGCAGAAAATGGTATAACAGGTGTAGGATTCATTATGAATAGGAAGGTAGGGCAGAGGGTGTGTTACTGTGAACAGTTCAGTGACCGGGTTGTTCTAATCAGAATCGACAGCAGACCAACACCGACAACGATAGTTCAGGTATACATGCCGACGTCGCAAGCTGAAGATGAACAGATAGAGAAAGTGTATGAGGATATTGAAAGGGTAATGCAGTATGTAAAGGGGGACGAAAATCTAATAGTCATGGGCGACTGGAATGCAGTTGTAGGGGAAGGAGTAGAAGAAAAGGTTACAGGAGAATATGGGCTTGGGACAAGGAATGAAAGAGGAGAAAGACTAATTGAGTTCTGTAACAAGTAATAGCGAATACCCTGTTCAAGAATCACAACAGGAGGAGGTATACTAGGAAAAGGCCGGGAGCTACGGGAAGATTTCAATTAGATTACATCGTGGTCAGACAGAGATTCCGAAATCAGATACTGGATTGTAAGGCGTACCCAGGAGCAGATATAGACTCAGATAACAATACAGTAGTGATGAAGAATAGGCTGAAGTTCAAGACATTAGTCAGGAAGAATCAACACGCAAAGAAGTGGGATACGGAAGTACTAAGGAATGACGAAATACGTTTGAAGTTCTCTAACGCTATAGATACAGCAATAAGGAATAGCGCAGTAGGCAGTACAGTTGAAGAGGAATGGACATCTCTAAAAACGGCCATCACAGAAGTTGGGAAGGAAAACATAGGTACAAAGAAGGTAGCTGCGAAGAAACCATGGGTAACAGAAGAAATACTTCAGTTGATTGATGAAAGGAGGACCGGCCGTGGTGGCCAAGCGGTTAAAGGCGCTACAGTCTGGAACCGCGCGGCCGCTACGGTCGCAGGTTCGAATCCTGCCTCGGGCATGGATGTGTGTGATGTCCTTAGGTTAGTTAGGTTTAAGTAGTTCTCAGTTCTAGGGGACTGATGACCTTAGAAGTTAAGTCCCATAGTGCTCAGAGCCATTTGAACAATTTTTTTGATGAACTGAGGAAGTACGAACATGTTTCGGGAAAATCAGGAATGCAGAAATACAACTCGCTGAGAAATGTAATAAATAGGAAGTGCAGGGAAACTAAGACGAAATGGCTGCAGGAAAAATGTGAAGACATCGAAAAAGATATGGTTGTCGGAAGGACAGACTCAGCATACAGGAAAGTCAAAACAACCTTTGGTGACATTAAAAGCAACGGTGGTAATATTAAGAGTGCAACGGGAATTCCACTGTTAAATGCAGAGGAGAGAGCAAATAGGTGGAAAGAATACATTGAAAGCCTCTATGAAGGTGAAGATTTGTCTGATGTGATAGAAGAAGAAACAGGAGTCGATTTAGAAGAGATCGGGGATCCAGTATTAGAATCGGAATTTAAAAGAGCTTTGGAGGACTTACGGTCAAATAAGGCGAAGGGATAGATAACATTCCATGAGAATTTCTAAAATCATTGGGGGAAGTGGCAACAAACGACTATTCACGTTGGTGTGTAGAATATATGAGTCTGGCGATATACCATCTGACTTTCGGAAAAGCATCATCCACACAATTCCGAAGACGGCAAGAGCTGACAAGTGCGAGAATTATCGCACAATCAGTTTAACAGCTCATGCATCGAAGCTGCTTACAAGAATAATATACAGAAGAATGGAAAAGAAAATTGAGAATGCGCTAGGTGACGATCAGTTTGGCTTTAGGAAAGGTAAAGGGACGAGAGAGGTAATTCTGACGTTACAGCTAATAATGGAAGCAAGGCTAAAGAAAAATCAAGACACTTTCATAGGATTTGTCGACCTGGAAAAAGCGTTCAACAATATAAAATGGTGCAAGCTGTTCGAGATTCTGAAAAAAGTAGGGGTAAGCTATAGGGAGAGACGGGTCATATACAATATGTACAACAACCAAGAGGGAATAATAAGAGTGGACGATCAAGAACGAAGTGCTCGTATTAAGAAGGGTGTAGGACAAGGCTGTAGCCTTTCGCCCCTACTCTTCTATCTGTACATCGAGGAAGTAATGATGGAAATAAAAGAAAGGTTCAGGAGTGGAATTAAAATACAAGGTGAAAGGATATCAATGATACGATTCGCTGATGACATTGCTATCCTGAGTGAAAGTGAAGAAGAATTAAATGATCTGCTGAACGGAATGAACAGTCTAATGAGTACACAGTATGGTTTGAGAGTAAATCGGAGAAAGAAGAAGGTAATGAGAAGTAGTAGAAATGAGAACAGCGAGAAACTTAACATCAGGATTGATGGTCACGAAGTCAATTAAGTTAAGGAATTCTGCTACCTAGGCAGTAAAATAACCAATGACGGACGGAGCAAGGAGGACATCAAAAGCAGACTCGCTATGGCAACAAAGGCATTTCTGGCCAAGAGAAGTCTACTAATATCAAATACCGGCCTTAACTTGAAGAAATTTCTGAGGATGTACGTCTGGAGTACAGCATTGTATGGTAGTGAAACATGGACTGTGGGAAAACCGGAACAGAAGAGAATCGAAGCATTTGAGATGTGGTGCTATAGACGAATGTTGAAAATTAGGTGGACTGATAAGGTAAGGAATGAGGAGGTTCTACGCAGAATCGGAGAGGAAAGGAATATGTGGAAAACACTGATAAGGAGAAGGGACAGGATGATATGACATCTGCTAAGACATGAGGGAATGACTTCCATGGTACTAGAGGGAGCTGTAGAGGGCAAAAACCTCATAGGAAGACAGAGATTGGAATACGTCAAGCAAATAATTGAGGACGTAGGTTGCAAGTGCTACTCTGAGATGAAGAGGTTAGCACAGGAAAGGAATTCGTGGCGGGCCGCATCAAACCAGTCAGTAGACTGATGACCAAAAAAAAAAAAAAAACATCTGCTTAGAGGCGCTCCTCCGGGCTCGCAGTGGAGCACTGCCCCGATTCAGGTTCACCCCGAGTAAATCCCACTACACGCCACGGCAGGCCACGGCCATCGCTCACGAGCTGAAACACTGCACGTGGCTGTGTGCGACATACCAGCCAGCTCCTACCGACGGAGCTTGGAGAGCGCCTCTGACGTCTCCAGACGGCGGACGCGTGCCAGATGCGCGTGCCACGCCGTGTCAGAGCCGGAAACTGCTGCCACACACTGCTCATCGCAACACCAAAAGCTATGCCGCCTCACGCCCCATGCCGCTCCCCCTCTGACGCTACACCCCGTAACCACACCCTGCCGCAAACCGTGTGCAACGACACCACTTCGCACATGTGAGCCAACAAGCAAGTGTTGAGGTCGTGTGAAGAGTATCTTTGAATGATTAGGTAACCAAAAAACAGAGCGCCATAATCCTTCAGAGACTTTTAATGCTTGTGTCCATTGACATACGTTTATATTTTACTTGTTTTTTTTTTTTTTTGCAGTTATTATAACAGATGGTTGGTCATACTGATTAAGACTATTTCATATTCTTTTCAAAAATCACATATTATTATGTACACATGTTCCTCATTACTGCGTATATACTTATAATAATTGTTCTCACATACTTCTGAACGCAAATGTTTGTATAGTAAGTTCACGTATCTTTTTTCCCTTTTCTTCCTCTGTTCACTAGTTTCACAATTCATTTTGTGTACTTACAATAGTAATACAGTATCAAGATTGACAAGAGACATCACAGTCCCTACTCCCACGATGATACTCAATTGCAACTGAGACATATTTATGTGTCGTACCTTTAGTGTTTCGTTAAGTTTTTATTTTATGTCTATTATTTAGGATGTGTTTACGTTGTCACTACATGCCGGTTGGTACCCCTTTCATTTTCATCTTGCTCTGTTGTTCACGGCCAGGAAGTATTCTTTGGCTAGTCCTTTGCACATACCCATTTCTGTAGAATTTCTTTTGCTCTGCCCACACCTCTTCGACTCACAAGCTGTGCACATAACCACATAAAATTCTGGTAGCAAGGATGGGAAGGTTGCATGCTATATGGGGCATGCACTGCAAGTGCAAGGCCCACAATATTCGCCAATTTGCATTTTTTTATTACTAAATCGAGGGTTCCCATGGCAACCACTAAAGTGCGGAGATCAAGTTAAGAGTTCCACGTGCACAGTTATAGCTATCACAGGTGTATTACACGCACAGTGAGCAAAGCCGCATTGCAGTATAAATCACATATTACAAAGAACTTTTCCATGGTACAGTTCACTGTTAGAAACCACTGCATGTCGGGGCTGAGCAGTCGGGAGGAGATCTTATAACACCCACAGAGAGGGCTGCCCGAATTGACATTCCGTGTGGAAGCGTTCCTTTGTTCTTAACCTAAACCGGACGCCCGTCCCAGACAAATGGCGGCGCCGTCGCCAGGCGGCAGAGGGATTTCCGTGAATTCTGAAAATGGTGGTGGTGTGGCACCAGAGCCAGTGGCCTCAGACAAGGACGCCTCCCAAAAGCAACGCTGACTTCGACAGCCGCTGGCGTCCAGACAGCGAGCGGCAGCGACGGTGGTTGGGCAGTTCGTAAGAAAATGGTTACTATTGCACGGGCCCTGGCGCGGAGTGCCAAGTCCTCTGATAGCTACAGAAGTTAGAGACTTACATATCGGATTCGAAGAGCAGCATCCGCTTTTGCTCCGGTTCGTGCGACGAAGTGATAGCGAAGTTTTCTCTTTCGTCCAATAGCACGGACATTAGTTCCGCACATACGCAATCATGTGGGGAAGTCGCAGCTGCAACAAGATGCTACCCACATCTTGACACCACGTGGGGGCCGCATGCTGTGGTGTCGACATTGCAGAGAACATCTCAGGGTAAATATCCGCAGCTCCGGCCATATTCAAATCGCTCTTGCCGAGATAAGTTCAGAACCGTAAATCAAATCTAAATCGAATTGGGTAAATCCACTATAATTTCGTGCGCTCTGTCAGTGACAGGAGAGGTGCCAATCCGTTTCGAAAACTGATAAAAATAGTATTTTTGTGTTAGTTGTCATTTTTATTTATGCACACTATGCCATAATTAAACAACAAACATCACGTCACAATCATTTTGAGATTTTAATGTAAAAACCGAGTAGTAATAGAAATCTCCATCATTCTACTCAGTATTTCTGGGTTTCAATTAAAATTCCCCGCCAGTTCCCACAGGATTATTTTAGTGTTTTTATTCAATTGATACTTATTATATGTGCGGTTCCGTTCTTACCTGGAGAGATTTTTCATCATGGAATATGGATTAAAATTTTCACATTGCGTACAGGAGTCATGTCCGGGGAGTTCTATGCAGAATCAGCGTAATGCACCATCTGCACAGCATCTCATGGTGAGATCAACTTGGAGGACACCTCTCAAAGTATCTAAAAAAACAAGCTTACAGTGACAGTTATGACCATTTAGGTGCCGGCCGGCGTGGCCGAGCGGTTCTAGTCGCTACAGTCTGGAGCCGCGCGACCGCTACGGTCGCAGGTTCGACTCCTGCCGTGGGCATGGATGTGTGTGATGTCCTTAGGTTAGTTAGGTTTAAGTAGTTCTAAGTTCTAGGGGACTGATGACCTCAGATGTTAAGTCCCATAGTGCTCAGAGCCATTTGAACCATTTAGGTAGGCAACACAAATTCGGACACCATTCAGTGTGATGTGACTTTGTAAAGTAATACAGCAGATTGCGAGAAATTATGAAAAAGTAAGCACAGTCAAAATACTGATGAATAATACCACGCAACTTGAGCTGTAGGCGTATCACTACTTACAAAGGCATGCTTACATTTGGTTTTTTTCTCTCCCAATTGAGAACTGCCTTTGCCCATCAACCACCTCACCGAGAATCGTCTATAACGAAAGAGTTTCACATGGCTCCATCCACTCCATTCATAGGAAATGAAAGATTTTTGTTTGTTTTAAATAAAGCACACACCTCCACCATTACTGTCCAGTGCTAGTGGTGGTTTTAACAACAGAAGTGGGGTAAATTGTTTACAATACAATTTAGTGTGTGTCTTTTTAACATAAAATACGTGTCTCTAAAAAACACTCCTACACGGATTTTCCCACTGTTATATACAGGTATACTATAATATTATACTGTCTGGCTCTGCTCTAAGGCATCATGTTAGTGACATCTTCATTTTAACCCACTATAAAATCTTTTTTATGATTGTGTGTGTCATTAGCAGCACATGTGTGTTGCATGCAATCCTTTGTAGTATAAATTTAGTTTGTGAGTGTGTGTGTGTGTGTGTGTGTGTGTGTGTGTGTGTACATACTTGTATTTTCCGACATCGTTAACAAGTCTACAGACTCCTCTCAGGCCGTCTTAAGTGACATCATTGTTTTTAACACACTAATAGTGCAGGGGTAAGTTCCTTAAAGTGGAATGTACACTTGATACATAGCAAGAGCATATTTTTTCCGTTCTCTAATTTCTAAACTTGTGATATCAGAGTATATGTTGCAAGTGCACCCTGCGCTCATTGTTTAACATGGGATATTGGTGTTTGAGTTTAAATTACTACATTGTGGAAATTGTTTAACATTTGAAGTCTGGTATTTATGTGTGTCTTTGGATTACGATCTTCAAAAATGGGTTTTTGGAATACTGATGGGGGTGGGGTGGGGCGTGGGAATTAGCCAAAAATGTAACAAATTAGTCTAAAGTCATAAACAGCAATTGGTGGGTGTGGGGTGGGGGGGGGGAACAGGGGGAAGGAGGGTCTCATACGTCGAAGTACTTACATAAAATGCCATGCCATCATTAACTTATAATGATTCAGTCAGTAGGACCATATGTTCATTCGAATTTCCTGCAATTAAACTGATATTTAGTACCACTTTTTAAGTAGGCTAATTCTGCTGCTGGTGCTTCATAATAATTCTTTTACTATGGTGTACACATATCGTGAGACTGGGCTACAGGAGGAGGAATACGTTTAATTGATTTGTGGGCTAGTTCACAGAAAATTATCGATCATACGAAAATTTTCAGTTAGGTAACATGAAAGCGTACATTGACTATGAGCGTCTAGCACGATTTCATTCAGTAAAATCTCCTGGCTGCCCTGATCCCCTGATGTTTCCGCCCCTGTGATTTTATCTGTGTGGGAAGCTAGGTTTTCTCAGATAACCAATGCACGTAGTAAGAGCTGCAACAAAACACTGAAAGGCATACTTGCTTCGCTTAGAAACAAACCAAAACAAAACTTTTATTAGCACTTTCGATCTCAATGAAACCACTGACGTACTCATAACACTAAATTCAGACACTGTGCTAGATTTTCTTTCTTCAGAAGATTATCCTTTCACCATTCATAATTATTTGGCACATTGTCATCTTGTTCACTATTGGCCAAAAAATTCCAGCAAAACACCTGCCTGTTTGTGCAATCTTTAGACTGTCATGTGTGGGCCAACTGTACGAGGGGCGTATGAAAAGTCTGTGCAAAGTTCGAGAGATGGCACCACCGGCACGTATCAAGGACATGTTTAGTTAGTAGCATCTTTGGACAGAACGCATACCAAGTTTCAGCTATGTTGGTCTATTTCTTTGTGTTTGCCATTCGTGTGAATCAAGGAAGCCGAGTGACTGTAAAAAAAAAAAAAAAAAAATGGACGAAAAAGAATTTCGTGTGGGATTAAACGTTACTTTCTGAAAGGCAAAACACGTCAGGAGACTAAAGAGAAACTTGATAAACATAATGGTGACTCTGCACCTTCCATTAGAACAGTTTATAAGTGGTTTCAAAATTTTCGGAGTGGCCATAAGAGCACAAGTGATGGCGAACGTTCTGGACACCCCGTGGAGGTTACGACTCCAGAAATCATTGATAAAATCCATGATATGGTGATGGATGACAGAAGAGTTAAGGTGCATGAGATTGCTAGTGCTGTGGGAATCTCGAATGAACGGGTACATAATATTTTACATAAACATTTGGACATGAGAAAGCTATCCGCAAGATGGGTTCCGCGATTGCTCACACTTCACCAAAAACGGAATCATGCGAAGTGTTGCAAGAATGGTTTGCAGCTTTTCAGGAAGAATCCACAGGGCTTTAAGCGTCGTTTCGTCACTGTTGATGGAACATGGATACATTACTATACTCCTGAGACCAAACAACAATCTAAACAATGGGTTACCATGGGAGAATCTGCACCAAAAAAGGCGAAGACCATTCCTTCAGCCGGAAAGGTTATGGCGACTGTCTTTTGGGATTCGCAAGGGATAATCCTCATCGACTATCTGGAAAAGGGTACAACTATTACAGGTAAATATTATTCATCGTTATTGGGCCGATTGAAAAGCGAGCTGCAAGAAAAACGTCGGCGATTGGACCGCCAAAGAGTCATTTTCCGTCACGACAATGCACCATCACACACCTCAGCAGTTGTGCTCGTAAAATTAATGGAAATAGGATTCCAACTCGTTTCACATCCCCCCTGTTCTCCACTTTGGCTCCCTCGGACTACTATTTGTCCCACAATTTGAAGAAATGGCTGGCGGGACAAAGATTTTATTCAAACGAGGAGGTGATTGCAGCAACTAATAGCTATATTGCAGACTTGGACAGTTCCTATTATTTGGAAGGGACCAACAAATTAGAACAGCGTTGGACGAAGTGTCTAAGTGTAAGAGGAGACTATGTCGAAAAATAAAAAATGGTTTACCCCAAACACGTAAGTAGTTTTTATTTTTGCACGGACTTTCCAACGCCCCTCGTAGTTCATACCAAATCTGCCACAGCTGCTTCCCTAGAATACCGTCACTCGTTCTGCGCACTGATACCTGTGAAACAGGAAAGAAAATTTCAAGGATTTTATGACTTATCTTCATTTGAATTCCTCTAGCATCCTTTTCATTGTTGATGTAAAGATTTTCTGTCGCTTAATATTAATTTAAATTGTATTCTGCTGTCACTGCAGGTTCACAATATTTTGTTACCTGCAGGACATGGAACTGTTACAAGAGTATCTTTTCACTTGTATTCAAAACAGATGTCGCTTAATGTATCGTGCATGTCAACATCACTAGAGATGTGAGGCGAACTGTGTCTGTTGAAATGCGTTATATGACACGTAAATAGTCGTCACACGTCATTTTTCTTATATGTGAGCCTGTGTTCCAAAGCCACTAGAGGCCTGCTTCAGGGAACAGAAGGGCATTGGCTGTAGCACTACAGGTAGTTAACATCTGAGTGTGTCTTACCGAGGATGTCTTGCTGCGGCAGCCACTTCCGTACGAGGACATTGGGAGGCAGGTTGGTAAGAGTGTCCTCCTCGAACTTCCATATGACTCGCTGGGGCAGCTCGCGAAAAGCGTCGATGAACGCCTGCTTCTTGTGCTCTGGCAGCGTCGCACTCCTGACGTTCGACCCCAGGCTGAAGTAGATCACTCCGTGCTTCGCCCCATCCAAGAAGTCCTTAATGTCCTGCATAACAACAGGCGTCACAGTGTAACATTCAAATGAAGAAGAAGAAGAAGGGAAGAAGAAAAAGAAATCTTTTCTGTCTGTTTCCAAATTGAAATTAAGCACATTACTGAGATTGATACTGGCAAGATGATGATGATGATGATGATGATGATGATGTTTGGTTTGTGGGGGGCTCAACTGCGCAGTTATCAGCGCCCGCACAAATTCCCAACCTTTGCCCAGTCCTAACTCGCCATTTTCATAAATGATGATGAAATGACGAGGACAACACAAACAGCCACTCAACTCGAAGCAGGTGAAAATCCCTAACAGCACCGTGAATCGAACCTGAGACCCCGAGCTCGGGAAGCGAGACTGGCAAGAGATCAATCACACTAGTTCAAGACTTTCTAGAATCTGTGAATTTAAAGTTTCTAGTTGGATAACAAATGACAAATGAAATATTTTTTCGTGTAATAGAACTACAAATAAACAATTTTCGTTTCTTTCCATTGGTTGTACTGTGGAACTTCGCTTTTTGCCGGATTTTAAGAAGTAATCTCAAGGTTTTGATGACTTAATTTGCGAGTACTGGAAATATCTACATCTACATCTACATGTATATGGATACTTCGCAAATTACATATAAGTGCCTGGCAGAGGATTCATCGAACCACCTTTACAATAATTCTCTAGTATTCCAAACTTGAACAGCGTGTGGATCTTTCCGTGTGAGCTCTGATTTTCCTTATTTTATTATGATGATCGTTTCTGCCTATGTAGGTCGGCACCAACGAAACATTTTCGCATTCGGAGGAGAAAGTTCGTGACTGAAATTTCGTGAGAAGCCCTTGGTTTTGTGGCGTCCCTCCCAAATCCTGCCTGTATCATGTCCGTGACACTCTCTCCCCTATTTCGCGATAGTACAAAACGTGCTGTTGTTCGTTGAACTTTCTCAATTTACTCCATTAATCCTATCCGGTAAGGATCCCAGACCGAGCAGCAGTACTCTAAAAGAGGACGGACAAGAGTAGTGTTGTCAGTCTCCTTAGTAGATCTGTTACATTTTCTAAGTGCTCTGCCAATAAAACGCAGTCTTTGGTTTGCCTTCCCCAAAACATTTTCTGTGTGTTCTTTCCAGTATAAGTTGTTACTAATTGTAATTCCTAGGTATTTAGTTCAAATGGTTCAAATGCTCTGAGCACTATGGGACTTAACATCTGAGGTCATCAGTCCCGCTACCTAAACCTAACTAACCTAAGGACATCACACATATCCATGCCCGAGGCAGGATTCGAACCTGCGACCGTAGCAGTCACGCGGTTTCGGACTGAAGCACCTAGAACCGCTCGGCCACCTCGGCCGGCTGTTATTTAGTTGAATTTACGGCCTTTACGTTTGACTGGTTTGCCGTGTAACCGAAGTTTAAGGGATTCCTTTAGCACTCACGCTTTTCATTATTTATGGTCAATTGTCAATCTTCACAGCATACATATATCTTTTATAAATTGTTTTGCAAATTTTTTGATCTTCTGATGACTTTACTAGACGATAAACGACAGCATCATCTAAAACAACCTAAGACGGCTGCTCAGATCGTCTCCCAAATAATTTATAGAGATAAGGAACAGCAGATGGCGCATCACATTACCTTGGGGAACGCCAGAAATCACTTCTGTCTTACAGGATGACTTCTCGTCAGTTACTACGAACTGTGACCTCTGTGACAAGAAATCACGAATCCAGTCACATAACTGAGACGCTGTTCCATAAGCACTCAAGTTGATTACAAACTGCTTATGTGGTGCGGTGTCAACGGCCTTCTGGAAATCTACAAGTACGGAATCAATTTGAAATCCCTTGTCACCAGCATCAATAGCACTCAGCACTTCGTGTGAGCAAAGAGATAAGTTGTGTTTCACAAGTACGATCGTTTCTAAATTCGTTTTGACTGTGTATCAATATACCGTTCTCTTCGAGGTAATTCATAATGTTCGAACACAATATATGTTCCAGAATCCTGCTGCATATCGATATTAATGATTTGGGCCTGTAATTTAGTGGATTACGCCTACTACCTTTCTTGAATATTGGTGTGACCTGTGCAACCTTGTAGTCTCTTGGTACGGATCTTTCACCGAGCGAGCGGTTGTATACGATTGTTAAGTACCAACCTATTCGATCAGTTTACTCTGAAAGGAACCTAATTGGTACACAGTGAGGATCGGAAGGCTTGCCTCTATTAAGTGGTTTAAGTTGTTTCACTACTCCGGGGATATCAACTCCTAAGTTACTCATGTTGCCAGCTGTTTTTGATTCGAACTCTGGAATATTTACTTCGTCTTCGTTGATGAAGGAATTTTGGAAGGCTGTGTTTAGTAACTCTGCTTTGGCTGCTCTGTTGTCCATAATATTCGATTGCTATTGCGCAGAGAAGGTGTTGACTGCCTGGCGTACTTTATATACGACCAGAACCTTTTTGGATTTTCTGTCAGGTTTCGAGACAAAGTTTCGTTGTGCAAACTATTTTGAGCATCTCGTATTGAAGTCCGCGCTAAATTTCGAGCTTCTGTAAAACATCCCCAGTCTTGGAGATTATGCGTCCATTTAAATTTGGCATGTTTGTTTCGTTGTTTCTGCATCAGTATTCTAACCCGTTTTGTGTACCAAGGAGGATCAGCTATGTCGTTTTCTAATTTATTTGTTATAAATCTCTCAATTGCTGTCGATACTATTTCTTAGAATGCAGGCCACATCTGGTCTACACTTACATTTTTAATTTGGAAGGAGTGGAGATTGTCCCTCAGGAAGGCATCAAGCGAATTTTTATTTGCTTTTTGCAATAGGTATATCTTAGGTTTATTTTTGGAGGATTTCGGGGTTGCAATATTTAGTCTCGCTACGACAACCTTGCATTCACTAATCCCTGTAATCGTTTTGATGCTCGTCATTAGCTCAGGACTATTTGTTGCTAAGACGTCAAATGTGTTTACACAACAGTTTACTATTCGCATGGGCTCATGAACCAACTGCTCGAAATAGTTTTGATTACATTGACTTAGAAACTAACATTTATTACACTGCCAAGGTATCGTAAATCTTAGTACGTGACATCAGTTTCAGGTTGATACATCAATCCATTCCTGAGGGAAAAGCGTGTTACCTGACAGATGGACAGTAGACAGTATGATAACAAATGACCTTTTTTTTGCATGATACAACTACAGATTTACAGTTTCCGATTTTTCATTGGTTGCAGGGTGAAACATTGCTTCTTGGCAAATTTGATGATTCTAGGTCAACGAAACGTACCCTGTAGGTTCTGATGAGCGTATTTGCGAATATGAAAATATGTGACATAAATGTCCGTATAGTCCGATTGCACTGATTTAGATTCTTTTTGTAACACGAAGAGACCGCTGACCTTAATATGTGACCTAAATTTCAACACACTACCTGTTCCTGGGAAAAAGGGTTTTGAACAGTCAAACAGACAGACAGACAGACAGAGAGTAATGTGATCCTGTAAGGTTCTGTTTTTACCGAATGAGGTAACCTGAATGAGTGGACCCAAGTGATGATATGAAAACGTCCATGAAACACCTCACAGTCACCTCCGATCTGAATTACACTCTCCACACACTGTGGGTTAAACGCCTCATTAGGCACTCGACACATCACCCCAATTGAAAATGGGCAAAACGGCGCATCGACTGACTCTGGACGTGGAAGCCTACGCAGTTATAAGAAATATTGAGGTTTTCTGCCGGATTCAAGAGGAAAGAAATCTATGGAGGTGATTAGTGTTTAACATTTTGTCAACGAGGTCATTAGAGACGGAGCACAAACTCGGATGGAGGAGGAGGTCGGCCATGCTCTTTCAAAGGAACCATCCCGGTTTTTGCCGTAAGCGACTCAGGGAAATCACGGAGAATCTAAATCAGGATTGCCGGACGCAGGTTTGAACCGTCATCCTCCTGGATGCAAGTCCCGCTGCATCCCCTCCCACGCTTGTGAACTGGTGAAAAAGGCTGGAGTGTGTAACTGGAGAAAAAGGCTGGAGTGTGTAATGGTTCTTTATTTACGTGACCATTACGGCACTCCAACCCCAGTTCTCGATACCAGTAATATCGTACTACTTTTCTGCGAAGTAACAGACATATTTTTGTGACAATATTCACATTTGGTTTTATTAATGTATAGATACTCCGATGTATCGATATATTACAGGGATATGGTTCTTGTGTGTATTCATTTCTGTGAGAATGTCGTAATCTTTGACTTACTTGTATCCGTTTTGGCGCAAATGCGCACAGAGCAGCCTTCGTTTCACTTTGCAGAAGTTAAGTTGTTATTTCGCTTTGTAAAAGAACAGTCCAGTCTTGTGTTTGGTTAAAGTGGAAATTAAATATATGAAGATTGATACAAACCTGTTTTCTTGATGATGTACAATTAAGAAGAAGTATATGTGAATTTAATAGAAGTTTAATAAAAATTTGGATCGTGAACACCAAGTCAAAACTTATTTCTACCATACCATTGTTCTGATCCGGGATTGTTTCATCATTAAGAATTTCCTGAAAAACGCATTTGTTAGGTCTTCAAATATTGCAAAAATACAGACCTGGACCTTCTAGCAGTCAAAGTGGAATCACCCTAGAATCAACAAGATGAGCCATAACAACTTCGACGAAATCTACGTGGGAATCCATTCAAGATAAGCGCCAAAATTAATGTTAAGAGTGTAAGGTGCTGTCTTTATTTTTGGTGGGAAATATGTTCAATTGACGAGATGTTGGTGCTGGCCTGAAAGGAGTTTATTGTGTGTTTAATAAGAGTACTACTTGTAAGCATACAGGTTGAGGTATGCGTCTATAGCCTCCAACATGAGGAATGGAAGGAGGTGACAGTGGATGAGATTAGGGTGAATGCTTTTCAGAAAATAATGGTGATGCAACGAGACGAGCTGAACAAGCATATTGCAACTCATAGAGACTACAGCTTGTGCTGGAGCTGCTCATGCTTTTTTGGAATGATTGGTCAATCCACAGTGCAAAAGAGAACTTCGTCCTATTCGACTACCCCACGCTGTATGGTACACGGGGCTTGACTGAGGTTGCCTGAAACGGGTTTTGTTCCCCTTTACAGTCATGCGTGTGTGTATGTGTGTGTGTGTGTGTGTGTGTGTGTGTGTGTGTGTGTCCTAGGGCACAATACCACGTAAAATTAGTGAGAAACTGTCCTACAGACGCTACCGGAAGAACTGCCACTGACCGATCTAAAAGTTTATAGCTGCTGAGAAACATGCTGACATATACTTGTTAAGAAGGAATAGGACAGCAAGCTGTCACTGAAGTGTAGGAAGAGCTGTCTCCTACCGATCTACAAGAGTATACAGAATGAGATTTTCACTCTGCAGCGGAGTGTGCGCTGATATGAAACTTCCTGGCAGATTAAAACTGTGTGTCCGACCGAGACTCGAACTCGGGACCTTTGCCTTTCGCGGGCAAGTGCTCTACCAACTGAGCTACCGAAGCACGACTCACGCCCGGTACTCACAGCTTTACTTCTGCCAGTACCTCGTCTCCTACCTTCCTTACAAGAGTATAGTTGCCGAGAAATAAGTACACAGATACATGGTAAGAAGGGATACGATAGCAAACCATGAATGCAGTATAGTAAGGACAAGACAACGCTACCACTACTCACGGAAAATGGTTCCCTGCTCCAACTACGCATCGAAATTGTCGTGAAAGAATCTCATAAAAATGGATCATACTGCAGCACATGCTCTGGCAACTGAGAAAAGTCACTCTAATAACAAAACTACCACGAAAACCGACCGCAAATGATCTCGCTAGGAGAGAGTGGAGGCGGCAACACCTACGCTTACCTTGATGTGTGGATAGACTAAGCGTTTAGAACCAGTCTTATGTCCCCTCCTCCCACCTCTCCTCCGTCGCCCCGCAGGTAGGGATACCGGCATTCCAGGCCTGTTCTAACCCGCCGCTGATAGTACATAGACAGATCCATATGCTGGAAGTGATGTACTGTTTCCGCTCTGCATAAATCAGACACAAAAGGACAACTCCTGCAGGCCATTAAAGATAATTCTCAGAATATCTGGTCCCTCTGGAACAACAGCAAAATACACTCCTGGAAATGGAAAACAGAACACATTGACACCGGTGTGTCAGACCCACCATACTTGCTCCGGACACTGCGAGAGGGCTGTACAAGCAATGATCACACGCACGGCACAGCGGACACACCAGGAACCGCGGTGTTGGCCGTCGAATGGCGCTAGCTGCGCAGCATTTGTGCACCGCCGCCGTCAGTGTCAGCCAGTTTGCCGTGGCATACGGAGCTCCATCGCAGTCTTTAACACTGGTAGCATGCCGCGACAGCGTGGACGTGAACCGTATGTGCAGTTGACGGACTTTGAGCGAGGGCGTATAGTGGGCATGCGGGAGGCCGGGTGGACGTACCGCCGAATTGCTCAACACGTGGGGCGTGAGGTCTCCACAGTACATCGATGTTGTCACCAGTGGTCGGCGGAAGGTGCACGTGCCCGTCGACCTGGGACCGGACCGCAGCGACGCACGGATGCACGCCAAGACCGTAGGATCCTACGCAGTGCCGTAGGGGACCGCACCGCCACTTCCCAGCAAATTAGGGACACTGTTGCTCCTGGGGTATCGGCGAGGACCATTCGCAACCGTCTCCATGAAGCTGGGCTACGGTCCCGCACACCGTTAGGCCGTCTTCCGCTCACGCCCCAACATCGTGCAGCCCGCCTCCAGTGGTGTCGCGACAGGCGTGAATGGAGGGACGAATGGAGACGTGTCGTCTTCAGCGATGAAAGTCGCTTCTGCCTTGGTGCCAATGATGGTCGTATGCGTGTTTGGCGCCGTGCAGGTGAGCGCCACAATCAGGACTGCATACGACCGAGGCACACAGGGCCAACACCCGGCATCATGGTGTGGGGAGCGATCTCCTACACTGGCCGTACACCACTGGTGATCGTCGAGGGGACGCTGAATAGTGCACGGTACATCCAAACCGTCATCGAACCCATCGTTCTACCATTCCTAGACCGGCAAGGGAACTTGCTGTTCCAACAGGACAATGCACGTCCGCATGTATCCCGTGCCACCCAACGTGCTCTAGAAGGTGTAAGTCAACTACCCTGGCCAGCAAGATCTCCGGATCTGTCTCCCATTGAGCATGTTTGGGACTGGATGAAGCGTCGTCTCACGCGGTCTGCACGTCCAGCACGAACGCTGGTCCAACTGAGGCGCCAGGTGGAAATGGCATGGCAAGCCGTTCCACAGGACTACATCCAGCATCTCTACGATCGTCTCCATGGGAGAATAGCAGCCTGCATTGCTGCGAAAGGTGGATATACACTGTACTAGTGCCGACATTGTGCATGCTCTGTTGCCTGTGTCTATGTGCCTGTGGTTCTGTCAGTGTGATCATGTGATGTATCTGTCCCCAGGAATGTGTCAATAAAGTTTCCCCTTCCTGGGACAATGAATTCACGGTGTTCTTATTTCAATTTCCAGGAGTGTATGTAACTGAACAGCGAACAGCAGCATGCTTCCAAAGGTTCTGGATGTGCTGGCATGGCCTGAAAGTGGTCCTTGGTTACGTAAAATCAGTATCTTGTAGGAAAAACTTTGAAATCATACGTCCCATGAAAACGAGATACACAAGAGCCTTCATACCAGTCGTCTCGCCGTGCACAGATCCGCCCGCTACGCCCCCGCCGCCCCGACGGGTTGAGGGCAGTGTCCACACTCCCTAGCCTCCTGGGCTGCATGCAGCTGTATCTACATCTACATCTACATGGGTACTCCGCAAATGACATTTAAGTGCCTAGCAGAGGGTTCATCGAACCACCTTTACAATAATTCTTCATTATTCCACTCCCAAACAGTACGCGGAAAAAAACGAACACTTAAATCTTTCCGCGCGAGCTCAAATTTCCCTTATTTTATTATGATGATCATTTCTCAATATACAGGTCGGCGTCAACAAAATATTTGGAGTAGAAAGTTGGTGACTGAAATTTTGTAAGAAGTTTCCGCCGCAACAAGAAACGTCTTTGTTTTAGTGGTCTCCATCCCAAATGCTGTATCATGTCCGACAAAACGTGCTGCTGTTTGTTGAACGTTCTCGACGTACTCCGTTACTCCTATCCGGTAAGGATCCCAGACAGCGCAGCAGTACTCAACAGCAGGACGGACAAGCGTACTGTAGGCGGTCTTTTTAGAAGATCTGGTACAGTTTCTAAACGTTTCGCCAGTAGAACGATTTGGTTCGCCTTCTCCACAACATTTTTTACGTGTTCTTTCCAATTTAAATTATTCGTGATTGTAATTGCTAAGTGCACATATCAAAATAAGTTTTGCATCACCCCGGTTTCCAGAACTCCTGAAGATAGACGTTGACTGTGGATATTGTATCACAGACACAGTACCTTTGACTATTCAGAGATGTCACCAATCCCGCCCAAAGAAGTGAAAAACCATGCATGAGCAGCGCCTATTACATGAAGGGGGTCCGATGTCCGATCACTTCCAGTTATTCCACCAGGAACGAGGTACAAGGCTCGTTTTGTCTATAGTTCAACCATGCCTAGACGGTCAATACCGCAGTTCGATCGCGTCCGCATTGTTACTTTGTGCCAGGAAGGCCTCTCAACAGGGGAAGAGTCCAGGCGTCTCGGAGCGAACCAAAGCGATGTTGTTCGGATATGGAGGAGATACAGAGAGAGACAGGAACTGTCGATGACATGCCTCGCTCAGGCCGCCCAAGGGCTACTACTGCAGTGGATGACTGCTACCTAAGGATTATTGCTCGGAGGAACCCTGGCAGCAACGCCGCCATGTTGAATAATGCTTTCGTGCAGCCACAGGACGTCGTGTTACGACTCAAACTGTGCGCATTGGGCTCCATGATGCGCAACTTCACTCCCGACGTCCATGGCGAGGTCCGTCTTTGCAACCACGACACCATGCAGCGACGTGATGACTAGGTGTTGTGTGATGTCCTTAGGTTAGTTAGGTTTAAGTAGTTCTAAGTTCTAGGGGACTGATGACCATAGATGTTAAGTCCCATAGTGCTCAGAGCCATTTGAACCATATTTTTGAACCATGCAGCGAGGTACAGATGGGCCCAGCAACATGACGAATGGACCGCTCAGGATTGGCATCACGTTCCCTTCACCGAAAAGTGTCCCATGTGCCTTCAATCAATCGTCTGAGGCGCGTATGGAGGCAACCCGGTCAGGCGGATCGCATTAGACATATTGTCCAGTTAGTGCAGCAAGGCGGATGTTCCCTGCTGTTTTACAGTGGCATTATGTGGGGACGACGTACGCCGCTGGTGGTCATAGAAGGCGCCGTAACGGCTGTACGACACGTGTATGCCATCGACCGCAACCATATCCGCAGCATATTGGCGAGGCATTCGTCTTCATGGACGACAATTCGCGCCCCCATCGTGCCCATCTTGTGAATGACTTCCTTCAGGATAACGACATCGCTCGACTAGAGTGACCAGCAAGTTCTCCAGACATGAACCCTATCGAACATGCCTGGGATAGATTGAAAAGGGCTGTTTATGGATGACGTGACCCACCAGTCACTCTGAGGCATCTACGCCGAATCGCCGTTGAGCAGCGGGACAATCTGGACCAACAGTGCCTTGATAAATTTGTCGATAGTATGCCATGACGAATACAGGCATGCATCGATGGAAGACGACGTGCTACTGGGTATTAGAGGTACCGGTGTGTACAGCAATCTTGACCACCACCTCTATATGGTGGTGCAACATGCAATATGTGGTTTTCATGAGCAATAAAATCGGCGGAAACGGTGTTTATGTTGATCTCTATTCCAATTTTCTGTTCAGGTTCCGGAACTCTCGGAACCTAGGTGACGCTAAACTCTATTTGATGTATGTATTTAGTCGAATTTACGGCCTTTTGATCGTCATCGTTCGCGTTTATTCTGCTTTTTCATATAAACTGTCCAAAGGCTATGTGGCAGAGGTTTCAAACGCTCAGTAAAAGCTTTATCAATGTGTGTGTTCTCGTAATACTGTCGAAAGATAAGACATTCTGCTCGCCTCACAGAATGTCTTAGTTATTTAGGAGCATCCACCTACATAAAATGCTCTAGGTACATTTGTGGGTGGCAAAAACTTGCTCTGGACAGAATATGAGCACACAGCCATTGAGGGATGACGGTGTTGAAAGAGTACAGATATGGAGGAATAGATGGTGAAGGAATTTTACACAGCAGCCTAAAGAAAGACGAAATACTGTAATAACATCACACAACTATCAGAAAGAAACATTCCACCAGAGCAGTACTCATCTCGACGTGTGAATACAGACTAAGCAACTTAGAACTAGTCTTACATCCCCTCTTACCTTCCCTCCTACCTCCCTTTCGTCCCCCCATAGCTAGCGATACTGGTTTTCCAGACCTGTTCCAACCTGTTGCTGTCGGTACACAAAGAGATACATCCACCGCAGGTGCCCTGTTTTGCTCGGTGTTGTGTTGAAAATGACATACTGCAGAAAATGAACGTATTTCTAGGTAATATCAACTCCTGGAACAATAGCATCACGGATGGGGAAAGGCAGCTCTCTGGAAGAAGGACGGCCAAGAGCATGTCACGGTCCTCGGCTACGTCTCCTGGTGGGAAAAGGCTGCTCCAGGAGCTACACTGGCAAGAGGGGCAGGAAGCGTAACCAGAGGCAGCTGAGGACGCTGCAGGCGGCCATTATCCAATTTGCAG
The DNA here is from genome assembly GCF_023864275.1 of Schistocerca cancellata. Taxonomy (NCBI): domain Eukaryota; kingdom Metazoa; phylum Arthropoda; class Insecta; order Orthoptera; family Acrididae; genus Schistocerca; species Schistocerca cancellata. Next base: position 58,607,752 of record NC_064633.1, read on the forward strand.
TCGTCGGCCGCACCTCACACCCGCTGCTGACAACGCCTTCCAGCAGCCTCTGGTAGTCCGCACGCTCTGCTAGCCTCTGAGTGGACATAATTAGGGTCTCTCTAAGTCTTCTAAACAAATTGTTACGGATGTGGGTATTACAGCCATTTCAGATGGCTTTCATGCTATTTATTTGTATGTTGGAGAAGAAAGACAAAAACCACCATCAGTTTTACACTGACAGCAAGTTACAATTCGCATCCCCCCCCCCTCTCCTCGTTATTTCGTAACTTTCAACTAAGTAAAACTACGAACTGAGTACGGTACAGTTGTCGCTGATGGTTAAGCAAATTGCCGAGGTCAGAGCTTTTCAACAATACATCTGACACACGTTTAACCAATCACACGTCTCTTGTACATGTCTATCATATATAAAATAGATACGAATAAATCACATCCGCAGTTTTGGTGTGAAAACTACCAATCACTGCAGAATATCCTTACTATTTTTGAGCATACCATTTGTGTAAAAGCGAGAGCTCTAATCTCCAAAAACATTCAGTCTACTAAAACATCTATGTTATAAGCTGTTGTGGGTTGAAATTATCAGTAGAACAGTTGCAGCTAACGCCAGTTTATCTATTTAGGCAACCATCCATCAAAAATGAAAGAAAAACACATTCGTGATGATAATAAATAAATTAGTTGCGAGAACAGATACAACCAAATTCTTTCAGTTTGATGGACAAACATCATCGTTGAGACGTTCCTCACGTTCAGAATCAGTGTAAGTGGAAGCCTTGTACATAAATTGTCATGCTCATGTGTTTCAAGTGAATGAAATATCACTATGGAACAGTACCTTCACACTAACTATCCACATGACCGAAAAAAAACCACAGTCATTTTTACATTCAACAGCAAGCTACAGTTTACATCTCTCTCTCTCCTCCATCATTATTTTGTAACATCCATTGGAATAAAACTATGAACTATAAAAACTTCGCCAATGTCAGCTGGTAGAGACCCTGATAAGAATTTTACCACATCTCTCTCTTCTGATATATATACTGAAAACAAATACCGTCCACATGGGCATATGTGGCGATCCCATTAAGTATAAACATACTGGTCCGCTGGAGCAGGTGGTCTGTGATCGAAGTCGCTTCGACAGATCTATGTAAGGTTTTGTCACTTGTGGTGGAAGAAGACCATAAACCACTGACTACCAATCACAATAGGGCATTCCTGTGTTTTGGTTTCATAACCGGTTTGATATACTGTTTTTTTGCTGTAACACATCCATGTGGTGTAGGATTACAGCTTTGTACACCATCATACTTTCTCTTCTCATACCACGACTTTGAGGTCTATATCGACATTAACACCTTTCGATTCATTGGCTCTCAAGGAAAGCTGGAAATCACATGGTATACGCTGTGCTGCTCCCACTACACATATTGGGTTGTGGTTCTGATTGAAAAAATGTGGAGGACATCGCAACATATGAAAACTGGAAGAGTTTGCAACCTTGTGAAACGTTTCCAAATAGCTGCCTGAAGGTTATGACCTCTACATTTAATCTCACATGCCACAGTGATGGAGTACCAGATGTCTCATTGTTCCGTATTCTAAGAGACAAAGAGCATTGATTTCTCATATTGCTCCCAGGTACATGATCACTGTTTTGTTGTCCTAGGTGTTGGTCATCCTGACCTCCAAATCTTTGGACACTGCAGTTTTCATTTTTTGGCTTATAATGCATAACTGCACGTGGACCAGGGTCATTCTGCAGGACTTAAACCCATAGAGCACGGACAGCATATACCATCACTTCTCAATTGCACCATTGGAGGAATGGAATGATTTTCATGTACCCAGGTCAATCTGTAAGTACCCTCAGTTTGTTTGTATTGTCCTCATTTAGACCAATTTCTCATTAATTTCACCAGGTTGTCCATAATTTCAATGCACTTTAGTCAGCTGCAAACCACTGCTCTATATGACGTTACAGCTGCAAATATGTCTCATCACAACGACCATGTGATGCTCTCAGCCAATGACACTGTAGCATGGTGCTCAATTTCTGTATCATTGCTAAACCACCCATCGATTACTAATGTGGTGTTGATTGAAATAATACAACATGTATGAATATCAGAGGGTCAGACCTCACCACAAACGTACTTGTGCTTGTAAACCTTCAGTGGCTTTCTTGGAAGGATTCAGCACTTAATGTCACTCAGGATGGCCGGAAATGTTAGCCCCATTGATTACCCTGACACTAGAATCTTTGGACACCGTCAGTATTTCTCCAACACACTGTATTTTTCAGGGTGCATTCATTTCTATGTCTTACAATGCGTAACCGCATGTGGGGTAGAGCTCTTGGTATGACAGCAGTCATGGTCCGATATTAGGTAGTACTGCCCATGTGTAGGGAATATGGCAGTTTCGTCTTGATACCACATCTCTACAACGCACTCTCCTTCCTCTATTAAGACCTATACGTGTACTATCAGTCCACTTCCAACCCCCTCCCCTCCCCGCACAGCCCGTAACATGTGATTACGAAATCTCACGTAGTTTGCAGATGGGTAATTAAAACTGACTGCAATCAGAGCCTAATATATAAGCTTATAAGCTTTTTACGGTCATTAGTGTTTGGGAAGTTGAGATTGTTTCAAACTGGTCCCAAACCACATAAAAATGTCTATCGAAATACATCTAAACAGCTTTAAAATGTCTCCAAAACTACAACATCCAACATAACAGCTATCACCTCCTCCACCATCACCACAAGAAATCCCCCTACTGACTTGGCCTCTCTTTTGTGCATGTGGTACAACTTTCCACAGGTCGTCGTTACTTCTATAGAAATGTGTTCAATCACAGACCCATACATGTAGCGTGATAGGTAAAACCCCAAGCGGTTATTCTGTGAACTGGAGCTTTTCCACTACACTCAAAGTATAAATACAGATAGCTAGCAAGAACATGTGATAACAGAATTTTAATGATTTTGTGACTTTTTCCATACTTTTGATATTTATCCGTATGTATATACACTTTGTGCTTATGGGATGTGGCTCGCTGTTTCTGATTAGACTATCTAATTACGATACATCTTACCCAACCCACTCATGGTATCTACAAAGTATTGCAAAAACGTTGTGAGGTACTCTGTTGACATTATTCTGTTTTCGATAGACACATTGCAGAGCACAGTTACGCTATTTCGTATGTTGGATCCCCATGCTGGAACCTCCCACACCTTCTCTCCCTCACCCCACTGACACATGAGGCATCGTCTGTGGCAGCGGCGGCAGCGGTGCTTGCAGTTTGCGGATGAATACTGAGATGGCATCCAAATGTGGATCTGCCAGTAATTTCGCAGGAAGCTTCTGTAAAGTTTGGAAGGTAGGAGACGAGATACTGGCAGAAGTAAAGCTGTGAGGACCGGGCGTGAGTCGTGCTTCGGTAGCTCATTTGGTAGAGCACTTGTCCGCGAAAGGCAAAGGTCCCGAGTTCGAGTCTCGGTCGGGCACACAGTTTTAATCTGCCAGGAAGTTTCCTGCCAGTAATTATATGTTCATATACTTTTTATCAGGCCGATCGAACCGTGTGTAGTCCAGGGTATTGGCTGGAGTGGATCTGTCTGCATAATAATTCATGGATAATGTTCAGTACTGATCCACCCCGCATATGATGTGAGACATTGTCCAGAAGGTGGATCCATTAGTGTTATGCATTTGGAAATAATTACTGAGTTGGATCTACCCATCCACACTCTGGGTAATGGCTGGGGTGGATCCATCTCTATGATTATTCATGGATAATATTTAGTGTAGGTCAACCCTATGTGTTATATGAGATTTTGTCCAAAAGGCAGATCTTTTTACTTTAGGTTTGATGTTCCAAGAACCACCGCTGCTGATGACAATGATGCGTCACGGGTTAGTGGAGTGAGGGAGAGAGGGTGGCGGAAGTCCCAGCTGGGGGATCCAACATACAAAATGGCAAACCTGCGCTATGCAATGACTGTGTCTACAACAGAATAAAGTCAACAAACCAGCTCACCGGAGTAATCCATTTATGTACGAGTGTGTTTTTGTGATACCTCGTAAGATTACCATTACTGCGTTGGTGGCTATGTATCTGCATAGATAGAAACAGCAAGTCACATCTGGTAAGCAGTATGTATATATATATATATTGTTGTGGTCTTCGTCCCGAGACTGGTTTGATGCAGCTCTCCATGCTACTCTATCCTGTGCAAGCTTCTTCATCTCCCAGTACCTACTGCAACCTACATACTGCTGAATTGGCTTAGTGTATTCATCTCTTGGTCTCCCCCTACGATTTTTCCCCTCCACGCTGCCCTCCAATACTAAATTGGTGATCCCTTGATGCCTCAGAACATGTCCTACCAACCGATCCCTTCTTCCTGTATTTATACTTGCAGGGTGTTTCAAAAATGACCGGTATATTTGAAACGGCAATAAAAACTAAACGAGCAGCGATAGAAATAAACCATTTGTTGCAATATGCTTGGGACAACAGTACATTTTCAGGCGGACAAACTTTCGAAATTACAGTAGTTATAATTTTCAACAACAGATGGCGCTGCAAGTGATATGAACGATATAGAAGACAACGCAGTCTGTGGGTGCGCCATTCTGTACGTCGTCTTTCTGCTGTAAGCGCGTGCTGTTCACAACGTGCAAGTGTGCTGTAGACAACATGGTTTATTCCTTAGAACAGAGGATTTTTCTGGTGTTGGAATTCCACCGCCTAGAACACAGTGTTGTTGCAACAAGACGAAGTTTTCAACGGAGGTTTAATGTAACCAAAGGACCGAAAAGCGATACAATAAAGGATCTGTTTGAAAAATTTTAACGGACTGGGAACGTGACGGATGAACGTGCTGGAAACGTAGGGCGACCACGTACGGCAACCACAGAGGGCAACGCGCAGCTAGTGCAGCAGGTGATCCAACAGCGGCCTCGGGTTTCCGTTCGCCATGTTGCAGCTGCGGTCCAAATGACGCCTATGTCCACGTATCGTCTCGTGCGCCAGAGTTTACACCTCTATCCATACAAAATTCAAACGCGGCAACCCCTCAGCGCCGCTACCATTGCTGCACGAGAGACATTCGCTAACGATATAGTGCACAGGATTGATGACGGCGATATGCATGTGGGCAGCATTTGGTTTACTGACGAAGCTTATTTTTACCTGAACGGCTTCGTCAATAAACAGAACTGGCGCATATGGGGAACCGAAAAGCCCCATGTTGCAGTCCCATCGTCCCTGCATCCTCAAAAAGTACTGGTCTGGGCCGCCATTTCTTCCAAAGGAATCATTGGCCCATTTTTCAGATCCGAAACGATTACTGCATCACGCTATCTGGACATTCTTCGTGAATTTGTGGCGGTACAAACTGCCTTAGACGACACTGCGAACACCTCGTGGTTTATGCAAGATGGTGCCCGGCCACATCGCACGGCCGACGTCTTTAATTTCCTGAATGAATATTTCGATGATCGTGTGATTGCTTTGGGCTATCCGAAACATACAGGAGGCGGCGTGGATTGGCCTCACTATTCGCCAGACATGAACCCCTGTGACTTCTTTCTGTGGGGACACTTGAAAGACCAGGTGTACCGCCAGAATCCAGAAACAATTGAACAGCTGAAGCAGTACATCTCATCTGCATGTGAAGCCATTCCGCCAGACACGTTGTCAAAGGTTTCGGGTAATTTCATTCAGAGACTACGCCATATTATTGCTACGCATGGTGGATATGTGGAAAATATCCTACTATAGAGTTTCCCAGACCGCAGCGCCATCTGTTGTTGAAAATTGTAACTACTGTAATTTCGACAGTTTGTCTGCCTGAAAATGTACTGTTGTCCCAAGCATATTGCAACAAACGGTGTATTTCTATCGCTGCTCGTTTAGTTTTTATTGCCGTTTCAAATATACTGGTCATTTTTGAAACACCCTGTAGAATGTTGTGGTAATGCGTCAGCTCACAGAATAATTGCTTGGGATTTTACCTACCATGCTGCATATGTAGATCTGTGATTGAAGTTGATTCCTTTGGCATATTGAAGACCAGTGTAAAGTTTATGATATGGCACTATACCTTTGCACATACATCCATCTCCAAAGGAACATTGCATAATAATTCAGAATAACACAGACACTGCATTATCGTATTTATTGCTGACACCGGGCAAGCGACTTTCAAGCAAAATGTTTCACCTGTACAGGAATATGCATTGCAGATGTATGAGTACAGGTTATAGACACATGGTTGGTGGAATATGAAAATTTGAGTCTGGCTGTGTGTTGTGTTTGGATAACCTGACGGTAAGCAAATGCTCGCGATATGCAGGAAAGCTGTGTTCGAGTCATTCTCTAGCACAGATTTTCATTGTCGTCTTTCCATTATACAACTTATGCTTGACCATAATTTGCGATTGAGAATACATTTCATGTATGTTGAAAGTTTTGTCACCTGTACTAGAAAAAAGCCAAGTCACTATAAATTGGGTTAACATAGTGGTAGAGCAGCTGAGAGTTGTGATGATGGATGCTGTAGTTTCATAAATAGTTTATTGCAGTTTGAATGTATTTTGGTAGACATTTTTGTGCAGTATGGGAGCGTTTTGATGCAATGTCTACCTCCCAACACTCAAAACTGAGAAAGACTTATAAATTATGCTCTGTCTGAATTTAATTTCAATTATTCACCTGTAAACTATGTGGGGATATGTTAGACCGACTATAACAGAGACGATACAAGTATAACACAGGAGCATTATATTAAAGCAGGTGAGCCACATTTCCCCCTGTCCAGGACAGCGTTCTCTGCCATACAGTCAAATACTAATATTACCAATTTAGATCTGGTAATCACAAACAACACTCATCCCACAAGTATTAAGAAGAGGAACCAATGTACCGAACAGACATAAACTCTTCCCTATTAAGAAATATACTTCTCTAAGTACAGTTAATGTGCTATGTGTGCAGAAAAGAAAACTGGAGGTACATAACACGGAAGTAATGAAACGAGAACTGGGGCATATGACGAAGACAAATGTAACTGAAAAAAGAACATGCAATTCCAGATGTGTGAGCAGGGTTTACATGTGGCTTTAAACATCATGTGTGGGGAAATCTGGTTGTAACAGGGGCACTATTAGCATTTACAGTAAACAGTAATGGAAACTGAGCATGTGTTGCAATACTGGGCGAAGTCAGTACAACTGCTTGTTCAGGGGGAGGGGGGTAAGGGGAATGATGGTACATATATACATATTAATAGTGGAAGAGGAGTGAATTATAGAGGAAACTGGAGCTACATAACACGGAAGTAATGAAACGAGAACTGGGGCATATGGCGAAGACAAATGTAACTGAAAAAAGAACATGCAATTGCAGATGTGTGAGCAGGGTTTACATATGGCTTTAAACATCATGTATGGGGAAATCTGGTTATAACAGGAGCACTATCAGCATTTACAGTAAACAGTAAAGGAAACTGGGCACGTCTTGCAATACTGGGCGAAGTCAGTACAACTGCTTGTTCAGGGGGAGGGGGGTATGAGCAGTACTACCTAACATCAGAACATAACAAGCGCTCCCTCCACAAGCTGTTACACACTGTAAGTCATAAAAATGAATGCACCCTGAAAGACACAGAGTGTTGTAGTAATGTTGAGTGTGTCCAAAGATTCTGGGGTCGTCCTGAGAGACATTTATGTGTCGCACCCATCCAAGAAAGCCACTGAAGTCACCGCTACAGGTTTGCAAGCACAAACACTTTTGGGATGAGGTCTCACTTTTCGGTATATGCCTACCTTTAGGACCACACATACAGAACGATTCGACGTTTAGCAGTTCGCGTAAGAGATATTTTCTCGTTGTATTATTTCAGTCAACGTCTCTCACACATTAGTAATGGAGGGGTGGTTTGCCAGAGGTACAAAAATTGAGAACAATGCTGCAATGTCACTGGTTAAGAGCATCACGGGATCAATGCAGTGAGACAAGTTGTCGAAAACAGTGGTTTGGAGCTTGAGTAATTGGGTAAACTGCGTTGAAAATATGGAGAACCTGGTGAAATTAATGGAAAATTCGTATAAATGAGGAAAATATAGCAAAAATGAGGGTACGTAGTTCACCTAGGTATATGAAAATTATTGCATTCCTCCAGTGCTGCAATTGACAACTGATGGTGCATACTATCTGTGTTCTACAGGTTTCAGTCCAGCAAAATGACCTTGTTCCACATGCTGTTATGGATTATAGAGCATAAAAATGAAACACACGGTTTCTAAAGATTTGGGTTTCATCCTGATCAACACCTAGAACACTAAAACACTTTTGGGATGAGGTCTCACTTTTCGGTGTATGTACCACACATACAGACCCATTCGACGTTTAGCATGTGCCTGGGGGCAATATGAGAAATCATTGCTGTCCCATTACTGTGGAACATGATATTAAATATAGAGGTCATCACCTTTGGAGACCTGTCTGGAAACGCTCCACAATGCTGCAAACTCTTCCAACCTCCATATGTTGGATGTCTTCCACATTTTCTCGATAAGAAACATCGCCTCTGTCCTCCATTTCCACCACTCAATGTGTGTAGTGGGAGCAGCACACCTTATACCATGAGATGTCCAGCTTTGTGGGAGAGGCAATGGATCGAAACGTGTTAATGTCAGTTTAGTACTAGATTTTGATCTCAATGTTGTGGTATGAAAAGAGAGTATGTGGCATTGTACAAAGCTGCAGTCTTACGCCACTTGGATGTGTTACAGAAAAAACAATGTATGAAACTGTTTTGAAAACTACAACACAGGAACCCTCTATTGTGATAATCTGTGGGGTATGGTCTTCTTCCAGTACAGGCAACAAAACTGAGGAGGTGACTTCGATCACTGCCCGCCTGCTCCAATGGATCAATTCGCGTATATTTAAGGGGTCGCCAAATACGTTCAATGTCAACATGCGGACGGTATTTGTTATCGATATATCAGTAGAGAGAGAGAGAGAGAGTCCTTCAAAAATCTTTTCGAGTTCCCTACTGGTATTAGCGATGTTTTTACAGTTCCTAGTTTTACTCCGTCGTATGTTACGAAATAAACACGAGAGACAGAAATACGAATTGTACCTTGCTGTTGAACGTAAATATGGCTGTGGTCCTTTTTGTTTTTTGTTTTTTTTTTTTCAACATGCGATTAGACAGCGTGAAAGATACTGTTGTGTAATGATATTTCACGCATGTGAAATTCATGTAATACCCATGTGCATGATAGTTTATTTACAAGATATCCAAACACACTGATCTTGTAGGTGAGGAACGCTCTCAAGTATACCAGTTTGCTCACCAAACTGAAAGAAATCGGTTGCGCTCTTTTTCCTTGTCGGCATTACCTAGATATACGTTCGATTTCAGCAAGCCTAAAACGGAATATCATTGTCGACCCGACATTCAGCAAAGCAGGGCACCTGGGGTGGACGAATCTCTTTGTGTACCATCAGCGACAGGTTAGAACAGACCTGGGAAAACAGTATCCCTACCTACAGGGCGAGGAGACGGAGGGAGGAGGGAAGGTAGGTAGGGAGGCATGACTGGTTCTAAGCTGCTTAGTTTGTATCCGCACACCAAGGTGAAGACAGTTCTGGTGAAAGGATTCTTTCTCGATAGTTGTGTGATGTTATTACAATGTTTCGTTTTACAATACAAGCAAGTCCGTCATGCACTCGTCGTGTAACATACTCATTGATACTGTGTTTTAGTTAAATAGTTGCTCGCTTATAAGAGGATGAGGTCTGTCTTCTCCTAAGACTCATTGGTACCATTCACAGGAATAACACCTCTATCCACACCAGAATGTTCATTAGTATTGGTTCTTATGTTGTTGTTTGGTCCTACAAGCATTGTCAAAGTTTTATACTGATCGTAGTTCGTTGAACTTGTTGGATGAATGTATGTTTCAGGAACGTCGGATGGTGTTACGTATTTATATTGTAATATATATTCGATGCAAGATTCAATGTTCTCGGTTCAATATTCATTATAGCAAGCATAAGTCCATACTTATGGAATGGATAGTGTCTTGAATGGAGGCTATAAGATGAACATCAACAAAAGCAAAACGAGGATAATGGAATGTAGTCGAATTAAGTCGGGTGATGCTGAGGGAATTAGATTAGGAAATGAGACACTTAAAGTAGTAAAGGAATTTTGATATTTGGGGAGCAAAATAACTGATGATGGTCGAAGTAAAGAGGATATAAAATGTAGACTGGCAATGGCAAGGAAAGCATTTCTGAAGAAGAGAAATTTGTTAATATCGAGTATAGATTTAAGTGTCAGGAAGTCGTTTCTGCTTGCTATTTGTATGAAGTGTAGCCATGTATGGAAGTGAAACATGGACGATAAATAGTTTGGACAAGAAGAGAATTGAAGCTTTTGAAATGTGGTGCTACAGAAGAATGCTGAAGATTAGATGGGTACATCACATAACTAATGAGGAAGTATTGAATAGGATTGGGGAGAAGAGAAGTTTGTGGCACAACTTGACTAGAAGAAGGGATCGGTTGGTAGGACATGTGTTGAGGCATCAAGGGATCACCAATTTAGTATTGGAGGGCAGCGTGGAGGGTAAAAATCGTAGAGGGAGACCAAAAGATGAATACACTAAGCAGATTCAGAAGGATGTAGGTTGCAGTAGGTACTGGGAGATGAAGAAGCTTGCACAGAATAGAGTAGCATGGAGAGCTGCATCAAACCAGTCTCAGGACTGAAGACCACAACAACAACAACAACAACAAGTTCATACCACGAGAGTGAGTTTACACTTATTTACCTGGAGATCTCACTGACGTTAGTACTATATCCACTATTTGCATGTTAGTACTATATCCACTATTTGCACTGTTGTAGCCACAGTACTCATTTTAAATGCACCCAGAACGCGATCTGAGGTAAGGTCTGTCGGTACAGTATTCGTTGTAGCAGCCATAAGAATCACGCCTGGAGAATACACGATGCTAATAATCATGCAGCAAATTTTTTAAATAAATGAGGTAACATTATAGCAGCTGAGCTGTTAAGAATGGCAACACTTCAGGTAGACACGCAGTGCGTTACGCCTTGAGGAGCTTGTGACCTGTGCAGTATTCCTCCATCATCTATTCCTTCACTGCCTGTACAGCCGGCATGCCTGTGTTTCAACACCAATATCCCTCATGGCTGTGTGTGTGTCTATTCAGGTTTTAACCACTCACGGGTGTACCTAGAGCATTTCACTTACGCGGAGGTTACAAAATAACAGAGATAAAGACAACATTGTATGAGGTGAGCAGAATGCCTCATCCTTCCACAGTATATGAGAGAACACACACACACACACACACACACACACACACACACACACACAAGCTTTTATTCGGTGCAGCTGTGAGTCTGAAACCTCTGCCAGGCAGTCTTTGGCCAGTTTACATGAAAAAGTAGAATAAACGCGACCGATGAGGTTTGTAACCACATGCAGCAGTGGATTTTAGAGAGAGTGGCTACTTCTCTCCCCTTGTCGGGGGCAGAGCGGGTGGATCGGCGCAGAATGAGACTACTATCAAGATTTGTGTCTGTCTCATTTACGTAGGGTGTATTGTTTCAAACCTGAACCTACATCAGACTGATTTTAATTAGCTGAGGACCACTTTCAGACAGTGTCAGCACCTCCAGGACGTTTGAAAGCTCGCCGCTGTTGACCAATCAATTCTTCATACGTAATGGCCACTCTTTCCAAGACGTATGTTTAATAGCTTGCAGGAAGCATTCTGTTCTCAAGTCGTTTATCCATCTGTGATTTCTGCTGGCTGGAAACAATATATCACTGATAGCAGATCGATCTCCAATACATGTGCAGTCGTCTCCTCTCTCTCCTGGCGAGATCTCGTGGGGTCAGGTTTTATGTTAGTTGTGTTATTACAGCGATTTTCCTCAATTTCCAATGCATGTGTTGTTTACGAGAGGTGGTTTTTTTTTTCAGGTCAATTTCTTTGTGTAACTACAGCTGTGAAGCATTTTCCGTCAGTTGTGTTAGCGTGTTTTCGCCCAATTCCTTCTTATTATGTATGTATGTATGTATGTATGTATGTATGTATGTGTGTGTACACTTGTAGATTGGTAGTAGGCAGTTCCTCCTGCGTCAGCTGTAGGACAGTATCCCACCAATATCGAGTGTTATTGTGGACTAGGGCACACAGTAAGGTGAACACACACACACACACACACACACACACACACACTCACACACACACAGACACACATAAACACACACACACATGCACGCGCGCGCGCGCGCGCGCACACACACATACACACACACACACACACACACACACACACACACACACACACAGCACACAGACACACACACACACATATACACACACGACTGAAAAGAGGAAGATACCCCGTTTCAGGTGTCCTCACTCGAGCCCCGTACACTACGGAGAGCACCTCTGATTCATTCAGTGTGGCATGGTGGAAAGGGATGAAAGTGTCTGCTGCGCTGTGGATTGACCATCCATTTCAAAAAACAGTAGTCTCCATGAGTTGCAAAATCCATCTTCAGTCCAGCCTGCTGCATCACCATTAACTGCTGTGAGATATTGACCGCATACCCATCTATTATCACCTTCCATTCCTCACGCAGGATGTTATGGATGCAGTCCTCAGCTGTATACGTACATGCAATACTCCTCTCTGGCCAACACCAATATCACGTCAGTTGAACACATTCCCCACTGAAAATAATGACAGTGCCTTCCGCTCCAGCGTTTTTCCCCACTTCACAAAAGGGGCAGGGGAAGCAACTGTAGCACCATCCAGCAGTGGGGGCGATACCATCATCAGTGTCACTTTGCCACATCGAACCCGGAGAGGAGAGGAGAGCACCCCAGGAAGAGCCATCTTAAACAAATCTTGCTACAATGCAGACTGTACTCACTTTAGCTTTGCTTCCTATTTGTGAGAAGCACAAAATCATATTAATTTCCTGAATTACAATGACGTATATTTATTCTCTTGAAGAAAAGTTTTCTGCATGACTATGCCTGTCGAAACACCAAACTACTGTAAACCCACTAGTGTGTGTGTGTGTGTGTGTGTATGTGTGTGTGTGTGTGTGCACTGCTTGAACAACCCATCTGATTGAAGCACATTGGCAAGTGGAAACAATAATTTAAGTAATTTATTGACGATCGTAAAAATACTGACTCAAATTAGTACTAGAATATCAAGTGATTACCACGTGGTAATAATGGATGAAGAGTATTTCTTTGAACTTGTCATGATGTAGAATGGTTCAGCCGGCCGGAGTGGCCGAGCGGTTCTAGGCGCTACAGTGTGGAACCGCGCGACCGCTACGGTCGCAGGTTCGAATCCTGCCTCGGGCATGGATGTGTGTGATGTCCTTAGGTTAGTTAGGTTTAAGTAGTTCTAAGTTCTAGGGGACTGATGACCTCAGAAGTTAAGTCCCATAGTGCTCAGAGCCATTTTTAGAATGGTTCGCTGGTCTTTAGTTTGACCAAACTAGTGGGAAAGACTGGAAGTGTCTTTAGACTATATGAGTGCAACACTAGATTTAATTAACATGTATCACACATTTCATGAAGAAAAGTCGCTAGGATCTTCAAGACGTCTAAAAGGTTATGAAGTATTGTAAAGTAAAATTTCCAACAGAATGTGTGCACCAAAAGTTTACTTCTGTTCTGTTTTGAAACAAAGACTGCTTAAAATGCACTCTTCAACATGGTTGGCCTCCACTATTTTAAGAACCAGATTTTATACATGCGACAAGTTCAAAACACGAATTCACCCTTAACAGGCATACGTCGTTACAAACGTTTAATCTTTGCAGTATTTACTGAAGTGCACTGCAAGTAGAGGAGTCTTAAACACTGCAATATATTGTCCGAGGCTGTATTTCTATACTGTATAACCCTGAGTCATTTACAGTGAAGAGCCAAAGAAACTGGTACACCTGCATAATATCGTGTAGCGCCCCCGCGAGCATGTAAAGGTGTCGCAACACGACGTGGCATGGACTCGACTAATATTTGAAGTGGTGCTGGAGGGAACTGACACCATGAATCCTGCAGGGCTGTCCATAAATCCTTACGTAAGTACGAGGGGGAAGAGATCTCCTCTGAAGGCACGTTGGAAGTCATTCCAGATATGCTCAATAATGTTCATGTCTGGGGAGTTTGGTGGCCAGCGGGAGTGTTCACACTCGGAACAGTGTTCCTGGGGCCAGTCTGTCGTTGAACGGTTCCAACACTGACACTTGTTGATGGTCCAGCAGTGAAATCTGCAGCGATTTTCGGAAGGTTGCACTTCTGTCACGTTGAACGATTCTCTTCAGTCGTCTTTCAACCCGTTCTTGCAGGGTCTTTTTCCGACCGCAGCGATGTCGGAGGTTTGATGTTTCACCGGATTCGTGATATTCACTGTACACTCGTGAAGTGGTCGTACGGGAAAATCACCACTTCATCGCTACCTCGGAGATGCTGTGTCCCATCGTTCGTGCGCCGACTATAACACCACATTCAGACTCACTCACATCTTGATAAGCTGTCATTGTAGCAGCAGTAACCGATCTAACAACTGCGCCAGACACTTGTATTATATCGGCGTTGTCGACTGCTGCGCCTTATTCTGACTGTTTGAATACGCGTGCCTATACCATTTCCTTTGGCGCTTCAGTGTATATGAATAAAACTTGATCTACGTCTACATCTATACTTCGCAAGCCACAGTACGGCGTGTGGCGAAGGGTGCTTTGTGTGCCACTTACTTAATTCGCAGGAATCTGATACGGGTTCCAGACCTACAAATAATGTTCAAGTACTGGTGGAAGGAGGTTTTATAGGATACCTCCTTTGTGGGTGGACCTCACTGTGAGCTTCTTATTGCCACTGTATGTCAGCCTGCTTAGCTGGATGGTAACGCGCTTGCCTCCAGTGCAAGTGCGCCCGGCTTCGATTCCCGTCCGGGTTGGAGATTATCCCCGCCCGTGTTGTCATCATCATTTCATCATCACCGGCACGCAAGTCGCCCAATGTGGCGTCGAATGCAGTAAAACTTGCGTGTGGCGGCCAAACTTCCCCGGATGGGACCTCTCGGCCAACAATGCCATACGCTCGTTTCTGTTGCCACTGTATAGTGACGCTGATACAAGTGTTTGGCGTGTGTCTCGGTCAGCCTAGCAGTCTGTATCTGGCATAACAGTATCGAGGATGCACGCAGCCAAGCCCTGTGCTAAGAACTACAGCGTATCAGAGGCGCTGTTGCCCACACCCATTCTCTTACGAATGATAACGGGACCTTAAATCAAAGCACTCAATGAATATACCTCAAAATCTTCTGAAAATTCGTAGCAATGCTGCTGAAACGTCCCCTTAGAACAATTTATACAGGACTGTGCTTAACCTGACACACAATATTATTTAGCGCAACGCAATCTGACTTTCAAAAATCCCTACAAAAGAATGGCCCTGACTAACATTAAACTATACCTTTCGCATATAACTTACCTCACAAAAACCTTCATTACTCGAACTACTGCAATACAGCGAGCGCCACTATTGCCAGCTAAATGAAAGATTCAAACTACAGAAGGCACTAACTACTGATAGGGATAGTTAGCAAATGAAAGATATTAATAGAGAACAAACAATGTATTTACCTTAATAGTCATTATATATATATAGCAGTTCATGACAAATTACAAAACTCCGCCCTCTCTCTCCCCACATCCACCACTGCTGGCGGCTCACCTCGAACTGCACAACACTACGCGCTGTTCACATCCAGCTGCCGCTGCCCAACATTACAATGGCAGACAACAATGCAAACTAGCCACAGGCTGCACACAGCGCAGCCAGTGATTTTCATACAGAGCGCTACGTAACGTTGCCAATAAGAAAATATAAACAGCCTACTTACGGCAGCTGGATGTGAACAGCGCGTAGCGTTGCACAGTTGGAGGTGAGCCGCCAGCAGTGGTGGATGTGGGGAGAGAGATGGCGGAGTTTTGTAATTTGTCATGAACTGCTACATATATATATTAAGACTATTAAGCTAAATACATTGTTTGTTCTCTATTAATATCTTTCATTTGCTAACTATCCCTATCAGTAGTTAGTGCCTTCTGTAGTTTGAATCTTTCATTTAGCTGGCAATAGTGGCGCTCGCTGTATTGCAGTAGTTCGAGTAATGAAGGTTTTTGTGAGGTAAGTTATATGTGAAAGGTATAGTTTAATGTTAGTCAGGGCCATTCTTTTGTAGGGATTATTGAAAGTCAGATTGCGTTGCGCTAAATAATATTGTGTGTCAGGTTAAGCACAGTCGTGTATAAATTGTTCTAAGGGGACGTTTCACTGCGTACTTTAGCATCTTCTTTATTCTGCATACTTCAGATGTTTTCAATTCTGTTAAGGAACGTATGATTCTCGGTGTAAAAACCAGCCTCGCGACTTACCTTTGGTAGTGGCTTGGTTTTGTTGGAGACGTGCAGTCCAGTGACTTCGACGATGCTAGGCAGATGGGGCCGCGGGTAGTCTCCGCTGAAGTGGACAGTCATCAGGATCATGCTGAAGTTGCGCTCCACCTCGTACACAGACTTGGGTTCAGGGCCCAGGTACTTCCTCATGAGGGCCTCGTGCTCCGGCAGCACCGTGTAGAACCAGTAGTGCAGGAAGCGCACGTGGAAGAGGGTGTTGCAGAGCCTCTCCCAGAAGCTCATGTGGTCCGAGTACCTGACGAAGATGTCTGTCAGGTAGGCGGGGTTGGTCGGGTTGCCGATGGTGTAGTAGGCCGGCACCATGGCCGGCAGGGTGAGGATGCCCACCAGCGGCGGGTAGCCGGCGCTGTGCAGGAGCCCGTAGAAGCACTGGTAGGGCAGCCGCTCCATCACCACCAGGTCGAACGCGTGCTTCTCGCTGCACAGTGGAACAGCAGGGCCGTGTAGGCAGTCGGGAAAGGCAGGAGGGCGTACAGGAAGACATTTACGTCTAATGGGGCGTACATTCTGAGTGGCTAGATTCCTGTTTAACGCCTGGTGAATTTTACTATGTAGGCATTAGGCAATGGTCTAAGGCATGATTCTGTATCGAATGAAACAACAAGTTTACTGTTACCAGTCACTGTTTATATCCGCAACGTGTTTCGAAAGTTTAAACCTCCATCATCAAATATGACAGTTTACATGTGATGTGTTACGATGGAGAAGGGAGCCTGTGACCACTGGAGAGAGTCCAAGTTACCCCAAAATCGTAACACAACACACTCATATGTCGCATTAAGGAGGGTAGAACGTCAAACGGGCCGACTTGGAACCACAGGACATTTTAGTTTCCACTGTCTATACTTTTCCAAGTAAATTCATAAAACTTTTTCAGCTTGACCAGGAAGGATTCAGGATTCACACTCATAGCAGTGGAAGTTCAAAAACATACAAAATAATTTTTATGAGTGAAATTTTGTCCTTCTGACAATGTTTTATGAAATTATTTCGAAATGTATAGACAGTGGAAATTAAAATGTCCTGTGTTGCCTCTCCTGCTCCAAGTCGGTCCGTTTGAAGTCCTACAGGCTTAACACGTGTAAATCCACCTGCTGATGCATGTTTAAACCTTGGAAACGCGTCGTGGATATAAATAAACAGTGACGGCTAACAGTAAAACTGTTTCATTCGATATCAATAACGATCATGGTAAAGCCTAACGTAAAATGTTCACATGTTTCTGTATTTAAACTTTCGCCTCTTGCTACTTGATCAGACGCTATATAGACTAATAGGTTTACATATCTCTGACAAATAAATAAATAAATAGGGCTCTACATCGTAAAAGATATGGAACTTCCAGTGAAACGAAACCACCTAACGGAGAGTTTTGTTCTCATTCCCATCAGTCAGGTGCTAAGAAATACGATACTGACAGAGTATTAAACTGACGAGAAACGTGTGTGAATATCTCAATACTGTTAAGGACCTGTGCGCTCTTATTGCCTCAAATGTAGTACACAAAATCCCTTGCACATGCTATCATGTAGACACTGTAGTTGCTAAAAGAAGCATTAACACACCTTTCACAGAACTGAAGAAGGACTATAATTAGAAAAGCTACATGTGTTAGTGATATAGAAGACAAACAGTGCCAACTTCTCCACATTAGAGCCTCCATAACATACGCCAGTGCGGCTTTGTAATTGGATAGGACGCCCCAGTGGAATGACGTGATAAGCGAACTGGCGCGTGACGTGGCACAAGGTACGCTTGCAACTGCAGATACAACAAACACAGTCTATTGAAGCAGCACCTACCAGACTGAATCGAACTCAGTCAGTGCCATATGAATGCCGCGTGCTTTCAAGCGCCACATCTGTTTACGAATGTTTTAGGTCCGCCGCGCGGAGTGGCCGCGTGGTTTGAGGCGCCGTGAACGGACTATGCAGCCCCTCCCACCGGAGGCTCGAGTCTTCCCGTGGGTATGGATGTGTGTGTTTTTCTTAGCATAAGTTACTTTAAGTCACTGTATTGTATCGTATTCTATGGAACTGGGGACGTAGAAACGACGGAGAGGCTTCGTCCCCGCCGTAGCTGCAGTGGTACACAACTCCACAACAGACTACAGCAGTCCACTCACCCCACCGCCGCCCTACACCGAACCCAGGATTACTGTGCGGTTCGGCCCCCACTGGAACACCTTGGCAACGTCTCACCCCAGACGAGTGTAGCCCCAATGCTTGCTTGGTAGAGTAATTATGGCGTACGCGTACGCGGAGAAAGTGTTTCCGCAGCAATCGCTGACATAGTGTAACTGAGGCAGAATAAGGTTCAAATGGGGGCCGGCCGAAGTGGCCGTGCGATTCTAGGCGCTGCAGCCTGGAACCGCGAGACCGCTAAGGTCGCAGGTTCGAGTCCTGCCTCGGGCATGGATGTGTGTGATGTCCTTAGGTTAGTTAGGTTTAACTAGTTCTAAGTTCTAGGGGACTAATGACCTCAGAAGTTGAGGCTCTAGCACTAAGCACTATGGGACTTAACATCTGAGGTCATCAGTGCCCTAGAACTTAGAACTACTTAAACCTAACCAAGCTAAGAACATCAGACACATCCATGCCCGGGGCAGGATTCGAACCTGCGACCGTAGCGGTCGCGCGGTTCGCCGGAAAGCAGTGCGTTAGGCCACACGGCTAACCGGGCGGACTAAGTTACTTTAAGTACTGTGTAAGTCTAGGGACCGATGACCTCAGCAGTTTGGTCCCTTAAGAATTTACACATTTTTTTAATTTTTTTTAGTTTCGGTGGCTGGCAACAATCAGAGCAAAATGCCTCGGACCTTTGGAGGTGACGGAGTCCCACCTCTAACTGACAAACCAGGGACTCCTAAGATACGACTTGGCAAACAAATGGTAATGAGATGGGGAGCTATTAATATCAACGGGGGCTGCTCTGGGAAGAAGGTAGAGCTGGCAGAGGCTGCAAGTAAGATGAGGCTGGACGTTTTAGCTTTAGTGACATTCGGGTAAGGGGTGAGAAAGAAGAGGAAGTGGGAGAATACAAGCTCTACCTGTCAGGAGTCAAAGCAGGAATAGCACAATGTGGTGTAGGGCTTTACATCAGGAAAGAAATGGAACCCAGGGTAGTTGCAATAGGCTATGTAAACGAACGACTGATGTGGATAGATTTGACAGTGGCTAGCAAGAAAATTAGGATTGTGTCAGTATATTCGCATTGTGAAGGGACAGATCAAGATAAGATGGATAGTTTTTATGAGGCACTCAGTGATGTAGTTGTTAGAGTAAAGGACAAGGACAGTGTTCTGCTCATGGGTGATTTTAATGCAAGGATTGGAAATCGAACAGAAGGGTATGAAAGGTTTATGGGTAAATTTGGAGAGGATATGGAGGCCAAATGGTTCAAATGGCTCTGAGCACGATGGGACTCAACTGCTGTGGTCATAAGTCCCCTAGAACTTAGAACTACTTAAACCTAACTAACCTAAGGACATCACACACATCCATGCCCGAGGCAGGATTCGAACCTGCGACCGTAGCGGTCGTGCGGTTCCAGACTGTAGCGCCTTTAACCGCTCGGCCACTCCGGCCGGCTATGGAGGCCAACAGGAACGGGAAACAACTCTTGGATTTCTGTGCCAGTATGGGCTTAGTAATCACAAACTCTTTTTTTAAACATAAGAACATCCACCGGTATACTCGGGAAGGCAGGGGAACCAGATCTGTCATTGACTATATAATAACAGATCAGGAATTCAGGAAGGCTGTGAGAGACACACGTGTGTTCAGGGGAGTCTTTGATGACACTGATCATTATTTAATCTGCAGTGAAATTGGGATTGTGAGGCCGAAAGTGCAGGAGGTCAGGTCAATATGTAGGAGGATAAGAGTGGAGAACCTTCAGGATAAGGAAATCAGGCACTAGTACATAACAGCGATCTCAGAGGTACCAGTTAGTTTAATGTAGTCAATTACAGTCATTGGAAAAGGAATGGACAAGGTACAGGGACACAGTACTAGAAGTGGCTAAAGAATGTCTTGGAACAGTAGTGTGTAAAAGTAGGATGAAGCAAACAGCTTGGTGGAATGACACAGCCAAGGCAGCCTGTAAAAGGAAAAAGAAGGCGTATCAAAAACGGCTACATACTAAAACTCAGGTAGACAGAGAAAGTTATGTTGAAGAAAGAAACAAAGCCAAACAGATAATTGCAGCATCCAAGAAGAAATCTTGGGAAGACTTTGGAAACAGGTTGGAGACTATGGGTCGAGCTGCTGGAAAACCATTCTGGAGTGTAATTAGCAGTCTTAGAAAGGGAGGTAAGAAGGAAATGACAAGTATTTTGGACAGGTCAGGAAATCTGCTTGTGAATCCTGTGGATGCCTTGGGCAGATGGAGGGAACATTTTGAAGAGTTGCTCAATGTCGGTGAAAATACGATCAGTAATGTTTCAGATTTCGAGGTAGAATGGGATAGGAATGATGATGGAAATAGGATCACATTTGAGAAAGTGGAGAAAATGGTCAATAGATTGCAGTACAATAAAGCAGCTGGGGTGGACGAAATTAAGTCGGAACTCATCAAATACAGTGGAATGTCAGGTCTTAAATGGCTACACAGGATAATTGAAATGGCCTGGGAGTTGGGACAGGTTCCATCAGACTGGACGAAAGCAGTAATCACACCAATCTTTAAACATGGAAACAGAAAAGATTCTAACAACTACAGAGATATCTCTTCAATCAGCGTTGTGGGAAAAATCTTCTCAGGTATTGTTGAAAGGAAAGTGCGGGTATTAGTTGAGGACCAATTGGATGAAAATCAGTGTGGGTTTAGGCCTCTTAGAGGTTGTCAGGACCAGATCTTTAGCTTGCGGCAAATAATGGAGAAGTGTTATGAGTGGAACAGGGAATTGTATCTATGCTTTATAGATCTAGAAAAGGCATATGACCGGATTCCTAGGAGGAAGTTATTGTCTGTTCTACGAGATTATGGAATAGGAGGCAATCTTTTGCAAGCAATTAAAGGTCTTTACATGGATAGTCAGGCAGCAGTTAGAGCTGACGGTAAATTGAGTTCATGGTTCAGAGTAATTTCAGGGGTAAGACAAGGCTGCAACCTGTCTCCACTGTTGTTCATATTATTTATGGATCATATGTTGAAAACAATAGACTGGCTGGGTGAGATTAAGATATGTGAACACAAAATAAGCAGTCTTGCATATGCGGATGACTTAGTTGTGATGGCAATTCGATTGAAAGTTTGCAAAGTAATATTTCAGAGCTATATCAGAAATGTAAGGACTTTGGTATGCAGATTAGCATCTCCAAAACGAAAGTAATGTCAGTGGGAAAGAAATATAAACGGATTGAGTGCCAGATAGGAGGAACAAAGTTAGAACAGGTGGACGGTTTCAAGTACTTAGAATGCAAATTCTCACAGGATGGCAACATAATGAAAGAACTGGAAGCGAGCAAAGCTAATGCAGTGAGCGCTCAGCTACGATCTACTCTCTTCTGCAAGAAGGAAGTCAAGCTATCTGTGCACCGTTCAATCTTTCGACCAACTTTGTTGGATGGGAGCGAAAGCTGGGTGGATTCAGGTTACCTTATCAACAAGGTTGAGGTTACGGATATGAAAGTAGCTAGGATGATTGCAGGCACTAGTAGATGGGAACAATGGCAGGAGGGTGTCCACAATGAGGAAATCAAAGAAAAACTGGGAATGAACTCTATAGATGTAGCAGTCAGGGCGAACAGGCTTAGATGGTGGGGTCCTGTTACACACATGGGAGAAGAAAGGTTACCCAAGAGACTCATGGGTTCAGCAGTAGAGGGTAGGAGGAGTCGGGGCAGACCAAGGAGAAGGTACCTGGATTCGGTTAAGAATGATTTTGAAGTAACAGGTTTAACATCAGAAGAGGCACCAATGTTAGCACTGAATAGGGGATCATGGAGGAATTTTATAAGGGGGCTATGCTCCAGACTGAACGCTGAAAGGCATAATCAGTCTTAAATGATGATGATGATGATGATGATGATGATTAGTTTCGGTTGTTGGATTTTCTCTGTACCCACCAAAATGAGAGACGATCCTGAGTTCCGTAGTTTTTTCACTTTTCCTATGGAGAAATAGCCCATGTACCTGCCATCACAGCACCGCTGATTACAGCAAAAGGAACGGCCTAGGCAAAGTGTGGGAAGGGACTGAACGTGAAATGTCAAGGAGGGATACAGAAATTTAAATTTTGTTTAGTTTATTTATGGAAGAGAAATAGAATAAGAACTAAACAGAAATATTTAATAAAAATTTCTATAAAACGTATCTGCAGTTTTTTCTTACCGATTAGCAGGATGTTTTATACGAGGCTGAGTCAAATGAAAACCTTAAATTTTTTTTTTAATATTATTTATTGGGCAGAAGTGGTACAAAGCAATACCGCTTTTCAACATAATCTCCCTCACATTCAATGCAAGTCCTCCAGCGCTTACAAAGTGCATGAATTCCTTCAGAAAAAAAATTCTATTGGTAGTCAGCGCAACCACTCATGCACCGCGTGGCGTACCTCTTCATCAGAACCGAACTTCTTTCCTCCCATTGCGTCTTTGAGTGGTCCAAACATATGGAAATCACTTGGGGCAAGGACTGGTGAGTATGGTTGATGAGGAAGACACTCAAAATGCAGGTCTGTGATTGTTGCAACTGTTTGTACAGGCAGTGTGGGGCATTGTATTGTTATGTTGCAGAGAGACACCTGCTGACAGCAATCCACGTCGCTTTGATTTGATTGCAGGCCGCAGATGATTTTTTAGGAGATCTGTGTATGATGCACTGATGACAGTGGTCCCTCTAGGCATGTAATGCTCCAAAATGACGCCTTTTTTGTTCCAAAAGATAGTCAGCATAACCTTCCTTGCTGATGTTTCTGTTCGAGACTTCTTTGGTTTTGGTGGTGAGGTATGGCGCCATTCCTTGCTCGCTCTCTTCGTTTCCGGTTGGTGGAAGTGAAGCCCCGTTTCGTCCTCAGTAACGATTCTTGCAAGGAAGCCATCACCTTCTAGTTCAAAGCGCCGAAGAAGTTCTTCACAAGCATCAACACGTCGTTCTCTCATTTCAGGAGTCAGCTGCCGTGGCACCCATCTTGCAGACACTTTGTGAAACTGGAGCACATCATGCACAATGTGGTGTGCTGACCCATGACTAATCTGTAAACATGCTGCAATGTCATTCAGTGTCACTCGGCGGTTTTCCTTCACTATGGCTTCAACTGCTGCAATGTTCTGTGGAGTCACAACTCGTTGTGCCTGACCTGGACGAGGAGCATCTTCCACTGAAGTCACACCATTTGCGAACTTACTACTCCATTCGTAGACTTGCTGTTGTGACAAACATGCATCACCGTACTAAACCTTAATTCGTCGATGAATTTCAATAGGTTTCACACCTTCACTACGCAAAAACCGAATAACAGAACGCTGTTCTTCCCTGGAGCACGTCGCAAGTGGAGTGGCCATTTTTATACTAATACTGCGACAGTATGTGTGCATCTGCACTATGCTGCTACCTACAGGCCATTCTGCACGCTGTGTGTAGCACGCTTACCAACTTAGAGGATAAGGGCGCGAAATTCCCATTTGTTATTACAAATTTGAGGTTTTCATTTGACTCACCCTCGTAATACCAGATCGTTTTGGTACGTAGTTACACACATTGTTCTACCAAGATATTGCTGCATGTGGGCTAAGAAAGAAACTACAGAGCCGTTTTCTCGACTCAATAGCATTGTTTCTAAGTCTCCGTCGGTTTCCTGGGTTTTGATGCGAGTTCTCAACTAGGTGCTCTGCACCGTGCTGCCCAAATGACATAGAATTCACAGTATCACATACACTGTCGTAAATATCCGTTAAATCCCAACTACGTTATCTGTTGCTGCTACGGACTCTGAAACTTGTATCCCCTTTCGAAATCTCGAATCACAAGCATGCCGAGCCACCTGCAACGTCATGCGTCGTATCACTTGTGAAGTCATGTCGGTGGTCGCTCTGCCTTACAAAACGGACTGTTGACCTCGTAACCCAGCTTTTACGTAAATATTTGTATATGTATCGGTCTGTTCTTTCGGACACGTCCGATAGAACAGACACCACAAATATATGAACATGTATGTCTGATGGCCATTAACTTCATTTCAGTGCGGATGCATTTGTAAGTAGGCTGTTTAGGTTTTCATGTTGGTAACGCCACTTAGCGCTCTGTGGGAAAATCACTGACTGTGCTGTGTGCAGTCTCTGGCTGGTTTGCATTGTTGGAATATTGTAGTGTTGCGCTGTTGGGTACGAACAGCGCGTAGCGTTGCGCAGTTGGAGGTGAGCCGCCAGCAGTGGTGGATGTGGGGAGAGAGATGGCGGAGTTTTGAGAGCGGATGATCTGGAGGTGTGTCCCACATGAAACGTCCCCTTAGAAAAATTAATGAATTACTGTGCTGGTAAACCTCTTACGGTATTTGATTTTCAAACAGCTGAGAAGAACTCAACGTACTCAGACATTTCTCTCTTTACTTATTCTGATCAACACTAAACTGACACACAATATTTTTAGCGCAACGCAATCTGACTATCAGTAATCCCTACAAAAGAATGGCCCTGACTAACAATAACCTATAGCTTTCATGAATCACTTATCTCACAAAAATCTTCGTAGTCGAACTACTGCAATATAGCGAGCGCCAACACTGTCAGCTAAATAAAAGATTCTAACTACCGAAGTCACTAACTACTGATAGGCATAGTTAGCAAATGAAAAATTTTGATAGAGAACATATATATATATATATATATATATATATATATATATATATATATATATATATATATATATATATCAGTTCATGACATCCAATCTTACAAATTTACTCTTTCTGATGGACACACGTCCAGATCATCCGCTCTCAAAACTCCGCCATTTCTCTCCCCACATCCACTACTGCTGGCCGTTCACCTCCAACTGCGCAGCGATACGCGCTCTTCACACCCAACAGCGCAACACTGCAATAGTAAATATTCCAACAATGCAAACCAGCCACAGACTGCACACAGCACAGTCAGTGATTTTCATACAGAGCGCTACGTGGCGTTACCGACATAAAAACCTAAACAGCCTACTTACACATTCTCTGCCTGAACTCTTCCGGGAATCCAGCATGATGCGGCGAGCAACGAGTATGTTGGACAGGTGAGGTAACTTGGGTCGGACGGAAAGGGTACTCTGATTACCGAAGCAGTTACGCCGACAGCTCGCGTGAAGCGGGAAATCGGGGTTTAAGTCCCGGCCCGGCACAAACTTTTACCTGTTGCCACTGAATTCATTTCAGTATCCAGTTGTGACCGCTGGCAGAATTAATTTCATTTTATCATATACACGGTTGTTTTTATTGGTATGCTGTATGGTAGGCAGGATGGCACGTACTACGAGTACATCAGACTGTTACATAATGAATGCCTTTCTGTGAGACCTATTCAATGTCTGTTCGTCTGTGTTACAGTAAGCATGGTTCGCGACACGTTTGCGGATTACACAGACATGCTCCCTGCGTATGGCGAAGTTCGAGGTAACGGAAGAGCTGCTAGTCGGCTGTATTACCAACGTTTTCCGCAAAACTTTACGCAGCGGATGCGAGAAACAGGTACCTTTATCGCCAGGAGGTAGGGCTGTCGTGCTCCACGGCAATGCCACACGCCCATATTTGGTGTACTGCATCGCACTGAAGAGAACTCGTCAACGAGTATTGGAACAACTGCGCCTGCAATAGGTGTCAGTCATAGTATCCTCTGCGACATTATGTGCGCAGCTACTACATCCGTACCTCTAACAAAGGGTAAACACTAAGGGTCCTGCCGATTTTCAGCAACGCGTTGCCTACTGCACGTGGTTCCTGCACCGCCACATCGTCACAACCCTGTTTCCACGTCGAGTTCTGTTCACAGGTGAATCTAAGTTCACTAGGGGCAGTGCTATTTGCTCGAGTATCATGTCGTTTTTGGAAACCCAGAATCTACTATGTAGGAATCAACATGGATTCCGGAAACAGCGATCGTGTGAGACCCAACTCGCTTTATTTGTTCATGAGACCCAGAAAATTTTAGATACAGGCTCCCAGGTAGATGCTATTTTTCTTGACTTCCGGAAGGCGTTCGATACAGTTCCGCACTGTCGCCTGATAAACAAAGTAAGAGCCTGCGGAATATCAAATCAGATGCGTGGCTGGATTGAAGAGTTTTTAGCAAACAGAACACGGCATGTTGTTATCAACGGAGAGACTTCTACAGACCTTAAAGTAACCTCTGGCGTGCCACAGGGGAGTGTTATGGGATAATTGATTTTCACAATATATATAAATGACCTAGTAGATAGTGTCGGGAGTTCCATGCGGCTTTTCGCGGATGATGCTGTAGTATACAGAGAAGTTGCAGCATTAGATAATTGTAGCGAAATGCAGGAAGATCTGCAGCGGATAGGCACTTGGTGCAGGGAGTGGCAACAGACCCTTAACATAGACAAATGTAATGTATTGCGAATACATAGAAAGAAGGATCCTTTATTGTATGATTATATGATAGCGGAACAAACACTGGTAGCAGTTACTTCTGTAAAATATCTGGGAGTATGCGTGCGGAACGATTTGAAGTGGAATGATCATATAAAATTAATTGTTGGTAAGGCGGGTACCAGGTTGAGATTCATTGGGAGAGTCCGTAGAAAATGTAGTCCATCAACAAAGGAGGTGTCTTACAAAACACTCGTTCGACCTATACTTGAGTATTGCTCATCAGTGTGGGATCCGTACCAGATCGGGTTGACGGAGGAGATAGAGAAGATCCAAAGAAGAGCGGCGCGTTTCGTCACAGGGTTATTTGGTAACCGTGATAGCGTTACGGAGATGTTTAACAAACTCAAGTGGCAGACTCTGCAAGAGAGGCGCTCTGCATCGCGGTGTAGCTTGCTCGCCAGGTTTCGAGAGGGTGCGTTTCTGGATGAGGTATCGAATATATTGCTTCCCCCTACTTATACCTGCCGAGGAGATCACGAATGTAAAATTAGAGAGATTAGAGCGCGCACGGATGCTTTCAGACAGTCGTTCTTCCCGCGAACCATACGCGACTGGAACAGGAAAGGGAGGTAATGACAGTGGCACGTAAAGTGCCCTCCGCCACACACCTTTTGGTGGCTTGCGGAGTATAAATGTAGATGTAGATGTAGATGTTCTGAATTAGCGAAAGTGCCATGTCTGGGCAGACGAAAACCCTCGTGCCATGCATGTTCAGGGATTTCAACACCAGTTTGTCCATTAACGGGTGGGCAGGTGTTCTGGACGGTCATGTGACTGGGCCAAACCTCCTTCCACTCAAGCTAACTGGTCCTGCATACTTGATCTGCCAACAAAACTTACTGGACCCCTTCTTGGAAGCTGTGCCACTGAATGCCTGTCAGGAAGTGTGGTTAAAGTATGATGGTGCACTAGCTCATTGCTCACTTGTGGTTAGGAGGCATCTCAACAGACGACACGGTGAAAGATGAACAGGCCGAGGTGATCCAAGCGCGTGGTCACCGTCATCGCCGGATTTGACTCCTATGGAATACTTCTTGTGGGATGGTATGCAAAGTTTAATTCAACACTCCTGTAGAGACAGAGGAAGATCTGCTAGCACCAGTTCTATCCGCTACACTAGAAACTGAAGAGTTTACAACAACTGTCTGTTCACTTTTAAGAGTTCAGTAAACGACATTCCCTGTCTAAACCAGTCCTGGACGATGGTCTGTCCGTTGTCGTCCGGATGGAGAGTGCGTGCCGGCCGGTATGGCCGAGCGGTTCTAGGCGCTACAGTCTGGAACCGCGCGACCGCTACGGTCGCAGGTTCGAATCCTGCCTCCGGCATGGATGTGTGTGATGTCCTTAGATTAGTTAGGTTTAAGTAGTTCTAAGTTCTAGGGGACTGATGACCTCAGAAGTTAAGTCCCATAATGATCAGAGCCATTGGCCATTGGAGAGTGCGTACCAGACCATGCTTCGTATATACAATGTCTGTAACAACACTGCTGGTCTCCACATCGAGCTGCTGTTGTAATGCTTCAGTACTCTTCTATATGTACAATATGATGGGTTCCTTTTTTGGTTTGGAATAATATAAACACGTAATGTTTAAGTGTTAATACCTAAAGTATGCTTAAGTGATAAATGGATATTTCGTTATGTTTCCTTTCGAATCGTTACCAAGTAACTGTACTGCGTCACGTCTAATTCAGTTCCTCAACCAGAAACGCAAATGTTAAAAATCTGAACTGAAACTTTCGTAAACCCTCGTCGCCAGTTTCGTAAACCCTCGTCGTCAGTTTTGTAAAGGCCTCGTCGTTTCTGCTGTGGAGGCCGACTTGTTACGATAGGACGAGTTTGTGAGTTCGCGAAATGGCATTTGGTGCAGTACACCGCTAAGACAATTTCTCCCTGCCAGTATTACACAGCTGTGCCCCAGGGTCAAGTAACAGGAACGAAGGGTCTTCAACACCACAACAAATCAGGAACAAAGTCACGCAATTGTGTTAAAAGGTTTACTTACCTTTGTGACTGGTCGAATAACAATGCCAGCAACACTGTTCGTAATATAACACAAAGAAGCCCTCAGTGGCTAAGTGTAAATAATCGTAGGTAAAGTTCACAGTACACAAGAAATGCTATTTACAACAACTGTCTGTTCACTTTTAAGAGTAAACGATATTCCCTGTCTAAACCAGTCCTGGACGATGGTCTGTAATCAAGTGAGCGAGAGATGCTCTTGTATCTTCCGAGTTGGCTTCTGTCCGTTGTCGTCCGGTCATTGGTGGTCTGTACTCGGTCGGCAATTGGCCGAGACGAAGACGGTCTCTTCATCCCCAGCGCCGCCCGTGGCGCTGGTGGAACTCGCGCAAGTGGCGAATCTCTGTGGCACTGACACCATCTCGCATCTTTCAGCCTGTGGTGCATTTGCCCTGACTGTGTCTTGTTCGGACGACACAGCAGAAACCGCCGTACAACGCAAACGGTACGTTTCCAGACATTCAAAATATTGTGTACTCATTCCCCTTCACAAGCCCTAGAAGTCTGTATATACAGGGTGAGTCACCTAACATTACCGCTGGATATATTTCGTAAACCACATCAAATACTGACGAATCGATTCCACAGACCGAACGTGAGGAGAGGGGCTAGTGTAACGGGTTAATACAAACCATACAAAAATGCACGGAAGTATGTTTTTTAACACAAAACTACGTTTTTTCAAATGGAACCCCGTTAGTTTTGTTAGCACATCTGAACGTATAAACTAATACGTAATCAGTGCCGTTTGTTGCACTGTAAAATGTTAATTACATACGGAGATATTGTAACCTAAAGTTGACGCTTGAGTACCACTCCTCCGCTGTTCGATCGTGTGTATCGGAGAGCACCGAATTACGTAGGGATCCAAAGGGAACGGTGATGGACCTTAGGTACAGAAGAGACTGGAACAGCACATTACGTCCACATGCTGACACCTTTTTATTGGTCTTTTTCACTGACACACATGTACATTACCATGAGGGGTGAGGTACACGTACACACGTGGTTCCCGTTTTCAATTACGGAGTGGAATCCCGACATGTCAGGCCAATAGATGTTCAATGTGGTGGCCATCATTTGCTGCACACAATTGCAATCTCTGGCGTAATGAATGTCGTACTCGCCGCAGTACATCTGGTGTAATGTCGCCGCAGGCTGCTACAGTACGTCGTTTCATATCCTCTGGGGTTGTAGGCACATCACGGTACACATTCTCCTTTAACGTACCCCACAGAAAGAAGTCCAGAGGTGTAAGATCAGGAGAACGGGCTGGCCAATTTGTGCGTCCTCCACGTCCTATGAAACGCCCATCGAACATCCTGTCAAGGGTCAGCCTAGTGTTAATTGCGGAATGTGCAGGTGCACCATCATGCTGATACCACATACGTCGACGCGTTTCCAGTGGGACACACTCTATTCCACTTCGTAATTGAAAACGGAAACCACGTGTGTACGTTTACCTCACCCTTCATGGTAATGTACATGTGTGTCAGTGAAAAAGACCAATAAAAAGGTGTTAGCATGTGGACGTAATGTGCTGTTCCAGTCTCTTCTGTACCTAAGGTCCATCACCGTTCCCTTTGGATCCCTACGTAATTCGGTGCTCTCCGATACACACGATCGAACAGCGGAGGAGTGGTACTCAAGCGTCAACTTTAGGTTACAATATCTCCGGATGTAATTAACATTTTACAGTGCAACAAACGGCACTGATTACGTATTAGTTTATATGTTCAGATGTGCTAACAAAACTAACGGGGTTCCATTTAAAAAAAACGTAGGTTTGTGTTAAAAAACATACTTCCGTGCATTTTTGTATGGTTTGTATTAACCAGTTACACTAGCCCCTCTCCTCATGTTCGGTCTGTGGAATCGATTCGTCAGTATTTGATGTGGTTTACGAAATATATCCAGCGGTAACGTTAGGTGACTCACCCTGTATGTGGTTGCGGGATCAAGAATGGTGTCTGTTCTTCTGGACATGTCCGAAAGAACAGACACCACGCATGTATAAAAGATCAGGAACGCTGTATAGGGAAACAGAACAGGAAGTTCAGAAAATACCGGAGGAGATCGGAGACTATCTTTGGACACATAATAGCTGAAAATCAGGAACGGCAATGATGACAGAAGTTTATGAAGTTTCCAAAGGAACATTCCTAGTACCTGTGTTGGAGACAGCAGAGGTACAAGAGCTCATGCGGTCTAAGGCATTACGAGACAGTATTAATAAACGACGCAAATGCGTGTAGGATTAATTACGGAGGAAGTTGGAAACATCAAGGCGAAGGGGGCGCGGAATGGGAGTTGGTGGTCTTTTGCAGTCAACGGTTTCCAGTGCATAATGACTCATGATGCCACGGATGTACTCCTGTTTAACCAAAGCCAGCACGTTAGGTAGAGTCCGCATGCTGCGCCACAGTGTTGTATGTACGCTCACCTTTTTCTGATTTGTAAATTCCATCAAATTACTCGCCCTTCTATCTCCTCTTCTTAACTGACCTCGTTTTTTGGCCTTACCAACGACTTTAAATTCACTTCCTCTTGTTTTAGTACATCCAATTCTACTTATTTATGCCACCGTCGTCTTATTCTTTGTGGAATTTATCTGTAGTGATCCCCTATTCATTGCCGTTCCGAACGTCCCGTAAGTTTTCCTGAGGTTAGGCTTCTTGTTCGATGTACATGAGATCATAATCATGGTATTTTATAGATACCCCGTGACAGTTTCCTCTTCCTGCATTAAATCCACTCCTTCCTCTTCGCGAAGGACTGTAACGAAAATTTCACCATTTTGTGCGTCATATTGCAGTCTCTCTTCCTTCTTGCGTCGGAGCTATCTGCACTGGTATCATATTACATCTATTAGGCGGTAATTCTTTCCTTCTTGGTACATCGTTCTGCCTGTTACCTTTCCATCTATTCCTACGCCATACTTCCATTTTTTTCATTATTTCGTGCCAGGCAGTCTAATTGGTCCAGCACCTGCACAATGGTATTGACGTCTACTTTTTTGGAATTTCCATTAATTTTTCCTGCACTGCTGCAAGCAGCTTATTGATTATAACTGAGATTATATCAGACTCAACAATAAAAGCAAATTAGAGTAAGGGGGCCTACAACATTATCGACTTGAAAAGATATTACAGTGGTCGACAATTAAATCTCAAGGGTCTTGTAATTATGCAAGATATGTGGATTAGGACTACAAGGAGCAGGAGCTACTGGTTCATACTTGTTACCTTTCATTTTATGTACAACCAATGAGTCTGCCACAAGTCTATCAATCTTTAAAGCGCAAACTAGTCTTTCTCTATATCCGCACACAAGAAACTACTACATAGCAATGCTCTCGACAGCAGTGTGAATATCGAACAGGATACACAAAATTAAAAGAAAACAATTCGTAACATGAAGAGATAGTCAACAGAACGAGTAACAAACGCACTGTTAAGGCAAGTAGAGGAGGAGCGGAGAATAATTTTAGAGTGGGGAAAACGAATAACACATAGTAAACGAATGACTTGATACGTTGCGAATAAAATAGTAACTCATTACGGTAAAGACTGATAGGTATACAGACAAACAACGGAGGTGCTACCCAACCACGATATTATTGCACTTGGGCCATTGTCGGAAACCGCGATGAGGTTGCAGTACAAAAGTGCAGTGGTGACTTTGGAAAACTGTCAACGCATTCAGGTCAGTCGTGGATATACTGGTATGCACTGTGTGTCTCGTTTGGAAAAGAATTTGTTCCAGTCACTGTCTTCCAGATGCAATAACACTGTGGTCGACTTGTACACATACTCCAAAAATCAATAAACGAACAACTTTATCAGATAGAACCGACGAGTATGAGGAAGTGGTTAACAAAATAAGGGAAGATATTTCAGAACAAAAGTATAAGGTAAGTCATTCAGTCGAAAATACACCAAGCGTGTGTGAACATCTCACATTTTTAAGAGGTAGAGGGGATTAAATAATGTAAGCGGGCATCAGTGTGCTGCATTATAATAGGTATTCGATGCAAAGAATACTCAGTGGCCAGAGGGAAAATTTAGAGATTATTCAGTAGAGGGTAAGTAATTCCTCCACCAACAGTATTGATGGAAGGGAAACGGTAATATACTACAAATAGTCCCACTAATGATTAAAGTAATTTGGCAGGTATTATGAATGAGTGTGTGGCAAAGGTGTAATACACAGAGATGAGTAACAGTTGAAGGCATGTTCATTGCGAGGAAAGTAAGTATTAGGTATCATAAGAAGTGTAATAAATCGTATAGGCAATTACTGATGTTACAATAAAGCACCCCTATAGGAATCGTTGCTTTCGCACGGACACTATCGAAATGAAAGCAGGCAGTATGCACTGATCTGAATATCGACTGCAATCAAAAAAGTGATGGTTATAACGGTATGAAATATGAGATGAGTATCAAAGGAACAAAATATCTCAGGTGGAGTGTAAAATGAATTCCAAAAGAAAAGAATACAGCACTGTCTGCATTATAATAGTTGGAATAGAAGATACACTAAGACGTGCGTGTTAAATGTAAGTATGTATAATTAAGATGACATTAATGGCAGTGGTGAATTAACAACGGAAGTGGATATTTGCTGGGCCACAGTGGACAGAGGGATGGCCAAAGCTCACAAAAAATGTGTGTGAGAGAGAAACTCACTAAAGGTTGGAAGCGAATTCGGACTCAGTTTTGGTAAGAGAGAACAAACTTATGACATTTTGTAAGGTGTCCGAATTTTACAGACCATACATGATCTTGATCCATAACGACAGTACGATGCAATATGAGATCCTCAGAAAATAATAATTATATTACATCAACAAAAGGCAATTGCAGTAATCTGTTGTACCGAAAAATAACAAAACAATATCTACCAATATGGACAGGGGCAGCGATAAATAAGTTAAAGTGAAACACATTTTGGAGACGAACAGAGTAGGTGGCTAATGGCATCGGAAAACCCCACTTAACAAGAGAACGGCGAGCTTCAGTGCTTAAAAGAACAAGGCCAGAACAATTATTATTCTTTTTATATAAATACGGCCACGAGCGGGGGTAAGTGGCTGGATGGCGTTAACAGGGCTAGGCTGCGACCCAGCAAGAAAATAAAATTCACTTCTAAAGAAACGGCGATTGGCTGAAGCCATACTGGGCAACGCAGATGTGACACGGAGAGGAGATCCCCATTATGTAAAAGCATTTTGAGAACTAAAATTTCTAGATATCTCTCTTGTCTCACGGAGGAACACACAAGTGTGTGGAAAATAGAGATGGCGTTGAGAGCTTTGCTTTCTGCGAAGTGTGGGCGATATTCTTCACATATCGTGGCGACAGACAAAGAGGTAGTTAATTATTCCTGCAGGAATTTTTGCAGGCAAAGAAATTGTGCACGTTGCTCCAACCCTTAGTGAGTGTGCAATAGGCATTATTTCGACTAGGGAAAGTTTAAAGTTCTATGGAACGCAGGAAAGTTGAGACTGAGTGAATACAGTCTAGGCCAGAGTATGGAATTAGCGTTTCAGATCCAGCACGGAGACAATGCCATTGCAGATGCTGCTTGGTAAAGTACCATCGCGCATTACGCCACAGTAAAAGTTGAGTCTAGATTTTGCTGACTCCAACTTGCGTACACTTTGACCATTGAATATCATAAGCTAGGATACTAACCTACCCTCACATTGAGTGAATAAGAGTTTTTTCAGTGGTTCAAAAAGTAAATTTATTCTCCACCAACTCAGTGCATTGACCAGCTAGAACATCGTAGATCTAAATGAGCTAATGACGATTTAATCATTCTTCCCTGTGATAAAAAAGTTTTCATATATACAGATAACGAGTTTAATAATCGTCAATTCAGTATGTCCAAGAGTTAAATATTTTTTGCAATTTTGTTATATGATGACATGATGGAGACCGTGGCTGTTGTTTGAAGACAAATGTTGATGGTGTTAGGACAGCAACCAGCCACAAATTTACTTTCAGTTCCATTATTTATCATTTCAACCACGCGCCACATGATCTCAGCGACAAATCTAAAGTGTACAGTGAGAACTATTTACGTGTGCAACAACGAGGATGCAGTGGGAATGCATTTACATCGGTTGGACGAATGTTATGAAAACAAACACTCGAAACCGACGTTTCACGTAACTCACATGCAACGAAAATCTGTAACGCAACCATCTGTGTGTGGCGTATTTATAATTATGTTTTATTTATATTTTAGGACAATTAATCTATAAAAACACACCAAATATCATAAAGAAAGCGTGTAAACCGTCTGAGGATGAATCACAACGATTCGAAACCGATAACGGTTTCCTTTGAATAAATAAAGGAACTGAAAGTAAATTTGTGGCTGGTTGCTGTCCTAACACCATCAAAATTTGTTAAATATTTTATTATTGAGTGTTTAAAGTAATTGAACATGATTGTTATGTATCACTTGACCACTGAAAGCACAGTTGATAAATTATATGTAGAAAATAGAAAGGGAACAGCTGTTTTTTTTTTCTAGAATAGATCCCAAACTTCCACTTTTATTAATTCATGCATTCTAGTTACGTGACAGCAGCATTTCTAATGAATTTTGTTACGATCTGAACCTGATATTAGCTGCCTTACAGGGCCATATTTATATAGAATGTCTGTCTGACATCCTGGGCTTGAGAAGACAGTTCAGATGTTTCGTGCATTTGCGCACTATGTGGTAAGCTAAGTTTGCACACATTAGTCCACTCGATGTGCAGATAGTGAGGACAATCTCACAATTTCTAGTAACGAACTATGTAGCAGAGATGGAGCAAGACTAAATTGATACTTCATAAGCAATAAGAGAAATGAATGGCTAACAAATTTTGCAACTATTTTCAAGTTTAGTTTAGTATGACATGTAACTAATCAATGTTGAAGTCTTCCGTTTGCATGATAAAATGCGAATTGATGCATCTGATTGGAACTGGAGAGAATATCACTAAAGTCTGGTTTGGTGGAGGCAACCGCATTAATCGATCGTGTCGTAGAAACTGACAACTGGTGTGAAATAGTATTGTTTATTAATTAGAATATCCGGGTGACGGACAAAGTAAATGATCACGACTAACCAACCGGTATGAAAAATTCACATTATTAAACATGCCGTGAGCGGATGCAAATATTAGCCACTACTCGATTAATGTACCAGCAAGTGAAACGTGCGACTGTAATCGAGAGTACAGAAATAAATTTGTTTGAACACGGTGCTGTGGCAAAACTTACGAACCATAATAAAACATGGCTTCACTTAAAAGACATGGCGTGCTGTTTACTACAGATTAGCTCCGCAGTTTGCTACAATTTAAACTTAACAGCGCTACAACATGTCAGCGAGGTCACGACCTCGTGCTATCGTCTGCAGCGAGAGGGGCTTCAGTGCAAGGTATTAGGTGCGTGTTCTTTTGGGGAAGCTATTCTCTCGTGTACGGTTCGTCTGTTACAAATAGACACTGGTGCACGTAACATATTAACACAAGGAGAGTGTTGTACGTTGGAGCGAGGGAGAAATGACTGTCAGTTCGTCACAGGACGCATCTAATAGTATTCTACGTGTGAATTACAATGGAGGCAGTAAATTATTTGACTTCGTCAGCCTACAGTCAGCATTTATCCAACAAGGTTTCAAGAAAACAGCTTACTTTCATGGTATTCAATGAACATCAAGGCTACATTTTAATATTACCTACACTGATGCAACTCCTGGAGTTAAGCAAAACTGATAAGGACACCAAATATTGGAGCAGTGCTCTACATCAGGACACATTTGCGTCTTATAACGTGTTCCCTTTACAGATGGACTGCACATTCCTAGAATCCTACTGAGAAATAATCGTCTTTCATTCACTTTCCCTGCTACTGATTTATCATATTTTGTCCACTTCATATTGATTCTTAGAAACGCCCCACTACTTTAAACGACACCATAGAGCCCAGTATTTTACCATACACGTTGTAAGCGGACACTGTCAGTAGTTTATTGGCATTGCTTCAAATTTATAAACATAAATTGCTTCGGCCAGTACTCACTATCACTTAAGGAAAATTTCCACTAAGTAAATCAAGTTGGAATAGTGTTCAAGACATTAAAAAGAAAAAGAAACAATTTGTAATAGTCTTCGATACTTCGAAAAGAAAAAGAAATATTAAGCTCATCAACACGTCCGGGATGATTTCATTAGAGACCGGGCACAATATGAGGTGGAACAAGAGTGAAGAAGAAATCAGCCCTTGTCCTGTTTTTGCTACCGCGGCATTCGCATCAGCTGATCTCGGGATTCCTGACGGAGATTTCAACCAGACCCCTCGCGAAAGCAAATCTACGGACATTACCAACACTCCAATTCGCACAGTCCAGTCACTCGATTTCTCTGATGGGCTTCCTATAAGCCTGTATACCGCAGAACCTTACACGAGTAATATTACGTTCCTCCAAATCCTTCCTCATGTACGTTATTTTGTATTTCCTCTCTCTCAACATAGCCATAACCCTGAGTTTTCTTCAGTAGCAGCCCTGGGGACATGCTTCCAATGTGTCCATGAGAGCCCATTCTTCTCTTAAGCGACTTTCATATGCTTGTTGTGCAGTTTCTTGTTTCGCTTATTTGGTGGTGATCCATATTCTTCTCTGTATATCCCGAACATTAGTATGGTCTCAAGGCGCGCCTTTACTACCTACCTTGATAAGCATTTGATTGCGTACAAACTTGGTGGTTTTATTAAAGTGTTGCAACATATAACTCACGATGTTCTAATTTCTGCAGAAAAATTCGATATTGGTAACATCGAATGGAACTCGTCTTAGTAAAAGAAGTAACGGAAGACTAACTGATTGATACTGCAGTGTTTAAGTAACGTGAAGAACACAGCAAGTGCCATATCCGATTTGCCAGTAACTTCAATCAGTGGAAGAGGGGTCAAAATAAGCGAACACATGTCTCGGACTATCCGATTCTGAGAAAACGACGGTTGAAGATTTCGAGGTACTCTTTGTGCCTTTTAGCAAGTGCCTGGCTCAACCGAAGCGCTAGCATGACGACTATTGTCGCAGCTTCACGCTTTTGCAATCCGTTTTCGGAAGCCGGTTACAATTGTTACTTAAGTTTTTCATCTATCTGTCCGTAGAAGATTGCTCCACGGATGCTTTATAATACATACTGAAATAACTTTCTGCTTATTTGTCTACTAGTCGTATATCTGATAAATATATAAATTTTGAAAAAAGAAAGACCACAATAAATGAATGAGACGATTATTTGAAATTGTTTTCAGTGAAATTCTTCTAGTGAGCCTTGATTCACGATCAGTTGCAAGCACTAGTTGTCGGTAAAGTTGTCCATAACGTGTGGTTTTTCGCGAAGTTTTTATCCAGAGTGCAATCCATGCGAAGAGATGTGACTGTGGGTAACCTGCCTTCGAGCGATGATCGTGATGTCTGGAACTTCTATGTTCCGAATGTTTCCGCGATAGTTATAATCCAAGGGAATCTTCCTGAAGAATAAACACAAGAATAAAATTTAAGAATTAATAATAGGATCTGATATAAGAATGAAATACAAGAATACGAGAATACGAGAACCTTTGTAACCCTTGAAAGTATCATAGATACACATACACTCCAGGAAAGGGAAAAAAGAACACATTGACACCGGTGTGTCAGACCCACCATACTTGCTCC
This sequence comes from Schistocerca cancellata, assembly GCF_023864275.1. Classification (NCBI taxonomy): domain Eukaryota; kingdom Metazoa; phylum Arthropoda; class Insecta; order Orthoptera; family Acrididae; genus Schistocerca; species Schistocerca cancellata. The sequence goes on from NC_064633.1 coordinate 58,646,716, forward strand.
GGACACTGCGAGAGGGCTGTACAAGCAATGATCACACGCACGGCACAGCGGACACACCAGGAACCGCGGTGTTGGCCGTCGAATGGCGCTAGCTGCGCAGCATTTGTGCACCGCCGCCGTCAGTGTCAGCCAGTTTGCCGTGGCATACGGAGCTCCATCGCAGTCTTTAACACTGGTAGCATGCCGCGACAGCGTGGACGTGAACCGTATGTGCAGTTGACGGACTTTGAGCGAGGGCGTATAGTGGGCATGCGGGAGGCCGGGTGGACGTACCGCCGAATTGCTCAACACGTGGGGCGGAAGGTGCACGTGCCCGTCGACCTGGGACCGGACCGCAGCGACGCACGGATGCACGCCAAGACCGTAGGATCCTACGCAGTGCCGTAGGGGACCGCACCGCCACTTCCCAGCAAATTAGGGTCACTGTTGCTCCTGGGGTATCGGCGAGGACCATTCGCAACCGTCTCCATGAAGCTGGGCTACGGTCCTGCACACCGTTAGACCGTCTTCCCCTCACGCGCCAACATCGTGCAGCCCGCCTCCAGTGGTGTCGCGACAGGCGTGAATGGAGGGACGAATGGAGACGTGTCGTCTTCAGCGATGAGAGTCGCTTCTGCCTTGGTGCCAATGATGGTCGTATGCGTGTCTGGCGCCGTGCAGGTGAGCGCCACAATAAGGACTGCATACGATCGAGGCACACAGGGCCAACACCCAGCATCATGGTGTGGGGAGCGATCTCCTACACTGGCCGTACACCACTGGTGATCGTCGAGGGGACACTGAATAGTGCACGGTACATCCAAACCGTCATCGAACCCATCGTTCTACCAATCCTAGACCGGCAAGGGAACTTGCTGTTCCAACAGGACAATGCACGTCCGCATGTATCCCGTGCCACCCAACGTGCTCTAGAAGGTGTAAGTCAACTACCCTGGCCAGCAAGATCTCCGGATCTGTCCCCCATTGAGCATGTTTGGGACTGGATGAAGCGTCGTCTCACGCGGTCTGCACGTCCAGCACGAACGCTGGTCCAACTGAGGCGCCAGGTGGAAATGGCATGGCAAGCCGTTCCACAGGACTACATCCAGCATCTCTACGATCGTCTCCATGGGAGAACAGCAGCCTGCATTGCTGCGAAAGGTGGATATACACTGTACTAGTGCCGACATTGTGCATGCTCTGTTGCCTGTGTCTATGTGCCTGTGGTTCTGTCAGTGTGATCATGTGATGTATCTGACCCCAGGAATGTGTCAATAAAGTTTCCCCTTCCTGGGACAATGAATTCACGGTGTTCTTATTTCAATTTCCAGGAGTGTATGTAGTAAATAGTTGGTTGGTTGATTTGGTGGGTCGGGATCAAACAGCGAGGTAATCGGTCCCATCGGATTAGGGAAGGATGGGGAAGGAAGTCGGCCGTGTCGTTTCAAAGGAGCCTCCCAGCATTTTCCTAAAGCGATTTAGGGAAATCATGAAAACCTAAATAAGGATGACCGAACACGGCTTTTAATAAATGTATGACACTTACTGTGATACCTAGTCGTAATTTTACAATTAACGTAACATCCTTGTACCCTGTAACTTGATAACAAACATTCATGTAATAGCGTTCTAAGGACATGGAGAGGTAAACGAAATGAAATAAAATAAATGAAATGGACCAGGTTTCGAACATGGCGTGCAGAAGTGACAGACCACAACGCCAATCACTGCGGCACAGTTTCAGCTGACACTTTCGCGCTCTATAAGGTATAACAATTACGTATAACACTGATCGTCGTTTTCTGTGAAATGACCGAGTATTACGGATAAGCCGAGACACATGTTGGTTTATTTTGATTCCTCTTCCATTGGGCGAAGTTTCTGAGAAATCGGATTATGGCACTTGCTCTATTATCCTCCTGTCCGCAGCACGTGGTCGTGCGGTAGCGTTCTCGCTTCCCGCGCCCGGGTTCCCGGGTTCGATTCCCGGCGGGGTCAGGGATTTTCTCTGCCTCGTGATGACTGGGTGTTGTGTGATGTCCTTCGGTTAGTTAGGTTTAAGTAGTTCTAAGTTCTAGGGGACTGATGACCATAGATGTTAAGTCCCATAGTGCTCAGAGCCATTTGAACCATTTTTTTGCTATCCTCCTAAGAGATGTTCTGAACAGCGAGTGAAAAGCAGAGGGGCCCAAAGAGAACAAATCTGCAACTGGCTCCAAAACGAATATATTGTGACATCTGCACACAGTTCGGTCCGTGTGCAATACACGATTTTAGTTAGGAGGTTATTATTTCCAACTTACTTTCAATATAAGATGCAGAGATTCGGAAACAATAAACTACTTAGTCCATACAAGCTGCATCTAGCGGCTGGGAGTGGGGTTACATTCGTCATCACGCAAAGCTGTCGTTACTGACTACATCACAACGTACGTTGCTTCACTGTCAGTACCGTGAGATGTTGCTGATGATACTTTCCCGAAATTTTAAAGCTCGAGCGACGGTTGTAGCATTACATAGGCGTGAACTCACCTTATCCATTCCTTCACCTGAGGCAAATTCAATTCATGGTGACAGAACTCGACGCCGATTCCGTGGTACATCTGCGCCCTCACTATAGGCGAGGAGTCAGCGACCAGCGACGCGTTCACCCCTCTCATGAGGGAATAAGCAGAAGAGACGTCCAACAGCGTGTAGTTTTCATTGCTTACCTGCACAAAGTGATGCAGTAACGGTTATTTATGTGAAGTTGCACAAATAACTCATCTCGTAGCGTCGGTTAAGTAATTTTAAATATCTCACAAAGCAAAAGGAAGTAGATGGGGAAATAAGGAATTTACACTCCTGGAAATGGAAAAAAGAACACATTGACACCGGTGTGTCAGACCCACCATACATGCTCCGGACACTGCGAGAGGGCTGTACAAGCAATGATCACACGCACGGCACAGCGGACACACCAGGAACCGCGGTGTTGGCCGTCGAATGGCGCTAGCTGCGCAGCATTTGTGCACCGCCGCCGTCAGTGTCAGCAATTTTGCCGTGGCATACGGAGCTCCATCGCAGTCTTTAACACTGGTAGCATGCCGCGACAGCGTGGACGTGAACCGTATGTGCAGTTGACGGACTTTGAGCGAGGGCGTATAGTGGGCATGCGGGAGGCCGGGTGGACGTACCGCCGAATTGCTCAACACGTGGGGCGTGAGGTCTCCACAGTACATCGATGTTGTCGCCAGTGGTCGGCGGAAGGTGCACGTGCCCGTCGACCTGGGACCGGACCGCAGCGACGCACGGATGCACGCCAAGACCGTAGGATCCTACGCAGTGCCGTAGGGGACCGCACCGCCACTTCCCAGCAAATTAGGGACACTGTTGCTCCCGGGGTATCGGCGAGGACCATTCGCAACCGTCTCCATGAAGCTGGGCTACGGTCCCGCACACCGTTAGACCGTCTTCCCCTCACGCGCCAACATCGTGCAGCCCGCCTCCAGTGGTGTCGCGACAGGCGTGAATGGAGGGACGAATGGAGACGTGTCGTCTTCAGCGATGAGAGTCGCTTCTGCCTTGGTGCCAATGATGGTTGTATGCGTGTTTGGCGCCGTGCAGGTGAGCGCCACAATCAGGACTGCATACGACCGAGGCACACAGGGCCAACACCCGGCATCATGGTGTGGGGAGCGATCTCCTACACTGGCCGTACACCACTGGTGATCGTCGAGGGGACACTGAATAGTGCACGATACATCCAAACCGTCATCGAACCCATCATTCTACCATTCCTAGACCGGCAAGGGAACTTGCTGTTCCAACAGGACAATGCACGTCCGCATGTATCCCGTGCCACCCAACGTGCTCTAGAAGGTATAAGTCAACTACCCTGGCCAGCAAGATCTCCGGATCTGTCCCCCATTGAGCATGTTTGGGACTGGATGAAGCGTCGTCTCACGCGGTCTGCACGTCCAGCACGAACGCTGGTCCAACTGAGTTCCACAGGACTACATCCAGCATCTGTACGATCGTCTCCATGGGAGAATAGCAGCCTGCATTGCTGCGAAAGGTGGATATACACTGTACTAGTGCCGACATTGTGCATGCTCTGTTGCCTGTGTCTATGTGCCTGTGGTTCTGTCAGTGTGATCATTTGATGTATCTGACCCCAGGAATGTGTCAATAAAGTTTCCCCTTCCTGGGACAATGAATTCACGGTGTTCTTATTTCAATTTCCAGGAGTGTAGTTCCGTAAATTAATACGAGGATAATCCCAAAAGTAATGTCTCCTATTCTTTTTTTAACTACACAGACCTGTTTATTTCTACAATGGTTTACATCAGTTTACAGCTTGACCATTTAGCTACTTTTAGACATAATCACCATTTCTGTCATTGCATTTTTGTAGACGCTGTGGCAGTTTTTGTTTGCCCACGTCATACCAGCTCGCCGCCATGCTGTTCAGAAAGTTATGAAGCTCTGCTTTCACGTCGTCGTCGGAGCTGAATCGCTTTCCGGCCAAATGTTCTTTTAACCCAGGGAACAGGTGATAGTGACTGCGCGCCAAGTCAGGACTATAGGATGGGTGGATGATTATGTTCCACTGAAACTGTTGCAGAAGAGCAACTGTTTGTCGAGCGATGTGTGGGCGAGCGTTGTCTTGGAGACTGTGTACGCCCTTGCTCAACATTCCTCTTCTCCGGTACTGAATTGCCGTTTGATTTTTTTTAGAGTCTCACAGTACCTGTCAGCGTTAATTGTGGTCCCAGTGGGCATAAAGTTGACCAACAATACTCCTTCCCTATCCCAAAAAACGGTTGTCATGACTTTACCGGCAGACTGTGTTTGTGTGAATTTCCGCGGCTTTGGCGAAGAAGGATGCCGCCACTGGCGTGATTGTTGCTTGGTCTCAGGTGTAAAGTGGTATGCTCAGGTTTCCTGACCCGTGACAATTGAGTCAGAAAGTTGTCCTGTTCGGCTGCAAGGCGGTGAAGAAACGCACGGGAAGGATCAACTCGTTGCCGCATATGGTCCTCAGTCAGCATGCGTGGCACCCATCTTGCGCTCACCTTCCGGTAGTTCAATGTTTCTGTTAAAATACTGTGACCGGTGCTTCGGGAAACCTCAGGAACCAACGTGCAGATATCATCCAGGGTGATCTGCTGATCTTCACGCATGCTTTTCTCATCCTTCAACACTGTCTCCTCAGAAATTGACGGTCTCCCGCTGCTTTGTTCGTCGTGAATTTCGGTCCGACCAGCTGCAAATTCTCTGCACTATTTACGAACATTTTTGACATCCATGCACGACTCACCATACACTTCCGTCAATTGGCGATGGATTTCAATCGGCGCAGTGTGCTTTGCATTCAAAAACCGAATAACTGCGCAATTCGTACTTGGTGGCTGTAATATCCAACGGGAGCTCCATTCTCGACGGCTGCCAAGCCAAGACTGAGCGCCTCAGCGCGGCGTGCACATGTTTACACATAGAACATGAAATACTCTTCATAACAGTGTGACCAACTGCTACATAAACAGAGTTCTGCCACAAAAGGGGGGTGGTCAAACAAAATGCTCAATCGGTAGACGGTCAGAAGACGTAATGAGTAGCTGCTGTAAAAGCCAGTTGAGTGGAGGGTGGCGGTCGAGTGGTCAGTAAAAGTATGATCAAACGGATTAAGATATGGCAAAACGGAGCCAATAAATCGTAGCCCCTCATTATCTTGTGTACGAACTGTTTGTGAAGAGAGTATTACTGTAGTTTAGGATAACAAAGCGAAAAGTGTCTGCCTCTATCCCAGTCATTCGGTTTACCAGCGTTCGTAATGCAAGTTGCTGTTGTGCTCTTCAGTTAGAAGACTGGTTTCATACAGCTCTGCACGTTAGTCTGTCGTTTCCAAGCCTCCTAATCTCTGCATTTCTACCTGCTTAATGCAGTGAAGCCTTGGCGTCCCTCTACAATTTTTACCCCCTCCACCTCCTCCCTGCCTCCCCCTCTCCCCCCCCCCCCCTCCCCACACACTCACACGCACATTAATATACCGACGATTCCGTGACGCCTCAGAAAACAGTCAGGTAAAAAACAGTGATGCACCACGGAGGAATTATCCGAATGCGATGAAAGTGGGTAAATGTTATGTGCATGTACGGACAGATTACTACAAGAAACTTCCTGGCAGATTGTAACTGTGTGCTTGACCGAGGCTCGAACTCGGGACCTTTGCCTTTCGTGGGCAAGTGCTCTCTCTTCCAGGAGTGCTAGTTCTGCAAGGTTCGCAGGAGAGCTTCTGTTAAGTTTGGAAGGTAGGAGACGAGATACTGGCAGAAGTAAAGCTGCGAGGACGGGGCGTGAGTCGTGCTGGAGTAGCTCAGTCGGTAGAGCACTTGCCCGCGACAGGCAAAGGTCCCGAGTTCGAGTCTCGGTCCGGCACACAGTTTTAATCTGCCAGGAAGTTTCATATCAGCCACACTCCGGCGCAGAGTGAAAATCTCATTGCAGATTACCACCATTTGAGAAAATTGAATGTTTTATTCAAGAGAAAAAGTTTCACAGAATGAGCAAGTCAATACCACGTTGGGCCCCCTCTGTCCCTTTTGCAAGCAGTTATTCGGCTTCGCATTGATTGAGCGAGTTGTGGGATGTCCTCTTGGGGGATATCGTGTCAAATTCTCTCCAATTGTCGCATTAGGGGTCATCAAAATCCCGAGATGGTTGGAGGTCTCTGTCCATGACAGCCTAAACAGTCTCAGTTGGGGAGAGATACTGCAAGCATGAAGACAAACAGCAGAAACTCTCGCCGTATGTAGACGGGCACTACCTTGCTGAAATGTAAGCCCAGAATGGCATACCATGAAGGGCAATTAAACGGGTTGTAGAATACAGTTGACTTACCGCTGTGTTGTAAGGATGCCGCGTGTGATACACAAAGCGGTTCTGCCACAAAAAAAAAAAAAAAGAAAGAAAGAAAATGGTGCCTCCGACCATCACTTCTGGCTATTTGGCCGTATGGCGGGATACCGCCGTGTTGCTGTACCACGAGTCTGCGGGGCGCCTCCAGACACACCTTCGCTGCTCATGAGGGCTCAGATCCATTTGTAACCCTGTAAGAGGTATGTGCTGCCTGCGATATGTAAGCTATAAGAGAATCTGAGACCAAAGAGCAGTGTTGACTGCAGTACGAACTGTGTAGCAGTAGCAGTAAGTTGTTGCTAGCGAGCAGTCGCCTGTCTGCGCTTGTCAGTCAATCCTGTCTGGTGTATCATGTTGGCTGGGCCGGTCGCGGTGCAGCGATGCCGGAGCCTGAGTATTATAGTATAAGGTAAAAAAGCAGCCTCACGCATATCTAGTAATATTATGTAAACTCACATGTAAATCTTTTGAAAATGTCCTAATAATAATCTTTGTCTAATTTCTAACAAGCATTCATTTCAATTTAAAGAATATAATTTTTTTAATGCATGATCATTCCGATTGTTGCAAAAGAAAAATCATTTGCTTCCTTTCATAAGTAACAGATGTATAGGCCAGCATTGCACAGAGCTGTGCCGGAAAAGAGCTGTTGTAAGAGCAGATAGTTGCCGACTTTATGGAGGTGAGAATTTTTGCTTTTTATTCAGGATGATCTTACAGGGCCATGACGCAGCACTGCTGTCGTCCAAATTTTACCAGGTTACTGAATTTATTTTTTATTACGAGGTTTAGGAATTTTTCTGTTTCGAGCTTATATTAAATGAGAAAAGAATTTTGTGGGTACATTAAATGGGAACCAATTTTGTTCAGAGGTTACATAAAAAATAGAATCATATTATTATTATTATTAATTAAGTTTTTTTAAGAGGTTAGACAAAAATAAGAATCATTAACCAAACAATATTTAAAAATTATTTTGTGTGGGGAGGTTACAACCCATCACTGAAGACAGTTCTACTCCACTTAATGAGATTCCAGGCCGAGGACGTGTCTGGAGACGCTCGCGCTACCGAACAGCGCCGCGTAGAATATGAAAGATGTTTTCGCCTTACGCTGTCCCGAAAGATCAGCTGTACCGGAGAATGCAGTGGAAAACGGACACCGAACTGCATTCGATGAGACTTGCATTATCAAACGGACCGACGGCTGTGGGGACGGTGCTGTAAACGAAGCTGTAGAGATCAAAATATCGGACAACACTCTCAATAATAATGTGGTTTTGCCTCTGTTTAACTCAGAGTTTAACACAGCACTTGGTTACTTATTGCGCTTGCCCTTTTGGTCTTTCATGTCTGTTGTCTACTTTTGATAGATGCTACTAACAAGGACATTTTCAGCCTCTTACAATGCTTTCAGTAGCAACCATTCCACTCTAGATAAATAGGCCCAACTGGAGTTGGTTATACAAGACAATAAGTTTTCATGCGGTACCTGATGGGCGTAGTTGTTTCCGCAACATCGCTGGTTCCCTATTACCACCGCAACGCAGTCCGCGAAACGTCTACCCATTTAATTTCTAACAGACACGAAAAAAGCCTCATCTTTGTTGGAGAGATGGGCACAGCCGATACAATTTCTTCAGTCGGGCCAGTGGTATTTCACAAGGATTTATTTCTTGTGTTGTGATTCATAGAGAGCTGCTCCGTTAAATGCTCCTCGTGTGTCGACAATTTCTCCACTTTTTTCCCCTAGTCCTCGAGTCTCTCTACATGTGATCATATGGAGGCAACTTCCAGTTATACAGTGGCGTAAATAAATTTAATTTTTGCTACTTGCCACAATATGTTCTCCAAGCAGATACAAGGTCGCATTTTAATTGAGATGTTTAATCGCCATTTCTAAAGCAAATTTTGGTGTCATAGCCTCATACAGGAGGAAGGATGATAGACATTAATTTTGTACATGGATGCACGTTCAGAGACCGTGAATAGTTACAATTGAAAGAAAAACAGCCCTCGGTCACTATTTTTAACAAATTAACCTGGATTCAACACTGCACCTGCACCACGCAAGTAACGAACAGCCCTTAGTGGCTCGCTATCACAGTTTTTATTTATCTTAAATATCTTTGTGACTAATGCACTTTTGGCATATTTATTGTTTTATAAATGACATATAAGTACTGCCAGTCTTTTACGATAATTCCATACTTACACCCTATCATACGTTTTCAGCCATAATTCTCTGACCATGTTATAGAATATAGACCATTGTATGATTTAAATTCTGAGGAAGACACTCCTAGCAGTGATGAAACCAGGTTAATTTGTTAAAAATCGTGACCGAGGGCTGTTTTTCTTTCAATTGATAGATATTAATGTTCCGTAACTACTTGTGACCTTTACTAATATTACTCGAAGTTTACAAATTGAATAAGATTGCACCACGGCAGCGACGTGGCGAGTCCTTATCTACCACCTTCTAGTTCCTTTCTCTACAGACATACGAAGATTTAAAACGAAGAAGATGGTCGAGGGCGTATGCGTAACCACATCTACCGGAGTCAACAGTGACTATAGCAATGTTCTTTGCTTCTTTTTGGATACTGGATGTTTTAATTTCATTCTGCCATCTACGAAACTGCAACGAAAATTAAAGAAACTATATTAAGAAAATGGAAACAAGGTTATAGGGTTACTGGCAGACAATCGCTAACAGGTGCTATCGTTCCTTTGTTTACCCGTGCGCAGGTTCTTCACACCAAAGTAAAAACACTGCGCGACAGACGTAAAGGACCACTTTTTAGATACCACGTAACTCCCACCTATTGCGACGTTTAAATTAGACATTCCACTCAAAAGTATACACAAACGTTCCTCCGTATCGGCGCCCTGGGACGCTTTAGTCGGTGAGGTGTCGACACATGTGAAGAAAACGTCCTGCTCCGAAGTCCACGCGACATTAAGGTGGGTTAACGATGTCACGTTGGCTCCAATTTCCACCACAATTCTGCCCAACGCCGCCGCGGACGTGTCACAAGATGCGAAGGTCGTCACAGCCCGTTTTACCCACTTTTCACCCCTTCTTTTGACGCCTCTACAATGGATGTTACACTACTGGCCACAAAAATTGCTACACCACGAAGATGACGTGCTGCAGACGCGAAATTTAACCGACAGGAAGAAGATGCTGTGATATGCAAATGATTAGCTTTTCAGAGCACTCACACAAGGTTGGCCCCGCTGGCGACACCTACAACGTTCTGACGTGAGGAAAGTTTCCAACCGATTTCTCGTACACAAACAGCAGTTGACGGGCGTTGCCTGGTGAAACGTTGTGATGCCTCGTCTAACGAGGAGAAATGCGTACCATCACGTTTCCGACTTTGATAAAGGTCGGATTGTAGACTATCCGGTTTATCGTATCGCGACATTGCGGCTCGCTTTGGTCGAGATTCAATGACTGTTAGCAGAATATGGAATCGGTGGGTTCAGGAGGGTAATAAGGAACGCCGTGCTGGATCCCAACGGCCTCGTATCACTAGCAGTCGAGATGACAGGCATCTTATCCGCATAGCAAAAACAAATCGTGCAGCCACGTCTCGATCCCTCAGTCAACAGATGGTGACGTTTCTAAGACAACAACCATCTGCACGAACAGTTCGACGACGTTTGCAGCAGCATGGACTATCACCTCGGAGAGCATGGCTGCGGTTACCCTTGACGCAGCATCACAGACAGGAGCCCCTGCGATGGTGTACTCAACGACCAACCTGGGTGCACGAATGGCAAAATGTCATTTCTTCGAATGAATCCAGGTTCTGTTTACAGCATAATAATGGTCGCATCCGTGTCTGGTGACATCGCGGTGAACGCACATTGGAAGCGTGTATTCGTCATCGCCATACTGGCGTATCACCCGGCGTGATGGTGTGGGGTGCCATTGGTTACACGTCTCGGTCACCTCTTGTTCGCACTGACGGCACTTTGAACAGTGGATGTTACATTTCAGATGTGTTACGACCAGTGGCTCTACCCTTCATTCGATCCCTGCGAAACCTTACATTTCAGCAGGATAATTGACAACCGCATGTTGCAGGTCCTATACGGGCCTTTCTGCATACAGAAATTATTCGACTGCTGCCCTGCCCTGCACATTCTCCAGATCTCTCTCTAATTGAAAACGTCTGGTCAATGGTGGCTGAGCAACTAGCTCGTCACAATACGTCAGTCACTACTCTCGATGAACTGTGGTATCGTGTTGAAGCTGCATGGGCAGCTGTACGTGCACACGCCATCCAAGCTCCGTTTGACTCAATGCCCAGGCGTATCAAGGCCGTTATTAAGGTCAGAGGTGGTTGTTCTAGGTACTGATTTTTCAGGATCTATGCACCCAAATTGCGTGAAAATGTAATCACATGTCAGTTCTAGTATAATATATTTGTCCAATGAAAACCCGTTTATCATCTGCATGTGTTGTTGGTGTAGCAATTTTAATGGCCAGTAGTGTAGATCCGTGACACATATCGCCAGGGTTCTGAGCGGCGGTAGATATGGAATCGGCCACTCACAAGAAAACTGCGATATTTCAACACAGTGCGTCGCAGTTCTAACATCCATCGCAGAGGCGACCAAAGAAGAGGTGAAATGTTTGTGAGAGGGGCTCTGACGACGTTCTCGTCGTGTGACACGTCCACGACTGCGTTGGCAGAATTGTGGTGGAAATTGGTGACAATGTGACATCATTAACCCCCATGACGAGTCACATGAACCTCTAAACTGCGGCCTTGTTTTCACGAGAGTGGCGTCTCATGGCGCCTCGTTCTTGCGTCATTACACAGGAAGGATGTACGCGCCTTCGAGGCAAGAGTCAAACTTGCATCGCAGTGTGTGGAAATTACAGCGTTCCGCAAAAACGGTCCTTCAGTTCTGTTGCACACTGTACTTTCCGATCATTTTAGTTAAATTTGCTATGGTTTTTATCCACTTAAATCTACACTACTCGCCATTAAAACTGCTACACCAAGAAGAAATGCAGATGACAAACGGGTATTCATTGGACAAATATATTATACTAGAACTTACTTGTGATTACATTTTCACGCAATTTGGGTGCACAGATCCAGAGAAATCAGTATCCAGAACAGACACCTCTGGCCGTAATAACGGCCTTGATACGTCTGGGCATTGAGTCTGTAAGTAGGCTGTTTATGTTTTCTTACTGGCAACGTTACGTAGCGCTCTGTATGAAAATCACTGGCTGTGCTGTGTGCAGTCTATGGCCAGTTTGCATTGTTGTCAGCCATTGTAGTGTTGGGCAGCTGGAAGTGAACAGCGCGTAGCGTTGCGCAGTTAGAGGTGAGCCGCCAGCAGTGGTGGATGTGTGGAAGGAAATGGCGGAGTTTTGAAATTACATATATTATGACTTTTGATGATATTAAGGTAGATACATTGTTTGTTCTCTATTAAAATCTTTCATTTGCTAACTATCCCTATCAGTAGTTAGTGCCTTCCGTAGTTTGAATCTTTTATTTAGCTGGCAGTAGTGGCGCTCGCTGTATTGCAGTAGTTCGAGTAATGAAGATTTTTGTGAGGTAAGTGATTTGTGAAAGGTATAGGTTAATGTTAGTCAGGGCCATTCTTTTGCAGGGATTTTTGAAAGTCAGATTGCGTTGCGCTAAAAATATTGTGTGTCACTTTAGTGAATGTTTGAGTACGTTCAGTTTTGCTCAGCTGTTTGAAAAGCAAATAGTGTAAGAGGTTTATCAGCACAGTCGTGTATAATTGTTCAAAGGGGACGTTTCAAGTCGAATAGAGCTTTGGTGGCGTGTACAGGTACAGCTGCCCATGCAGCTTCAACACGATACCACAGTTCATCAAGAGTAGTGACTGGCGTATTGTAACGAGGCAGTTGCTCGGCCACCATTGCCCAGACGTTTTCAATTGGTGAGATATTTGGAGAATGTGCTGGCCAGGGTAGCAGTCGAAAATTTCTGTAACCATAAAGGCCCATACAGGACCTGCAACATGCGGTCGTGCATTAACCTACCAAAATGTACGGTTTCACAGGGATCGAATGAAGGGTAGAGCCACAGGTCGTAACACATCTGAAATGTAACGTCCACTATTGAAAGTGCCGTTAATTCGAACAAGAGGTGACCGAGACGTGTAACCAATGGCACCCCATACCATCACGCCGGGTGATACGCCAGTATGGCGATGACGAATACACTCTTCCAATGTGCGTTCACCGCGATGTCGCCAAAGACGGATGCGAACATCATGATGCTGTAAACAGAACCTAAATTCATCCGAGAAAATGACGTTTTGCCATTCGTCCGCCCAGGTTCGTCGTTGAGTACACCATCGCAGGCGCTCCTGTTTGCGATGCAGCATCAAGGGTAACCGCAGCCATGGTCTCCGAGCTGATAGTCCATGCTGCTGCAAACGTCGTCGAACTGTTCGTGCAGCTGGTTGTTGTCTTGCAAACGTCCCCATCTGTTGACTCAGGGATCGAGATCGGATAAGATGCCTGTCATCTCGATTGCTAGTGATACGAGGCCGTTGGGATCCAGCACGGCGTTCCGTATTACCCTCCTGAACCCACCGATTCCATATTCTGCTAACAGTCATTGGATCTCGACCAACGCGAGCAGCAGTGTCGCGATACGATAAACCGCAATAGCGATAGGCTACAATCCGACCTTTATCAAAGTCGGAAACGTGATGGAACGCATTTCTCCTCCTTAGGCATCACAACGTGTCACCAGGCAACGCCGGTCAACTGCTGTTTGTGTATGAGAAATCGGTTGGAAACTTTCCTCATGTCAGCACGTTGTAGGTGTCGCCACCATCGCCAACCATATGTGAATGCAATTAAAAGCTAATCATTTGCATATCACAGCATCTTCTTCCTGTCGGTTAAATTTCGCGTCTGTAGCACGTCATCTTCTTGGTGTAGCAATTTTAATGGCCAGTAGTGTAAAAAGGTAGGGGTAGAAGCCTACAAAGGCAATCAATGTGTAAGTAGGCTGTTTATGTTTTCTTATTGGCAACGTTACGTAGCGCTCTGTATGAAAATCACTGGCTGTGCTGTATGCAGTCTGTGGCTAGTTTTCATTGTTGTCTGCCATTGTAGTGTTGGGCAGCTGGACGTGAACAGCGCGTAGCGGTGCGCAGTTGGAGGTGAGCCGACAGCAGTGGTGGATGTGGGGAGAGAAATGGCGGAGATTTGAAATTTGTAAGACTGGATGGCATATATATTATGATTATTAAGGTAAATACATTGTTTGTACTCTATTAAAATCTTTCATTTGCTAACTATCCCTATCAGTAGTTAGTGCCTTCAGTAGTTTGAATCTTTTATTTAGCTGGCAGTAGTGGCGCTCGTTGTATTGCAGTAGTTAAGAGTAACGAAGATTTTTGGTGAGGTAAGTGATTTGTGAAAGGTATAGGTTAATGTTAGTCAGGGCCATTCTTTTGTAGGGATTATTGAAAGTCAGATTGCGTTGCGCTAAAAATATTGTGTGTCAGTTTAAGCACAGTCTTGTATAAATTTTCAAAGGGGACGTTTCATATGTCGACCCTTAGCCGAGGATACCTCACTGGAATCTTTTGATATTTTCTTGTAGTTTGTGTAATTAGTGTAGATTTTGTTTATTGCTAGCGCGTAATTGTAGAGAGAATCTCCTTTGTAGGTGCAGTCTTTCATTGTTGTACAGTAAAACAGTTGTGGCAAGCAGGTAGATTTGCACCAAGTATTTCGCAGCTGCGCTTGCAATTAACTAGATATTATTTTCAGTTCTATGTTAATGTGTTCTCTTATTTTTGCTCTTAAAATTGTGTTTTTTTGTGTTGGCGTGTGAAATATTGTGACAATAATGGCGTGTGAAAAACGTAATACTAGGCTTCAAAGTAAACTGAGAAATGACAGTGAAGACGAAAGCAGTGTGTCAGCGCCACCGTGTAATGAATTAACTAATGTTCAAAGTAGTAATTTGGTAATTGTACATAGGGAAATGGAGCGGGCTGCAAACAATGGTGTAGACAGTGAAACAATTAGTGAACAGGGAAGCATTATCGATCGATCGGTCAGCAACAGCTTGCCTCAGGAATCCGAAATGACAGGACACAATCTTGCAAATACTGTAGATTCTGGTTTTGCGTCCTCGCCCTTTTCTCAAATAAGTCAAGACACATTTTCTGCTATTCAAACTGCGAATATTGCCGGTTCAAATGCGTTGCCGAATAGCACTGAGGACCATGTTTCAGACACCAGTGCACTGTTATTACAGTTAATGCAACAAATGGGACAAAGGCTACAAAAGTTAGACACGACGCTTGAACAAAATCAGAAACAAATGGGACAAAATCTTCAAAAGTTAGACACAATGGAACAAAATCAGAGACAAACACAGCAAAAGCTTCAAAAGTTAGACACAATGGAACAAAATCTTCGGAAGTTAGACACCACACTTGAACAAACACGTGAAGATTTAACTACTGAGTTACATAACATTGAATCGAAATGTCAAAAAGTCTGTAATGGTGTAAAAACACAAATTTGTGAGCATTTTCAACCTATTTTTTCGCGGCATGAAAATGCATTACAGAATCACGAAGCAGCCATAAAAGAACTGCAAACCATTGTTCATGGAAATCATGAGACCTTGTGGGCTAAAATTGACTCAGTTGCATCTACCGATTCGGTTACGCAACTTACAAAAACTCAGGAAAACTTAAAGGACACAATAGATTCGATTTCAACACAAATGGACTCTCTGAAACTTGGTTCAGAAAAACACACTGAGGAAATGTGTTCACTATCGGAGAAAGTAGCCGAACTTTCGGATCAGGTCACTAACTTATCTACGAAGGTAGATGATAATCTGAATGACACAAAACTGGTAGTCTTTAATGACACAGAAGAGTGCAAACAAATTAGGAAACTGGAACAAAATCTGAATCAAATTAATACGCAACACCAAAGAGAAATCCGGGAAGTACAACATCAGCTGACACAGGTAATACAAGAATTACATATTTCAGAGGACACTCGCGCTCCAATACGGGAAGAGGGACATAGAAATACGGAACAGCCACAAAATAATAACTCAGGGCACTTCGGAAATTATGAAAGAAATTGAGATGGAACCGCCGACACGACGTAACAATGACCGACATGCTACTCGCTGACACGATAATTTTGACTATAAGCTGTTCATTACTACATGTAAATTCAAAACGTTTAAGAATTCTGCCAACGACATTCATCCACAAGCGTGGCTCCATCAATTCACTCATTGTTTTCCTCCTAACTGGTCATTGGAGCACAGGTTAGAATTTATGTGTGGCTACTTGGAGAATGAACCAGCTGTAAGAATGCGATCGGTCATTCACGATTGTCACAGTGAATGAGAATTTTACCATGCGTTCCTCTCAGCATATTGGTCTCAAACTACACAAGACCGAGTAAAACATAGCATCATAATGATGAAACATTTCGAACAATCTGAATTTTCCAGTCTTGTGAAATATTTTGAAGACATGTTGCACAAGAATCAGTACCTGTCAAACCCATAAAGCCCCTCAGAACTCATCCGCATTTGCTTAATCAAACTGCCTGAATATTTACGACATATTATTTTAGCAGGACGTTGCAAAGACGACATTGAAGCTTTTCAGGGACTGTTACAAGAACTGGAAATTGACACTGACAATCGCAGAACGCGAAAAGAGGAGCACAACAATTACAGATCACATCCGTCACAATTCCGCGATGACAGAAATAATATACGACAAGGCTATTCTTTCAATGTAAATCGTGACCGAAACAGACACCATCCGTATGACAACCGTTGGCAGAGTAGTAATAATTACAGGGAAAGATCACCTCTCCGCGGTAATGACTGTCACAGAGACAATCAGAGAAACAGACAATATTGGAACCAAAATAATTATTATCAAGGGAGACAGAATAACTTTAGACGCAACGGTCCAGCGCGCAGTTACGACTCAGGGAGAAATTCTCCACCACGTGACCGACAAGAAAGAAACTATGGAATTTACCGACATGACGACAGACGATATGATCGTAACGACAGACCTGAACTGCATCAGAACTGGCGGGATTTAAACAGGGCAGGGCCCTCTCGTCACGGTGAATTTGTAGAAGTTAGGTCTCCAAATCCCAATAACGATGCGTGCCAACAAAGAGACAATAGGCAATGACTCACACCACTGACAGCCACAAAACGTACTTATGAAACTGACGACGCAGCTGCCGTAGCTAGTAATTACGTAAAAATGGAAGACATTAGGGACATCTTACTCCAGGAACACGACGTAAAACATAACAACATTGCATATCCTGTGATTCACATTACTGTAAATGACGTAAAATTTACGGCAGTACTTGACTCTGGCAGTCCCATTTCAGTAATTAGTGAAACAGCTTTTAGCAAGTCCAACAAATCGAACGATTGCCCCACACTTCCGTTACGTAAGATTAAATTACAAGGAGCAATCATTGGAAAAAGTGTAGACGTACACCAACAAACCAACTTAGAATTGTTTTGTCAAAGCCACTGCTTCTCTATGAACTTTCTTATTGTTCCATTATTGTCGACGGAAATTATATTGGGAGTAGACTTTTTGAATGAATACAAAGCAATCTTAAACTTTCACGATGCTGAAATAAGTTTAGAGAAAGAAGGTAAGTCAATAGCTTTGAAATTTGAAGACTGGCTCTCAAACCATGATAATTAATCGGCTTTACCTTCTGTTAGACAACAGTTCGGAATTTTCTACGGAACTAGACACTAACTATCACTCTGCAAGTACTGACAGGGATGATATCGATGGCATATTTGAAACTAATGAGTTAATTCAGAATAAAATTCAAACAATTGAGAATTGTAATGACAATGATAGGCAGGACCTTTTTGAGATTTTACAAGCACATTCCACAGTTTTTACTCACAAAACAGGAACAATCAAGGGATTTCAATACCAATTTCGTGTTCGTGAGCATACTAAATTTTGTGTTAGACCATACGTAATTCCAGCACATTATAGGGACCGTGTTAGAACATAAATACAATCTATGCTTGACGAGGGCATTATTGAGCCTGCAGTAAGCTCATACAACAATCCGTTACATGTTGTTGAGAAGAAAAATGGATCGATCAGGCTTGTCTTAGATTCGAGACAAATCAATACTATCATTATTCCTGAAACAGACAGGCCGCAGACGATGGAAGAACTTCTTCAAAATTTTAATGGTGTAAAAGTATTGTCTTCCATTGATCTCAGATCCAGCTTTTATCAGATCTAACTTCATCCAGAATGTAGAAAATACACAGCTTTCCTTTGTTTCGGCGTTTGTTATCAGTTTCGGAAACTTCCTTTTGGTTTGAACATTTCTTCAGCAACATTCATTCGCGGGCTAAATTCCATATTACCTGAGTTCTTAAAACGTCACATCACCTTATATGTGGACGATATTCTGATAGCAGAAGCTTCATGGGAACAACATAATCGCATCCTCAACCGTTTGTTACGTATTTTTGCATAATCCGGAATTAGAGTTAACTTGGAAAAGTCTGAATTCGGTAGGTCAAAGGTGAGGTTTTTGGGACATATCATTTCTTCTGAAGGCATTCAGCCGGATCCTGAAAAGTTAGAAGCAATCAGAGCCATTCCAGTTCCATCCACAAAAAGACAAGTCCGCAGTTTTCTAGGTCTCGTAAATTTTTACCGTCGTTTTCTGAATATGAAAATTCTAGTTACACCAAAACTTTGTTCTCTCACTGGAAAAAATATTATTTGGAATTGGGACGAACGAGCTAAGTTGGAATTCAATTCTTTGAAAGACTCGCTACTTAACGAGCCAATACTAGCTCATCCAGATCTGTCACAAGATTTCTGCCTTAGCACGGATTCTTCTAAAGTCGGTCTTGGTGCCCATTTATTTCAAGAAGCCATAGAAAATGACACTACCATTCAGAAAACCATTGCTTTTGCTAGCCGAGAGCTAACAAAATCTGAAAAAAATTGTTCTGTTACTGAATTAGAAGCTTTAGCTATCGTTTGGGCATTTAACAAATTCCGTTTCTTTCTTTCTGGTAAGCACGTAACAGTATACAGTGATCATCGTGCATTACAATTTCTTATGTCTTCAAAATTAAATCATGACAGGTTAAAACGTTGGGCATTGTTTCTGCAAGAATTCCACTTCACAATAGTCTACATTCCCGGCAAGGAGAACATTGTTGCGGACGCACTGTCACGCGCACCGGCTGGGCTTGAGAAAAGTACCACAGAAGGCAACCTCGAGAAAAATTTCAGTATTCTTTACATTCAGTAAGTCGCCTTTGAAAACTTCATCACCACATCTTTAAAGGACATTGCTCATGAACAAGATAAAGATCCGATTTGGAAAGACATCAAAAGTAAATGGCATGAAAAGCCGCACACTCAGATTCGGCATTATTATCTGGTTAGAAACAACATACTCTTCAAACGCTGCACTGTTGATGACAAGCTATGGGTACTTTGCATTCCAGATGATTTTGTTAATAAGCTCATTTGGTACATTCATTTCAGCTACGCACATTTTGGCCCACGAAAATGTTATCATATTCTTCGAACGACTTGTTATTTTAACAATATGGAAAAGCGAATTCGAAGAGTCTTGTCTATTTGTAAACTTTGTCAAAAGGCGAAACCATCTACTATCTCACATCGTGCTCCGTTGTTTCCTATTATTCCTTCTAAATTAAAAGAATTTGCTGCTGTTGATCTCTTGGGACCCCTTGTCAGAACATCGAATGGATTTTCGTACGTTCTACTCGCTGTTGAACTTACTTCAAAATTTGTTTCTTTCACTCCGTTACGTAAAGCCACTGGACGGTCTGTATCCAACGCCTTTGTTAAAAATTTCTTACGTGAAGTTGGCCACGTTGCTAAAGTCATTTCAGATAACGGACCACAATTCAGATCTGCTGTTTGGTCACGCATGCTTCGGAATCATAAAATCAAACCTGTTTTTATTTCATTGTACTCACCACATTGTAACCCGTCTGAAAGGATTATGAAAGAAATCAATAAGCTTTGCAGACTTTATTGTCACAGAAAGCATCAGCATTGGGACAGATATTTACACTTATTTCAAAATGTGCTGAATGAATGAAATGCCTCATGATTCCACTGCTTTACCACCTACTCTTGTACTAAAGAATGAAGAACCACTGAACAGAATCAGAGAGCTTGTATCTTTCCCAAATACACGTAAATTTCGACACAAAGACATAATTGATTTGGCTCTTAAAAATATAAAATCTGCAGCAAACAAAAGGAGAAAACTACACGGTAAAGCAAATGCAAAGAAATTATATATTGCTCAGAAAGTTCTCATTAAAGCTCATTCATTATCACATAAAAAGAAACACTTGAGTCACAAATTCTTTCTAGTTTACAATGGACCTTACAGAATCCGACGTATACCACATGATAATTGCGTTGAAGTTGAAACTATGCGTACTAGGAAGAGTAAAGTTTTACACCACATTTCACATGTAAAACCGTTTATTGAAAGATTATCTGCCTTTTAACTTTGTCTTCGCCATATAACTTTTCACTTTACATTGCTGGTATGCTTTGTCAGTTTTAAGAAACTGTTAACATGCAACAATGTTTGAAGTTAAATATCCAGTCAAGAACCAAGAGAACTTATTTAAACAGAAATTACGAATGCATTGTTATTGCGAACAGACGACACAGTGTTATTGTGTGTGTACATTCTTGCTTGTTAGTTGCACGATTACGTAATGACTATAAGGCTCACATACTTGGAACATATACCGGCACTGCTAATGAGATT
The DNA here is from genome assembly GCF_023864275.1 of Schistocerca cancellata. Lineage (NCBI taxonomy): Eukaryota > Metazoa > Arthropoda > Insecta > Orthoptera > Acrididae > Schistocerca > Schistocerca cancellata. Next base: position 58,667,476 of record NC_064633.1, read on the forward strand.
CTAATGCAACATTTTGGTTTACTTGAAAATACATTCTGGATTTAAAGTACTTTCTGTGAGATACCAGATGAGACAGTAGTTAGTTTATGTGACAGATACACGATTTTATCACGACACTACTAACGAGTGACAATTTACAATGTTGCTTTTGCGGTGTTTCTGTTTTATATCTGCACAGTTTTTCTGAATTATTCTGGAAAGTAAAACATGTTTTAGTAGTAAGTGTTGTGGTATAGCTACAAGGAGACAGCCTTTTCTGTAGCACAACAATACGTTACAGCGCAGTACTTTCATCATCACAACAATAAGCATAATAACTAAGATATCTATACCCAAAGCATTTCACTTTTGTTTATCATGAGGTAAGTACATTGGCTTCTGCAGAACTTAGCTATCGGAGCAAAATAACTACGACACTTCCACAGAGATTATCTTACAACAAGATGCACCATTTAGCGCTACAGGACACGCATTTGAGTGCTTAATTTTGTACTTAAACCATTTATTTTTCAAGATTTTTGAAATACAAAGGTTTTCCGTGATACATTTCATTCCATTGCTGTAATCTGTAACACCTGGGGGTATAATTACATTAATCCTCAGGGGGGTACACACTTACTTTGTGTACCATGTGTTTGGCAAGCACAATGAGCCCTAGCTAATATGGTATTTGCTTATACAACTTTACACATCGGTACCATATTTCTCTAACATAAATTACACAGCTATCTGATCATTTAACTGAGAGAGACACACTTTTTTATTACGTCAGTGACACATGTTTACGTAACTACACCGTTGGATAACTTCACACTTACGAAATTGTATTTTGTCTGTACTTTGTGAACCACATTTTTTCAGAACCATTGTGATACTATGAGAGCTTTGAACGATGTATTTGGTATGAGATCATGATTTTTAAAGTACGTTTGAGGTAGATGACACTACTGAAATGAGCAGAGAATTTTCTTTAGGTTTTGAAATTATTGCAGAAAGCTGCGACGTTTTTGAGATTTGATTGAGGTGTTATGATGTTATTATTACGATGACGATTTGTATTATGCTGCTGAGGTATGGTTATGATTCATAGGCTGATGCTATATGAGTTATTTGATTATGCTACGTATCTGTTATGATGAAATATTGAAGAAGTGTCGACGAATAAGGTAAGGAATAATGAGTAGTGGTTAGGGACTCTGGTTTGTGAAAAACGTTGTTGGAAACCAAGAATCGTACTTTAAGAGTTATGAAATGTATGTAAAAGCGTGAATGTATTACAATGCCGACGAAAATTTTTTGGACACTGGTATATCAATAGCATTTTGTTTCCACAGATTTGTAACGCAAATTCTTGACCTGTGAAATATTTTTACATGAGACTGTCACTGTAGCGGAAACTGCTGTCGTAAATATTTCGGTAAGAAAGTTAAGTGACCACCTTCACATAATGCGTCGTGGGCACCCAGCTGTGCGACAGACGCCCGAAAAAAAAAGCCATTAATGTGTGCCTTTCAGAGGCACAGGCAGAAAAAAAAGGGGAGGCCATTATCCTCGCTGTTGACATTCTTTTGTAGAAAGCATCGCAAATACGACACTCTCAAACTTGAAAACATATGATTACACTGTGGAGCTCTTAATTTATGATATTTACTAAAATGCCTAATGAAATGATGAGAAACATTTTACATTTATTCTTTTTCTAGTTAAGAGATTTGCTCATTTCCTTTAATATCTAGTTTCTAGCTGCACTGCAGCATTGGTTATTATAAAATTTAATAGATGTACTAATATCACTATTTTCTGTCTACAGACCCAGTAAAGAATACGTTTATGATGTACTTTCCTAGAAAAGAGAGCACAAATAGACATTTCCCTTCACAGGAATTGCATAAATAATTTTTTTAATGACTTGGTAACTTTCTTGCAGAGTAAGTTTTTGTGCTGCATCACCTTAGTGTTAAGATGTGACATAGGTATTAAACATGGCCATTTTCACTGTAATATTTTTTCTGCTTGAGCTTTGTCATGTTTAGGTATAAGTTATTTCATTTGCTGCTGCTGTTTGCCAGGCATAGTGTTACTGGATTTGACTTTGTGTTACTCTGCTAAGCCAGTTTACTACTGATTTATTTTTCTTGTTTGCTGCACAGTGCCTTATATTAGTTGTAATATTGCAATTGCTTTGCCTATTTAAATTTTTTGTCATTGATGTTTGTGTTAATTGTTTTGTGCTGCTGCATTGCCTCGTCCCTTAGTTTAGCATCTGGGCTCAGTAGATTTAAGTTAGCGTAAGAGGGGGTAGCCTATAAGAGAATGAGTTGCGATGAATTTGAAGAAATGCACTGAGAGGTTATATGAGAAAAATACAGAAAGCATGCTTGGATAGGATTTTTTTGGTGGAAACAAAGGTTGAAATAAGACGAAAGATCTATGGAATGAAGTTTTGAGTTGGACTGCCGTACCAAATGTTACACTGAAAACAAACCCTGTCCTTTCCTTTTGTGTTATCCCACTATGTGTTTGTGTACCCTCGTGTATTTGTTTTCTTCCTGTCTCTGTGTAGTTTCATAGATTTTTTTTCTTCTAATACTAAGCTACATTCACTATGATGAGGAATACCGTTATCCTCAAATATAATTGGCATTAATAATATGTTATTTACCTTGTAAATATGCTTAGACATTATTTATTCTGTTTTGTTTTAATGCTCATGTGTAAAGTTGATGTTTCAAAAGTTATTCTGATCTTTTATATATTTACTCACGTCATAATTCCTGTAACACTGATGTATATGTTACTTTGATTCTTATGTAAAGCCTGTACTACAATTGTTATCTGTATTGTTATGTTCTTTAATGATGTATTTTGTACCTTTGTAATCGTATTCTTATGTTATAAAATTGTAATTGACACCAGTTCATCATATTATTAACTTGTAAGTTACATTTCACTGCACACATTTCTGTTGGTCATAGTATGTGGACAATATGTGAGAAGTAGGGACTGTTAGTGTTTGCAAGGACATTTCCAAAAAAAAAAAAATTGTGAGTGCACAAGTTGTGGTTTATGGACTTGCTATATTGTCTGCACGACTCTTTGATGGTGATTGTGCACCTGCACAGTTGCAACAGATGGCTGCTGGCCGTCTCTACAAGGACTACAGTGGGTCTGCATCTTTGATGACCCACCAATACCATTATTTCTACAAGGACTACAGTGGGCCTACAATTTGCTGACTCACCAGTACCATTATTTCTACAAGGACTGCAGTGGGTCTGCTCCTCTGGTGGCCCACCAATACCATACTCTCTACCAGGACTACAGTGGGTCTACACTGTGATGACCTACCTACCAATATTCTTCAAAACGTCGAATGACTCTGCTGTGGGTTTGCTCTGTTGTGGCCCATTACCTGTCAGCATGTCAAGAGTCAGCACTGTCTTTCCGTTGGAAGGACAACACTACTTCTTCAAGACTGCATGGAAATACACTACTTCTGTGTGCATTGTCTTTTACTGCTCAGACTGTGAGAAAAGAAACGGCAGTTTCACTCTTGATGAATGATCAGGACTGTCTTTATTGACTGTGAGAAAATTTTAGCTTTTGACCAACATTGTATCAATAAGTGTGTGCATTTGATATCTTTGTTATTGTAATTATGAAAAAATTTATCAAATCATTATTGGCCACTGCCCAAAACAATTTGTAAAATTTTTTGTAGGGAGCATGGGGGCTATGTAAGTAGGCTGTTTATGTTTTCTTATTGGCAACGTTACGTAGCGCTCTGTATGAAAATCACTGGCTGTGCTGTGTGCAGTCTGTGGCTAGTTTTCATTGTTGTCTGCCATTGTAGTGTTGGGCAGCTGGACGTGAACAGCGCGTAGCGTTGCGCAGTTGGAGGTGAGCCGCCAGCAGTGGTGGATGTGGGGAGAGAAATGGCGGAGATTTGAAATTTGTAAGACTGGATGGCATATATATTATGATTATTAAGGTAAATACATTGTTTGTTCTCTATTAAAATCTTTCATTTGATAACTATGCCTATCAGTAGTTAGTGCCTTCAGTAGTTTGAATCTTTTATTTAGCTGGCAGTAGTGGCACTCGCTGTATTGCAGTAGTTCGAGTAACGAAGATTTTTGGTGAGGTGAGTGATTTGTGAAAGGTATAGGTTAATGTTAGTCAGGGCCATTCTTTTGTAGGGATTATTGAAAGTCAGATTGTGTTGCGCTAAAAATATTGTGTGTCAGTTTAAGCACAGTCTTGTATAAATTTTCAAAGGGGACGTTTCAAATGAACTGAAAATTGCTATTTACTTCACGATTGGTGCGAAATGACCAACACTATGTGGCAGAGTAACGTCCGAGTAAAGCTATGAGAACTGCACGTATAGTGAAGGTACGGATCCGGATAGTGTTCTATGGAAACTGTATTACGATGAAAACTGAAGAAACACCGCAGTAACTCTTCTTTCGGCAAATACACTAAAACTCGTTATTTGGTCCATCATTTAAATAAGGGATTATTATGGCCTCACACCCCGCAATACTAATCATGTTCGCTTACCCTCCTAAAACTGTCTAAAATAAACAAAAAGAGAACACAAAACTACAGAAAATGTAAAAGTCAAACCGCTCGCCTGCACTGGATCGGCAGTGAGGTGCGTGACGTGGTGACCCCGGGCGAGCAGCGCCTCCACCACCTTGTTGATGGGGTACGTGTGGCTGACGGAGGGCGACGGCACGATGAACAGGATCCTGGACGCTGAGGACCCGCCCATCAGTGCCACCAGGCACAAAAGCGCCACGTGCAGGAGCCCCATCTCCCGTCTGGCAGGCGCAGGCGAAGTCTGGAACAGAAATGTTACGTGAACAGCTCGTAACGTTTCCGAAGGCTTAGCACTTAAACGTTTCATTGCTAGCAACGTATTATAAAGACTCCTATTATTACAAGGCTAATTACTATTTAGCTCTACAGGGCCTTTATACTGAAATGGTTCTCCACACCACCTAGTATTGACTTCTATGTGTGTGAGTAACTGTTTGTTCACTGTTGTGGGTAAATACATACAGCGTACACAGGGCGGTGTGTGAAACTGATAGCGATTACACTCTTCCGCTGTTGTAGAAATCTGCTCCAGATTTCTGCAGATACCGTGTTGAGCTGAAAGTGGTAACCAAAGTACGGAGAAATATTCTTCGGGGCTCTGTTGCATAGCAATCAGATTGCTTTCAGTTCTGAGAAATGTCCAGTTACTATTGTGGATTTGAATGATCCATGAAGTGACTTCTTTTCCGAAGAAAACATCGAACTATTTCACTAGAACTGAACGCTCCCGTCGGAACTGTTCTCAGCTGTGGGATATTAGTAGATCACAATAGCAGTATATCGCTGGGTGTATAATAAGACGTACCTTCTTGAAATGAACAATATTTTTATTGTTCTATTAACTGATTTCCTTCCATATGCACTTATATTTTACAATATGAATCACAAACTCGCAATGGCGTCGATTTTTACATCACAAGAATGGCTCTCCTCTCCTCAAATTTCTCTTAACAAGAACAAAACAAAAAAACTATATCCTAAGAATAATTATGTGAGCGCTGACCGCCACAGAGTAATAAACAATATCTTTGTCTCTCTCTCGCACTGTCACAGCAAGTTACGCTGCATGATACATCATATATGCCCCTCTTGTGGACGAACGTTTTTGGGCAAAAACAAACACGAGCGTTCACACAACACTATATCGATGATTGTTTATGACGCTGTATTAAAGTCCACTAGAGTATTAATGTCCACTGTATTTCTTATGATATTTGGTATTAGTGAATGACTATCTAAATGTAAATTATAGATTTGGTGCATATACTGCTGACAAAGGCTGTTCTGAATTCCTGATGCAGCATATATGCATAGCATAGCTTACATGCTGCTTTTATTCATTTGTCGAGGATGGCATGAGATGTGATCAGAAACCTTTTTCATCATCACTCAAAGCTTCTGTCACTCGCCTTGGGATGTCTCAAACGGATAATGTAGCCATTCGGCCAAGCCCCACAAAGGAAAACCAAGGAAAACCTCGGGGTAGATTTACCATCCTCGTATTTCTCATTTGCAAAGATAATTAATTGAATTACAATGGAAAATAAAAAAAATATTTACAATATGGATTTTTTAAACACTGTTCACAAAAGAAACACAACACTGTTAATCTTCTGTGTCTTGAGGTGAACCGTCGACGCGTTGATTTACGTCCATCTACGATTCCCTTCTATCAGTCATCTCCGGGTAACTGATTGCATTCTATTCCCATTTCACTATCTCCTCGTGGGTATTATGGTTTTCCGCATATGGTTAACATGAAAATAAGAGTCAGTGTAAGTTCCGTGGAAAAGGTGTTTGATCTATGCTGAGCTGAAATAGAATCTAAGATTAAAGTTCTTTCTAATTCTCTGTCCTGAATTCGAAATATTCGGAAGTCGTAAGGTGTTCTTCATTTCTATCAACAACCCTAGAATGCACTATACACAAATCCAACTGGAGCTGCCGTGTCAACTTATGCTCGTCATCCTTCAGATGGACTTTAACACTTGTTGATGTGCTTGTAACTGAAAGGCATTCGCTCAGTTGGTAACTTCGCGAGCAACAATTGATACAACATAATTTACATACACAGGTATGTTACAACAATAGTACAATTCTAAAGACAATGATCATCACAAAAGATTGAAACAAAGTGATATGCGTCCTTTTAAAACTGAGAACGGGTTACCCCTTCCGAACAGCATGACTTCAGCTCAGCGAGTAAAAAAACAAATACAAACATACATTGAGATTGTTAAATTGACATAAGAAAAAAATATCTTGCCATAGACCAGATTCATTTGAGTTACTAACCCATGGTCATTATGCATTGTGAAACCTGATTGAAGTTACTATCAACTAAATAAAAATTAAAAAAATTTTAAAAGAAATCATTCATACTATAGCTAAATTCTCTGTATACTGAAAAGAAAACTTATCTTTACAGTGGAAAACAAATACATAATGCCTGCATATCTCTCGTACATTATGCCTGAAAAGAAAAACTAACTACTAAATTGCAAAAAAAAAAAGAAACTATCCTAAGTATGATTCATAGGTTTAATGAAAATTTTGTAATCAATATTATTTGATAAGAATAGTATTTTCAATCTTCAGAATCTTCAGTCATCATGAAATTGCTTTAACAAGTGATGAGGATACATTCCTTTCACCCTTCCATTCTTCACATCCTTCAAAACATAAGTTCCTGGATGGGGTATTTTGGTAATCACAAATGGTCCTTGATACAGTAATTGCCATTTTGTGTTCTTCCTCTGTATAAGTGAAGCCTTAGGATGAGTTTTTACTAAAACTTGGTCTTTCACTTTATATGTTTTTATTTTTCCAAGTCGATTGTCAAAATATATTTTCCTTTTTCTTGCCTTGTCCATTATATTAAGTAAGGATTGTCGTACTTTATTTTTGTAGGTCTATTTTGTTAATAGCTACTTTAGGAATTGGTCGAATCCAGTCATTCTGTTCCTGTTTTCCAAACATCAGTTCGTATGGGGTGTATTCCGTCGTAGTATGTGGCATATTGTTTACAATTTCCTGAAAATCGTGAAGATAATCGATCCATTTGGGTTGCTGGTTGTGGAAATATGTTCTCATGAACCGGTTTAATTCACGAAAAATTCGTTCCACGGGATTCGCCGAAGGGTGGTACACTGATGTTAGAATTTGTTTTATATCACAACTGGCTAATGTTTGCCTCCAACGAAATCCAGTAAACATTGACCCATTGTCAGAGAGAATAGCCTCTGGTTTGCCAACCTTGACTATATAATCCTTGACCAGCTTCTTGGCTATGGATGCAGCAGTAGCTGATTTTAATGGATAAAGTTTGACATACTTAGTAAATATATCAAGAAAAGCTACAATATATTTGCATCCTCCCTTTGATGATGGTAGAGGACCACAGACGTCGACCAAAATGATTGACAGCGGTTTAGTGGGTATAATAGGATGTAGGAAATCTTTCACACAAAAATTTCCTGGTTTGGCTAGCTGACAAATTTTACATTTCCTTAACTGTCTGTGCACTTTCCTGCGAATGTTTGGGAAGTAGCAATATGCTTGAATCTTCCGAGCACACTTTAATACTCCAAAATGTCCCCAAGTGATGTGCGTGTGCAAAATTAAGTCATTCTCATTCTTCTCGGGAATACACACCTTCCAATTATCTGAATCAAGATGCCCTTTGAAGAATAAGACGTCGTTCTCAACTTTGTACAGTCTCTTCAGATCATCGTTTCCAGGCTTTGCTAAAGTTTCCTTTATTGAATGCCAACGAGGATCTTCATTCTGCAGTTTTTCCATGTTCTTACACATGTCAAGAAAATGTTTCCTATATATTCTATCAGTCATTATAAGAACATTAAATTCGGACGGATTGTCCGTGATGTTGATAGTTGACAAATCTCCATCTGGCATTCTAGACAGTGCATCAGCGATGAAATTATCCTGTCCGCTTAGGTATTTAATTTCAAATTGAAACTCTTGGAGTGAGAGCGTCCATCTTGCTAATCTTGGATGTAATAATTTACATGTTTGCAAAAAACTTATCGCTTTGTGGTCACAGTATACTGTTGTCTTCGCTCCATATAAGTAATAGTAAAATTTCTTAAATGACCAGACTACGGCCAATGCTTCCCTTTCGGTAGTCGTATATGTTCTTTCACAAGCAGTTAAGAGTCGGCTAGCAAAGGCTATTGGACAGAAAGTTGATTTTCTGTCTATCATCCTTCCTTGGAAGAGGCATGAACCTATTCCAATTTCCGAAGCATCTGCCATTAAACCGAATTCTTGGCTCATATCTGGATGATATAATATTTGTGAATTGACTAAGGCATGTTTTATTGCTTCAAATGCATTCTGACATTGTTGCGTCCACACCCACGGACTATTTTTGCGCAACAAGCTGTACAACGGTTCTGCATTAATAGAGTGGTCGTGAATGAAGCGCCTGAAGAAAGAGACAACTCCGAGGAAGCCCTTTAACTGCCTTTTTGTTGTTGGAAGTGGAAAGTTTCTGATTGCCTTTAGTTTCTCGGAGTCCGGTAAGATGCCTTTTCCATTTATAAGATGACCCAAAAATTTGATTTTATCTCGAGCAAAGTGGGACTTTTGCAGATTTGCGGTTATGCCTGCTTCCTTGAAACGTTCTAACACTCTTCTCAATAAATCAACGTGCTCCTCCCATGTGGTCGTAGCTATGAGCATGTCGTCCACAAACAAAGTTAAATTGCTTCGAAGTGCAGGTCCCAATGCATAATCTAGAGCATTTATAAAAACTCCTGAGCTCACGTTTAACCCGAAAGGTAAAACCTTAAATTGATAGCTTCTACCTGCATGTACAAATGCGGTGTACTTTTTTGATGGTTCGTCTAGAGCCACCTGCCAAAATGAACTTCTCAAATCAATATTTGTTAAGTATTTCATCCCCTCGAACTTTTGAATTAGCTCATCGATATTTTCCGGATGAGTTCGCACGGGCACGATAATCTTATTTATCTGCCGTGCGTCTAGCACGAGACGAACTTTTCCTCCCTTTTTCGAGACAACATGAAGCGGACTACAGTATGGACTCGTCGAAGGTTCGATCAGATCCCATTCAAGCATCTGGTGGATTTCCGCATCAACTGCCTTTCGTTGGTGCCACGGTACTGGATAAGAAATACGGCAGAAAACTTGGTGTGGTATCACATCTAAATGACATGTGTATCCCTTGATTACACCAGGTCTTTCTTGAAAGACTTCATGATATTCCTGTAGAAGATCATATAATTGCTTTCTTTGGTGTTGTTGCAAATATTCAGGTTCTTGTACCTTTTCATATACCGTATCTTCAGGGTTTAAAACTGGTTGCAAGTAATTAATTTGGTAATACCGTACAGGTTTGCTATGTATCCACTTTATTTGCAGCTTTCGTCCCTGACAATACTTTCCATGGGTACTATATTCCCTGAGAAGATTCACTTGATGTTTCTGATCCATTATTGTAAAACTGGCACGGCCTAGAGAAAAATCGATATGCCAATTTCTCTCTCTAAATTCATCTATACCCAGGATACAGTCCTCAACCAATTTTTCTATTACAAGGAACGTGCAATTTATAGCTACATTTCCTATATCTAACTGGAGTTGAGTCTGCACTTTAACCTGAGAAGACTTATGACCAGTAGGACCTACAATTCTACAACATTGAACAGGAAAAACCGGTGGATTTGCTTTCTGGAGTATTCTTTGAAATAACTTCTCAGAAACGACATTTACTGCTGCTCCTGTATCTAAAGTAACTTGCACAGTAATGCCTTCAATTGCCGCCTGAATTTTCGCAACAGGTTCAGTGATATGTTCCTCTTGACAAGGCATCATATCTTTCTGAAGTTCTTCTATTAATAATTTGCCATCATTGTACCGAAAGAAATTGACGCTTGAATTTTCGCCCCTGAAAACTTCCTCGACTGCACCGTCGGGGCTTCTGACAGTCGAGTTTAGTTTGACGATCGTCCATTATTAGTAGATCTCTGCTCCGTTACGTCGGTTATTATTGGTGGTTGATTTCTCCATTCATTTGCATTATCATTTGGTATCCAACCTGAAGTTTGTGGTTGGTTGTGATATTCTTGGGTTGGTTGCTGATATCGGCGTTTTTGCTGATAATTCCCTTCTTGATAGTATCCTTTCCTCTTCTTATTATTCTTCCTCCATTTCCGTTTATATGTTTGTTCACATTGTTGGTCATGATTACACTGGTCGGGATTTTCGTTACCAAATTTCACGTTTTTCTGGAAATATTTCACCTGTGGGTTTGGTGAATTGTGTGCAAAAGGTTTGTTTCCATACTGTTTGTTGTTACTATTATATTTGTTAGGTTGGTAACTTGGCTGGTTATAGCGCACACGTGATTCTTCGAACAGAATGTCTATTGAATCCAATGTGGCTAGAAAATCTTCCACATGTTGTTCAGGCACATGTAGAAGTTTTTCCTTAACTTCAAGTGGAAGTTTGCCCTTTAATATTCGAATGACATCCTGCGTCGGGATTGGTTCATTCCAGTATTTACTTTTATTTATATACTTCTCGAAATACTTTCTTAAAGATCCATTTTTGAAAGAAAAAGGTTGTGGGTCAAAAACTTCCTTACGTAGTCTTTCTTGTACTCCCTTATTCCAGTATTTGTGCAAGAAAGCGCGTTCAAATTGGTCATAATCTTGACACCAATCGGATGCTTCTGACGCCCACATCGATCCATCTCCATGTATGAATCCTGCAACGTACATAATTTTTTGTTGCTCAGTCCACATTCGCGGCAATATCCCTTTAAATTGCTTGATAAATACCACGGGATTGATCGACTTCCTTTCGGGAATAAATATCTGGAATTGACGATATTTAAGCATTTTTTCTTCATTCATGGTCACAGGTGTATTCTGGTGGCTACTTCGCGGCGAATGATAATCTCGATCATCTGTTTCTGGTTGATTACGTAAATATGCACCAATACATGGATATTGTTGCATGGATTCGGTTTCACTGGTTTCATCAGGAATAATGTCTGCCTTTGATAAACTGCAAGTAGTATGTGCCCCTCTAGTATTAACTAGACCTTGCTGGCATGCTTTTAATGTATTTTCTATCTTTGCTTTCCAAGCAGGAAATTCATCTCCTATATTCTCCTTAATCTCTTTAACTTCTACCTTAAGTTGTTCTTGTGCAGCTTCGTTGTTAACTTGCACGTTAGAAACCGTTTATTTCAAGGTTTTGTCAACATAATTTCGCACTGTCTCGGTTTGCTCTTTCGCCCAATCTTCAATGTCCTTAGAGAATGCGATCTTATGTTCATTGAAAAGTTTCTCTATGTGTTTCTCGCCTTCGAGACTGAGAGTGTCTATCCTCCGAGTAAGCTCAATGACAGCTTGCTCGTTATCGTGCTTAATTGTATTCACGTCTTGCGCAATAGTGTTCTGTACATGAATAACTTCCTGCACTTGATGATTTAGTGTATCTTGACGACATAAGATGTCTTTGTATTTGTTTGTTAATTCCTGATGCTGTTGTTCTTGTGGAACTATGAGTTGTGCCTGACTGGTAATCAAGTGACTCTGCTTTGTTTCCAAACTCTGGAATTTTTCAGTAATCTTATCATTTATTTCTTTTAGTTTATTAGATTGCTCCTGAGCCAAATTAAATTGCGCACTCTCCAATACTTGGAATCTACGATTCACGTCGTTTGCAAAATTAGATTGCGATGTTTCCAATGCCTTAATCCCTTGTGTTATGACAGTCAAACTTGACATCAGCTGGGATAACAAATCGGTATTCTCAGCAATTGGCGATTGCACTGGGCTTAATGAGGATTGTACCGACACAATTTTCGGTACAGTCATTTCGTTTTCGCACGCGTCTGTGTCAGAGATAAAATTCATGTTGTTTGTTGGTTGCTGCATATTTCTCTGGACTTCTTTCGACATATGAATGTCGGAACTAGCAACCGTTTGTGTCGACGGCGTGAGCGCATTAATTATTGCTGGTTGCTCAGCCGTAATCGACATATCGCTAACTACGGCGGTATTAAATTCTGTGGCACTAGTTGACGATGCATTCACACTATTTAATTCATTTTTTGGCATTGTGATGCGTGCTTGCTTATTGCCTTTGAACATAGATCTAGTTACCACCATGTAAATGAGCAATTGACAGTTTCTCCTCTAAATAAGTCCTACAAAAGGGACTATTGAACTTTTACACACGCAAAAAAAAACGTTAATGTCCTAATGCTGTCAATGTACACTTTACAATGTGACACAAACACAGTACATAGATAACACATAAAATATTGTCTTACTATATCTACTGAAATACAGGAATTCTAGTAAAAGTAATATAGCAACACTATTTATACTTAGAAAATTAATAGCTGAAAGGTAACTAAATGCATAAATGCTCAAGAAAGCTAGTAATTCAAATGTTCTGGCCTTTTAGAAGTTTCTGCTCGGCTGCTGGGACGGCGTACTCGTTCTCTTCACAAGATACTCCCGCACGTTCAGTTAGCATGAAACATACAAAGGACCGTAATGTAGTTACTCTATAAAACTAGACATATATACACACAATGAAACATTAATTACTAAATTACTAACATGGTTATATTTCATGTTCACTATGAGTGTTGTGTCAGGATCGTGTCCTGTCTAACGGTAGACATTTATAAAGACTCCTATTATTACAAGGCTAATTACTATTTAGCTCTACAGGGCCTTTATACTGAAATGGTTCTCCACACCACCTAGTATTGACTTCTATGTGTGTGAGTAACTGTTTGTTCACTGTTGTGGGTAAATACATACAGCGTACACAGGGCGGTGTGTGAAACTGATAGCGATTACACTCTTCCGCTGTTGTAGAAATCTGCTCCAGATTTCTGCAGATACCGTGTTGAGCTGAAAGTGGTAACCAAAGTACGGAGAAATATTCTTCGGGGCTCTGTTGCATAGCAATCAGATTGCTTTCAGTTCTGAGAAATGTCCAGTTACTATTGTGGATTTGAATGATCCATGAAGTGACTTCTTTTCCGAAGAAAACATCGAACTATTTCACTAGAACTGAACGCTCCCGTCGGAACTGTTCTCAGCTGTGGGATATTAGTAGATCACAATAGCAGTATATCGCTGGGTGTATAATAAGACGTACCTTCTTGAAATGAACAATATTTTTATTGTTCTATTAACTGATTTCCTTCCATATGCACTTATATTTTACAATATGAATCACAAACTCGCAATGGCGTCGATTTTTACATCACAAGAATGGCTCTCCTCTCCTCAAATTTCTCTTAACAAGAACAAAACAAAAAAACTATATCCTAAGAATAATTATGTGAGCGCTGACCGCCACAGAGTAATAAACAATATCTTTGTCTCTCTCTCGCACTGTCACAGCAAGTTACGCTGCATGATACATCATAGTATGTATGTGCACAGTCGTCTTGCCTCCAGTGATGATGATGATTTTTGGTGCGCGGTGTTTTTTTCCTTGTGGTTTTAGGGCGCACAACTACAGTGGTCATTAGCGCCCAGACTAAGTTACGAATGCACTACGAGGCACAAGGTTAAAACAGCAACTAAAAAGGACAACACTGTAAAAGGCACATTAACAGGCAAAGGATTAAAAGAAAACAGCATAATCAAATGTCTTTAGGATTGTCAAGTGGATAAAACGAAGAACGCGAGCAGCTGCTCCTGGGTCATCCGCTAAAATTTCATCCACAGTACATAGCAGGCCAAGATCAATGCGCAGTGTATTAAAATTCGGACAGGACGTTAAAATGTGGCGTACCGTCAGCAATTGCCCACATGGGCAGAACGGCGCCGGCGCAGCCGTCAGAAGATGGCTGAACAGGCAGTGTCCAATCCGTAACCTGGCCAAAACGACCTCCTCCCGACTAGAAGGGCGTGAAGAGGTCGTCCAAGACGTAGGGAGAGGTTTCAAGTATAATGTTACTTAAAATCCGTCTTGATTGCAAAATTTTTTATTATTCATATGACCGGTTTCGGTTCATTCAGAACCATCTTCAGATCTGTAAAAATAATTACGCTAATTTACTATTTCACGAAAGCAAATCTTTTTCATCCTATCTAATCAACATCAAATGTACCAGAACGTACCTGATATTTCAGTTAGAGGAGTAACCCGTCCAAATCCAGCACCTTTCACATGCTACGTCACATAAAATTGGTTGGCAAAGTGCACGTCATTTATATTAAATATAACACTATTACCGACAGGTGGCGTCTGGTACATTTGTTACATTCCATTTGCACATATTGTATTCAGTAGATCTTTTTTCTATTAAAAAATTTTAATTAAAATATGTAGATGTCAAAGCTAAAATCTGTACTTGTCAGGATTAAAAAACAGTAAAATTATCGTTTTTATACGATCTAAAAGGCATAGGGCGATTTATATATCTATGGTGCTGGTGTGAACTTGTTTTCTTCTACGGTCTGCTTCCGTGGTTCCCGCCACTTTGGTGTTGTGCCGCGGTGCGCTCAGTCGTCTGCTGTCCATCGCCGCGGGCAAGAGGGCCGCACAGGAGGGCCCCGTCAACGACGCCAGGCGCTGCACGCGTCTTCCGGCTTCTCCACCGCGCACCATCTCTCATCCCTCGGCCTGGATCTCCATACGCAACAGTTGTCATCTTAGTAGGTCGACAGAAATGCTAAAATAGGCGTTATGATTGAATTCGCTTTGCTCGTTGAGGATTAAATCAGGATCTTTATTTTTGTGGGTGTATATTTCGATCTCTTCCAAAATGTTAAGAAACCGTCCCTTGTGAGCTCTATGCAGGATGTCTAAGTTGTTTTCAATATTCGTGACTGAGTGCTTTGTCGCAGCCATATGCGCCCCAAAAGCTGTTTTGTTTTGAGAGTAGGTGTGCTCCCTGAATCTGGTTTCAAAGTTCCTACCAGTCTGCCCTACATATTGTTTACAGCAGTCATTACATTTGATTTTATATACACCTGAATCCTGAAATTTATTCCTACTATTACATATTCTATGCCGGAGCTTCAATTTTAACGTGTTATTTGTTCGGAACCCTATTTTAACGTCGGATTTACGAAAGCATCTTTCAATTTTGTCTGCAATTCTTCCATTGTAAGTGAGAGCTACATATTTTTTCTTGTTGTTCCTCTTAACTGCTACTTGACTTCCTTCTGTTTGTTCCATTTGCCTCTTTTTTATCTTCCTATAAATATTCATCACCTGCTTACACGTATATCCGTTCGCTACGGCCACTTGTTTTAAAATACTTAACTCCTTTTCTACTTCGTGTTGGCTTAGTGGCAATCTTAGTAGCCTGTATACCATCGAAGTAAAATATGCCCATTTGTATCGCGGTGGGTGACAAGAGCGCTCATTGATAACTAGATCGGTACACGTAGGTTTCCTGAATATGCTAAATTAATGCTTCCCATTTTTCTTTATTAGTGTTAAATCTAAGTAATCTATACGGTTGTTTTCTTCAAATTCCATGGTGAATCTAATTTTCGGGTGTTGAGAGCTCATTTTTTGTGCTAAGTTTTCGATATCATTTTTATCTCCTTTGTATAATATATCTCCTTTGTGTAAATAAAATCAAATGTAATGACTGCTGTAAACAATATATAGGGCAGACTGGTAGGAACTTTGAAACCAGATTCAGGGAGCACACCTACTCTCAAAACAAAACAGCTTTTGGGGCGCATATGGCTGCGACAAAGCACTCAGTCACGAATATTGAAAACAACTTAGACATCCTGCATAGAGCTCACAAGGGACGGTTTCTTAACATTTTAGAAGAGATCGAAATATACACCCACAAAAATAAAGATCCTGATTTAATCCTCAACGAGCAAAGCGAATTCAATCATAACGCCTATTTTAACATTTATGACGACCTACTAAGATGACAACTGTTGCGTATGGAGATCCAGGCCGAGGGATGAGATACGGTGCGCGGTGGAGAAGCCGGAAGACGCGTGCAACGCCTGGCGTCGTTGACGGGGCCCTCCTGTGCGGCCCTCTTGCCCGCGGCGATGGACAGCAGACGACTGAGCGCACCGCGGCACAACACCAAAGTGGCGGGAACCACGGAAGCAGACCGTAGAATAAAACAAGTTCACACCAGCACCATAGATATATAAATCGCCCTATGCCTTTTAGATCGTATAAAAACGATAATTTTACTGTTTTTTAATCCTGACAAGTACAGATTTTAGCTTTGACATCTACATATTTTAATTAAAATTTTTTAATATAAAAAAGATCTACTGAATACAGTATGTGCAAATGGAATGTAACAAATGTACCAGACGCCACCTGTCGGTAATAGTGTTATATTTAATATAAATGACGTGCACTTTGCCAACCAATTTTATGTGACGTAGCATGTGAAAGGTGCTGGATTTGGACGGGTTACTCCTCTAACTGAAATATCAGGTACGTTCTGGTACATTTGATGTTGATTAGATAGGATGAAAAAGATTTGCTTTCGTGAAATAGTAAATTAGCGTAATTATTTTTACAGATCTGAAGATGGTTCTGAATGAACCGAAACCGGTCATATGAATAATAAAAAATTTTGCAATCAAGACGGATTTTAAGTAACATTATAAAATCACTGATTGCGGTTATCCCGTAAGACATTATGTCTGTTTTTGCAAAGAGGTTTCAAGGCCCGAAGCTTGTTTTCAGTAAGTGTAGACCAGTCGGCATGCCACAGCGATAAAATGCGCTGACAAATGACCCTGCTAAAATCAGATGAAGGCACACAACAAGAAGCTGTCCGAGGCTGGAGGACCGCAGCCTTGGCCGCGGCATCTGCAGCTTCGTTCCCAGGGATACCGACACGGCCAGGAACCCACATAAAGGTAACCGGAGAACCGTCGTGCGCCAGCTGCTGAAAAGGGCGCTGGATCCGGTGCACGAAAGGGTGAACCGGATACGGATCACTGAGGCTCTGGATGGCGCTCAGGGAATCAGAGCAGATGACATAAGCAGAATGTCGGTGGCGGCGGATGTAAAGAACAGCCTGATAGAGAGCAAATAGCTCAGCTGTGAAGACCTGTGAAGACCGAACAATGGCCATGGAGCCGGTATTTGAAACTGTGTGCTCCGTCAATAAAAGAACACCCGACACCGTCATTGGTCTTAGAGCCATCTGTATAAATGAACATCGTATTAATGAACTTCTGAACGAAGTTCGAAAATCCGGGAGCGGTATACCGAAGCTGGGGTAACCTCCTTTGGGAGCGAGCTGAGGTCAAGGTGAACGCGAACCTCACCCTGGAGCCAAGGTGGCGTTTGGCTCTCGCCCACGCTAAAGGTTGCAGGGAGTGAAAAATCAAGCTGCTGAAGGAGGCGACGAAAGCGAACCCCCGGTGCGGGGTGCTCAACATCTTGGTCATCAGCGACCTGAGGAAATGTCAGCATTCTCGTGGGGAGTGGGGATCGGGGAAGATGCGGAGGGATGAAGGCTGTTACCACATGCGGCGTAGTTTATATTGCATTAAAGTCCGCCACCCCTCCCCAGCACTTTACGGATGATGTCCAAAAGTTCAGAGAATTTCAGCACGCGTGTAACATTGGTAACAGTACAAGAAAGGGTGTCAGTCTGCAAGACACACGTAGGCAACATACGCTGAACAGAAAGTGGAACACCATAAACTTCCTCCTGCCGGTGAAGGAAACTGTCAACGGGCCATATCCTGTGTGCAGTCTGGTGAGCAGTACTTTCTCCCATCGTTGAAACTGACAAAAATTTCGCTATGCCTGTGTGGTGGATTTGAGTAACCACAGTGGGTTTTACGCCACCTCCAACCGTTCAGTTTCACAAATGGTTCAAATGGCTCTGAGCACTATGCGACTTAACTTCTGAGGTCATCAGTCGCCTAGAACTTAGAACTAATTAAACTTAACTAACCTAAGGACGTCACACACATCCATGCCCGAGGCAGGATTCGAACCTGCGACCGTAGCGGCCGCTCGGCTCCAGAATGTAGCGCCTAGAACCGCACGGCCACTCAGGCCGACACAGTTTCCCACTGATGCAAGATTCGACAGTCAGATAATGATATAATGGGGTGCAAGTAGTTGGTACACACACGTACACCACAGTTCAAAGATGTAGATGATGATGATGATGATGTTTGATTTGTGGGGCACTCAACTGCGCGGTCATCAGCTCCTGTACAAAGTCCCAATTTTTACATAGTCCAATTTTTACACAGTACTATCTACCCACTGTCACAAATGATGATGAAATGATGAGGACAACACAAACATCCAGTTAGAGAAAAACCCCAACCCGTCAATGAATCGAACCCGGGACCCCGTGATCCAGAGGCAGCAACTAGCCACTAGACCACGAGCTGTGGACCCAAAGATTTAGCTTTGGCTGCTTTGTCACACTTCATATCATACTTAGATTTTGATGCCTGGGAGAAATACACATTTTATTCTACAATATGTGACATTTCATGTCGTTATTACAATTCTCTTTTCGGATAGGATTTTTATTCATTTTACTGTCAGTCGCTGTACACTTCATAATTTGATGTACACATAATAAGCCGGCCGTTTGTGACCGAGCGGTTCTAGGCGCTTCAGTCCGGAACCGCGCTGCTGCTACGATAGCAGGTTAGAATCCTGCCTCGGGCATGGATGTGTGTGATGTCCTTAGGTTAGTTAGGTTTAAGTAGTTCTACGTCTAGGGGACTGATGACCTCAGATGTTAAGTCCGATAGTGCTTAGAGCCATTTGAACCATTTTTGAACACATAACATCTTTAATACTTGAAAAAAAAAACACTTCCGCTAATTTTGACACCTCTTACCAGTGATACTCCTCTCTTTGTCGTTTGTCAGTTTTTATTTTAATACTTTGATAAGCACAACCTCTAACATGAGTTTGTACATGTCTAGCAGGCACTAAAGATCTAACAAAAAACATCTCTTGACTGTCATGAGATGTCATTCTACGAGTAGTAGGAGAATACCTGACTGCATACCTCTCTGGTTACTGATATACCTGTAGTAACGCATATTTTCTTAGAACAATAGTCACCCATTGTTTTGAATACAAACTTAAAAGTCTTTGCAGTATTTGAATAGACAACATGTAATTATTACAAACACTACACCCGAGCGCATGAAACTCCAGAAAGAGAAATGATTTAATGAAAAGTTGCTGAAGACACTTTCTCCTGATACTCAGTCTCGCTTTACAGCTCATCCACATCATGTCCTACAGCTGTTAGATCGCCTAACTGTAGCAGGCTGTATTGCAGAATGTAGCTTATGTTCACTTACATTTTTTCCTCCCATTATTTACTCTCGGGCTTGGTGCACAATACCTACGGGTCTTCCTTCGTGACATGACGGTAATGCTTTTGTCCAGCAGGCCAACAAATGTATTACTTAACAGTGTGCACAGACTTCAACACTGCTTCTGCATGCAGTCTTTCGGAACTTCTCGGACCAGTTGCAACATCTCAGCCTCAAACCTCTCATGGTCGGACGTGAAGTATATAAACACCTGCTTGGACATCCTCAGACTCTGATCTGCCTTTTTAAACAGTAGCTGATCATTACTTAACTTCGCATGCTGCCGTTTTGTGTCATCAATTAGCAGTAGTTCCTTTGCGGGAGCAATACACTTGAACAGATGCTTCATTCCGTTCACTGCTGACGACAGGGGTTTTACATATTGTCCTCTACTAGCGGGATAGTTAAGGCGTAACTTAAGATATTTCCAGCAATGAAAACATCCAGATCAATAATTTTGATCAATTGCTAACTGCTGTCGGCCGCAGGGACATCAGAGGACCGCTTGTCCTTGGTGTCGTCTTACATCAGTTCTAGATACTTTACGATCTGAAAGGGATTGATCAGATGCCGCTCCAGGACGCCTTTCTGAGCGTTGGCCATTGCTGTTCTTATCGTATTCCCGCTCTAGCTCGTTGAAAATGCCCGTGAGTTGTATTACCTGTTCGTTAAAAGTGATCAAAATTGTTGCTCTCCGAAACGTTTGTCGGTACTGTTCTCAGTTTCTACTGTGTGGCTGCTCAATTGTTTCATTCCATGCGTGATAATCTCTTCATTTCTCACTATGGAGCTTATCGCGTGACTAAAAGTAGTCCAGGTAGTATCTGTGCTCCTCTTCTAAGACATCTACCTTCACCTACCTCCGCCTTAAAATAAGTAGCGTCATCTTGCTCCAGTGTTCTGGACAAACTCTTACCGTCCTCGCCCACAAAATCTAAAATCCCTCGTATCTTTATTTGGGCCTCAAGCCGTGTCAGTTGTCTCCTGTGGCTTTTCACGTTTTCCTACTTTAGCGCACGCTCTACAATATTGGACTCTTTTGCATTCATGTTCAGTAATCCAATCTGTCTTTACAACATCCGATTGTTCGCCTTGTGAGAACATCAGTGTGCTCAAATTTCTCTGTCAGTTCCATTAAATTAGAATAACTCGCAATTTTCCAAGTTACACTGTAAATTGCCACTTGCGCGTGGCAACATATGCACTTTGTTATCTGCAAGTACGATTACTGTGATACTAAAAAATTCCTTCATCCTGTTGACATGAACCTTAAGATACTTATTTCTTCGCAAACAGATTATAACATCAGCTCCCTTCGTTCATACTGCTGTGTACAGGCCTAGTCATCGCATATGTAACTTCTATGATCTGCCTCGTCATACGTTCTTATCATAAAAGAGAACTTATCCCTGCAATGGGATTTGTGCAGTCCTAAAGCATCGACTGTACTCCGACCAGCGCAATGGCGCCAAACGGTATCAAGAAGGCGCTGACCCGCGCGCCAATGGAAAGAGCGAGAGGCGCCACACCTCCAGGAAGACAAAAGGGTCCAGCGCCGCCTGTCTGCACTGGCCTAACCAGCCACCCACCGCTGGGCAGCCCAGTTCGGTTGTAGTCTTCAAGAGCATCAGTACTGACAAGGGAACCTCCCCACCGCACCCCCCTCAGACTTAGTTATATTTGGCACAGTGGATAGGCCTTGAAAAACTGAACACAGATCAATCGAGGAAGCAGGAAGAAGTTGTGTGGAACTATGGAAAAAATAAGCAAAATATACAAACTGAATAGTCCATGCGCAAGATAGGAAACATCAAGGATAGGGTGCGCTCAGGAGCGTCGTGGTCCCGTGGTTAGCGTGAGCAGCTGAGGAACGAGAGATCCTTGGTTCGAGTCTTCCCTCGAGTGAAAAGTTTAATTTTTTATTTTCAGACAATTATCAAAGTCCAGGCACTCACACGTAATCAACTTCGCTCTCCAAAATTCCAGGACATGTTCAGATTTGCTTGGACATATGCAGGATTTGACGGTCTACACAGGAAAAATTTGAAAACGTTAAAAACATATGTTTTGACAGAGCACAGGGAAACTGTGCGACTGTGAAACTGTTGCATTCATTTGTTGCAGTTTATGTGACATACTCTTATGTTTTTATCACTTTTTGGGGAGTGATTATCACATCTACAAGAAAACCTTTTTACCCATTCGCCAAGTGTACGAGTTAGGCGGGTCGACAACATATTCCTGTCATGTGACGCACATGCTGTCGCCAGCGTCGTATAGGATATATCAGACGTGTTTTCCTGTGGAGGAATCGGTTGACCTATGACCTTGCGATCAAATGTTTTCGGTTCCCATTGGAGAGGCACGTCCTTTCGTCTACTAATCGCACTGTTTTGCGGTGCGGTCGCAAAACAGACACTAAACTTATTACAGTGAACAGAGACGTCAATGAACGAACGGACAGATCATAACTTTGCGAAAATAAAGAAAGTAAACTTTTCGCTGGATGTAAGACTTGAACCAAGGATCTCTCGTTCCGCAGCTGCTCACGCTAATCACGGGACCACGGCGCTCCTGAGCTCACCCTATCCTTGATCTTGCCTATCTTGTTGATGAACTACTCAGCTTGTATATTTTCCTTATTTTTTTTCATAGTTCCACACAACTTCTTCCTGTTTTTTCGATTGATCTGTATTCAGTTTTTCAAGGCCTATCCACTGTGCCAACTTATAACTAAATCCGAGGCGGGTGCGATGGGGAGGTTCCCTTGTGAGTAACAGGAAGTCGTTTTACTTATCCTCCGTTCTGCGAGTAGTAATAGTAACTAAATCACTTGTATGTAGGGGGCAAAGGAAGCACAGGAGTCAAGAGCAGTTAATTTCATTTTATTTCTAAAAATAAAGAGTTTCTTTAATCTTCAAGTGATCGTTTTGGATTCCTGATACTGGCCATCACAACTTCTCTCTTTCCTTGTTTGCGTCACTGCTGACTCCCACAGTAGCTGGTACAACAGAATTTCTTTCGATTCTGTGTCCTATCGCAGTATTCCTTATTCTTTATGATACGTTGTGCGTTCTGTTCTATCGCACACCAATGCATGTCTTGAATGCTCTCCTCTAGCTCTATCACATAATCATCAAAATCATACCTCAGTCCAGCGAGATCTTCCTGTAGTATTTCTGGAATGTTAAATGTTCTTCTAAAGAACGATTCATGTGGCTTGCATCGTGTCTCGCTGTACTGTGTCGTATTATACGCAAAAACCGCAAATAGAACCCGATTGCCCCCGTCTGTCTGAAGTCTGCTCATATAGTGTCCCGACGCCTCCGTTAAAGAACGACGTGACATCTATAACGCTCCGTCGGTTTCAGGATGGTAGCTGGTAGACTGTACCTTCTCGGGACGCAAAAGTTTACATACTCTTTACACAGTTTTGTTCATGAAAATACTTCCAATTTCACTTGACAATACTGATAATATTCCGAACCTCAGTATAACTTTCTCAACTAGCACCCACGCTACTGTGTCGGCACATTGCCCGTCAGTAATTTTCAGTTACCATAAAGTTCGTCAGTGCATCCTGAAACATAAGGATGTACTGGTTTCCTCTGTCCGTCTGATTTAATGGACCTACTAGGTCAATATCACGCCTTTCGAAAACGTGTTCAGGCGTCTTTGTGATCTCTACAGGCAGCTTTGTGTGTTCCGTAATAAGCTTATTCTTTTGACAACTTTCTTATTTCTGGACATATTCTTCTATATACTTCTCTTGATACTGTTCCACACCGGTACTTTATTATTTGCTCACAGGTTCTTCCTAATCGCCTGGTGCCCTCTAGTGAGTGAATCGTGAAACTTTTAAATTTGACTTTTTTATTTTCCCTGATTTCTCCTGCTGTCATCGGCTCAGCTTTCTCGCTTTTATCCGTCTCTGACACAAACGCAGTTGTCTGCTGTTCTCAGCTGAGCAGTGTCACGTACCGAGCGAGTCCTCGTCGCAGCGCTTGCCACGTGCCCTCGTGGGTCAACAGCCCCGCTGTCGCCGCCTGCTGTCGCCGCCCCCGGCCTCGCTCCGGTTTCTGCTTCTGTCCCTACTGTGCCCTTACGTAAGCTACTGTCGCCTTCAAGTCGCGCACCAGCCGACCTGACCTCTCTCACTCGCGAGAGTGTGTCTGTAACTTCGTTCCTTTTGCCACTCTTGGACATTATCTGGCAGGATTATTCTTCCAGCTTTAATTTAAACTTCATACATCTCATATACAAACTACCCATTTTAGGGATTTATGATCTGTACATATCAGGAACTTTCTGCATATCAGCAACTTCTAAACACATGCTCTAAAATATTACATTGCCCAACAAAGGGCTGACATCATCCTCTCAATCGTACTGTACCCCCTTTCTGCCCGGTTCGATGTCCTCGAGGCATGCGCGGCAGGTAAGCGACTTCTAATTTTTTTTCCCTGACTCAAAACTGCTCCGATACTCTACATCTACATCTACATACATACTCCGCAATCCACCATACGGTGCGTGGCGGAGGGTACCTCGTACCACAACTAGCATCTTCTCTCCCTGTTCCACTCCCAAACAGAACGAGGGAAAAATGCCTCTGTACAAGCCCTAATCTCTCTTATCTTATCTTTGTGGTCTTTCCGCGAAATATAAGTTGGCGGCAGTAAAATTGTACTGCAGTCAGCCTCAAGTGCTGGTTCTCTAAATTTCCTCAGTAGTGATTCACGAAAAGAACGCCTCCTTTCCTCCAGAGACGCCCACCCGAGATCCTGAAGCATTTCCGTAACACTCGCGTGATGATCAAACCTACCAGTAACAAATCTAGCAGCCCGCCTCTGAATTGCTTCTATGTCCTCCCTCAATCCGACCTGATAGGGATCCCAAACGCTCGAGCCGTACTCAAGAATAGGTCGGATTAGTGTTTTATAAGCGGTCTCCTTTACAGATGAACCACATCTTCCCAAAATTCTACCAATGAACCGAAGACGACTATCCGCCTTCCCCACAACTGCCATTACATGCTTGTCCCACTTCATATCGCTCTGCAATGTTACGCCCAAATATTTAATCGTCGTGACTGTGTCAAGCGCTAATGGAGTATTCAAACATTACGGGATTCTTTTTCCTATTCATCTGCATTAATTTACATTTATCTATATTTAGAGTTAGCTGCCATTGTTTACACCAATCACAAATCCTGTCCAAGTCATCTTGTATCCTCCTACAATCACTCAACGACGACACCTTCCCGTACACCACAGCATCATCAGCAAACAGCCGCACATTGCTATCCACCCTATCCAAAAGATCATTTATGTAGATAGAAAACAACAGCGGACCTACCACACTTCCCTGGAGCACTCTAGATGATACCCTCACCTCCGATGAACACTCACCATCGAGGACAACGTACTGGGTTCTATTACTTAAGAAGTCTTCGAGCCACTCACATATTTGGGAACCAATCCCATATGCTCGTACCTTAGTTAGGAGTCTGCAGTGGGGCCCCGAGTCAAACGCTTTCCGGAAGTCAAGGAATATGGCATCAGTCTGATACCGTTCATCCATGGTTCGCAAGATATCATGTGAAAAAAGGGCGACTTGCGTTTCACAGGAGCGATGCTTTCTAAAGCCGTGCTGATGCACGGCTGGCTAGCGCCCGTGGTAATCGTAAAGTTCTTTCCAGATTCTGGATACCGTAGTACAGGCGGACTGATCAGCTTCTCCTTCAAACGCTGAAAAGCGTTTTCCTGGTCGACACCTCAGGTGTCTCTCTTTTAGTAATTCGTGTAGAACCTTCATGATTTTGCTGAAGTTGCTTCTAAAGCACTGGTATTATCCCAAGAGTCCTAATACACTTCTAACTGTTCCATTGTTTTTGGGTTGTGGATACGCCTGCATCACTTCGACCTCCTTTGAGTCTGGCCTCAAATAGCGCACTTCCTTTTGCTACAATTCACGCTTGCTCACCTGTAGCATTAAAATGTGAAATCTATGTCTTTCATATACATCTGTCAGTCAAATATTACCACCTGAGCAACTTTTCACTTTTTAATCCCGTCAATACGCAGTTAATCGATCTCTGAAACGTACGTGGAGCTGTTTTAAAACCCATGAGCATTCGTTTGTACTCATAATGTCCATACAGCGCACTAAAAGCCGTCTTTTGTAAAACCTGTTCCTCTAACAGGACTTGACAATGCCCCCTTCGCTAAACGGAGGATCGAGAAAAACTTTGCAACACATATATACTGAATTTAGAGAGATCTCATTCAGTCGCCTATAGTACGCTCTCTTTCAGTCGCCTGTAGTACCCAACTATTCGCCACTTTTCCCACTGGCTGCTGCAATCCATCTTTTTCAGAACCAAAATTAATGGAAAGCTCCATCCAGTTTTGCTTCATGCTACTGCCACCCTTAACATCTTTTCAATTAACAAGAGTCTTGTGCTGGCCTTTTTCGCTGCAGCTGTATATTAATTTCAGTAGTTCAAAATAAAAACGCCTTTTGCATACTGCACATTACGTTCTTTTATTTATCTTCCGCATCCAGTCGCGTTTTACCTTAGTTACAAGGCATCTTCAGTGTGTGTCCTGAAATATTAGACTTTTTTCCGTTTGCACATACAGGTTATCGTTTGCACATATGCATTACAGATTTAAAACAGATCATCGAGCTTTTTATATTAAAATGGAAAGGTACTTACGCATCAGTGTTTAATTTGTTATTTTTAAGCCAACCAGTTTTCTATCAGGTGGAAAACTGATGAAAAGTTTGGAGTTTTCCTTTTGGTCACTGTTTTCAGCATACAGCACTTTAACTGCCGTTTTCAGTGTGTATAGTGTTATTAGTTTCTGTAAGTGTTGCCAACTGTCTCAGGCTTTACTTCCAGATGTTTTTTTTTTGTGCCTATATGTGCGCTGATGCAAGTTATATGTGTATATAAATTCTTTATTTTTTTCTCATTTTTTTAATTTATTTGTGTATTTTTTTCTTCCTGGAGTACATCATTTTGTGTTTGTGGTAGCAATTTAACTTCGTACATGATATTACCTGTATAACGTAACTTATCATGGTGCGTGGTTCTATAATTGCTACTGGTGCGTGGTTCTATAATTGCTACTTTCTCTTCTGCATACAGGTGACTTACTCGAATACTATCCGTTAGTTGACTTATTCTCCCTCTGAGCTGTGGCTTGTTTTTACTGATACGATTCACTCTGAAAGATTCTCGTAACGAAGCCCTCTTGGAACTGCTTCTTCTGCTAACCGTGAGCGTCTGTAATAGCTCAGGTAGATAAACGCTCTTGGTGATCTCTTGTTTCGAAATGATAGCCTCTCTCATTTCGTTTGCCCCTATTTGTATTCGGCGCAGCCGTTCCCTTCGGGCTCCTATTGTTAGTGTTGAAACACGGCTAACAATTGGCTTGCGCCCTTATTGCCTGTCTCCGGCAGTTCCTGTGGCCTGCCTCTGACGTATTTTGACAAATGCTGTGTCCTTCTGGCGTACTCTCCCTCGCCTTTCAACGAGTTTCTCGTATCGCGCTCAGTCCCTTCTCGAAAGAGCGTCCTCTTTCTCCTGAACGTACTGTGCGGAGCTCACCCTGTGACTCCGTCTTCAAATCACTGCATGTCTTTCGCTCAGCGTCTGAGCTTTTCCTGGAAGAGTTTCCTCTTTCCTGTACTGGCAGCTCTGCACTGTGCAAAGCTCACACACTCTTGCACCGTCTTCATTCCGATCCGTTCCCCGCGAATCCACAGGCTTCCTGTGGTATAACTGACTACGACTCCATTTTCCTCGAAAAAGTGTCGGCGCACCAGACCTTCAAACGGAAGATCGACATCTTCTCCAATTACGTGGATGCAATGCCTCACTTGCAGTCCGCTTCCTATTCGTAATCCGAAGGTCACAATGCCCTCTGTCCTTGCAAGCGTTTCAGTGATTCCCAAAATCTTAATACGTTCGACAGAATTATATTTTGCGCTTCTCTCTGCCACTTCTCCAAATTACGACTATTTGCGCTTCACTATCCACGAGAAATCTCAAGCGATTATTAGTGTCGTCCTGACATTCCAATTCTATAGACTCATTTATGTTTTCGCAATCACCTGCTTACATATTTCCAGGCATGTCGCAAGGCGGTTGCCTTCTTACACCCTTACTTAGCTTTCCTCGCTTTTACTTTTCCTGAAGCATTCTGTGCATTGGCAGACGCTCTCTTGGTGGTCTCTCGTCGGCGATGACAGAATCTTGCACACGCACTGCAATGTTTCCGAAACGATTTTACAGAAGCTATTCAGTAAAAAAATTCATTTTTGCTTTACTTGTAGCTTTGTCTGTCAGGTTCATTACGATGTGCCCATCATTTCGTTAATAGTCATAGATATTGTGATATTTACGTGGAAGTAAGACACTGCGAGAAGTTCGAAAAAGTTTACAATGAAAAACAGGGGTCACTATGATTTTGCGCTTGGTGCGTATTACGTAATATGTTGCTGCGAATGAATTTTAGCTAACTTATTTTTTCTTTAGGCTTTGATGCAGGTCTCTATCTGCCGCAATCTCGAGAAAATTGATGTGACGTAGCACATTCATTTACGATCGCACCGAACCAGCGATAAAGCCAGAGTGAAATATCCGCAGCATTCCTCATATTTGATACACTGTTTGAGACATCGAAATGAGATATTGGCAAATGATAGTACACAAAGAGGAGAGTGTTTTGCCGTAGGGCTATTATGCAAAACTTCATTATCTACTGTGTTATTCCACTAACTACAGACTTTTCCGATTACAGAATGTAATTTTTAAGGGCCATCGATAGCTGGTGACACGAGAAATGCTATGTGTTCTGGAGCAACGTAAGTGAGGACATGACACGTTTATTTTGTACTGAGGACGTGCTTTTCCGTAAGATGCTCAACTAACTGTTCCGCACTTTCTTAATGAACTGTAAGTAGGTTGTTTATGTATTTGTATGTTGGTAGCGCTATGTAGCGCTATGTATTAAATCCCTGACTGCTATGTGGCAGTCTGTAAGAGACTCTGTGGCTGGTCGGACTTGCAGTTGGAGGTGAACAGCCAGCAGTGATGGAAGTTTGAGGTGAACAGCCAGCAGTGATGGAGGCTGGAAGTGAGTAGTTAGCATTGATGGAGGTTAGAGATTTGAAGTGTTAGCGAAAGTGGACGATCTGGACGTGTCCGATTTGGAAAGTAAATATTATTCATGATTATATAATTTTTGGAACTGGATGTCACGGTCTATTATATAATTTTTGAATTGGTTGTCACATTATGAAGATAAATACACTGCTCTGCAACAAAATCTTTCCTTTGCTAACCACATGCCTATTAATAGTTAGAGCCTTCAGTAGTTAGAATCTTTTATTTAGTTGGCTGTATTGGCGCTTCCTGTATTGCAGTAATTCGTGTAATGAAGATTTTTGTCTTACGTAATGTATAGGTTATTGTTAGGATTTCTTCTTATTCAGGGCCAGTCTCTTGAATTAATTTTAAAGCAGTCAGATCGCGTTATCCTTGAATATTGTGGGTAATTAATGAATAGGAGAAGTTTGAGTTGTGTTTGTCAGGGAAAATTCCGTAGGTCAGTGTTGAGGTGATAAAGAATAGCAAAGTGACAGTACGTTCAAATTCACTCAGCAGTTTGAAAAATAAATTAAGAAGTTCCACCTTCTCAGTTGTTTCAGTCCAAGTAAGTAAAATCATCTTAAAAAGAAGTTTCAAAAGCACTGTTTCAGAATTCTCTCGCAGTCCCGTCTACACAACGTGTCAGTGACGCGATCGCGATACAGTGTAAACTCTGCTCAATTTTCGCTAAACAAGCAAATTTTAACATGGCAACTAGAGAACTGCGTAGGTTCTACTCAAAATCCCCCCCCCCCCACCTCATGACACATCTCTGAAAGTTACAAATGGTTAACAAACCATGCGAAAATAAATCGCGGCAGAATTTTTTTTGGTAGTAACCAAAGAGCAGGTGACAGATCTTTTTGAATAGTCACCATGTAAGTGTGGGAGTAAAGAGGCACCACTTCATATTTACAAAAAATGTGAGTGTAGGCTTCCGTTTAGAACGGCACTTCTCCTCCGGCACTCAGCATTTCCCCTACAGCGCCTGCCCGCGACCCCCACCACTACCGGTCTACCCACGTGAGCCCTGCAGTAGTCTGCCGGCCTCGGTATTCTGCCTGCACTGTTCTCTCGATCCACCCGTTCTCTTACAATTTCCTGGTATGACCGGCCTGGCTTCCCGCACGTGGCCTTTTTTTTTTTTTTTTTTTTTTTTTTTTTTTTTTTTTTTTTTTTTTTTTTTTCCCTGCACCGTACCGCCGTCTCGGGCGATTCGCTTTCCTCTGGCTCTCCTTTGCGCTAGGTGCTCACCGCGCGCATACGCTATGGTCTTCACCCATCTATGGCCATCGCCCTTCTTGTGGCGTCGCCTTTCTATTCTCTCTAGGAAACTTATTCGTGTTGCCTATCAGGCGTTGCAATCATTAAATCCCTGCTGCTGTGGCCGAGCGGTTCTAAGCGCTTCAGTCCAGAACCGTGCTGCTGCCACGGTCGCAGGTTCGAATCCTGCCTCGTTCATGGATGTGTGTGATATCCTTAGGTTAGTTAGGTTTAAGTAGTTCCAAGTCTAGAGAACTGATGACCTCAGATGTTAGGTCCCATCCTGCTTAGAGCCTTTTGAACAATTTTTGATTTATTAAGTTTGCGACGATATATACCTTGATTACATACCATACAGCTGCAATGAAATCAGCTGTTAAAATGGACCGCTAACCTAATAGCGAAAGATTTAATCGAAAATGTGTATTGGATTGCAAGGAGCCTATGGGTGCGGTAGACGAATGTAACATGTTACTTATCTCAGCGGAATTTGTTCCCAAAACATGAAATAGCACAAACAACTCTTTTTTTCACTCCATAGACATGTGCGTGCTAAATTATCACGTTATTTACGAGGTTCATACCAGGAAGAATCCTTCAGTCAACGAATGTCACTTCAGCCCCATTTCTGAGATATTGTGGACATACCACCAAAACACAAAAGCATAAGGAGGTCCCTTAGACGGTGAAAATCCATTGCGGCTTCGAGAAAAGCAGTTTACAAGCACCCTTGAATCGTCAGTAAGCCACCATACAAAGCGTGTCCCAGTACAGCTAAGACTGCGGCTATGAAAAAGTCTTGGATTCACAAAATCACTGTATTCATTCAATAGTCTCCCGCTGTTTGAAAAGTGTTTTGAAAGAGTCACTGTGTTCCTTTTCACGAATTGCATTTAGTACTTCAGTAAAATTTTTCAATTGCATCGTAACGGTGACCTTTCATTGACACCCTCAATTTGGGGAGCAACCAGAAGTCGGGTGGGGCTAAGTCTGGCGAATATGGCGGATGATCCACTTTCTGACCAAAACCTCGCGCACGATCTTCGGTTTGTGGGCTGAAGCGCAGTCATGGAGGAGCGACCAGGAACCTGTCCTCGGTATTCTGGTCGAATTCGAAGAATTCTCGTCCACAAATTATAGAGGAAGCCGAGATAATATGCAGAATTAAGGCTTTGCCCTTCTGGTAAAAACACTGCTGGTGTATGATTGCTTTAGAATCGAAGAAAACCGTTAGCACTGCCTTCTCATGAGTCTCGTGCGAGCACATTTTCTTTGGGACGTAGACATTAGATGCCCTTTCGACTTCTGTGGACTGAGTCACGCTACACTCTGCCGCTTTGTAAGAGGCTCGCGTTGGAAACACGAGGTCTCACCGGCACTTACAATCAGTTTTGTGAAATTAGTACCACCTTGGGCTGCCTGTAACAGTTCTTTGCAGTGCTTCCATGCTTTTTATCACCTGAAACTGTGCGCAGCGCAAACCACGCACAGACTTTCCTTTTGCTCAGATCCTCAGTCAAAATTCTGAGCACAGTAGTTTTCGGTATTGCTGACAGCTCTTCGATGAGTCGTGCAGAAACACATCTATCCGATACAAAGATTTCGGCAATTTTTTGCACCCGTGCGACATATTCACGGCTTCGTTGCTCGTGCTTCGTCTTCAACATCTTCCATCCTGAATGAGATTTTCACTCTGCAGCGGAGTGTGCGCTGATATGAAACTTCCTGGCAGATTAAAACTGTGTGCCGGACCGAGACTCGAAATCGGGACCTTTGCCTTTCGGGGGCAAGTGCTCTACCAACTGAGCTACCCAAGCACGACTCACGCCCCATCCTCAGAGCTTTACTTCTGCCAGTACCTCGTCTCCTACCTTCCAAACTTTACAGAAGCTCTCCTGCGAACCTTGCAGAACTAGCACTCCTGAAAGAAAGGATATTGCGGAGACATGACTTAGCCATAGCCTGGGGGGATGTTTCCAGAACGAGATTTTCACTCTGCAGCGGAGTGTGCGCTGATATGAAACTTGCTGGCAGATTAAAACTGTGAGCCGGACCGAGACTCGAACTCGGGACCTTCGCCTTTCAGGGCAAGTGCTCTTCCATCCTGTCACGAAGTAGAGCATTTCACAGGAAACCACTTTAACGACTGAAACAATCTGTGCCATAGACACTTTTCATCATATCGAACATTTCGCTGGTTTATTTGCCTAACTTCACACACAGCTTATTTTTGCCTCTCTGTTACACCGCCATTTTCCAACGAGTGTCAGACACGTATTGTTACATTCGTGGCCAGGATGCCTGCTTATTTGATCTTCTACAAGGCTGTTGTTGAAATTTCGAGGATCGTGACGCCGCAACTCGCCACGAGATAAGATTGTGGTTTGGAATTTCACGCAAGCAGTCCTAACAGGACGGGGACACACTGTGTATGCGCCAAGGGCAAGAAACGAAAGGAATGGCATTACTGCTGTTAACAATGTGATCTGGAACTGTGTGTTGTGCCCTGTGACGAAATACAGGGTTATTACAAATGATTGAAGCGATTTCACAGCTCTACAATAACTTTATTATTTGAGATATTTTCACACTGCTTTGCACACACATACAAAAACCCAAAAAGTTTTTTTAGGCATTCACAAATGTTCGATATGTGCCCCTTTAGTGATTCGGCAGACATCGAGCTGATAATCAAGTTCCTCCCACACTCGGAGCAGCATGTCCCCATCAATGAGTTCGAAAGCATCGTTGATGCGAGCTCGCAGTTCTGGCACGTTCCTTGGTAGAGGAGGTTTAAACACTGAATCTTTCACATAACCCCATAGAAAGAAATCGCATGGGGTTAAGTCGGGAGAGCGTGGAGGCCATGACATGAATTGCTGATCGTGATCTCCACCAAGACCGATCCATCGGTTTTCCAATCTCCTGTTTAAGAAATGCCAATGCCGAACATCATGATGGAAGTGCGGTGGAGCACCATCCTCTTGAAAGATGAAGTCGGCACTGTCGGTCTCCAGTTCTGCCATGAGCCAATTTTCCGCGGGCTACGCGTGAAACTCGCCCGCACGCGTTCAACCGTTTCTTCGCTCACTGCAGGCCGACCCGTTGATTTCCCCTTACAGAGGCATCCAGAAGCTTTAAACTGCGCATACCATCGCCGAATGGAGTTAGCAGTTGGTGGATCTTTGTTGAACTTCGTCCTGAGGTGTCGTTGCACTGTTATGACTGACTGATGTGAGTGCATTTCAAGCACGACATACGCTTTCTCGGCTCCTGTCGCCATTTGTCTCACTGCGCTCTCGAGCCCTCTGAAACCTGAAGTGCGGCTTCAGCCGAACAAAACTTTATGAGTTTTCCTACGTATCTGTAGTGTGTCGTGACCATATGTCAATGAATGGAGCTACAGTGAATTTATGAAATCGCTTCAATCATTTGTAATAGCCCTGTATATCACACACAAAATCTTTCTAAGATGTGCTTCTCTGTAATGTTATCTAGTTTTAGAAACTTGAGCATCAGAGAGAATTCAAAGTAAAATTTATTTTAAGTAACTTATTGGCGAGAATAAATACAGAAGAAGCTGCCGTGTGGAGCGCTCCTACCGCACACGGACATGCGCACTAGAGATGGGGCGCTCGCGAACTAACGGATCCAAAGGAACGGTTCACCAAGATGAACGGAACGAGCGAGGAACGAATTCTAAGGGACGGTCTTTCACAGTTCACTTCGATCGCGGCTTTCTACTTGGAGTTCTCGGAACGGGAAACGGTCGGTCTCGTTCTCGAACGGCACGTCGGTCGGTCTCGTTCCAGCCTCGGTCCCGTTCCCGTCTGTCTCGGTCTCGGTGTCGTTCGGCCGGACTCGTCCTTCTTCGCGTGGCCACTCGTCGCGGTTCCACTGCCGACTGCTCATAGTTCGGTATCGATTTTTTGTTGTTCGTTTCCTTCGCTTCGCACTCCCATTCTAGATCTGTTTCAAACAATTTTTGAACTCTGAACTTCTGGTTCTTTTCGTTTTCTGTTCAGCGCCCACGACCGGTAATTAAAATGTATTTTCTAATTACGTAAATTACATAAAAATTACGTGGTATGTAATACATAGATTTATTCAGGTAACAAAACGACGTATCAACTTACTACACTATTTCGATAAACAGCAGAAGAAATACTTGTAAAAAGGCAAGATTTTTTGTTATTATACATGCAAAGGACGTCGGCACGGCACACACGAATGGCCATTTTCCGTCTTTTTTTTATCCAAAGTAAAAGACCATGTTCATTGTGGTGGAAGGAAGACCGGCTTGCAACCGAATGAAGCCCGCACTTCGTAATCGAGTGTCTGGTGTCACATTTTGTAAAGAGAATATGATAACTTCTACAGTATTATTTCAGTGGTACAGGGTGGCGCACGAAAAATCGACCCCGAGTACTAGACTGCTCATTGTCGCCCACCATTCGTCATCTATTGTTTGGAAGTTGTTTGCATTAGCTTATCTGTTATTTATTCACTGCCTGAATATTACATGTTTATCTATTCTGCTCGTAGTGGTCAACAAATCGTGCGTAATTGGCGAGCAGTTTGTACTCGGCGCCGGTTTTTCGTGCGCCAGTTTATATTATTTCACTGCGATCAGTCACATAACGCTGCAGTTGGCTAAACGAGATGTTTTGCAGAATGACGAAAATTACAAGAGTGTGAGAATTCTGTTATGAATAAAAACTGCACTCCAGGGGAGAGGCAAGTGCCCCCTCTTGGTGCCTTCCATCTTCAGTCACCTATGCTACTAATTTTCAGTTTTCCATAAGAACCATATACCAAGCTCAATGAACTAAAAATGAATGGTTCCCAAAAAAAGAGCGATCGCCAGTGAACTAGTTCCCATGGATGAACGACTTCGCCCATCTCTAATGCATACTGTTGTGACGCACTCAGCAGTCAAAGGATTAACCAACCATATACTCGTAGACTCTGCAGCTGCTGTCAGACTTAAGAGCTCTACAGCCACTGTCAGAATTAGAAGAATTAAGCGACGGGCATTTGCAGCCCTGGTGAGAGATTGTGTACGTTATACGTAATGGTGGCCACGAAATTACTATCGCTACATCTGCGATCCCGTGCCTGTGTACACAACACTACATCTACATCTACATCTACATTTATACTCCGCAAGCCACCCAACGGTGTGTGGCGGAGGGCACTTTACGTGCCACTGTCATTACCTCCCTTTCCTGTTCCAGTCGCGTATGGTTCGCAGGAAGAACGACTGTCTGAAAGCCTCCGTGCAAGCTCTAATCTCTCTAATTTTACATTCGTGATCTCCTCGGGAGGTATAAGTAGGGGGAAGCAATATATTCGATACCTCATCCAGAAACGCACCCTCTCGAAACCTGGCGAGCAAGCTACACCGCGATGCAGAGCGCCTCTCTTGCAGAGTCTGCCACGTGAGTTTGTTAAACATCTCCGTAACTTGATCACGCTTTCCAAATAACCCTGTGACGAAACGCGCCGCTCTTCTTTGGATCTTCTCTATCTCCTCCGTCAACCCGATCTGGTACGGATCCCACACTGATGCGCAATACTCAAGTATAGGTCGAACGAGTGTTTTGTAAGCCACCTCCTTTGTTGATGGACTACATTTTCTAAGGACTCTCCCAATGAATCTCAACCTGGTACCCGCCTTACCAACAATTAATTTTATATGTTCATTCCACTTCAAATCGTTCCGCACGCATACTCCCAGATATTTTACAGAAGTAACTGCTACCAGTGTTTGTTCTGCTATCATATAATCATACAACAAAGGATGCTTCTTTCTATGTATTCGCAATACATTACATTTGTCTATGTTAAGGGTCAGTTGCCACTCCCTGCACCAAGTGCCTATCCGCTGCCGATCTTCCTGCATTTCGCTACAATTTTCTAATGCTGCAACTTCTCTGTATATTACAGCATCATCCGCGAAAATCCGCATGGAACTTCCGACACTATCTACTAGGTCTACTAAGTAGGCTACCTGGGCGCTAGTTGAGGGACGAACGAAGCTCCGCCGAAAAATGACCACGACGACGCGGCCAAGATCTTAGACGCTGTAGCCTATTCTGTGCTCGAGAAAGGTCTGGATTTTGTACCAGCACCTCACACAGCAGCAATCCGACATGTGTTAGCCATGTCAGAACTGCCACTCTTACAACTTCCCAGTGATGTTGCGGAAGAGATTAGGAGAGCAACATGCCGATTTAAATTCGAGCTCCGCTTAAAAAGTGCAGTATCACTACAGCCGAAGCCTGAAGACAGACAAGGACCTCGTCATTTTACGTGTCTACAAGAGTAATGAGACTGTGCTCATCTCACGAACTGAGTGCAACGAACCTGCATATCGAAAGATAAGACAAAATCCGACTGGAAAAACTCTAGACATCCTCGAGGCGATCCGATCGGTTTTGCCGTGGGCGCAACCGATTCCAGCGACATTGCTGGTAGGTTACTGGAAGGAGCGAGGAACGATTCTTGGGCAGCGCGACAGAACGGGAAGTTGGCGAGAGGGCTGCGAGGTGGCCCGGAAAATTCTGGTGCCGGTAGAGGCTCTGTGCGCAAGTCACGGACGACGTGAGTGGAGGAGCGAGCACCGCGGGCCGGGCTGGACGCCTCGGTTTGGTGGGGAGCAGCGTTCGACGTGCTGTGAGGTTGTAACGGAACATATTAAAGGCTTTACTTTACCGAAGTATGCGATACCCTCCAAATTCAACCAGTTTAACGAGTATTTATGATTATAGAAAATTTATTGTGTATGTTAACAATGATTGCATAACATGTCTGCATAAACAGTCAACCCATTAAATTATACTGAGTAACTGACCCACACAAAAGTTTATATCACTTGATCACTGATACAGCAAATGTCATCATGTAAAAACACTAAGTTCATCTTAAATAATTAATATGAAGTACGAAAAATAGTGGCCAACTTAGGTATTTTGGATCTCCTTAAATAAAAATCACCCAGTGAAACCTATTTGTTCACTAGGAGCGGTTTCACTCAGTATTCACGAAATCAATCCTATTTTAGACGAAAACCAATGTAATTCTTAATAATTCATGTTATTTACTTATTTATGCAAATTAGAGAAGTCAATTGACAAACTTCTAAAAAACGGCCTTTTTGTAACAAAAATTATTCTGTCAAGTCAACAAATCTGTCTGTCATTTTAATAACATGTTAAATTATGTCACTCGATGCAAATTAATAACTTTTCTGCACAAATTTTGATAACAGATG
This sequence comes from Schistocerca cancellata, assembly GCF_023864275.1. Taxonomy (NCBI): domain Eukaryota; kingdom Metazoa; phylum Arthropoda; class Insecta; order Orthoptera; family Acrididae; genus Schistocerca; species Schistocerca cancellata. The sequence continues at coordinate 58,705,133 of NC_064633.1, forward strand.
TACATGTGACTTATAAACTATATCTCTTTTTAGTAGTTCTTTGACAATGTTATAAATACAAGCAGCAAGAAGGGTCGGGAGGCAGTCGGAATGTCACTTTGGTAAAGTGTGTTTGTGTGTTATTGTTTGAGGTGGATAAAAAATGCAAAGAACATGTAACGGAAGTACTACTTCGTGTTGAGTCATGGTCTTTGGTGGACAGTGGAATTAAGATGGCCACCAGAGTAATAAATATTTGAAGTTTACATATTTGTTGGTTTCGCTCGTTCTTTATCATCAAAGGCACATAAAAAACACGGGACCTCATGCTTTTAACCCTAGACAACCAGATTTAGAGCCAGCATCAGCATCGAGACACAGCAGCGATCCAGCAAGTAGCAGCGATTACCACAACACAATGCATTTTAATGGCGCCAACCTAACATCAAGTGCTAACAAGCTCCGTAAATGGGAGTGAAATAGTGCGATTATAGCAATTAGCAATATCTACGACTAGGCGACCACTACAAGGTGGAGGTGTCCGATAGCAGTTTGGGATCGCTGTTTCTAGGGTGAGCAGGATCTTTGGGAGACAGCGCTGGCGTCGTGGCTCGTTAGACATGTTACACAGGGCCTTCGCTGTAGTCGATGGATTCTGAATTTAGATCCTTCTGGACGTTTCAAAGCTGTAACTGGTAGAGATAATCTCACATTACGATCTGTTCAACTGGTTGCTAGTACATTTCTCCGCTAGGTGTTGAAATTGTGAAAGAAGCTATTCTGTCGAGGTCGACGTATTTTGCCGCCAAGTATGACATATTGTGAAAGAACCGTTTTCGTTTGCTGTGTTCTTGTCCATTGCGTACGTTGCCACAGTTAATTACGTGCAATTACTGAAGTATATCTTACTTGAGTTAACTAATTTCACTTCTCCGTTTCTTGTAGAAGCCTGTTTATATTCTGTGCACTAGTTTTCCGTGCTCTCACGGGATTGTTTTGTAATTGTAAACAACCTGCAGCAGGTTTGTCAGCTCTTGGCCAGCCAATGGGATATTCTGTCTCTGGACTTCTGATGTTTAAATGAGTCGGATGCTGGTACACGAATTTTCCGGGTTTACGAATGGTTCAAATGGCTCTGAGCAATATGCGACTAAACTTCTGAGGTCATCAGTCGCCTAGAACTTAGAACTAATTAAACCTAACTAACCTAAGGACATCACACACATCCATGTGAAACGTTCCCTTAGAACAATTTATACATGACTGTACTTAAACTGACACACAATATTTTTTTAGCGCAACGCAATCTGGCTTTCAAAATTCCCTACAAAAGAATGGCCCTGACTAACATTAACCTATACCTTTCACAAATCACTTACCTCACAAAAATCTTCGTTACTGGAACTACTGCAATACAGCGAGCGCCACTACTGCCAGCTAAATAAAAGATTCAAACTACGGAAGGCACTAACTACTGATAGGCATAGTTAGCAAATGAAAGATTTTAATAGAGAACAAACACTGTATTTACCTTAATAATCATAATATATATAGCAGTTCAATTTCAAAACTTCCGCCATCTCTCTCCCCACATCCACCACTGCTGGCGGCTCACCTCCAACTGCGCAACGCTACGCGCTGTTCACATCCAGCTGCCGCTGCCTAACACTACAATGGCAGACAACAATGCAAACTAGCCACAGGCTGCACACAGCACAGCCAGTGATTTTCATACAGAGCGCTACGTGGCATTACCAATATAAAAATCTAAACAGCCTACTTACACATGCCCGCGGTAGGATTCGAACCTGTGACCGTAGCGGTCGCTCGGTTCCAGACTGTAGCGCCTACAACCTCACGGCCACTCCGGCCGGCCCGGGTTTACGTTTTCGAGGTTATTTTACTTCTTTGTTCTTACTTCGTGTTATTGCAACCAATTGCCAATGATCAGCACCCGTTTGTTGATGACAGCACATCATTCATACATTGGAAGTTACGTGATTTTGTTACCTCCTGTAATGTACTACTAAAACGGTGGTTAACGCTTACCTTACGCTGTCACCTAATGGTATTCGTTAATGACAAAAATTTCTGGTAAATACTACAGAATTTCTTTAATAATTTCATGTTGCGGCAAGGACCCATCCAGATTAGTTTTAGCGTTGTAATATCTTATGGTGTTTGATGGACGAAGTCGTTCTCCTTAAAAACATAACTGTAAGTTAATACTTCCCGTTTGACTGTATCACCGTTTTACATTAATGTTATTGCTACTCGCATTTGATTCTGTGTGCTATGGTTTTTAAAGAATAATGTATTTACTGACTGTGTTCAAGTTGTATCAATGTATATTTTTTGAGTACCGAGGAATGAAAGCTTCTACTGTAACAAAATTTGCGTTGGTAAGTCTAAGAACTTGAGTGAATGTTCAGCAGCTTTCTACACACCGCTTCCTAGCCAACCAGCTCAATTGGTGTGAAATCTTAATAGAAGGCGGTTTCATTCCTCAAGAGGAGTTCTATTCCGACTAACGTAATGAAGGGCCTGCGCCAACACGCTGCTGTTCCCCCAAAACTGTATGACCAGCCAAAGACTCACAAGGACGCGCTCGCTGTTGGCCACCATAATAAGCAACATCGCTGCGCGAACCCATTGTTTCGCTATACATCTTACATCGCTGTTGTGACCACACGCACGCAGATGTGATCGTCGTATTAGGAATTCAGAGAATTTCACAGGACGCCGGAAGAAACTTCAGCTACAACTACCGTATCTTTTGCTGAGCTTTGACGTAGTAATCTTATTTACGTAAGTGCCTCTACAAGATACGTTAGAACTTTCTAGCAGCATGTTCTGGAAAGACAATGTGGTACTGTTTAAATACGTGCTTATCTCAAACTACAGCCGTACGAGAAATACAAAACTAATCACTTATCCTCTACGTTACCATGCTGCAATGCGATCGGAACAGTTAGTTAAGGAGAACGATTACGTTAATAAAAAAAAGCAAAATGAAAAAAATATATCTTATAGTGTTGCACTTATGTATGTTCATATGTGACTTTCCTGAATACCCTCTCTTTTCCTCTTGCCGGACAAAGCGTGGCTAGAAAAATTGCTTCCGTCAGTGGGATATCTTCCAGATACCAATGATACAAGGACCATGTTAACTGACTTCTGCCCCCAAATTGGCACTGAATGGAGACGTTCTTTATCCACTGTGATCTGATAAGTTGTATGCCCAGAAGAATTTATGTGAGCGTCGTTGACCACGTTTGTAATGCCTCGAATGGGACAAAGCCGTTTATGACAACCACCGTTACGAACAGCTGTTACACACAAACTATGCGGCATTCAATATCGCACATCTCCTTGATTCACACATATCACTGGTCCATCAACGGCGGAGGCAGAGTTTTCTTACAAAAGACTTGTGGAGTCATTCTGTGCTCAGACACTAATTAACGGCTCGGCATTAGCCTTGTCAGCATGGAGCGGTGAATGGTCAACGGCGGCTGACTCTACGCCACCAGCGCAAACAACAACAACAACATCGGCTGTATACTCCGACCAAGTGAAATGTGTGCCTCAGGTCACAAGGGATTATTTTTGAACATATTGGGCGACAATTATTGAACCGCATGAAATAAAATCGTCACAACTTCTGGACGGTTTGCGTTAGGGCGTTCAGACTGCACCGTTGGCCGCGGGGCATGATGGGAATTAGTATGCGCATGCGCACGGGACTTCTTGTTGTCGGCCACTTGCACGTGAAAATGTCACGGTACGCCGTGAAGCCTACTATGCGAGCAATAATAACAGCGCAACTGCGGTTCGGAGGAAGTTCGCGACCGAGTTCAAGCTGAAGACAACCGGCCCAAGTGTGCTAACAATCAAGAATTTGATTCGTAAGTTTGAGAGAACGGCTAGTATTCACGATCACAGCGTTTCCCAACGCCGGTCGTCCAAAAAGAGTCAAAATGCCTGAAAACATCGAAAAGACACGCATGTAAGTAGGCTGTTTAGATTTTTATATTGGTAATGCCACGTAGCGCTCTGTATGAAAATCACTGGCTGTGCTGTGTGCAGTCTGTGGCTAGTTTGCATTGTTGTCTGCCATTGTAGTGTTGGGCAGCGGCAGCTGAATGTGAACAGCGCGTAGCGTTGCACAGTTAGAGGTGAGCCGCCAGCAGTGGTGGATGTGAGGAGAGAGATGGCGGAATTTTGAAATTACATATATTATGACTTTTGATGATATTAAGATAAATACAGTGTTTGTTCTCTATTAAAATCTTTCATTTGCTAACTATCCCTATCAGTAGTTAGTGACTTCCGTAGTTTGAATCTTTTATTTAGCTGGCAGTAGTGGCGCTCGCCGTATTGGAGTAGTTCGAGTAACGGAGATTTTTGTGAGGTAAGTGATTTGTGAAAGGTATAGGTTAATGTTAGTCAGGGCCATTCTTTTGCAGGGATCTTTGATAGTCAGATTGCGTTGCGCTAAATAATATTGTGTGTCAGGTTAAGCACAGTCGTGTACAATTGTTCTAAGGGGACGTTTCACGCATTATGTTTTAAACCAGCTCCACAAAATCGATCATATGAGCTGCACAACAGGTGGAAATCAACAGGGAGGCACTATGGCAAATTGTTGTTGAAGACCTGCATCTCTTCCCACAAAAAAATTCAAACACATCAATGATCACCGTGTCTGGATGGTTCAGTCAGATTGCCTAGTGAGCGGGAGACCCGGGTTCCAATTCCAGTGCGGCACAAATTTTCAAACGTCCCCACTGATTGCAAACAATGCCCGCTCGCAGCCACTGTATGTAATTACTTTGAACTGGGATACTCAGCTTCGCTCTGGAGTTGATATGAAATTGTTTGGTAGTTCGAATAAAAGGATGCAAGGTAAAAAGATTTATTGATAATATATACTATTTACAATACTTGTTAAGGTATGTCTCATTGTTTCTGACCATTTAGCGGTAACCGTAGAACTCCTTGGAAGCGACGTTTTTGTTGTTTGTACGCCTGTTTCAGGTTGGATTTGTTTCACATTGAAATGATGTCTGTCCTCTCCGTGCAGAAATATTAATGGATATGAGCGGTATGTCTGTGCAATGCACGTAGTCCTCTTCTTCGTTGTACAATTATATCACGGCCTGTGTTTTATTGTCCACATTTACGATAGCGACTTCGTCTATCCGAAGCGCATTAAATCGACGTTCGTGTAATCCAGGTGGCCTTTTGTCGGATCAAATTACAATATAGTCGTGAGAAATCATTCGGTCTAGTGCTGCTCTGAATATGTAAATCAGCTGATTGTATTTGTGTACGATCCTCTGTACATCACGGACTAATTCTCCTCGCAGTCCACTGATATTTATGCAATATTGATCGATTTCTGTTTCTTGATTTCTGATTAAACGCACTTGCAGAAATTTGTAGTCTTCCCTGCGTAGTGGCAGTAATCATACCATGTTGTGACAGATTTGTTCAAAAAATAGTTCAAAGGCTCTGAGCACTATGGGACTTAACTTCTGAGGTCATCAGTCCCCTAGAACTTAGGACTACTTAAACCTAACTAACCTAAGGACATCACACACATCCACGCCCGAGGCAGCATTCGAACCTGCGACCTCAGCGGTCGCGCGGTTCCAGACTGTAGCGCCTAGAACCGCTTGGTCACTCCGGCCGGCTTTTTCCAGTTATCTAAGGTCCAATCGGTATGGTCACGATCCCAGTAGAAGCGCTGCAAGCCATGTAGTGCTGTTAGCAAAGGCACTCGCGTTGATCGTCGGCTGCCGTAGCCACTAATGCAAAATTTCGTCTCAGTATCCTAATAGATACCCGTGGTCTAGGGGTAGCGTCTTCGGTCCCGGGTTCGATCACCGCCACTGCCTAAATTTTGATAAATAATCAGCATTGGCAGCCGAAGAGTTCCGGCATAAGAAGTCAGCCTCATTCTGCCAACGGCCTTGTCAAAGAGGGCGCAGGAGTGGATAGAGGTTCAGGGCACTGTCTTGTCCTAGGGATGGGAAATTGCCCCTCAAGGCGGAAGAATCAGCAATCATCAACGACATGAGGATGCAGAAGGCAATGAAAACCACTGCATTAAAGACACGTAACGTGTATCCACAGGACATGTGGCCTGTAATTGAAGAAGTGTCATGATGATCTCTCCATTGGCAAAAGATTCCGGAATAGTCCCCCATTCGAATCTCCGGGAGGGGACTGCCAAGGGGGAGGTTACCATCAGAAAAAGATTGAATAATCTACGAAAGGATAACGATCTACGAGTCGGGGCGTGGAATGTCAGAAGCTTGAACGTGGTAGGGAAACTATAAAATCTGAAAAGGGAAATGCAAAGGCTCAATCTAGATATAGTAGGGGTCAGTGAAGTGAAGTGAAGTGGAAGGAAGATAAGGATTTCTGGTCAGATGAGTAACGGGTAATATCAACAGCAGCAGAAAATGGTATAACAGGTGTAGGATTCGTTATGAATAGGAAGGTAGGACAGAGCGTGTGTTACTGTGAACAGTTCAGTGACCGGGTTGTTCTAATCACAATCGACAGCAGACCAACACCGACAACGATACTTCAGGTTAACATGCCAACGTCGCAAGCTGAAGATGAACAGATAGAGAAAGTGTATGAGGATATTGAAACGGTAATGCAGTATGTAAAGGGGGACGAAAATCTAATAGTCATGGGCGACTGGAATGCAGTTGTAGGGGAAGGAGTAGAAGAAAAGGTTACAGGAGAATATGGGCTTGGGACAAGGAATGAAAGAGGAGAAAGACTAATTGAGTTCTGTAACAAGTTTCAGCTAGTAACAGCGAATACCCTGTTCAAGATTCACAAGAGGAGGAGGTATACTTGGAAAAGGCCGGGAGATACGGGAAGATTTCAATTAGATTACCTCATGGTAAGACAGAGATTCCGAAATCAGATACTGGATTGTAAGGCGTACCCAGGAGCAGATACAGACTCAGATCACAATATAGTAGTGATGAAGGGTAGGCTGAAGTTCAAGACATTAGTCAGGAAGAATCGATACGCAAAGAAGTGGGATACGGAAGTACTAAGGAATGACGAGATATGTTTGAAGTTCTCTAACGCTATAGATACAGCAATAAGGAAGAGCGCAGTAGGCAGTGCAGTTGAAGAGGAATGGACATCTCTAAAAAGGGCCATCACAGAAGTTGGGAAGGAAAACATAGGTACTAAGAAGGTAGCTGCGAAGAAACCATGGGTAACAGAAGAAATACTTCAGTTGATTGATGAAAGGAGGAAGTACAAACATGTTCCGGGAAAATCAGGAAGACAGAAATACAAGTCGCTGAGGAATGAAATAAATAGGAAGTGCAGGGAAGCTAAGACGAAATGGCTGCAGGAAAAATGTGAAGCCATCGAAAAAGATATGATCGTCGGAAGGACAGACTCAGCATACAGGAAAGTCAAAACAACCTTTGGTGACATTAAAAGCAACGGTGGTAACATTAAGAGTGCAACGGGAATTCCACTGTTAAATGCAGAGGAGAGAGCAGATAGGTGGAAAGAATACATTGAAAGCCTCTACGAGGGTGAAGATTTTTCTGATGTGATAGAAGAAGAAACAGGAGTCGATTTAGAAGAGATAGGGGATCCAGTGTTAGAATCGGAATTTAAAAGAGCTTTGGAGGACTTACGGTCAAATAAGGCAGAAGGGATAGATAACATTCCATCAGAATTTCTAAAATCATTGGGGGAAGTGGCAACAAGACGCCTATTCACGTTGGTGTGTAGAATATATGAGCCTGGCGATATACCATCTGACTTTCGGAAAAGCATCATCCACACATTTCCGAAGACGGCAAGAGCTGACAAGTGCGAGAATTATCGCACAATCAGCTTAACAGCTCATGCATCGAAGCTGCTTACAAGAATAATATACAGAAGAATGGAAAAGAGATTGAGAATGCGATAGGTGACGATCAGTTTGGCTTTAGGAAAAGTAAAGGGACGAGAGAGGCAATTCTGACGTTACGGCTAATAACGGAAGCAAGGCTAAAGAAAAATCAAGACACTTTCATAGGATTTGTCGACCTGGACAAAGCGTTCGACAATATAAAATGGTGCAAGCTGTTCGAGATTCTGCAAAAAGTAGGGGTAAGCTATAGGGAGAGACGGGTCATATACAATATGTACAACAACCAAGAGGGAATAATAAGAGTGGACGATCAAGAACGAAGTGCTCGTATTAAGAAGGGTGTAAGACAAGGCTGTAGCCTTTCGCCCCTACTCTTCAATCTGTACATCGAGGAAGCAATGATGGAAATAAAAGAAAGGTTCAGGAGTGGAATTAAAATACAAGGTGAAAGGATATCAATGATACGATTCGCTGATGACATTGCTATCCTGAGTGAAAGTGAAGAAGAATTAAATGATCTGCTGAACGGAATGAAGTCTAATGAGAACACAGTATGGTTTGAGAGTAAATCGGAGAAAGACGAAGGTAATGAGAAGTAGTAGAAATGAGAACAGCGAGAAACTTAACATCAGGATTGATGGTCACGAAGTCAATGAAGTTAAAGAATTCTGCTACCTAGGCAGTAAAATAACCAATGACGGACGGAGGAAAGAGGACATCAAAAGCAAACTCGCTATGGCAAAAATGGCATTTCTGGCCAAGAGAAGTCTACTAATATCAAATACCGGCCTTAATTTGAGGAAGAAATTTCTGAGGATGTACGTCTGGAGTACAGAATTGTATGGTTGTGAATCATGGACTGTGGGAAAACCGGAACAGAAGAGAATCGAAGCATTTGAGATGTGGTGCTATAAACGAATGTTGAAAATTAGGTGGACTGATAAGGTGAGGAATGAGGATGTTCTACGCAGAATCGGAGAGGAAAGGAATACGTGGAAAACACTGATAAGGAGAAGGGACAGGATGATAGGACATCTGCTAAGACATGAGGGAATGACTTACATGGTACTAGAGGGAGCTGTAGAGGGCAAAAATTGTAGAGGAAGACAGAGATTGGAATACGTCAAGCAAATAATTGAGGACGTAGGTTGCAAGTGCTACTCTGAGATGAAGAGGTTAGCACAGGAAAGGAATTCGTGGCGGGCCGCATCAAACCAGTCAGTAGACTGATGACCAAAAAAAAAAAATCCTAACAGATAAGTTCGTTGTACGACTCACATTGATTTCTGCCGTTACGTTACGCAGTGTTGTATGTCTGTTAGTACTCACAACTTCTGTTAGTACTGACAATTCAACGTAAGTGAAGGCCATCGACCACTGCGTTGTCCATGGTGAGAGGCAATGCCTGAAATGTCATTCTCGGCACACTCTTGACACTGTGGATATCGGAAAAATGACTTCCCTAATGACTGCCGAAACGCAATGTCCCGTGTGTCGAGCTCCAACTGCTATTCCGCGTTCGAAGTCTTCGTGCGGCCATAGTCCTTTTCACATGAATCACGTCAGCTCCGCCAACGCACCGCCCTTTTATACCTTGTATACGCGATACTACCAACATCTGTATATGTACTTATCGCTATACCATGACTTTTGTTACGTCATTATATTTATACGAATTCACTTATTTCAATTTATGAACCACTGATATTGTAGTCATTCGATGCAACGTTTATCCGTTGTCTGAAGTGCATATTTCCATACGTTCGAAGAAAGTTACCAATCTTTGCAACACTCTGAAATCTGATCAGGAGCTGAGTGAATATTTCTCCATTTTACTTATACAGTATTTCATTACATATAACTGTGTCATCATCAGAGAATCTGAGGTTGCTATTCATTCTGTCATTAATAGCCAACATGAAAAACAGGTGCACCAACACACTTCTCGGGTGTAGAGCTGATGTTACTTCTATTTCTGTGGATGACTTATCATCCAAGTTAACACACTGCATCGTTCCTATCACAAAATTCCCATGTGAGTCCCGAATTATTTTTGATACCCATACAATCCTGCTTTTGTCAATAAAACTTGTTTGATAAATGCATCTGTGACTAATGAACTATAGTCTATGAGAGTTTCTACATTTGTGGTACTATCGATAAGTCTGGAATTGAGTAAAGAAGAGAGATAAACACGATTTCATCAAACTGACCATCTGTCACCTGAAACCTCACAGGAAGCCGTCACCTTAGCCCGTTTACGATAGATAGGGCAGTAATCCGGAAAAGAAAATAAAATAACCGCGCGAAACAATGAGCTTCAGCTTGGAGCAATTCTTACCACTTAGCAAAGTTTTACGGCTAGCGTGTCACATATACATATATACATTGAAGCCCCAAATAAACTCGTATAGGCAAGCGTATTCAAATACGGAGATATGTTCACAGGCAGAAGACGGCACTGCGGTCGCCATCGCCTATATAAGAGAGCAACTGTCTGCCGCAGTTGTTAGATCGATAACTGGTGATAAAATGGCAGTGTATCAAGATTTAAGTGAGTCTGAATGTGGTGTTATAATCGGCGCACGAGCAATGGGACACAGCATCTCCGACGTAGCGAGTAAGTGGGGATATTCCCGTACGACCATTTCGCGAGTGTACAGTGAATATCAGTAATCAGGTAAAAGATCAAATCTCCGACATCCCTGCGGTCGGGAAACGATCCTGCAAGAACGGGATCAACGGGGACTGAAGAGAATCAGTAAACGTGACGAGAAATGCTACACTTCTGTAAATTACTGCAGATTTCAGTGCTGGTCCATCAACAAGCGTCAGCGTGCGAACCAGTCAACGAAACATGATCGATATGCGCTTTACGAGCCGAAGGCCCACTCGTGTACCCTTGATGACTGCATCACACAATGCTTTACGCCTGGCCTGGGCCCGTCAGTACCGACATTGGACCGTAGACGACTGGAAACATGTTGCCTGGTCGGACGAGTATCGTTTCACATCGTATCAAGCGGGTTGACACGTGCGGGTATGGAGACAACCTCATGAATCCATGGACTCTGCGTGTCAGCAGGGGACTGTTCAAGGTGGTGAAGGCTCTGTAATCGTGTGGGGTGTGTGCAGGTGGAGTGATATGGGACCTCTGATACGTCTAGATACGACTCTGACAGGTGACACGTACGTAAGCATCCTGTCACATCACCTGCATCCATTCATGTCTATTGTGCATTGAGACGGACTAGGGCAATTCCAGCAGGACAAGGCGACACCCCAAACATCCAGAATTGCTACAGAGTGGCTCCAGGAACACTCTTCTGAATTTAAACACTTCCGCTACCTACCGAACTCCCCATATATGAACCCTATTGACCATATCTGGGATGCCTTGCAGCGTGCTGTTCAGATGAGATCTCCACCCCCTCGTACTTACTTACTTAACGATTTATGGACAGCCCTGCTGGATTCATGGTGTCAGTTCGTTCCAGCACTACTTCAGACATGCCACACCGTGTTGCGGGGCTTCTACGTGCTCAAGGGCACCCTACATGATATTAGTCAGGTGTACCAGTTTCTTTGCGTCTTCAGGGTATATATCCTTTACGCATCAGTGTTTGGTTTGGTCGTGATACATGAGATCAAATAATTTCATGTCGGAAGAAGCTGCTGTGATTGCTGGGAACTGAATCCGGAATTGTCGTGTGAGCATCTGCCCCCTGTAACCGCTAATGTACACCATAATCAGTCAAGTCTTTTGCCTCCTTATGCACACTGTGAAAGTAAAGACAAGGACAACAACGATTAGTCCTGTAATCAACGGTTACACCTGTTCAGCCCAGAAGACGAAAAACGTTTTCAATTCGGTTCCCTGTAGCTTCGCAGTTTACCGATTGATTTTGTTTGACTAAAATTTGCAAGTAACACTTCAGAACATCTCCAGGATTAGCGGATATTTATAGGCGACTTCTAAAAATGGTGTTCGTAACAGGATATTGCCTCCATCTAGGAAATTATTCTAAAGTGTAGCTACATTCACATGTTTCGTTTCTTTCAAGTTTTCACGAAGGTCACATGCGTGCTCGCTGTATTCTGAAAGAGAACAGAACACGGAAGCAGTCTTATCTCCGCTGAGAATGAGAGTTCAGTGTAGAATATTGTGGCCTATACGTTTTACCATAATGCCAAGAAGGTCTCACAAATATAAAGAGAAGCACTAGGACACGTATTTGAGTTACAGAAGGTCTTTTTTCTCACGTTCTGTCCATGATCTGCAGCTGAAGACAAAGTCGTCAGTCCCCAATCACACAGAGTTGCCAAAATGAAACTGTCCCGCAAACTGCGCACCAAATACGAATCTTGACATTATGCTACGGTTGTTCAGCATACTAATCAGGAATCTGCAGTAACTTCATATATTTTGACACTCTGAACCAGGCCGAATATGGAGAAACGAGAAATTGAAGATCTAAACGCCTCGCTACCATTTCATTCAGACGCCGCTGACAGAATCTAAAACACGCAAGCTGGTCTGGAAACCTTAAGTAAACCACAACAGAAAATTTACAAGGATAAAGATCCAAAAATTATTCTGACAAAACGTACATTGTAAATCCCTCTCGAACACGTTCTTTTCGACAGGCTGTCCTTCATTTGTGTAAAGTTTGTAAGTAGACTGTTTATGTTTTCTTATTGGCAACGTTACGTAGCGCTCTGTATGAAAATCACTGGCTGTGCTGTGTGCAGTCTGTGGCTAGTTTGCATTGTTGTCTGCCATTGTAGTGTTGGGCAGCTGGATGTGAACAGCGCGTAGCGTTGCGCAGTTGGAGGTGAGCCACCAGCAGTGGTGGATGTCGGGAGAGAAATGGCGGAGTTTTGAAATTTGTAAGACTGGATGTCATGAACTGCTATATATATTATGACTTTTGAACACTAGTAAGGTAAATACATTGTTTGTTCTCTATCAAAATCTTTCATTTGTTAACTATGCCTATTAGTAGTTAGAGCCATCCGTAGTTTGAATCTTTTATTTAGCTGGCAGTAGTGGCGCTCGCTGTATTGCAATAGTTCGAGTAACCAAGATTTTTGTGAGGTAAGTGATTTGTGAAACGTATAGGTTAATGTTAGTCAGGGCCATTCTTTTGTAGGGATTTTTGAAAGTCAGATTGCGTTGCGCTAAAAATATTGTGTGTCATTTTAAACACAGTCATGTGTAATTGTTCTAAGGGGACGTTTCAAGTTCTCTAGTGTTCCGACTTCGTTCCCATACACCGAGGTGACAATATCATAGAATAGCGATATTCACACACTAAGGTGGCCGTAAATCGCGTGCACAAGGCATAAAAGGGCGGAACATTGGCGGATCTCTCGTTTATCTCAGGTGATTGGTGTGCAAAGGTTTCCGACGTGATTATGGTCACACAACGGGAATTAAGAGACTCTGAATGCCGAATGATAGTTGGAGTTACACGTATGTGACATTCCATTTCGGAAATGGTTATGGAAGTCAGTATGCCGAGATCCACCGTGTCAATAGTATGCCGAGAATGCCACATTTCAGGCATTGTATCTCACCACCGACAACGCAGTGCCCGACGGCCTTCACTTAACGATCGAAAGCAGCTGCGTTTCGGCAGGGTTGTTAGTCCTAGCGGACAAGCAAAACTACGTAAAGTAAAAGCAGAAATAATTGTGGAACGTACGGTGAACGTGTCTTTTAGGACAGTGCGATGAAATTTGGCGTTAACGGGCTATGGCAGCAGATTATCGACACGAGTGCCATTACAGACAGCACAACATCGCCTGTAGTCCCCCCCCCCCCCTCCCTTCCTCTTGGGTTCGGGACCACATCGGTAATACTCTCTGTGGTGTCACCGCCAGACACCACACTTGCTAGGTGGTAGCTTAAATCGGCCGCGGTCCAGTAGTACATGTCGGACCCGTGTGTCGCCACTGTCAGTACTAGCAGACCTAGCGCCACCACATGGCAGGTCTAGAAAGACGGACCAGCACTCGCCCCAGTTGTACGGACGACATTGCTAGCGACTAGACGTACGAGGCCTTCCTCTCATTTGCCGAGAGACAGTTAGAATAGCCTTCAGCTAAGCACATGACTACGACCTAGCAAGGCGCCATTAGCCTTACCTACTTTGAGAGTTATAGTATAAATGTCTCAAGAAGAACGCTGTATTCATCAGAGAATAAAAGTTAAGTATAAAGCAACTACGTACTTTTCTTGCTACCATTCAATAGTTATCCTGTTTCAGACTTCACGCCCGTCTGCATTAATTAGCGTGCCTTTCGGCTACCTCCGAGTGGTGTGGCTGTCTTGCTACGCCACAACACTCTCGACGATTGGAAAACCGTGGCCTGGTAACATGACTCCCGATTTCAGTTGGTAAGACTTGATAGTAGGATTCGATCGTGGTGCAGACCCCATGAAGCTATGGACCCAATTTGTCTACAAGGCACTATCCGAACTGGTGCTGTCTCCATATTAGTGTGGGCTCTGTGTACGTGGAATGGACCTCTAGATGCTCGGCTGCTTTGCAGCCTTTTGCAGCCATTTATGGACGTCATATTCCCAAACTACGATGGAATTTTTATGGGTGACAATACGCCATTCCACGTGGTCACAGTTGTTGGCGATTGATTTGAAGAACATTCTACACTATTCGAGCGAATGGTTTGACCACCCAGTCCGCGCAACATGAATCGCATTGAACATTTATGAGATGTATTTGTTCATGCATAAAATCCTGCACCGGCTTCATTTTTCGCAGTTATGGATGACTATAGAAGCAGAAAGGCACAGGGTCTCGGTATGATATCTTCCTCAGTTTCGCGCTGCTAATCTGTTTCAGCGTCGTGTCTCGCAATAGGTCATCAGTCCCCTAGAACTTAGAACTACTTAAACCTAAATAACCTAAGGACATCACACACATCCATGCCCGAGGCAGGATTCGAACCTGAGACCGTAGCAGTCCTGCGGTTCCGGACTGCAGCGCCTAGAACCGCACGACCACCAGTGGAAGAGAGGATTTGGCGGAAGTGAAGATGTGAAGACGGGTCGTGGCTGGATAGCTTGGTAGGTGAGGACATTGTCAGCATTAGGCGGGGTTTCGGGTTCGAGTCCTGATCCGGTTGCCTTGCTGTTTCGATCACGTTTTCACGAAATATCCAAAAAACTTTTCGAACGAGAGGTATGTTTGTGGAAGTGTGTAAGTAAGGGTGGAGGTGTCGGCACAGACCTGCCGCAAATGTCTGCAGAGCTTGACAAAAGGTAAATCCAATATCCGTGGTCTCATCTTTCGCTTGGGAAAGGCGAAGCCCTTATAATGGTGGTGCAACAAATGCAAGTGTTCTTACCACATACGTAAGAGCGAGATATTCATATGCGAAAGAATTAGTCAATGGAACTGGTTGCTGCTGCGTGGCAACCTCTTCCTTTACGCCAAAGGGCGCCGTCATGCCGAACGTACACGCTAAATAGCTGTTCACTTAATTTCTCAAGAATCATTCCAGTAACCGTATGTGATTCTCTTTCACATAACAGTCCTTAAGTGCCGAATGTCTTTCTTAGTGCTACATCCAGCAATTTCGTAGGGCATTTATGCACAAAACATCTGTAAAACATTAAAGTCATACGGCAGCAGTGGACAAACGAGGTCATCAGCATACTTTCTTCATAACAGATGCTTTTCACATTTAGCGAGGGTACGACAACTGGACACGGATCAGTACACAAAATACCGAAGCGAGGGACGGTAGGGCAACGAAATGGTTCAAATGGCTCTGAGCAGTATGGGACTTAACATCTGAGGTCATCAGTCCCCTAGAACTTAGAACTACTTAAACCTAACTAATCTAACGACATTACACACATCCATGCCCGAGGCAGGATTCGAACCTGCGTCCGTAGCAGTCGCGCGAATCCGGACTGAAGTGCCTAGAACCGCTCGGCCACCTTGGCCGGTAGGGCAACTGCCGCATTTCCAGACACGCAGGGTGATGCAGAATTCTCGCACTCGGACGCCACAGCGCTGTTCCTTGCTGCTAACAGCACAAAAGTGTCTCTTACAGAATTTCGTCGCATGCACATTTTACGTGGAAAATAAGCTTCAAAAGAAAGGCAATCTGACAGCATTTAATCATATGTCCTACAAGCCTGTTCACACACTACCCTGTAGTAATGCTGCCCAGCTGGCGTAATGGGTAGACCCTTGGGGAAGAATAGTTCTAAAGTTTTAATGTGTGCGTAGTTCTGCCTTACTATTTTTCTAATTTTGTACGGCGTGGTACATTATTTGGATTCTCATTCGACATGAAAAAGACTTGCAGTTATTAATACAGAAATGAAAAGACAGTGAAAGACAATATGTCACTGACAATGTATATAAAATACTAGAACTGGCCGCCCTTGTTCGTTTTGATATATATGTCTAAATACGCCACACAGATAGATTCTGTAGTTAATTCCGTCCTGTGAGAGTAATTTGTTGTTACAGGTTTGTTTATAAATTCACCTGCTACCAGTCACGATTTTCTTTATTTTATTTTTCGCACAACGCGTTCCGGAAAATGATTCCCATTTTCAAGTGCATTTTTTTGTATTTGTTAAGTCATTCCTATGTGATGTTGTCGATGTGTGAGAATCTGCTTCATTTCGTTGAATTTACTAAGCAGAGTCTCAAACATCGACCACATCACATAGGAATGACTTAACAAACACAAAAAAACGCACTTGAAAATGGGAATCATTTCCCGGAACGCGTCGTGCGAAAAATAAAGAAAATCGTGACTGGTAGCAGATGAAATTATAAACAAACCTATTGTTTTCACAGTCGCAGGCTTCCAAAACGATTTATAATGGATCAAATCAAATTTGCTTTTAGCTGATTTTTATCCTCCACGAATATTTCTGACATGAATTACCAATAATTTCCAAAAGAACTGTACTGTAAGACATATATCGTTCAAGATACGGTGTATATCACAGCATTACTCAGCAGCTCAAAATTAGGAAAATAATGACGCCTCGAGACGGAATAGAACTTTCGAAATGGAGTATTCTAATGCAAAATACATATATACCCACTGTGAAGTGGGTACACTTTTGCAATAGAATACTCCGTTTCGAAAGTACATATATATATATATATATATATATATATATATATTACAGACATGTATAGTGATTTTCGTGTGTGGTTTTCACGGAGTTGACTGGTAGTCATGGGCTTATATTGTTAGCCAATCAACAGATTATAATAATACTTAGAAAGTGTATTTTTTGTGCAAACATACTATTTTTTTAAATGGAACAACGCCTACTGACATTAACAGACTTAGAGTACGGTAAATTAGAATGGCTGTGTGTTTGTCGCAGTAGTCTAGTGGGAGTCGTTTACGAGATATCGTATTTTGAAAATTTCCCACACCGGCACCTGTACAATATCTGTGCTAGCACACACTAAAGAACAACACTAGAGCATACACTCGTTGTGTGGATTCTGGCCAGTAACGATACACGCTTCCACGTGCTGGCATTTCAGCGGATAGGTCCGAGCGGGTTGCGGTAATACGTCTTTGCATATCATCGGGTGCAGCCGGTATGTTCTTGTAGACAGCGGCTTTCAGTTTTTCCCACAGAAAAAAGGAGATCGGTGTCAAATTCGGGGAACGGGTCGGCCATGGTACAGGTTCTCTGCGTCCAATCCAATAATTTGAAAACAATTAATGAAGACGGGCTATATTACTTCGTACACTATGAGCTGGACAGCCATCACGTTGGTGCGACAGGTTCCTCCTGCTCTACAGAGGAACGTATTCTAGCATCCGTGGAAGATGGTCTGTTAGAAGGCTGCGGTATATGTGCGTGTTCAGTGTTCCGTCTGTAAAAAACGGGCCTATGGGGTGGTCGTTCACTATCCCACGCCACACGATTACACTCCATGGACGCGACGTTCCACCTGACGAAGCCAACGACAACTGTCAAAGACCAATATCGCATTTTTCTGCGGTTTAGCTCGCCATGATTGATAAATGTTGCTTCATCACTAAACGAGATACGTGATACATCTGGAGTATCCTGTCTTAATGCCCATTAAGTTAAAACGTTCTCATAATCGTTTCGGTGCAGCTCTTGATGGAACATATGTCGTTGGAGAATGCGCAGGACACTTGCCTGACTCATGTCGCCGGCCGCTGTGACCGCGTGGTTCTAGGCGCTTCAGTTCGGAACCGCGCTACTGCTACAGTAGCAGGTTCCAGTCCTGCCTAGGGCATGCATGTGTGTGATGTCCTTAGGCTGGCTAGGTTTAAGTAGTTCTAAGTCTAGTGGACTGATGACCTCAGATGTTAAGTCCCATAGTGCTTAGAGCCATTTGAACCATTTTTGACTCATATCACTTCCTCGTGCAACTGATCTGGAGCTAGCATGAGCATCAACTGCAACAATAGCAAGGACATTAATTTCCCCCTCTTCTGTGGTCACTTCTTTCCTACTGTTTGTCTACGTGTGACACTACCATTTTCACGTAACTGCCTGAAGAGGTTGATAAATAACTGCCAAGAAGGCATGTCTCAAACAACGTACAAGAACGAACTGCATTCTTCCTGCAGTCTCCGTTCACCATGAGCATGTCGGCTTTTTCTGCAGATAAATCCTATCGTCCACTCACTACCTGCTGCTTGGACTGTCACACTCTGACTGACTAGTAAGTCACACTGCATTCAAGGAACATACAAGCACATTGTAAACAAACATAACGACTTCGCAGGTTGAATGGCACAAGTAAGTGTCACCGTGGTAACTAGGCACAGTATGATATCTCGCAAAGGACTCGCACTAGACTCCTGCTACAAACACCACTGACATTCTAATTTACCGTACTCTTAGCTCGTTAATGCCAATAGGTCATTTTTCCATTTAAAAATGTATGTCTGCACAAAAAATGTACTTTCTAAGTATTGTTGCCATCTGTCGATTGCCTAACAGTACGAGCCCCTGACTACCAGTCCATCTAGTGAAAACCGCACACCATTAGCACTTTCATTGTTCGCAATATTTGCGGGGCAACTTTTACGTGATTCACCCTGTACACAGCTACCATGTAATAACCGCGTATAAGATAATGCGTTCCTCATTTTTCTTCAGTGAATATATCAGTTCAACTAAAATGTTTCTTGCTTGCAACCACTCTCTGCAAACACCTTTCTCATCACACCATGGGCACAGACATGGAAAGTAAGTAATTAGAAGTTTGGTTTCAAGCGTAACTATAGTGCAATCAGTTTCGTATTTCTGGTTCGTGAGTGTGGAAGGGCAAAATATCGTGTTCCACTTTTCGATGGAAACAATTTTGTAAATTGGAAGTTTCGAATAAAGGTATGTTTGATGAATTAAATTTGGTGCATCTCACTGCAGAAAAACACACTTTCAAGAAAGTGAGACGGAAAGGAACCGACTGAGAAAGACAAACAACTCAAAAATCGCATGAAACGTGATATAAACGGTAGTTCAAGAAAAGTAGAACGGACTGCGGGCAGCCGTTTGGAAACGTGAATAGCTGTAACAGTGCATTTCGAACGTAGAAAAAACTTGTGTGACACCTTTGAAAGAAAAAGCACCGCTAGCCAGTTACATCTACATAAACAGTTACTGTAATTGATGTTCAGTCCTACGAAAAGTGCACTGACTGAGCATTTCTTAGATACGTGATCTTCTATTGATTGGTTCGACAGTCGTAGAAGCTGATGCCGTGTGTCATCTTTTGTTGACGGTGCCACAGGAATATGGTAACGCTGTAGCTGCAACCGAGGCGTTATCCACGGAAAATAAAAAATTAAGCTTCGTGAAAAATAGACTCACAGATCACAAAAATAGCCATGCAAACGAGGCTCGGCTCTGAGCACTAAGGGACTCAACATCTGTGGTCATAAGTCCCCTAGAACTTAGAACTACTTAAACCTAACTAACCTAAGGACATCACACACATCCATGCCCGAGGCAGGATTCGAACCTGCGACCGTAGCGGTCGCGCGGTTCCGGACTGAGCGCCTAGAACCGCTAGACCACCGCGGCCGGCACCATGCAAACGACAAGAAGAAACCTGTAGTTTACTCAGGAGAGAATGTAGTGTTTCATACGTACAGGAATGGTTATAGTCATGGGAAAATTCAATGGAAAAACAAATTCACGAATATCGGAGAAAGCGACAAGCGCAATTCTGGCAGAGAAAACCAACTGAGCCCTAAATCTCATATCCGTGGTGGACTTACACATAAAAGATATGAATGTAACGAAAGAAACAGAAGCAAGAAAGGCTCTGTAAACTCAGCAAGTTGTGATTCTCAACAAGTTTCTGTCAGTTCGGATGAATATTGTTGCCGTGCTGACGTTTTAATTAATCTGCTTCGAGGTTTTTGGGCTCTAGTGCGATTGAATAATTTGTAAATGACTTGACTGGCGTTGATACAGTGCAAAATCTGGATCTGTTTTTAATGCAACGCTGTTCAGTGCAATGAATGTCGTCGGCATTATTAACCGAAAGGTAGGTCCAATTTCGATTAAAAATATTTCAGTTTCCTTGGACTGGCTCGCAAACTGCTGTCAGTGCACAGTCTGGAGACCAATGGTTTCATGGCCATGTTTGAGAACAAAAAAACAACTGTTCATAAAGGAAAGGATGCTGCTGCCATGCTGAAGAAAAATGTACGCAGTGAAATTCGGCAGAAACCCCCGCACGGTGTTTCTTGCCAAAGTACTGCGAACATCAAAGGTTACGACACTTCGATTACGTCAGTCTAAAGGTGCTTCCGAAATACGTGAAGGGAATGAACACTGAAGATCTGAAGACACCAGAATCGTGCACTGCCTGCGTGGATGAGAAGCAAACAAGACTTCCACATAGTCAGAAGAGGAGGAGGAGGAGGAGGATTAGTGTTTGACGTCCCGTCGACAGTGAGATCATTAGAGATGGAACTGAAGCTCGGATTACAGAAGGATGGGGAAGGGAATCGGCCGTCCCTTTTCGAAGGAACCTCATAGAATTTGCCTGGAGCGATTTAGGGAAATCGCGAAAACCTAAATCTGGATGGCCGGATGGGGGTTTGAAACGTCGTCGTCCCGAATGCGAGAGCATGCTGATCGGTGCAATATGTAAGTCTCGGTAGTGACGCCATTTTCGGTTCTTTATCCGAAATTTCCTATTCAGTAAGCTTCTGAGACCTGTTACCGAACAGTCATCTCGCCGATTTTTGGACAATTCTACAGTCAGGTTCTGGATTTGGGTATGTCCCTGTTGTTCGGTTAGCTGTGGTTTATTTACACCTATAATTTGTTATTTTAAACATATAGAGCGGTTTTAGCTTTGGTTTTAATGAATGTGTTACTAAAGAATCACCACAGGATGCGTCTGGATGGAAAGTGAGTTCATAATAGGCTATTTACCTTTGTTAGGAATGTGGTTAGGTTAGGTTGTTACTGTGAATGATTACAGCATCCAAAATAAAATAAAAAAGTTTTCGGTCAATATTTTTTCAAAATACCTGTTATTTTTACGCAATAAGAGTTTAAAGATCATTAAATATCAAGACATCTGCTCAGCTTATGTACATTACATGTGTTAGCTGAAATTCTAGTGACTTCGCATATTCTTTTCCACAAATGGTTTACTTATTGACTACCGCAACGCGTTTAAAACTTTTAATTAACAGTGAAAATGAAATTTGTGAAGTCTGATAGAGGAAACCTTCCAACTTTTCATGCCTGTACGGCTTACACCCGTATCATTCGGCAACGAAGTCAGCCTGCGTCTCTCTCGATGGGAATTACATAAAATAACGCACTAAAACCATACAAGTTGTAGTAGCGAAGTTGATAAGGCGACAAACTGCCTTGGAAAAGGGCGTACGTTCGGATATGCCGGCACGGTAGCTCAGCGTGTTCGGTCAGAGGGCTGTTCACCCTCTGTAATAAAAAACTGAGTAAAGGAATCAACGATCAACTTGAACGGATGTCTTGTGACGTCCTACCAGACCAAACGCAACGAACAATACCGAACAAAATGAAAAAAAAGATACTGCTGGATGCGATAATATTTTTTTTCCACTTCGTGTTTCCAACACATTCTGAGACTTCGTTAATCGTCAAAGTTATCCGTTTTATTGAAATATTCGTTGTAATTTACACGTAAGATCGCGCTTTCACAGTACCGAGTATCTCCGATTTCGTGACTTCCATGTGTTTAAGAAATGAAAGATGAAATTACTGTGCGTGAAACAACTGACTGTGACGTTTATACTACTTCTTGTCACAAATAATTCACCATTTTTTTCGGAATATGTTGCGATTTCCGAGAGTGTGGTCA
This sequence comes from Schistocerca cancellata, assembly GCF_023864275.1. NCBI lineage: Eukaryota > Metazoa > Arthropoda > Insecta > Orthoptera > Acrididae > Schistocerca > Schistocerca cancellata. The sequence goes on from NC_064633.1 coordinate 58,727,402, forward strand.
GACAGGAATCTAAGAGCACAACGTAAATTCCTGCGAATGAAACTAGCAGCAATCGTCTTTATACTCTAGCTTCTCACAAGTATTTATCTGCGATTAAATCCTTAACAACAGTAGACAGAGATGAAAGATTCCAGCCACAATATTTTCAGATTGTACCGCTATATATGAAACATTATGATTCATCAGATGCATGTTATAAACTACAATGAACTTCTATAGCTCCACTCGCCACACGTTCTTGAAAAGGCGTTTTTTTTATTCTGTTTTTATGAACCAAATCGTTAACGTGTCATATGGGGAAGTAGGCTACTTCGTCATTTCGATCTCTAGGAGCTAGTTACAACCACATTCTATGCATCTTCTTATTCTCTGAAAATCTCTTAAACAATTTTTTGGGTTCGTGGAGATGTGTTTCGTCTATGCAACTAATTGAAGGCAGTTTGTTTATTGCCACACATGTTTCGCATCTTTCTTTTGTGAAGCATCTTTATACTGAAAGCAAGGGGAAACTACGGCCGTAATTTTTCCCGAGGGCATGCAGCTTTACTGTATGATTAAATGATGATGGCGTCCTCTTGCGTAAAATATTCCGGAGGTAAAATAGTCCCCCATTAGGATCTCCGGGCGGGGACTACTCAAGAGGATGTCGTTATCAGGAGAAAGAAAACTGGCGTTCTACGGATCGGAGCGTGGAATGTCAGAACCCTTAATCGGGCAGGTAGGTTAGAAAATTTAAAAAGGGAAATGGATAGGTTAAAGTTAGATATAGTGGGAATTAGTGAAGTTCGGTGGCAGGAGGAACAAGACTTCTGGTCAGGTGACTACAGGGTTATAAACACAAAGTCAAATAGGGGTAATGCAGGGGTAGGTTTAATAATGAATAGGAAAATAGGAATGCGGGTAAGCTACTACAAACAGCATAGTGAACGCATTATTGTGGCCAAGATAGATACGAAGCCCACACCTACTACAGTAGTACAAGTTTATATGCCAACTAGCTCTGCAGATGACGAAGAAATTGAAGAAATGTATGATAAAATAAAAGAAATTAGTCAGATAGTGAAGGGAGACGAAAATTTAATAGTCATGGGTGACTGGAATTCGAGTGTAGGAAAAGGGAGAGAAGGAAACGTAGTAGGTGAATATGGATTGGGGCTAAGAAATGAAAGAGGAAGCCGCCTGGTAGAATTCTGCACAGAGCACAACTTAATCATAGCTAACACTTGGTTTAAGAATCATGATAGAAGGTTGTATACATGGAAGAACCCTGGAGATACTAAAAGGTATCAGATAGATTATATAATGGTAAGACAGAGATTTAGGAACCGGGTTTTAAATTGTAAGACATTTCCAGGGGCAGATGTGGACTCTGACCACAATTTATTGGTTATGACCTGTAGATTAAAACTGAAGAAACTGCAAAAAGGTGGGAATTTAAGGAGATGGGACCTGGATAAACTGAAAGAACCAGAGGTTGTAGAGAGTTTCAGGGAGAGCATAAGGGAACAATTGACAGGAATGGGGGAAAGAAATACAGTAGAAGAAGAATGGGTAGCTTTGAGGGATGAAGTAGTGAAGGCAGCAGAGGATCAAGTAGGTAAAAAGACGAGGGGTAGTAGAAATCCTTGGGTAACAGAAGAAATATTGAATTTAATTGATGAAACGATAAAATATAAAAATGCAGTAAATGAAGCAGGCAAAAAGGAATACAAACGTCTCAAAAATGAGATCGATAGGAAGTGCAAAATGGCTAAGCAGGTATGGCTACAGGACAAATGTAAGGATGTAGAGGCTTATCTCACTAGGGGTAAGATAGATACTGCCTACAGGAAAATTAAAGAGACCTTTGGAGATAAAAGAACCACTTGTATGAACATCAAGAGCTCAGATGGAAATCCAGTTCTAAGCAAAGAAGGGAAAGCAGAAAGGTGGAAGGAGTACATAGAGGGTCTATACAAGGGCGATGCACTTGAGGACAATATTATGGAAATGGAAGAAGATGTAGATGAAGATGAAATGGGAGATACGATACTGCGTGAAGAGTTTGACAGAGCACTGAAAGACCTGAGTCGAAACAAGGCCCCCGGAGTAGACAACATTCCATTGGAACTACTGACGGCCTTGGGAGAGCCAGTCCTGACAAAACTCTACCATCTGGTGAGCAAGATGTATGAAACAGGCGAAATACCCTCAGACTTCAAGAAGAATATAATAATTCCAATCCCAAAGAAAGCAGGTGTTGCCAGATGTGAAAATTACCGAACAATCAGTTTAATAAGCCACAGCTGCAAAATACTAACACGAATTCTTTACAGACGAATGGAAAAACTAGTAGAAGCCGACCTCGGGGAAGATCAGTTTGGATTCCGTAGAAATACTGGAACACGTGAGGCAATACTGACCTTACGACTTATCTTAGAAGAAAGATTAAGGAAAGGCAAACCTACGTTTCTAGCATTTGTAGACTTAGAGAAAGCTTTTGACAATGTTGACTGGAATACTCTCTTTCAAATTCTAAAGGTGGCAGGGGTAAAATACAGGGAGCGAAAGGCTATTTACAATTTGTATAGAAACCAGATGGCAGTTATAAGAGTCGAGGGGCATGAAAGAGAAGCAGTGGTTGGTAAGGGAGTAAGACAGGGTTGTAGCCTCTCCCCGATGCTATTCAATCCGTATATTGAGCAAGCAGTAAAGGAAACAAAAGAAAAATTCGGAGTAGGTATTAAAATCCATGGAGAAGAAATAAAAATATTGAGGTTCGCCGATGACATTGTAATTCTGTCAGAGACAGCAAAGGACTTGGAAGAGCAGTTGAACGGAATGGATAGTGTCTTGAAGGGAGGATATAAGATGAACATCAACAAAAGCAAAACGAGGATAATGGAATGTAGTCGAATGAAGTCGGGTGATGTTGAGGGTATTAGATTAGGAAATGAGACACTTAAAGTAGTAAAGGGCTTTTGCTATTTGGGGAGCAAAATAACTGATGATGGTCGAAGTAGAGATGATATAAAATGTAGACTGGCAATGGCAAGGAAAGCGTTTCTGAAGAAGAGAAATTTGTTAACATCGAGTATAGATTTAAGTGTCAGGAAGCCATTCCTGAAAGTATTTGTATGGAGTGTAGCCATGTATGGAAGCGAAACATGGACGGTAAATAGTTTGGACAAGAAGAGAATAGAAGCTTTCGAAATGTGGTGCTACAGAAGAATGCTGAAGATTAGATGGGTTGATCATATAACTAATGAGGAAGTATTGAATAGGATTGGGGAGAAGAGAAGTTTGTGGCACAACTTGACCAGAAGAAGGGATCGGTTGGTAGGACATGTTCTGAGGCATCAAGGGATCACCAATTTAGTATTGGAGGGCAGCGTGGAGGGTAAAAATCGTAGGGGGAGACCAAGAGATGAATACACTAAGCAGATTCAGAAAGATGTAGGTTGCAGTAGGTACTGGGAGATGAAGAAGCTTGCACAGGATAGAGTAGCATGGAGAGCTGCATCAAACCAGTCTCAGGACTGAAGACCACAACAACAACTTTATACTGCCTTCAGTTAGTTGCATAGATGGAATATATTTCCATGAATTTTGAAGCAATGAAGGAACGACGGAAAACAGAAAAAAAATTATGAATGTTTCTATAGACGTATTTGTACAATGTGGTACTACACTCCATTCCTAACTCATATTCCGAAACCGTCAAATCCAAAACAAGACGTCGATGTGAATGAGGAAAAAATGACATAATGTGACATTTACGACAGTCTCCAGAACACCTTCAATGTTCTATCGTTATCATGCATTTATAGGAGCCTGTGGTCAGCGAAATTTGAACAGTATTACGTACTCTAACCACACTTTTCGGTACTGTGAAGAAGAATGGCTTGCCAGTGTCAGCTGCTAGCTGCTTCGAGTTCGTGCCGACGTGGCGCTGCAGTGCGCATGCGCGGATCTGGGACAGATTGCTTTTCATTGGTTGGCGCGAGGAGACCTGACAACAGCATTTTGGGAACTAGGACGTTGAGGCACAGTTTTCGAAATGCTTACTGAATAATATTGGGGCTCTGTTTCGAAAACAAGACCGTTCGGTGCGCTCGCAAACCGAACCAATCGGCAAAATGGCGGAAAGATACAGAATAGGGCCCCAGTGTGCTGACCACAGGGCAGCCTCGTTCGGTATCATCTACATCTACATGATTACTCCGCAATTACATTTAAGTGCGTGGCAGAGGGTTCATCGAACCACAATCATACTATCTCCCTACCATTCCACTCCCGAACAGCGCGCGGGAAAAACGAACACCTAAACCTTTCTGTTCGAGCTCTGATTTCTCTTATTTTATTTTGATGATCATTCCTACCTATGTAGGTTGGGCTCAACAAAATATTTTCGCATTCGGAATAGAAAGTTGGTGACTGAAATTTCGTAAACAGATCTTGCCGCGACGAAAAACGTCTTTTCTTTAATGACTTCCATCCCAACTCGCGTATCATATCTGCCACACTCTTTCCCCTATTACGTGATAATACAAAATGAGCTGCCCTTCTTTGCACCTTTTCGATGTCCTCCGTCAATCCCACCTGGTAAGGATCCCACACCGTGCAGCAATATTCTAACAGAGGACGAACGAGTGTAGTGTAAGCTGTCTCTTTAGTGGACTTGTTGCATCTTCCAAGTGTCCTGCCAACGAAACGCAACCTTTGGCTCGCCTTCCCCACAATATTATCTATGTTGTCTTTCCAACTGAAGTTGTTCGTAGTTTTTACACCCAGTTACTTAGTTGAATTGACAGCCTTGAGAACTGAACTACTTATCGAGTAATCGAATTCCGACGGATTTCGTTTGGAACTCATGCGGATCACCTCACACTTTTCGTTATAAATAACTGCAACCTGCCACACCATACAGCAATCTTTTCTAAATCGCTTTGCAACTGATACTGGTCTTCGGATGACCTTACTAGACGGTAAATTACAGCATCATCTGCGAACAATCTAAGATAACTGCTCAGATTGTCACCCAGGTCATTTATATAGATCAGGAACAGCAGAGGTCCCAGGACGCTTCCATGGGGAACACCTGATTATCACTTCAGTTTTACTCGATGATTTACCGTCTATTACTACGAACTGCGACCTTCCTGACAGGAAATCACGAATCCAGTCGCACAACTGAGACGAAACCCTATAGGCCCGCAGCTTGATTAGAAGTCGCTTATGAGGAACAGTGTCAAAAGCTTTCCGAAAATCTAGAAATACGGAATCAACTTGAGATCCCCTGTCGATAGCGGCCATTACTTCGCGCGAATAAAGAGCTATCTGCGTTGCACAAGAACGAGGTTTTCTGAAACCATGCTGATTATGTGCCAATAGATCGTTCCCTTCGAGGTGATTCATAATGTTTGAATACAGTATATGTTCCAAATCTCTACTGCAAACCGACGTCAATGATATAGGTCTGTAGTTCGATGGATTACTCCTACTACCCTTCTTAAACACTGGTGCGACCTGCGCAATTTTCCAATCTGCAGGTACAGATCTATCGCTGAGCGAGCGGTTCTATATGATTGCTAAGTAGGGAGCTATTGTATCAGCGTAATCTGAAAGGAACCTAATCGGTATACAATCTGGACCTGAAGACTTGCACATATCAAGCGATTTGAGTTGCTTCGCAACGCCTAAGGTATCTACTACAAAGAAACTCATGCTAGCAGCGGTTCGTGTTTCTAATTCTGGAATATTCCATTCGTCTTCCCTGGTGAAGGAATTTCGGAAAATTGCATTCAATAAATCAGCTTTAGTGGCACAGTCGTCGGTAACAGTACCATCGGCACTGGGCATCCGGTCACTATCAGAAGACCAAAACCTCAGCCGGAGCCAAAACATCAGCGGGAACTACTACACAAGTCATGGTTCCTGTTACTCTCGCGTCTTACTATGGAAACAGGTACATCATTACATTTATAGATGACTATACCCATTTTACAACGATACATGGTGGTAGAGACGGGGCCAAATATCTCACGAAATAAGCATCAAAAGAAAAAACTACAAAGAACGATACACGTCTAACTTGAAGGGGGAAACCAGATGGCGCTATGGTTGGCCCGCTAGATGGCGCTGCCATAGGTCAAACGGATATCATCTGCGTTTTTTTTTAATAGGAAACCCAATTTTCTATTATATATTCGTGTAGTACGTAAAGAAATATGAATGTTTTGGATGAACCACTTTTTTCGCTTTGTGATAGATGGCGCTGAAATTGTCACAAACGTATAAGTATGTGGTATCACGTAACATTCCGCCAGTGCAGACGGTATTTGCTTTGTGATACATAACCCATGTTAAAATGGACCGTTTACCAATTGCGGAAAAGGTCGATATCATGTTGATGTATGGCTATTGTGATCAAAATGCCCAACGGGCGTGTGCTACGTATGGTGCTCGGTATCCTGGACGACATCATCCAAGTGTCCGGATGTTCGCCGGATAGTTACGTTATTTAAGGAAACAGGAAGTGTTCAGCCACATGCGAAACGTCAGCCACGACCTGCAACAAAAGATGATGCCCAAGTAGGTGTTTTAGCTGCTGTTGCGGCTAATCCGCACATAAGTAGCAGACAAATTGCGCGAAAATCGGGAATCTCAGAAACGTCGGTGTTGAGAATGCTACATCAACATTGATTGCACCTGTACCATATTTCTATGCACCAGGAATTGCATGGTGACGACTTTGAACGTCGTGTACAGTTCTGCTACTGGGCACAAGAGAAATTACAGGACGATGACAGATTTTTTGCACGCGTTCTATTTAGCGACGAGGCGTCATTCACCACCAGTGGTAATGTAAACCGGCATAACATGCACTATTGGGCAACGGAAAATCCACGATGGCTGCGACAAATGGAACATCAGCGACCTTGGCGGGTTAATGTATGGTGCGGCATTTGGAAGGAAGGATAATTGGCCCCCATTTTATAGATGGCAATCTAAATGCTGCAATGTATCCCGATTTCCTACGTAATGTTTTACCGATGTTACTACAAGATGTTTCACTGCATGCAGAATGGCGATGTACTTCCAACATGATGGATGTCTGGCACATAGCTCGCGTGCGGTTGAAGCGGTATGGAATAGCATATTTCATTACAGGTGGATTGGTCATCGAAGCACCTTACCATGGCCCGCACGTTCACCGGATCTGACGTCCACGGATTTCTTTCTGTGGGGAAAGTTGAAGGATATTTGCTATCGTGATCCACCGACAACGCCTGACAACATGCGTCAGCTCATTGTCAATGCACGTGCGAACATTACAGAAGGCGAACTACTCGTTGTTGAGAGGAATGTCGTTAAACGTATTGCCGAATGCATTGAGGTCGACGGACATAATTTTAAGCATTTATTGCATTAATGTGGTATTTACATGTAATCACGCTGTAACATCATGCGGTCTCAGAAATTATAAGTTCACAAAGGTACAGGTATCACGTTGGAACAACCGCAATAAAATGTTCAAACGTACCTACGTTCTGTATTTTAATTTAAAAAAACTACCTGTTACCAACTGTTCGTCTAAAATTGTGAACCATATGTTTGTGACTATTGCAGCGCGTATCTATCACAAAGCGAAAAAACTGGTCCAATTAAAACATTCATATTTCTTTTCGTCCTACACGAATATGTAATAAAAAATGGGGGTCCCTATTTAAAAAAACGCAGTTGATATCCGTTTGACCTATAGCAGCGCCATCCAGCGGGCGAACCATAGCGCCATCTGGTTTCCCCCCTCAAGCTAGACAAGTTTCGTTCTTTGTATTTTTTCCGTATGACGCTTATTTCGTGAGATATTTGACCCTGTCACTATTTGGCCCTGTATATGTGATGCAAAATAAATTCAAAGTACTAGAATGCGTTACACAGTATGAAGTAGCGGCAACTACTCATTTCAGTATCAGGATTAGTAGATTCCGATGCCATAATGGAGGTTAATATCTGCCACATGAGTTGAAATACTTCTTTGAGAAGAAATGAATCCAGGATGAATTGACAATGATATACACCCCACTGCGAAATGGAGTGAGTGAACGTATGAATAGGAACATTATTAACAAGGCTCGTGACATGTTGTTGAACAGTAAACTTGAAAAATATTTTTGGACAGAAGCAGTAAAGACTGTTGTTTACCTGATAAATCACTAACATGCGCATTAAACATGACAGTTCATGCTACTCTGTGGTATGGTGGAATCACAGAGTTGCAAAAACTGAGAGGGGTTGTGTTGTGCGGCACATTTACTTCCTCCTGCAGAAGTGATTGCTGGAAAGTTTGATTACATAAATAAAGAAGTGCTTCATAGTTAGATACTGTGTTAATGGATATCGGTTATGGTCCTCAGAAGAGAGACGAATCTTTCTTGAAAGAGACATCAAGTGTGATGAAATTTGGTTTGATATAATAATGGAAATTGGTTATCTTGCAAAGAAGACAAAAACTATGAAGTTATCTTCGCTAAAGAAAATGTCAGTGATTGCAAAAATCACTCCAACCAAGTAAAAATGAAGCTGAAGATGGTAAACCTCCTGAAATCCAGAAGAGTGTCCAAGAAAGGAAGGGTCTGGTGTTGGTGGAAGACTATGCTGCATTAGCATTAAAAGCAAATATATATGTCAAGGATGTTCCAGTGACTGTTACGGCAGATCAGATAAACAAGAATGGCTTCTACATCTACATCTACATTTATACTCCGCAAGCCACCCAACGGTGTGTGGCGGAGGGCACTTTACGTGCCACTGTCATTACCTCCCTTTCCTGTTCCAGTCGCGTATGGTTCGCGGGAAAAACGACTGTCTGAAAGCCTCCGTGCGCGCTCTAATCTCTCTAATTTTACATTCGTGATCTCCTCGGGAGTTATAAGTAGGGGGAAGCAATATATTCGAAACCTCATCCAGAAACGCACCCTCTCGAAACCTGGCGAGCAAGCTACACCGCGATGCAGAGCGCCTCTCTTGCAGAGTCTGCCACTTGAGTTTGTTAAACATCTCCGTAATGCTATCACGGTTACCAAATAACCCTGTGACGAAACGCGCCGCTCTTCTTTGGATCTTCTCTATCTCCTCCGTCAACCCGATCTGGTACGGTTCCCACACTGATGAGCAATACTCAAGTATAGGTCGAACGAGTGTTTTGTAAGCCACCTCCTTTGTTGATGGACTACATTTTCTAAGGACTCTCCCAATGAATCTCAACCTGGTAACCGCCTTACCAACAATTAATTTTATATGATCATTCCACTTCAAATCGTCCCGCACGCATACTCCCAGATATTTTACAGAAGTAACTGCTACCAGTGTTTGTTCCTCTATCATATAATCATACAATAAAAGATCCTTCTTTTTATGTATTCGCAATACATTACATTTGTCTATATTAAGGGTCAGTTGCCACTCCCTGCACCAAGTGCCTATCCGCTGCAGATCTTCCTGCATTTCGCTACAATTTTCTAATGCTGCAACTTCTCTGTATATTACAGCATCATCCGCGAAAAGCCGCATGGAACTTCTGACACTATCTACTAGGTCATTTATATATATTGTGAAAAGCAATGGTCCCATAACACTCCCCTGTGGAACGCCAGAGGTTACTTTAACGTCTGTAGACGTCTCTTCATTGATAACAACATGCTGTGTTCTGTTTGCTAAAAACTCTTCAATCCAGCCACACAGCTGGTCTGATATTCCGTAGGCTCTTACTTTGTTTATCAGGCGACAGTGCGGAACTGTATCGAACGCCTTCCGGAAGTCAAGAACAATTGCATCTACCTGGAAGCCTGTATCCAATATTTTCTGGGTCTCACACGATCGCTGTTTCCGGAATCCATGTTGATTCCTACATAGTAGATTCTGGGTTTCCAAAAACCACATGACACTCGAGCAAAAAATATGTTCTAAAATTCTACGACATATCGACGTCAGAGATATAGGTCTATAGATTTGCGCATCTGCTCGACGACCCTTCTTGAAGACTGGGACTACCTGTGCTCTTTTCCAATCAGTTGGAACCTTCCGTTCCTCTAGAGACTTGCGGTACACGGCTGTTAGAAGGGGGGCAAGTTCTTTCGCGTACTCTGTGTAGAATCGAATTGGTATCCCGTCAGGTCCAGTGGACTTTTCTCTGTTGAGTGATTCCAGTTGCTTTTCTATTCCTTGAACACATATTTCGATGTCAGCCATTTTTTCATTTGTGCGAGGATTTAGAGAAGGAACTGCAGTGCTGTCCTCCTCTGTGAAACAGCTTTGGAAAAAGGTGTTTAGTATTTCAGCTTTACGCGTGTCATCCTCTGTTTCAATGCCATCATCATCCCGGAGTGTCTGGATATGCTGTTTCGAGCCACTTACTGATTTAACGTAAGACCAGAACTTCCTAGGATTTTCTGTCAAGTCGGTACATAGAATTTTACTTTCGAATTCACTGAACGCTTCACGCATAGCCCTCCTTACGTTAACTTTGACATCGTTTAGCTTCTGTCTGTCTGAGAGGTTTTGGCTGCGTTTAAACTTGGAGTGAAGCTCTCTTTGCTTTCGCAGTAGTTTCCTAACTTTGTTGTTGTACCACGGTGGGTTTTTCTCGTCCCTGACAGTTTTTTACTCGGCACGTACCTGTCTAAAACGGATTTTACGATTGCCTTGAACTTTTTCCATAAACACTCAACATTGTCAGTGTCGGAACAGAAATTTTCGTTTTCATCTGTTAGGTAGTTGAAATCTGCCTTCTATTACTCTTGCTAAACAGATAAACCTTCCTCCCTTTTTTTTATATTCCTATTAACTTCCATATTCAGGGATGCTGCAACGGCCTTATGATCACTGATTCCCTGATCTGCACATACTGCTGTAGCAGAAGAGATGCAAGTAATAAACGAAATCAACACCTGGGCAGTATATGAAATACCTGAAAACAGAAAGGCTTTGAAACTACACTCCTGGAAATGGAAAAAAGAACACATTGACACCGGTGTGTCAGACCCACCATACTTGGTCCGGACACTGCGAGAGGGCTGTACAAGCAATGATCACACGCACGGCACAGCGGACACACCAGGAACCGCGGTGTTGGCCGTCGAATGGCGCTAGCTGCGCAGCATTTGTGCACCGCCGCCGTCAGTGTCAGCCAGTTTGCCGTGGCATACGGAGCTCCATCGCAGTCTTTAACACTGGTAGCATGCCGCGACAGCGTGGACGTGAACCGTATGTGCAGTTGACGGACTTCGAGCGAGGGCGTATAGTGGGCATGCGGGAGGCCGGGTGGACGTACCGCCGAATTGCTCAACACGTGGGGCGTGAGGTCTCCACAGTACATCGATGTTGTCGCCAGTGGTCGGCGGAAGGTGCACGTGCCCGTCGACCTGGGACCGGACCGCAGCGACGCACGGATGCACGCCAAGACCGTAGGATCCTACGCAGTGCCGTAGGGGACCGCACCGCCACTTCCCAGCAAATTAGGGACACTGTTGCTCCTGGGGTATCGGCGAGGACCATTCGCAACCGTCTCCATGAAGCTGGGCTACGGTCCCGCACACCGTTAGGCCGTCTTCCGCTCACGCCCCAACATCGTGCAGCCCGCCTCCAGTGGTGTCGCGACAGGCGTGAATGGAGGGACGAATGGAGACGTGTCGTCTTCAGCGATGAGAGTCGCTTCTGCCTTGGTGCCAATGATGTTCGTATGCGTGTTTGGCGCCGTGCAGGTGAGCGCCACAATCATGACTGCATACGACCGAGGCACACAGGGCCAACACCCGGCATCATGGTGTGGGGAGCGATCTCCTACACTGGCCGTACACCACTGGTGATCGTCGAGGGGACACTGAATAGTGCACGGTACATCCAAACCGTCATCGAACCCATCGTTCTACCATTCCTAGACCGGCAAGGGAACTTGCTGTTCCAACAGGACAATGCACGTCCGCATGTATCCCGTGCCACCCAACGTGCTCTAGAAGGTGTAAGTCAACTACCCTGGCCAGCAAGATCTCCGGATCTGTCCCCCATTGGGCATGTTTGGGACTGGATGAAGCGTCGTCTCACGCGGTCTGCACGTCCAGCACGAACGCTGGTCCAACTGAGGCGCCAGGTGGAAATGGCATGGCAAGCCGTCCCACAGGACTACATCCAGCATCTCTACGATCGTCTCCATGGGAGAATAGCAGCCTGCATTGCTGCGAAAGGTGGATATACACTGTACTAGTGCCGACATTGTGCATGCTCTGTTGCCTGTGTCTATGTGCCTGTGGTTCTGTCAGTGTGATCATGTGATGTATCTGACCCCAGGAATGTGTCAATAAAGTTTCCCCTTCCTGGGACAATGAATTCACGGTGTTCTTATTTCAATTTCCAGGAGTGTATGTGGGTCTTTAAAGTGAAACATGATGATGTAGACAAAATTAATAGTTATAAAGGTAGACTAGTTGCACGAGGTTGTTCTCAAAGAAAAGGCTTTCAGTATAGTGAAATATATGCTCCTGTAGCAAGGTTGACAACTCCGTGAATATTACTTGCTGTTATGAATAATGAAAAGTTGACTGCACATTAGACAGATGTACAAAGTGCCCCCCTTCTTGCGAATGAAGAAATTTATGTAAAGATACCAGCCGAATTTAATGTAGAACCAGTTATTGTAAGTAAGCTAAACAAAGCAGTTTATGATAAAAAGTAGGCGTCAAGATCTTGGAATTTAATGACTGACAAGTTTTTTGAACATTCAGGCTTTGTTCAAAGCAATGCTGACAGGAACTTAAACATTGTGGTTTATATTTTGTTATATCCAGATGACATTTTAACTTTTGGTAATGATGAGTTGTAATTGAAGAATTCAAATTAAGTTTAATAAGTAAATTTAAAAAGAAATATTTTGGTGATATGAAACTGTTCTTGAGAGTGGAGATAGATAAGAGGGTGAAAGGAATAATTTTGAGAAAGAAAACTAATTTCGAAAATCCAATAGAATAGAATTAAAGAAAAGTGGAGGGTGATAGGAGATTTCATTAAAAAGTGTCATACAGAAAATTAATAGGATGTTTGCTGTATGTAACTCAAACAACACAATCTGATTTACGTCATGCTGTTAATTATTTCAGTCATTATCAAAGTGATCCAAAGGAATCACAATGAATAGGTTTACAGAAAATAATGCATTACATAAAAGACGCAGTAGATTGTGGGATGCATTACAAAAATGAACAGAACAATCAAACTTTAGTAGCTTATACTAATGCTGATTGGGCCAACACTGCAGATAGAAAATTAGTATGAGGTTATGTTATCAAGCTCTTTGGTAATCCTGTAAGATTTGAGAAGCTATTCGAAGACTTAAAAATTTTGAAGGATAAGAAACTTATTTATTAAAACAATCAGTCTTGTATCACCTCTCTTTGTAAGTGGGAATACAAAAGATTAAAAAACATAAATGTTAAGCATGAGTTTCTTAGAAATTTATGTTTGACAAGAAAAATATATGTCAAGTACATTGCTGCAGAAAATCAGTTAGTCAATATTTTTACGAAATCCTTACACAAATACAAATTTGAAAACTAGTCACAAGTTTTGAAATTACGGAAAATAGTAGACTAGCGTTATATGGAACTGAGGCAGAGATAAGGAACAGCAGTTCTATATTACACCACAGTCTAACATAACAGTCGTGACACTCCAGCTCGTTTTTGTTACTCCAGCAATAACAGCGCACCAAGCGGCCAGTAAGCGACACTTCTGAATACGATATCAGATGAGTGTGAAAACTATCGTTTATACCGATTTCCAACATAATTTTTACAGTAGAGTATCTAAATAGTGCCATAAAAATCGACAATACTTAAGAAATTACACCACATTTGTGATTATTTAGTGTCTTGAGGACTCTCAGAGATACGAAACAGTGCATTACTGAACAGCTTATTAACGATTCTCTCCCAGTTTTCAAGAAGGGACGTCGAACAGATGTGCAGAACTATAGACCTATATCGCTAATGTCGATTAGTTGTAGAATTTTGGAACACGCATTATGTTGGAGCATAATGACTTTTCTGGAGACTAGAAATCTACTCTGTAGGAATCAGCATGGGTTTCGAAAAAGACGGTAGTGTGAAAAACCCAGCTCGCGCTATTAGTCCATGAGACTCAGAGGGCCATAGACACGGGTTCCCAGGTAGATGCCGTGTTTCTTGACTTCCGCAAGGCGTTCGATACAGTTCCCACAGTCGTTTAATGAACAAAGTAAGAGCATATGGACTATCAGACCAATTGTGTGATTGGATTGAAGATTTCCTAGATAGCAGCATGTATTCTCAATGGAGAGAAGTCTTCCCAAGTAAGAGTGATTTCAGGTGTGCCGCAGGGGAGTGTCGTAGGACCGTTGCTATTCACAATATACATAAATGACCTTGTGGATGATATCGGAAGTTCACTGAAGCTTTTTGCAGATGATGCTGTAGTATATCGAGAGGTTGTAACAATGGAAAATTGTAGTGAAATGCAGGAGGATCTGGAACAAATTGACACATGGTCCAGGGAATGGCAATTGAATCTCAATGTTGACAGGTGTAATGTGCTGCGAATACACAGAAAGAAAGATCCTTTATCATTTAGCTACAATATAGCAGGTCAGCAACTGGAAGCAGTTAATTCCATAAATTATCTGGGAGTACGCATTAGGAGTGATCTAAAATGGAGTGACCATATAAAATTAATCGTCGGTAAAGCAGATGCCAGACTGAGATTCACTGGAAGAATCCTAAGGAAATGCAATCCGAAAACAAAGGAAGTTGTTCGCCCACTGCTTGAATACTGCTCACCGGGCTGGGATCTGTACCAGATAGGGTTGATAGAAGAGATAGAGAAGATCCAACAGAGAGCAACGCGCTTCGTTACAGGATCATTTAGTAATCGCGAAAGCGTTACGGAGATGATAGATAAACTCCAGTGGAAGACTCTGCAAGAGCGACGCTCAGTAACTCGGTACGGGCTTTTGTTGAAGTTTCGAGAACATACATTCACCGAGGAGTTCAAAATGGTTCAAATGGCTCTGAGCACTATGGGACTTAACTTTTGAGGTCATCAGTCCCCTAGAACTTAGAAATACTTAAACCTAACTAACCTAAGGACATCACACACATCCATGCCCGAGGCAGGATTCGAACTTGCGACCGTAGTGGTCGCGCAGTTCCAGACTGTTGCGCCTAGAACCGCTCGGCCACCACGGCCGGCTACACACCGAGGAGTCAAGCAGTATATTGCTCTCTCCTACGTAGATCTCGCGAAGAGACCATGAGGATAAAATCAGAGAGATGAGAGCCCACACAGAGGCATACCGACAATCTTTCTTTCCACGAACAATACGAGACTGGAATAGAAGGGAGAACCGATAGAGGTACTCATAGTACCCTCCGTCACACACCGTCAGGTGGCTTGTGGAGTATGGCTGTAGATGTAATGCACAGAAATTTACGGAGTAGTGCGTTTTTCCTTTAATAACAAAAAATTGCTAAAACACCAGAAGACCTGTCCTTATGCAGAAAGACGTCATTTATCTACCAAACAATACTACACTCTCAGCCAAATCAGTGAATGCGGAATGCATTCTAGCAATTGAAGTGTTGACAAATTTCCTTTCTTTGACGTCCACTTTCCGCCGCAAAAAATTGCACTGGAGGAAATTTTGTTAGAGACATTTTTGTACAGTTAGAATTTAAGGACCCACTGTGTGATGTCCGAGTGTGCGAATTTCGTGCCGCCCCGCACGCTACCACCGAACTAATTACAGTACCACACATAAAATGCTTTACGTCACTCAATCATTCAATGGATAAAACTTTCCGAAATCGGCAGACTGAATAAATAGTTGCTGTAGGAGAAAGCTTGGTGTGCTGTTCTCTCGTTTGCATGACGCCCAGAGACAAAACTTCGAAGCAAACCGGCTAACTGAATACGCCAATAATTTGAGAGGGTATGCGGTGTATTGCACAGTCCGTGCCATGTTTTAGTTAGCTATATACTCTTCCATCCTGCTTAAACATATTTGAAGAATCACCATTATAGCTTCTAATGTGTATTGTTCGATGCAGCACAAGTAGCCAAGATTAATGAGCGGATTTCTGCATTCAGCGATATTTAAATGAATAACCTTCGGGAATCTTCCGATCTCAAACTTTGGCACGTGTCGTAGCATTTATTACCTTCAGTTCCGGAAATTTCGTTTACTGTGCAAGGCGAAACATGAACTTCCATCCTATTCTCGCGAAATACTCGTGTTAACGCATGCTTCCACACTGTATCTGCGTAAATGTGATGAGCACTTACATATATGCACATGTATGATTATTTTAATGACGAGGAATTGAGTTTGTTACTCACTCTATGAGTGAAGTTTACTCCCCGTGCAGAGGATCAATAATAGGTTGTTTCTCAGTCTTCTGTCGCGTCTGTGTAAACAACACGTTCCACTCAGCAGCCGAAGTCAACAGCACCCGCCCAATGTCAACAGGCGACTGCCTGCGAGGTCAACATGGACGTCACGTGACAGAAGCGCGATGTGAGCGCCACGCCGCTGCGGCGCGGCCAAGGAGGAAACGCCCACTTGGCAGCAGTCGAGATGACTGCGTGTAGCGAGGTAACGCCTGTAGAATGGAATCCACAGCTAACGGCTGAGTCGTGTATGAACCTTAGGAACGAAAACTGCATATTCGTAGTATGTAACCGTGTTATCGTGTCTCGCCTCTTAAAATTCGATTTTCTTAACGAGGAGGAAGAGAGTCTTATTAAACGTGTCAGCTATTAACATCAAGGAGTTTATAACTAGGAGCAACGACGAGAAAAGGGATCTTCCTAGTGTTTCGCCAGTTTGATTTACTGATACCAAATTGACGACGGCAAAGTGGGGACTCGACCTTGCCACTGATTGAGTCAAACACAATGATGTGATATTGTGGCACAATCCGCTCACCTTTCAATTCACACAGACACAAACACACAGAATCGCGCGTACCTCCGTTTCTGCTGAGATACTGACTTGCTAATAACCTGTTGCAATCACAGTTCGCTGTATATGCGGTGAATGTCACAGATGAATGTTAAACAGTTTTGAAGCCTGGCAGATGAAAACTGCGAACAGGACCGGTACGCGACCTCGGAAACTTTGCCTTTCGAGGGCAAGTGTTTCGCTGACTGAACCATACAGGTGCGGCTCACGATCCGCAGCCAAAGACTCTACTGACGTCAGCGTCTCTGTCCTACTCTGCAAACTTCACTGAGGTTCTCGTTTATGTTCCTGAAAGAAAGTACGCTGCCGAAAAATGACTCAGCCACTCCCTACTTTATAAGTTGATTACAGATTGACGAAATAACGGCTTTTACCAAAAAAAAAACAACTCTAATGTCGCACAGTGAATCGAAATAACGAGTACAAAGAAGGAAATCCATTTGTCTCAACCGATTAATTATGCACGCATGAAGAGAGGAAAATAATTCTCCGATCATAAGGAACTGACTCTGTCCTCGCAACTCATACTGAAACTGATGCAGTTCAGACGCTGAAAGATACTATGTCAAGTATCCTCATAACCAAAGTTCAGATTGTGGACATGTTGGTTTGCCATATCTAGCTGGGACCTCGTCCGGACACTCTAAGGTGGAGTTGTACGAATGAAATAAAAAAAATATGTAAGGTAATTGCTTTTCGTTTAGAACACAACTACATGGAAACTGTTGCGATAGAAGTAGTTGGTACACCATATTTTTCGGAAGATTTCGTCTTTTCCAGAAAGCTTTTTTATCCCCTTTTACGTATTTATAACACTCTATGCAAGTCAGCTTGTAGTTAAAATGGCACTGTAAGATTGATTCCACAGTCCCTGACAGCAGTCAGTTGCTTTCATCACACCACAGCGAAAATATTCTTTCCACAGGGGCGTTGTGTTCAGGAATAGAAAACAAATGCTCACATAATTTCGCAGTTGGTATTTGCGTTCAGGATTTTCGATTTCATTAAGAAAATAAATCCGTCTTTCTTACACAGAATGTTTAGACTTCTATTCTTTCGAGTCACTCACAGTTTCTAAAAAGCTCTTCAGATACATATATCCCTGAAAACAATTGTTGCCTGAAATTTTCACACCATTTTCATTCAGGTACATAATAGTGTTCTCAATCGTCACCCAATCTGTGGTTTCAGATAGCGTCATCCAATCGAATACTTGATATTTATTAAAAGAAATAGCCCATTTCTGTAAGTAATCAAATACTATGGTATAGAAAGCCGTTGTCTCTTCCTCAAATTTCGAAATCAAATTAATTATTGCTTGGTTAGGGTTTCCATTCTTTAATTTGTACAAATTCATGTTGGTTTTCTTGCCAATAAAACTGGCAGCTTTCCTTTCATTCCGACATTTTCGAGTGTCACTTAATACACTCCTGGAAATTGAAATAAGAACACCGTGAATTCATTGTCCCAGGAAGGGGAAACTTTATTGACACATTCCTGGGGTCAGATACATCACATGATCACACTGACAGAACCACAGGCACATAGACACAGGCAACAGAGCATGCACAATGTCGGCACTAGTACAGTGTATATCCACCTTTCGCAGCAATGCAGGCTGCTATTCTCCCATGGAGACGATCGTAGAGATGCTGGATGTAGTCCTGTGGGACGGCTTGCCATGCCATTTCCACCTGGCGCCTCAGTTGGACCAGCGTTCGTGCTGGACGTGCAGACCGCGTGAGACGACGCTTCATCCAGTCCCAAACATGCCCAATGGGGGACAGATCCGGAGATCTTGCTGGCCAGGGTAGTTGACTTACACCTTCTAGAGCACGTTGGGTGGCACGGGATACATGCGGACGTGCATTGTCCTGTTGGAACAGCAAGTTCCCTTGCCGGTCTAGGAATGGTAGAACGATGGGTTCGATGACGGTTTGGATGTACCGTGCACTATTCAGTGTCCCCTCGACGATCACCAGTGGTGTACGGCCAGTGTAGGAGATCGCTCCCCACACCATGATGCCGGGTGTTGGCCCTGTGTGCCTCGGTCGTATGCAGTCATGATTGTGGCGCTCACCTGCACGGCGCCAAACACGCATACGAACATCATTGGCACCAAGGCAGAAGCGACTCTCATCGCTGAAGACGACACGTCTCCATTCGTCCCTCCATTCACGCCTGTCGCGACACCACTGGAGGCGGGCTGCACGATGTTGGGGCGTGAGCGGAAGACGGCCTAACGGTGTGCGGGACCGTAGCCCAGCTTCATGGAGACGGTTGCGAATGGTCCTCGCCGATACCCCAGGAGCAACAGTGTCCCTAATTTGCTGGGAAGTGGCGGTGCGGTCCCCTACGGCACTGCGTAGGATCCTACGGTCTTGGCGTGCATCCGTGCGTCGCTGCGGTCCGGTCCCAGGTCGACGGGCACGTGCACCTTCCGCCAACCACTGGCGACAACATCGATGTACTGTGGAGACCTCACGCCCTACGTGTTGAGCAATTCGGCGGTACGTCCACCCGGCCTCCCGCATGCCCACTATACGCCCTCGCTCAAAGTCCGTCAACTGCACATACGGTTCACGTCCACGCTGTCGCGGCATGCTACCAGTGTTAAAGACTGCGATGGAGCTCCGTATGCCACGGCAAACTGGCTGACACTGACGGCGGCGGTGCACAAATGGTGCGCAGCTAGCGCCATTCGACGGCCAACACCGCGGTTCCTGGTGTGTCCGCTGTGTCGTGCGTGTGATCATTGCTTGTACAGCCCTCTCGCAGTGCCCGGAGCAAGTATGGTGGATCTGACACACCGGTGTCAATGTGTTCTTTTTTCCATTTCCAGGAGTGTATGTTTCTTATTTCAGTTATCGAGACTTTATTCTTCTCCACGCTTTTTATATTTTCTTCAAATAGAATCAAGTTTGAGTACAGAAATGTGAAGTAAATTTCACTAATCGGATTACTGAAAACGTCTGTAATTATTTTAGGTGGCCTGTCGTCGGCGACAAAAAATTGTTTAAATGGAATCCAGAGCTTAAGAATTCTCTCAACTCAGGCATTAACGACAGCCATATAGTTTTGAGTGAGATGGAACATTCTGATGACTGCCATCAACCTATTTGCAGAACTCTTTCAGCGCCTCTGTCCTTAACGTGTATATTGAAAATTAATTAAATATTTTCATGACAGTCAAGACTGCAGCGGCGCTTGATATAGTATTGTGGAGAATACGGCCAGGGCATCCAGTTACTTCTATGTTTTTTCCTAGTTCTTTAATTTACTGAAACACATTCTGCTGGCCGCGTCGATGATGCATTCCGAAGTTTGTATTGGTACTATCTCCACAAAAAGCAATTAATTTATCTAATGGAATTTGCAGTTCTCTTAAAGTCTCTAGAGAAAACTTTGTAATTGTCTCCAGAGTTCAGCGTTCAGAGTTCAGCGTTCAGCGAATCAAACTTCAACGGCTTCTGTTGGATTCCGCCAGTTTCAGTAAAGTAATGACCAACTAAAGAGAACGTCTTTTCAATCTCGTGATTCGACGAGTAGGTGCCCATGCCGTAAAATGAAACTTCTTGCAGTTTGTTATGCATTCTGACACGGAGTGTGATGCGAGAATATTTTTAATGATCGCTTTAGCTTTGGTCCTGGCTTTAAACAGCTTTGCGGTGACTCTGGAATCAGGATATATTGCGGCATTTAGTTTTGCGGTACAGTCAAGAGAACTGAAGGGCAGATGATGCTTGACAACTTGATAAACTGTTGTTAATTCTGCAGCAGCAACGAGCAGTTATTCCTTGGTATCTTCTTTAATCATGAATGTGGGAATAGGCTTTGATGTCGATGCTATCGCGAATCTGTTTGAATGATTCTTCGTAGAAATGTGATGCCTCACATCTGCCTTACCTCCGTGAGTTTCTGAGATGAAACAGCTACAAATCTCACACAACGCTTCCTGTCCGTACGTCCTATCTTGGCGAAAGACCACCATTTCGTGTAATCATCTGAAAAGTGACACTTTCACCATCGTTAGGCATTTTCGTAAGCTATGATAAAATAAGTTTGTTAGACGGTACGTACACGTCACTATACACGACCTACATATCGGCAGTAAACACTCCAAACATCACTAAGTTGCACTCTTCGCATTACGTTTAGAAAGAATTGTCGTATCAGGTTGTTATTCAAATGGGAACTGTCCCATTGTTCCGCGTAGCGTTGCTTAAATAGTTTCAGCCCTGTATTACTGGAGAAGTCTGGTATTTCCTCGAATGATGGCGATAGATCTAGGAGGTGCCTGCATCGGCGGTACAGGATACGTAGAGAGGCTGTATACACAGGCTCTCTAAGGATACGCAACATGCAACGACATTTGCGTGACGACCTTGTCAAAATAAGCTTACTAACAAAAATAAAATTGAGGCTGCATTTAAATGTTACGCTAACGGACGGTATTACTTCAGTACTTGAGCTAAGCTCGTAACAGTATTTTCCAAAATCGGGACAAATCTGGGTCTTGTCGGGATGCCGGGAAGTTTATTGGGACGGATGGCAAACATAGGACATGTATGTACTTAGCCTACCCCATAACTATTCAGTATATACATTGATCAAGGGATAAAGGAAGCCAAGGAGAAATTTGGAAAGGGAATTAAAGTTCGAGGAGAACAAATTAAAAAAAATATAAAAGTTTATTGTTTGCTGGTACCATTGTGCTGGTATCAAAAATGGTTCAAATGGCTCTGAGCACTATGGGACTTAACAGCGGAGGTCATCAGTCCCCTAGAACTCAGAACTACTTAAACCTAACTAACCTAAGGACATCACACACATCCATGCCCCAGGCAGCATTCGAACTATTGGTATCAGAAACACGAAAGAGCAGATGAACGGAATGGATAGTTTTTTGAACACATAAGCTTCAAGAAAATAAAACAATGGTAGTAAAAAGTAGTCGAACTGAATCAGGCGGTGCTGAAGGAATTGATTACGCAATGTGGAACTAAAAGTAACAGATGAATTTTGTGATTCGGAAAATTTAACCGCTGTATTGTTTGAGAGTGGTTCATGGTGTGGGTTCCTAGTTCATGAACCACGGGCAACGTATGAGTGGCCGAGTAAGTGGTCCCGACAGTCGGGATACCAGTTACTTTGGAATAAGGCTGGGCATCTCGGACATATTCTGAGTCGTGGTCACCTTTGTGCTCATACGGCAAAGACTACCAAATCCACCGGTTAGTCCCTCAGCCGTTAGGGGTAAAACCCAATGGGACTCGGGGCAAGTAAGGCTAGCAACCTGCTTCCCTGGTACTTTAAATATGATGCTGGCAACAATCAGAGCAAAATGCCTCGGACCTTTGGAGGTGACGGAGTCCCACCTCTAACTGACAAACCAGGGACTCCTAAGATACGACTTGGCAAACAAATGGTAATGAGATGGGGAGCTATTAATATCAATGGGGGCTACTCTGGGAAGAAGGTAGAGCTGGCAGAGGCTGCAAGTAAGATGGGGCTGGACGTTTTAGCTGTTAGTGACATTCGGGTAAGGGGTGAGAAAGAAGAGGGAGAATACAAGGTCTACCTGTCAGGAGTCAAAGCAGGAATAGCACAATGGGGTGTAGGGCTTTACATCAGGAAAGAAATGGAACCCAGAGTAGTTGCAGTAAGGTATGTAAACGAACGACTGATGTGGATAGATCTGACGGAGTCTAGCAAGAAAATTAGGATTGTGTCAGTATATTCGCATTGTGAAGGGACAGATCAAGATAAGATGGATAGTTTTTATGAGGCACACAGTGATGTAGTTGTTAGAGTAAAGGACAAGGACAGTGTTCTGCTCATGGGTGATTTTAACGCCAGGATTGGAAATCGAACAGAAGGGTATGAAAAGGTTATGGGTAAATTTGGAGAGGATATGGAGGCCAACAGGAACGGGAAACAACTCTTGGATTTCTGTGCCAGTATGGGCTTAGTAATCACAAACTCCTTTTTTAAACATAAGAACATTCGACGGTATACTTGGGAAGGCAGGGGAACCAGATCTGTCATTGACTGTATAATAACAGATCAGGAATTCAGGAAGGCTGTGAGGGACACACGTGTATTCAGGGGATTATTTGATGACACTGATCATCATGCAGTGAAATTGGGATTGTGAGGCCGAAAGTGCAGGAGGTCAGGTCCATATGTAGGAGGATAAGAGTGGAGAAACTTCAGGATAAGGAAATCAGGCACAAGTACATAACAGCGATCTCAGAAAGGTACCAGTTAGTTGAATGTAGTCAATTACAGTCATTGGAAAAGGAATGGACAAGGTACAGGGACACAGTACTAGAAGTGGCTAAAGAATGTCTTGGAACAGTAGTGTGTAAAAGTAGGATGAAGCAAACAGCTTGGTGGAATGATACAGTCAAGGAAGCTTGTAAAAGGAAAAAGAAGGCGTATCAAAAATGGCTACATACCAGAACCCAGGTAGACAGAGAAAGTTATGTTGAAGAAAGAAACAAAGCCAAACAGATAATTGCAGCATCCAAGAAGAAATCTTTGGAAGACTTTGGAAACAGGTTGGAGACTATGGGTCAAGCTGCTGGAAAACCATTCTGGAGTGTAATTAGCAGTCTTCGAAACGGAGGTAAGAAGGAAATGACAAGTATTTTGGACAGGTCAGGAAAACTGATGGTGAATCCTGTGGATGCCTTGGGCAGATGGAGGGAATATTTTGAAGAGTTGCTCAATGTAGATGAAAATGCGATCATTAATGTTTCAGATTTCGAGGTAGAATGGGATAGGAATGATGATGGAAATAGGATCACATTTGAGGAAGTGGAAAAAATGGTCAATAGATTGCAGTGCAATAAAGCGGCTGGGGTGGATGAAATTAAGTCGGTAGTCATCAAATACAGTGGAATGTCAGGTCTTAAATGGCTACACAGGATAATTGAAATGGCCTGGGAGTCGGGACAGGTTCCATCAGACTGGACAAAAGCAGTAATCACACCAATCTTTAAACATGGAAACAGAAAAGATTGTAACAACTACAGAGGTATCTCTTTAATCGGCGTTGTGGGTAAAATCTTCTCAGGTATTGTTGAAAGGAAAGTGCGAGTATTAGTTGAGGACCAATTGGATGAAAATCAGTGTGGGTTTAGGCCTCTTAGAGGTTGTCAGGACCAGATCTTTAGCTTACGGCAAATAATGGAGAAGTGTTGTGAGTGGAACAGGGAATTGTATCTATGCTTTATAGATCTAGAAAAGGCATATGACCGGGATCCTAGGAGGAATTTATTGTCTGTTCTACAAGATTATGGAATAGGAGGCAAACTTTTGCAAGCAATTAAAGGTCTCTACATGGATAGTCAGGCAGCAGTTAGAGTTGACGGTAAATTGAGTTCATGGTTCAGAGTAGTTTCAGGGGTAAAACAAGGCTGCAACCTGTCTCCACTGTTGTTCATATTATTTATGGATCATATGTTGAAAACAATAGACTGGCTGGGTAATATTAAGATATGTGAACACAAAATAAGCAGTCTTGCATATGCGGATGACTTAGTTGTGATGGCAGATTCGATTGAAAGTTTGCAAAGTAATATTTCAGAGCTAGATCAGAAATGTAAGGACTATGATATGAAGATTAGCATCTCCAAAACGAAAGTAATGTCAGTGGGAAAGAAATATAAACGGATTGAGTGCCAAATAGGAGGAACAAAGTTAGAACAGGTGGACAGTTTCAAGTACTTAGGATGCATATTCTCACAGGATGGCAACATAGTGAAAGAACTGGAAGCGAGGTGTAGCAAAGCTAATGCAGTGAGCGCTCAGCTACGAGCTACTCTCTTCTGCAAGAAGGAAGTCAGTACCAAGACTAAGTTATCTGTGCACCGTTCAATCTGTCGACCAACTTTGTTGTATGGGAGCGAAAGCTAGGTGGATTCAGGTTACCTTATCAACAAGGTTGAGGTTACGGATGTGAAAGTAGCTAGGATGATTGCAGGTGCTAGTAGATGGGAACAATGCCAGGAGGGTGTCCACAACGAGGAAATCAAAGAAAAACTGGGAATGAACTCTATAGATGTAACAGTCAGGGCGAACAGGCTTAGATGGTGGGGTCATGTTACACGCATGGGAGAAGCAAGGTTACCCAAGAGACTCATGGATTCAGCAGTAGAGGGTAGGAGGAGTCGGGGCAGACCGAGGAGAAGGTAGCTGGATTCGGTTAAGAATGATTTTGAAGTAATAGGTTTAACACCAGAGGAGGCACGAATGTTAGCACTGAACAGGGGATCATGGAGGAACTGTATAAGGGGGGCTATGCTCCAGACTGAACGCTGAAAGGCATAATCAGTCTTAAATGATGATGTAAATGATGATGATGATGATGGTGATGATTGTTTGAGAGTTGCATAAATCCGGAGCGTTTGTAGCCGTTAAACACAGTTATGTCTTTCTACGACATAGTTCTCCGTTTATCATTTATAATTCGCTAATCAGTCCGTTGTACTTCGAAATCTGCCTCAAACGTCGCACATTTATAGAAAACTGTTATTTGTGAAGTAAAGAAAACAAGTTTCGTATGAAAAGGACCTTACACTTTTACATATTCTTATTCTTGTACTTAACAGAGGACCAATGGTAGCGAAGTGGCTAGGCACGTTTGCGCCAACTACGTGGATTATTCAGTGGCTTCTAAACTTCTTAATCCATAATGATTCTGTGTGCCAGTTGACAAATGAACTTTGGCAAATCAAAGCATCATGTAGGATCTGCGTTCTAAGAAAAATGTTCTACTCTACAAGGAATGTATTGTCGAAATTCAAATAGATCAGTGTCGTAACTGCTGACGAAAACTGGTGTTGGAAGGAAGATTATGGAGGAAGGGCTGAATCCTTAAGAAAAGCATTGTTATGTAGTAAAGTTTTTACACAATCATAGAAGTTGAGTCCAGCCGACTGCGTAAAGAATGCGTCTTGTTTTAAAAACTGTTTCACTGGATTGTGGATGCACCTGCTCCTCTGGTACCCGGGCAGATTTGATGAATTCTGACAGTCCACGGTAGTCGACACAAAGTATTCCACATTTCCACTGGAAATTCCGCCACAGCCGCTGGGTTATTCAGTTTCCGGATCCAGTATCGATCGAAGACATTTAAGGGCGTGCGACAGCTAGACACGAGATTTGATTTTCCGGTCCTACCTACACACACAGTTTTCGTTTAATAGTATGCCGATGACACCACCATTCTTGCCTTCCCACTAACTCTCCAGACTTCCTCGTGGTCTTCTCGTATCTATCATCGCTTTAGACTACAACGGCTGCTAACAAAATTAAACGAATAAAACCCATATAATAATTATAGAATGCCGTTTAGGTTCATTTTTCCAGATTTCCTCACCAGAATTTGTAATCATCTCGCTACACACTAAAATACCTCTGTTAACTCTTGACTGTTGTAATCTACCTGTGGTTCGTACATGTCTGCAACGACGTCGATGGGAAGACTACGTTTAAGCTACACTGCAGACGTTTGTGAGAAGCGAGTCGTCAGGCAGAACTCATTGTTGTGAATAAATACGAGGGGGGGGGGGGGAGGATGACACTCATCAACAAAATATAAAACGGAGAAGTACTTGCAAAAGCCATTGAAGACGTATGTTTGGTCACTGGCTTGCAATGGAAAACATGTGGCTTCTAGATCCTCATAGCTTCTCAGAACAACTGTAAATTAATTTACCTTGCCGAATGTCATGTGCAAATATCAATGTAGTATACCAAAAGAAAATACACGGCTATTACAAATGATTGAAGCGATTTCATAAATTCACTGTAGCTCCATTCATTGACATATGGTCAAAACACACTACAGATACGTAGAAAAACTCATAAAGTTTTGTTCGGCTGAAGCCGCACTTCAGGTTTCTGCCGTCAGAGCGCTCGAGAGCGCAGTGAGACCGGAGATGGTATGCGCAGTTTAAAGTTTCTGGATGCCTGTGTAAGGGGAAATCAACGAGTCGGCCTGCAGTGAGCGAAGAAACGGTTGAACGCGTACGGGCAAGTTTCACGCGTAGCCCGCAGAAAATTGGCTCACGCCAGAACTGGAGACCGACAGCGCCGACTTCATCTTTCAACAGGATGGTGCTCCACCGCACTTCCATCATGATGTTCGGCATTTCTTAAACAGGAGATTGGAAAACCGATGGATCGGGCGTGGTGGATATCATGATCAGCAATTCATGTCATGGCCTCCACGCTCTCCCGACTTATCCTCATGCAATTTCTTTCTGTGGGGTTATGTGAAAGATTCAGTGTTTAAACCTCCCCTACCAAGAAACGTGCCAGAACTGTGAGCTCACATCAACGATGCTTTCGAACTCATTGATGGGGACATGCTGCGCCGAGCGTGGGAGGAACTTGATTATCGGCTTGATGTCGGCCGAATCACTAAAGGGGCACATATCGAACATTTGTGAATGCCTAAAAAAACTTTTTGAGTTTTTGTATGTGTGTGCAAAGCATTTTGAAAATATCTCAAATAATAAAGGTATTGTAGAGCTGTGAAATCGCTTCAAAAATGGCTCTGAGCACTATGGGACTCAACTGCTGAGGTCATTAGTCCCATAGAACTTAGAACTAGTTAAACCTAACTAACCTAAGGACATCACAAACAGCCATGCCCGAGGCAGGATTCGAACCTGCGACCGTAGCGGTCTTGCGATTCCACACTGCAGCGCCTTTAACCGCACGGCCACTTCGGCCGGCGAAATCGCTTCAATCATTTGTAATAACCCTGTATATGTGACATGTGATGTAGCCAAAAAGTCGTCAGGCTGGAGTCGTGATGGGATGGGGAATCGTGAACTGAATCTCAACGATTATCATGATCCCAAACAGGTCGTTTATTCACATTTAAACTGTCACGATATAACAGATTATGAAACAATCAAACGAATTAAAATACGACTAGTTCCCCTAGCAGTTACTTGAAGAACATTCGTATGTAGAAGGGGAAAATACCATTATTAAGCTAAAAGTTTCCGTGTATAAGCACCTAGAATATTACGGACATTAAAAGGATTCTGGGACGAGGAAGGTACAAAAACATCCTGCATTAGGACACACATTCATAGAATCATTCGTTATAAACACCGTATTATGGCGCGACGGCGTGCAGTTCTACAACACGTAGACAGAGAGGGCGTACAACGTCACCAAGAACAAAGTTCTGTGGAGGACTCTCCGTGTGTGAAGGCCGAGGTCCGGCCGTAGCAGCTGGCCGAGGTGAAGGACAGCCGGCGCAGTGCAGTGCTTTGGCTGGAGCGGGCACCCTGCCACAGAACTGCAGCGGGCGACTGCGCGTGCGGTTGAGCAGCCAGCAAGTGGGTGTGTGACGTCAGTAGCACCGTTTAGACACAGCTCGGCTGCTGCACGCCCGGTTAGCTGCTCGGTACTGCCATCCCAGAAGAGGCGCCTGGCTGGGAGGGGAGGGGAAGGCTGTTCCCGCCATCTCGCCACCTCCACTTGCATCTCTCCGGCCTCCTAACCACGGACGATCACACGTATTACACAATGATAATTATAAATGCTCTACATAATTACCGAGCGAGGTGGCGTAGTGGTTAGACACTGGACTCGCATTTGGAAGGACGACGGTTCAATCCCGCGTCCGGCCATCCTGATTTAGGTTTTCCGTGATTTCCCTAAATCATTCCAGGCAAATGCCGGGATGGTTCCTCAGAAAGGGCACGGCCGACTTCCTTCCCTAATCCGATGAGACCGATGACCACGCTGTCTGGTCTCCAACCATCCAACCTCTACATAATTGTTCCATCAGTTGCTCTAACAGTTGCATGGAGGCTTAATTAAAAAGTCTCGTAACCGGTTGGCCCTGACTAGTATTTGTGGTGTCACCGCCAGACACCACACTTGCTAGGTGGTAGCTTTAAATCGGCCGCGGTCCGCTAGTAAACGACGGACCCGCTTGTCGCCACTGTCAGTGATTGAAGACCGAGCGCCGCCACACGGCAGGTCTAGAGAGACGTACTAGCACTCGCCCAGTGGTACAGACGATGTTGCTAGCCATGGTTCACTGAGAATTACGCTCTCATTTGCCGAGACGATAGTTAGCATAGCCTTCAGCTACATTTGCTACGACCTAGCAAGGCGCCATTACCAGTATAGATATTGAGATTCTATTAATGTATCATCAAGAGCGATGTTCTACAAATGTGGATTAAAGTTAAGTATTCCAGAAGCTACATACTTTTCTTTATAGCATTCATTACGTATCCTGTTTCAGACCTCAAGCCACCCTGCTTGAGTTTAAGCGCGTGCCTTTCGGCTTCCACTCATTGTGTCTAGGCTGTCTTGTCTAGACAGAACAGTATTAGCACGAAATCTGACTGCATAAAATAAAAATAAAGGATGACAAGGAATTTCCATTAACACAATTGATTAATTAAGTCCCCTGCAACTATAAAAGCTACGAAACAACAAAGCACAAGTGTAACTGTTCTGTGTATGGTAGTTTTGAAACGTCCCCTTAGAAAAATTTATGAATGATTGTGCTGGTAAACCCCTTACGTTATTTGATTTTCAAACAGCTGAGCAGAACTGAATGTACTGAGACATTTCTCTCTTTACTTATTTTGATCATTACTAAACTGACACACAATATTTTTAGCGCAACGCAATCTGACTTTCAATAATCCCTACAAAAGAATGGCCCTGACTAACATTAAACTATACCTTTCACAAATCACTTACCTCACAAAAATCTTCGTTACTCGAACTACTGCAATACAGCGAGAGCCACTACTGCCAGCTAAATAAAAGATTCAAACTACTGAAGGCACTAACTACTGATAGGCATAGTTAGCAAATGAAAGATTTTGATAGAGAACAAACAATGTATTTTCCTTAATAGTGTTAAAAGGTCATAATATATAGCAGTTCATGACATCCAGTCTTACTGTCTCTGATGGACACACGTCCAGATCATCCGCTCTCAAAATTCCGCCATCCATCTACCCACATCCACTACTGCTGGCGGCTCACCTCCAACTGCGCAACTCTACGCGCTGTTAACAGCCAACTTCCCAACACTACAATCGCGACCATTCAAACAATGCCACCCAGCCTCAGACTGCACACAGCACAGCCAGTGATTTTCATACAGAGCGCTACGTGGCGGTGGCGTTACCAATATAAGAACAGCGTACTTACAGTTTGACTCAATGTACATGTATCTGGCTCGGTTCTTTCTCAATACGACAAAATATTTTAAACACCATTTACAATGAACTAATTGAATAACCAGAAATACTATACTCTCTCTCTCAACAGAACTACAACTGCACTCGTCATACGCTGAACTACTATTGCACCAGTAGAGGTGGCGGAATAATAATATTTGGCGCAATCTCTAGTCATACGCCCCTCCTCCACGGGCTAGAATTTGGTGGTACTTTTGCTAGCATTGGTGGTGAAAATACCACCAAATTCGTCCAAAAAACACAGACAAAAATAAAAGATGATATTAATAAGTAAATATCACATAACTAAATAAATTTTGTTTTGCACTGCCCTTCAATAACCTAATATATAAAAATACAGTAAGGAATACAAATGCTTGCATACATGTGATTTTACATAATAATTTACGCAAGTATAATATCTCAGAGTAGTTAAACAGTTCAGTCAATGGAACCAGCAATGACGAATAGGTGCACATAAGAGTCTCATAACATTTCATAAATAGTAAATACACAATAAATCAGTTTACACAAATATTCACATAAAATCCTTTCAATAGTTCAATAAACAAGTAGCACGCCTCAGAGTAGTTGACAGTTCCTACAGTGGCACCCAGCAATGGTCAACAAGTGCAGGTAACAGTCCATTCATTAGCAGAAATTAAACATTTCCAAGTGGCACCCATCAATGATAATAGGTGTAAGCACAAAAAACAGTTTGAATGCACACACGATTGCTTTTACAAAATTGTTATCGATGCTCGTACATTAAACATACAAATTATAATAAACACACAAATGATATCAGATAATTGTCGTATTAACTACTACAAATACATAAATATCAGTAAACCTATAATATTTATGGGTGTCAGTGCAAGCCACAACAAATAAGTAAAATAATATTTAGGAGGTAGGTCGGTACCAATTATTTGGGATTAGGAAAGGAAAACACACTCACTCAACTTTCATCCACATATTAAGTACTATTGTGTAATTGAATAGTGTTAACTGTGTAAATGCAATTCTGTCAAAATTTTGTGTTCAACATGTATATCAAATAGTAGTCCCAGCAGTGTATAATAGTCAATAACAGTTAGTCAACGTCATAGTCATCATTTCAAGACCAATGTTTGCCAAGCCACATCAAAATGTACGGTTGCTGAACAACTGTTAGTTTGCCAAGATACGCAAATACTTCCTCCCCAAAAAAAGTATATACTGCTTATTGATTTAACAAAGTGTGTGTGTAGACAATCTTCCTTCCAATGGAGTCTGCCATCTTCATCCTTCTTGTTCTATATAAACCAACAAAAAAAATATGCTCCTCACTTAACTTACCTCTTATCCACCAAAACTCCAATAATCATCAGCATCACATAATCTCTATACTTCATTAATACCTCTTCAATGCGTCAATACACATAAACCTTATCACCAATATCATTTCACTTCTATGACAACTCTTTCCTCTAGTCAATTTCCTCGAACAAGTACAGATAAAATCCTAGTGCAAACTTCAATTCATCATCCCATACAATCCAAAGACACAGTGTCAACACACAACCTCTGTGTAATCCACCTGAGCCAAATCTTCTGCTCGTTATGAATTATAAAATACGTTTTGGTTACCTTGTCCATCATAAAATAAAAGAAATGCTTACATGACCTGTAACAGACTTCAGTTTGAATAACTTTCAGTAAGTAGGTGTGAGTACACAGTATTAATGATCACATAAGAATTTGAATTAATAAATCGTAATATTTCACAGTGTGTACACGACTTCAAGAATCACGGCAAAACAGAAGCAAACATGTGGAGTATTTCTTTGTGTCAAGTGTCACTTGCTATTTCAACTGCTCACGAAGAATGCAGTGTAATAACTGTCAATGGTCTAAAGCTAGTGTTGGTATTTCATGTCGTCAGCTTCCTTTCTATTATAATGAATTTATACAGCTTCCATAAAACCTCCAGTTCATGTGACTTCAATGAAGTTTCTTGTACCCATGTAGTTCGTGGAATTATAGCAGTTTATTGTCTCATCTTAAAATGTAAAGCACTGAGCGTAAGCAAAACATGCAATAGTGAGTAAATATACCAGTAGAGAACAGAATGGCAACAAGTGGATGCAGCACAATCCCTACAACGAGGCTCTGCCAAGCGAACAATCTATAATTAGTACCATAGTGTAACCTAAACTCTATGTTCGTACACAGTATGTAAGTATTTCTCTAAAAATTAAAAAGAAGTTATGACAAAAAAACAGAAATGTGTAAATATGCAATCCATACGCAAAGCAGCAAGTATATATCTTATATAATAAATAGGTCATTAGTATCATATCAGCATAAGCAAATAAATGTTCATATGTAATCTCAATAAGTAAACATGAAGGCGCAAGCAGATAAATCACAAAGTATAACTTACATACATAGCCATATCAGCACAACTAATCAGGTGACAAATATAATTTAAATAAATAGGCACAGCAGGCACATAATAAAAAAATATGATATCAGTGAAAAAGCATGGCAGCCAAGCGATGCATAATATACAGAAGTAACAACCCTGTTCGTTAATAAAATCAGCAAATGTACGCAAGCATGTCGCTTCACAAGTAAATTCATAAAGCATAAAATTTAACACAAAGTATAAATCACGTAATCGCGAGCAGCAAATTATGTATAAAGTACAAACCTAAGTAGAAATATGTTACCTGAAAAATAAACTCAATTAATAGTTACATTTTTAGTTTATTACCTTATCCTCGAAATTACATTCTTCCTGAAATTTTCTCGATGGCAAGTATTCTTAATGTCGGACACGCACAGAATTTACCTGAAGTTCTTAAATATTTTATACAACTGCGTCCTCGAAAAACTGAACGTTAATAACATAAGTTATCAAGTCACTATAGCTTTATACTGAATTTAATCGGAGAAATTAAACAGTGTATTTGCCTACGGCTGTCAGTGCATTCGCACTGAACGCTCGATCAGCTGTAGGTAAGCGTGATGTAGGAAGTAATTGTTTGCGGTCAACGGCTACCTTGTGCGGCGCGCGGACTGACTGTCGCTTTCTGTATGTGCTGCCGCTAGAACACGGCGCGGTATCCCTGTATTCTCTGCGTGTTGACGTGTAACTGTAAATTTCTCAAAAGTATGTCATTCCACAAAAATTTTAACGTTCGATATGTGATGTATTCCATTAGAGCGCGGTGATTTAAGAATTTCTACTTCAACAGTGTTATCATGAATACTTTTGCAAACTCTATATGGACCGTTACGAAGCAGAAAAAAATTGCGACACAAGCCTTTTCATTTGTGAGACAAACGATGAGGCTTAATTAACACCTTTGACCAACTGACAAAGTTTTTAAACGACCAGGACGTTTAGCTGATTTCTCTCTTCTAGCAGCCGCAGATGCAATATTTTGTAGAGCCAGATTGACAACTTCAGAATGCCGCAGTTTCCGTGTAGGCGGAAAAGGAACGATTTCAGAAATAGGATTTGTCGGTGCTTTATTTTTTAATATCAACATAGGCGTTAAAGAAGTTGAATTATTACGGAGTTCATTCAGAATGTTTTGAAAAATATGATGATACTGATCCCACGTTCTGCGATTATGATGACAATATAGAAGACACAATTTATTGATTTCCTTCATCTATCTCTCTGACGCGTTAGATTGAAGGTGAAAAAGTGAAATGAAAATTGGTTTAATCTTACGAAGCCGTAGAGTACGAAGCCAAATTTAGAGCCAAACTGTGATCCATTATCTGATATAACTTTATCAACATGACCCACTTCTTTAAGAAAATGTTTGATGAAAGCATTAGATACTGAACGAGCTGTTGCTTTGCGTAAAGGTGTAACACACACATATTTTGATGTCAATTCCACTACTACCAAAATGTACACAAAACCATTAGTAGAAAGAGAACCACTGGACCGAACAAATCGACTGCAGCCATCTCCTTTAATCTCGCTAGAATGATAGGAAACAACGGTGCTCTGTGAGAAGTAGTTGGCGGCTTAGCCTTTTGACATGATTTACATTTAGCAAGAACACATCGAATTCGTTTTTCCATATTACTGAAGTAGCAATTTTCTCGTAATTTATGAAAGCATTTCCTGGGACCAAAGTGTGCATAACTGAAGTGTGTATACCAAATCAATTTATTAACCCACTCATCAGGAATGCAAACTAACCAAACAGAGTTGTCAACCGATTTTCGTTTAAAAAGAGTATCATTGCGAACTAAATAATACTGCCTATCGCTACGCTTTCCTTTGTCATAAGGCTGGTATCTATTGCCCTGTCTGTATCGTCTGTCATTTTCAAAATTACCACTATAACGTCCGTTCCGATCATTATCCCTTTTCTCTGAAAATCTATTGTGATTACCAATACTGAAAAAATTACAAGAAGCTCCGTCGTCATTGTCATACTCAAGTTCTTGTAGCAAAGTCTTAAAAGTTTCAATGTCGTCTTTACATCTTCCGGTTAAAGCAATGTGTCTTATCGATTGCGGCAGCTTAGTTAAACAAATACGAATTAATTCAGTCGGGCTATAAGGGTTGGAAAGGAGTTGATTCTTTCGAATCATGTCTTCCCAAGTATTCTGCCGGCGTGCCGAACTCAGACTGTTTAAAATTACGCTGCATAATAAGACTGTTTGACTCCGTCTTGCGTGTTTTCGGACCAAAATGCCGATAGAAATGCATGATAAAAATCATTTAAATTATTACAATCTCCAATAAGTGCGCGCATGCGCGTCGCCGCTTCGTTTTCTAAATATCCACACATAAATTCCAGTTTGTGACTTAGTGGCCAAGTTGGCGGAAGTGCGTACGTAAATTGATCTAACCATGAACATTGATGTATGTCATTATTGGAATTGCGAAAGATTTTAAATTTCCGATCAGTTAAAAAGTGTTTATAGTCAAAGTATTCGTCTCATGGCGACAAAGACCTACCGCGTCTGTCCCAGTCCGAATGTCGATTATTGTCAAGATCGCGCGCCTGGCGCTCTCTTGTTGCATCTCGTAAATGAAATAAATTATTTCCTTCAAAACCCCCGCTATCGGTGATTCTAAATTTCTTCTACTGTCTTTTCCTACGATTTCGCTTTCAATTTGTTTAACTTGCTTTCGCAAAGCCTCAAATTCCCTTTTAACGCGTTCATTAAATTTTCCCTGATTTTCAACATGTTTATTTATATTCTGGTACTCTTCTGTTTCTGCAAATGGCGATGGAGCTGTATCATCTGAATTTCTGTCCCCATTTAAACTAAGATTTGTCAATTTATTTGAAATCTCCTCAACTCTTTCCGATAAGTCACCCGTTTGTTCTGTTTATTTACGTCTTCCGTAAGTGTCGCGACTCTACTGTCTACTATTTTTACTATCAAAAGAATTCCAAGCGACGATCCGAAGCAGCGATCGCCACGTGCATGGGGGCTTAATTAAAAAGAAAGGACTGAAAAAATGCAATAGTTTTAATAGCTGTGTGACCGGTTACGAACTATCGTAACCGGTTGGCCCTGACTAGTATTAGCACGCAATCTGACTGCATTAAATAAAAATAAAGGATGACAAGGAATTTCCATTAACAAAAAAATGGCTCTGAGCACTATGGGACTTAACATCTTTGGTCATCAGTCCCCAAGAACGTAGAACTACTTAAACCTAACTAACCTAAGAACATCACACAGCACCCAGTCATCACGTTTCCATTAACACAATTGATTAATTAAGTCCCCTGCAACTATAAAAGCACGAAACAACAAAGCACAAGTGTAACTGTTCTGTCTGTGGTAGTTTGACTCAACGTACATGTATCTGGCTCGGTTCTTTCTCAATACGACAAAATATTTTAAACACCATTTACAATGAACTAATTGAAAAACCAGAAATACTATAATTGCACAAAGAAACCAGAACTACAAGTCTAATAAATGAACACGAGCCAGATGCCTTGTTGACTGTACCTGTGAGCAAGAGGCACTGTCATTAAAGAAAACTGTAATACCTTTTTATCTCATTATGTATTGACGAAAATTTTCCATTACACCAGGATCATAAATCAAAATCCCATCTCCTTTCTCAAATACACTCTGACAATTGCAACTTCTTCCATCTATACATTACACCAACCGAACAGCATCTACTCTCTCGCCCAACATAACAACAACTGCCTTCGACATCCTCTGAACTACTACTGCACCAGTGGAGGCGGCGGAATAATAATCTTTGGCGCAATCTCTAGCGCTGTGACTCAGTGTAGCCACCTTTCACAGTTCACGATGTACACATGATCATAGACAAAAGGAAAACTGGTAACGCGACAGCTTTGTAATGATACGTGAAAGTATGACAGTAATGTGGCAAAGAGCACTGGAAGTCTCTTAAATTCGTATTAATGATAAAATAACGTAAGAGAAAAGGGTCACCCACTCCAGAGGTTTATAGATATTCGCGGTTCCTGACTGACAATGATATAATAACAGTATTTAAGGATTCCATAGAATCTAAAGCAATACACATTAATGCACAGGAAAAATCATGCTGGCCAGAGATTTATAAAACTGCGTGTTTCCTGACAATGAAATCGTAAAAATTTAAAGTTTCCTAGAATCTAAAGGTATACCCATTAATGCGAAGGAAAAATTATTCACGCCAGAGGCTTATAAATGTATGTGTTTCCTAATTGTCGATGAAATCCAAAAAGTATTTAAATTTTCCTGGAATCTAAAGGAATAAACATCAATGCAAATGAAAACTTGTCCGCAGCAGTGCTTTATAAAAGAGCATATGCCCTAATTGAGACTGAAACTGCAATATTATTTAAGGTATCTTGAAAATGAAAGTGACATACATTCTAAACCAATGACCTGCATCTTCCTAGACGTAATGATGATTAACTTAGAATGATAGTGAATATTCTATCACTCTGTTCGTATACACCAGTGCTGTGATATATAAAATTAGCATTCATATACATTCGAGTACGTCCACATTTTTCTCCATACTAAGAGCCACACATTGGATTACACACCATCTTATTACAGAAGGTCAAGACGCTCCGCGCATTGATGACTTCTCTGTCAAGCTACCAAATGTAAATGATACGACTCTTTGTACTGGAAAGTACCATTAAAGTTATCTTTTACAAAATTATATTTGTTATCCCAAACTACATCTGCACTATGAAGTAATATGCATATCCAATTCTCTAACAGTCTAGCCAGTTTTTACAGTCATAAAATGATTAGTACTTGCACCACTCCAAAACTACATCGTGCACATGAAAATTTCGACGAATTCGGCGATAACGAGTAGGCGTCCTCTCCTTTTAACTGGAAAACCCATAAGCCCGAAGACAGCTATCTAGAATATCAAATACATAAAAATCACTTCCCTCTCGACCTGAAAAACAAATGTGTTCAAACACTTACACTTCCAATAATTGATTACAGTCATATTGTCCTGCAAGGTCTTTCTCAGAAAAACTCAAAAGATCGATTTTTGGTCATGTTTCAGCAACATATGCACAGCTATACTGGCTGCATGCAAACAAGCGCCAAGATTTCCATTCCCTCTGTCTCCTTGACTGCCTCATCTACACTGTGCTTTATACTTCTCCTCGACTTCAACAGTCTTCTGTGAACAACTTGTCAGAAACACACGTTCCCATTGTTCTTTCATTGTTCAACCACATTCTCGAAGTCTTTCTTAGTATCAGCAACCATATTGTGGGATTAACTTCCCCCATTATATTAGAGAACAGAATAACTAAAAACAAACCTACTGAAGCAACAATAGTGGCTACCACTGAGCCTCTGTGCCCCTGCACATTCTTCTTCCCAACCATATCTTCCTCATTTCCCACTATTCTTAGCTAGTGCAGTCTGCCCAAATTTCCTTTCCTCAGAACTTGCTATATCAGAAAACATTTATTTTGTACATAAATAATTTCTCTTTATCTCCACCATTATCATTATTGTTATTACTATCATTATTATTAATATTATTATTATTATTGTTCTTATTAGTGACAGCATTAGTAGAAGTACTGCCAGAATTAACTTTATTAGTTCGTACCCAGTATTATTTACTCACACTGCCTCTACAAATACTCAAATCATTTTACTGTAGTTTGGCATAATTTAAAATTATTTCTTAGGTAACTATGATTTTTTAAAATTATGGTAGGTATGTGATTAGATCAGGTTAAATAAATAAATAAACATATCGGAAGCACTACAAAGCACCTAATCTGCATGGGGCAGCGTATCTGATTTAAAGTGTGTGTAGGTGAGACCAGGGATATCAATGATGTTCTAACAACACACCACAATACATAACAAAGAAATTTTATTAGCTAAACATAAAAATGGTTCAAATGGCTGTGACTACTATGGGACTTAACATCTGAGGTCATCAGTTCCCTAGAACTTAGAACTACTTAAACCGAACAACCTAACGACATCACACACATCCATGCCCGAGGCACGATTCGAACCTGCGACCGTAGCGAGCTAAACATAGTTTGCGACACAAACGTCTGATACAATGGCTCAGAACAAGAATTATTACAACTGGTTTTTCGGTCACCATTCTGTCCATTGCAATCGTCCTGCACCTGGGTCAGAACATCAGTGTTGTAAAAAGTTCTCTTTCAGGTAAAGAGAGTCCCAGAAGGCCATCCGCCCTGTTAACAGGTCGTCCCGCATGCAAAACTTCAGCACACCTAGACAGTCAACAACAGTTTCTGTTACTTACGAGCAATGTGGTGGTCCTTGTTATGCATGCAACACAATGGGTTTTTTTATGTACATTTCACAACATAATGGTACACGCAGAGCTCCGTGTGAATTTAATGCAGTAAAACAAATATTTTACGTATGTTCAGTTACCCTGGCTGTTTTAACGTCAGGTTGACACAACAGGAACTACAGAGCTCGATGTAAAAGTCAAACAAGAGATATCACTACATAGATCGTAGTCATATCATCTGGATTGTAGACCACACTTGTGACTCTCCATCTACGAAGCTCTTAAAACACGGGCGATGTACTTGAGGACAATATTATGGAAATGGAAGAGGATGTAGATGAAGATGAAATGGGAGATACGATACTGCGTGAAGAGTTTGATAGAGCACTGAAAGACCTGAGTCGAAACAAGGGCCCGGGAGTAGACAACATTCCATTGGAACTACTGACGGCCTTGGGAGAGCCAGTCCTGACAAAACTCTACCATCTGGTGAGCAAGATGTATGAGACAGGCGAAATACCCTCAGACTTCAAGAAGAATATAATAATTCCAATCCCAAAGAAATCAGGTGTTGACAGATGTGAAAATTACCAAACTATCAGTTTAATAAGTTCAAATGGTTCAAATGGCTCTGAGCACTATGGGACTCAACTGCTGTGGTCATCAGTCCCCTAGAACTTAGAACTACTTAAACCTAACTAACCTAAGGACTTCACACACACACCCATGCCCGAGGCAGGATTCGAACCTGCGACCGTAGCAGCAGCAGCGCGGCTCCGGACTGGAGCCCCTAGAACCGCACGGCCACCGCGGCCGGCGTTTAATAAGTCACAGCTGCAAAATACCAACGCGCATTGTTTATAGACGAATGGAAAAACTGGTAGTAGCCGACCTCGGCGAAGATCAGTTTGGATTCCGTAGAAATACTGGAACACGTGAGGCAATACTGACCCTACGACTTATCTTAGAAAATAGATTAAGTAAAGGCAAAGCTACATTTCTAGCATTTGTAGACTTAGAGAAAGCTTTTGACAGTGTTGACTGGAATACTCTCTTTCAAATTCTAAAGGTGGCAGGGGTAAAATACAGGGAGCGAAAGGCTATTTACAATTTGTACAGAAACCAGAAGTAGTTATAAGAGTCGAGGGGCATGAAAGGGAAGCAGTGGTTGGGAAGGGAGTGAGACAGGGTTGTAGCCTCTCCCCGATGTTATTCAATCTTTATATTGAACAAGCAGTAAAGGAAACAAAAGAAAAATTCGGAGTAGGTATTAAAGTGCATGGAGAAGAAATAAAACTTTGAGGTTCGGCGATGACATTGTAATTCTGTCAGAGACAGCAAAGGACTTGGAAGAGCAGTTGAACGGAATGGACAGTGTCTTGAAAGGAGGATATAAGATGAACATCAACAAAAGCAAAACGAGGATAATGGAATGTAGTCGAATTAATTCGGGTGATGCTGAGGGAATTAGATTAGGAAATGAGACACTTTAAGTAGTAAAGGAGTGCTATTTGGGGAGCAAAATAAATGATTATGATCGAATTAGAGAGGATGTAAAATGTAGACTGGCAATGGCAAGGAAAGCGTTTCTGAAGAAGAGAAATTTGTTAACATCGAGTATAGATTTAAGTGTCAGGAAGTCGTTTCTGAAAGTATTTGTATGGAGTGTAGCCATGTATGGAAGTTAAACATGGACGATAAATAGTTTAGATAAGAAGAGAATAGAAGCTTTCCAAATGTGGTGCTATAGAAGAATGCTGAAGATTAGATGACATAAGATACGATTAGATCACATAAGTAATGAGGAGGTATTGAATAGGATTGGGGAGAAGAGAAGTATGTGGGACAACTTGACCAGAAGAAGGGATCGGTTGGTAGGACATGTTCTGAGGCATCAAGGGATCACCAATTTAGTATTGGAGGGCAGCGTGGAGGGTAAAAATCGTAGAGGGAGACCAAGAGATGAATACACTAAGCAGATTAAGAAGGATGTAGGTTTGCAGTAGGTACTGGGAGATGAAGAAGCTTGCACAGGATAGATTAGCATGGAGAGCTGCATCAAACCAGTCTCAGGACTGAAGACAACAACAACAACTACAAGTGAGTCACATTTTTTATTGAGAGATTGGTCACATTTTATTATTGGTAGGTTACAGAATTTATTTATCTGTTGGTAGGTTACGCAGAATGTGAATGACATAAATAATTATATTTTTTACTGTTGGGAGGTTTCGGAACTTTTCTGTTGGGAGGTTACAATAAATGTGAATATTGTTTAATATTATTTTATTGTGGGGAGGTTACAAGATGAAGAGGAAGGGACGTTATGATAGGCCATGTTAGACATCAAGGAACATGGCA
This sequence comes from Schistocerca cancellata, assembly GCF_023864275.1. NCBI lineage: Eukaryota > Metazoa > Arthropoda > Insecta > Orthoptera > Acrididae > Schistocerca > Schistocerca cancellata. Next base: position 58,768,818 of record NC_064633.1, read on the forward strand.
TTTGATCGAGCTGTAGAGGGGGAAAAAAATTAGCGAAAGACGGAGGTTGGTATACGTCCAACAAGTAATTAAGGACGTAGACTGCAAATGTTACTCTTAGAAGGAAATGTTGGCGCCTGAGGGGGGGGGGGGGGGGAGATCGTGATGGCCGCTTCAGGCCAGTCGGAGGACCGATGACACAGGAGTGTCATAATGTTGAATTTCCGACTCAGTGCTTTTAATCTACCAGAAGACCACCTCCTTCACCACGGCGACTCCGCTTCTCGTTGGCGGCGATCTGCAGGCAGGGCAGAGCGCGCCTGTGAGTGGCGGTGGTGGGCCGCCAGACGGCGTACACAGAGTCCGCGCAGCCGCTCCTCAGCCTGTGGCCGGGGGTCCGCACCACTGGTGCCCTTGGCTGCCTGCAAGACCAGCCAGCACTGCAGCACGGCACGTGGCATTCAACCTGCAGGGACTTTAATGGGAAGCTATTGTACGAGGGCAGTTCAATAAGTAATGCAACACATTTTTTTTCTCGGACAATTTTGGTTGAAAAAACCGGAAATTTCTTGTGGAATATTTTCAAACATTCCCGCTTCGTCTCGTATAGTTTCATTGACTTCCGACAGGTGGCAGCGCTGTACGGAGCTGTTAAAATGGCGTCTGTAACGAATGTGCGTTGCAAACAACGGGCAGTGATCGAGTTTCTTTTGGCGGAAAACCAGGGCATCTCAGATATTCGTAGGCGCTTGCAGAATGTCTACGGTGATCTGGCAGTGGACAAAAGCACGGTGAGTCGTTGGGCAAAGCGTGTGTCATCATCGCCGCAAGGTGAAGCAAGACTGTCTGATCTCCCGCGTGCGGGCCGGCCGTGCACAGCTGTGACTCCTGCAATGGCGGAGCGTGCGAACACACTCGTTCGAGATGATCGACGGATCACCATCAAACAACTCAGTGCTCAACTTGACATCTCTGTTGGTAGTGCTGTCACAATTGTTCACCAGCTGGGATATTCAAAGGTTTGTTCCCGCTGGGTCCCTCGTTGTCTAACCGAACACCATAAAGAGCAAAGGAGAACCATCTGTGCGGAATTGCTTGCTCGTCATGTGGCTGAGGGTGACAATTTCTTGTCAAAGATTGTTACAGGCGATGAAACATGGGTTCATCACTTCGAACGTGAAACAAAACGGCAATCAATGGAGTGGCGCCACACCCACTGCCCTACCAAGAAAAAGTTTAAAGCCATACCCTCAGCCGGTAAAGTCATGGTTACAGTCTTCTGGTACGCTGAAGGGGTTATTCTGTTCGATGTCCTTCCCCATGGTCAAACGATCAACTCTGAAGTGTATTGTGCTACTCTTCAGAAATTGAAGAAACGACTTCAGCGTGTTCGTAGGCACAAAAATCTGAACGAACTTCTCCTTCTTCATGACAACGCAAGACCTCACACAAGTCTTCGCACCCGAGAGGAGCTCACAAAACTTCAGTGGACTGTTCTTTCTCATGCACCCTACAGCCCCGATCTCGCACCGTCGGATTTCCATATGTTTGGCCCAATGAAGGATGCAATCCGTGGGAGGCACTACGCGGATAATGAAGAAGTTATTGATGCAGTACGACGTTGGCTCCGACATCGACCAGTGGAATGGTACCGTGCAGGCATACAGGCCCTCATTTCAAGGTGGCGTAAGGCCGTAGCATTGAATGGAGATTACGTTGAAAAATAGTGTTGAGTAGCTAAAAGATTGAGGAATAACCTGGTGTATTTCAATGCTGAATAAAACAACCCCTGTTTCAGACAAAAAATGTGTTGCATTACTTATTGAACTGCCCTCGTACTATGGACAAATGAGCAAATAGATTAAAGAACAATGTGCGTACTGAGGAGTTCCCTCAATACATACATCATTAGCGTGCGATCAAGCAACCTAATGGTCCAAGTCCTTATTTGTGTTGCAGTACTGCCTTCGTCTCATGTTACTTAGATGTGCCACAAGAAACATCCTCAGATGGTTTGTTGTGTTGTGATTAAGTCTTCTCCTGACTAGGTCGTGTCTCAACGATAGTGGTCTTTCCAATAACAACAGATGGCGGTTGTGCTTGTTGATGCATCTACATCTACATCTACATGATTACTCTGTAATTCACATTAAAGTTCTTGGCAGAGGGTTCATCGAACCACAATCATACTATCTCTCTCCCATTCCACTCCTGAACAGCGCGCGGGAAAAACGAACACCTAAACCTTTCTGTTCGAGCTCTGATTTCTCTTATTTTATTTTGATGATCATTCTTACCTATGTAGGTTGGGCTCAACAAAATATTTTAGCATTCGGAAGAGAAAGTTGGTGACTGAAATTTCGTAAGAAGATCTCGACGCGACGAAAAACGTCTTTTCTTTAATGACTTCCATCCCAACTCGCGTATCATATCTGCCACACTCTCTCCCCTATTACGTGATAATACAAAACGAGCTGCCCTTTTTTGCACCCTTTCGATGTCCTCCGTCAATCCCACCTGGTAAGGATCCCACACCGCGCAGCAATATTCTAACAGAGGACGAACGAGTGTAGTGTAACCTGTCTCTTTAGTGGACTTGTTGCATCTTCCAAGTGTCCTGCCAACGAAACGCAACCTTTGGCTCGCCTTCCCCACAATATTATCTATGTGGTCTTTCCAACTGAAGTTGTTCGTAATTTTAACACCCAGGTACTTAGTTGAATTGACAGCCTTGAGAATTGTACTGTTTATCGAGTAATCGAATTCCAACGGATTTCTTTTGGAACTCATGTGGATCACCTCACACTTTTAGTTATTTAGCGTCAACTGCCACCTGCCACACCATACAGCAATCTTTTCTAAATCGCTTTGCAACTGATACTGGTCTTCGGATGACCTTACTAGACGGTAAATTACAGCATCATCTGCGAACAACCTAAGAGAACTGCTCAGATCGTCACCCAGGTTATTTATATAGATGAGGAACAGCAGAGGTCCCAGGACGCTTCCCTGGGGAACACCTGATATCACTTCAGTTTTACTCGATGATTTGCCGTCTATTACTACGAACTGCGACCTTCCTGACAGGAAATCACGAATCCAGTCGCACAACTGAGCCGATACCCCGTAGGCCCGCAGCTTGATTAGAAGTCGCTTGTGACGAACGGTGTCAAAAGCTTTCTGGAAATCTAGAAATACGGGGTCAACCTGAGATCCCCTGTTGATAGCGGCCATTACTTCGTGCGAATAAAGAACGTGCACAAGAACGATGTTTTCTGAAACCATGCTGATTACGTATTAATAGATCGTTCCCTTCGAAGTGATTCATAATGTTTGAATACAGTATATGCTCCAAAACCCTACTGCAAACCGACGTCAATGATATAGGTCTGTAGCTCGATGGATTACTCCTACTACCCTTCTTAAACACTGGTGCGACCTGCGCAATTTTCCAATCTGCAGGTACAGATCTATCGCTGAGCGAACGGTTCTATATGATTGCTAAGTATGGAGCTATTGTATCAGCGTAATTTGAAAGGAACCTAATCGGTATACAATCTGGACCTGAAGACTTGTACGTATCAAGCGATTTGAGTTGCTTCGCAACGCCTACGGTATCTACTACAAAGAAACTCATGCTAGCAGCGGTTCGTGTTTCAAATTCTGGAAGATTCCATTCGTCTTCCCTGGTGAAGGAATTTCGGAAAACTGCGTTCGATAACTCCGCTTTAGCGGCCCAGTCGTCGGTAACCGTACCATCGGCACTGCGCAGCGAAGGTATTGACTGCGTCTTGCCGCTTGTGTACTTTACATACGACCAGAATTTCTTCGGATTTTCTACTAAATTTCGATAAAATGTTTCGTTGTGGAACCTATTAAAGGCATCTCGCATTGAAGTCCGTGCCAAATTTCGCGCGTCTGTCAATTTTAGCCAATCTTCGGGATTTCGCGTTCTTCTGAATTTGGCATGCTTTTTCTGTTGCCTCTGCAACAGCGTTCGGACCTGTTTTGTGTGCCATGGGGGATCAGTTCCATCTCTTACCAATTTATGAGGTATGAATATCTCAATTGCTGTTGCTACTATATCTTTGAATTTGAGCCACATCTCGTCTACATTTGCATAGTCAGTTCGGAAGGAATGGAGATTGTCTCTTAGGAAGGCTTCTAGTGACACTTTATCCGCTTTTTTAAATAAAATTATTTTGCGTTTGTTTCTGGTGTATTTGGAAGGAACGGTATTGAGCCTAGCTACAACGACCTTGTGATCACTAATCCCTGTATCAGTCAGCATGCTCTCTATTAGCTCTGGATTGTTTGTGGCTAAGAGGTCAAGTGTGTTTTCGCAACCATTTACAATTCGCGTGGGTTCGTGGACTAAATGCTCGAAATAAGTTTTGGAGAAAACATTTAGGACAATCTCGGAAAATGTTTTCTGCCTACCACCGGTTTTGAACAAGTATTTTTGCCAACATATCGAGGGAAGGTCCCCACCAACTATAACCGTATGAGTGGGGTATTTATTTGTTACGAGACTCAAATTTTCTCTGAACTGTTCAGCAACTATATCATCGGAGTCTGGGGGTCGGTAGAAGGAGCAGTTAAGTATAACCTCCATTCATACCAATTCGCACGGAGTATCTACTTCGACTTCACTACGAGATAAACCACTACTGACAGACACAAATACTACCCCACCAATGCTGCGTAATCTATCTTTCCTGAACACCGTCTGAGACTTCGCAAAAATTTTTGCAGAACTTATTTCAGGCTTTAACCAGCTTTCTGTACCTATAACGATTTCAGCTTCTGTGCTTTCTATTAGCGCTTGAAGCTCAGGGACTTTCCCAGCACAACTACAACAATTTACAACTACAATTCCGACTGTTCCTTGATCTAAGCACGTCCTGTATTTGGCATGCACCCTTTGAGATTGCAGCCCACCCCGTACTTTCCCGAGGCCTTCTAACCTAAAAAACCGCCCAGTCCACGCCACACAGACTCCGCTACCCGTGTAGCCGCCAGCTGAGTGTAGTGAACTCCTGACCTATTCAGCGGAACCCGAAACTCCACCACCCTATGGCGCAAGTCAAGGAATCTGCAGCCAACACGGTCGCAAAACCGTCTGAGCCTCTGATTCAGACCCTCCACCCGGCTCTGCACCAAAGGTCCGCAGTCGGTTCTGTCAACGATGCTGCAGATGGTGAGCTCTGTCTTCATCTCGTAAGCAAGACCGGCAGCCCTCACCAAATCAGATAGCCGCTGGAATCCAGAGAGAATTTCCTCAGATCCAAAGCGACACACGTCATTAGTGCCGACATGTGCCAGGCTGCACCCTGTGCTCTTCATGGCATCCGGAAAGACCCTTTCCACATCAGGAATGACTCCACCCGGAATGCACACGGAGTGCACACTGGATTTCTTCCCCTCCTTAGCCACCATATCACTAAGGGGCCCCATTACGCGCCTCACATTGGAGCACCCAACTACCAATAAGCCCACCCTCTGCGATTGCCCGGACCTTGAAGGCTGAGAATCATCCTCTGAAACAGGGCAGGCAGCCGCACCTGGTTCAGCCAGAGACAGTACCTGAAACCTGTTTGTCAGACGCACTGGGGAGGCTTTCTGACCAGCCTCTGGGGACGTCTTTCGCTGCCTGCCACACCTTGGAACGACCTCCCAATCAACCATAGTCAAGGTCTCAGCCCCACTGCGGGCAGCAACCGGGGCAACCACAGCGGCAGACCGATCTGGGGACAGACGGGAACGAGGTTGACATCCCCGTGATACCCAAATCCGGCTCCCCACAGTGGTGCCCATTGGAAACAGTTTCAAGCTGTGCGACCGATGTCAGCGCCGCCTGCAGCTGTGAGCGAGGGGATGCCAACTCAGCCCTCATCCGAACACAGCAATCACAGTCCCTGTCCATTCTAATCGATGTTGAACAACAGTTACTGAAACACGAGTCCGTGCCTAGATAACGCAAGGGAAACACGCAAAGAATGTATGAACTAACCTGTACAAATGCCTAACGACTGCGCTACAATCTGCCTGAATTTACGATTACAGTAACTAAAACTCGAAATTACACCCTATACAAAACTCACACGCAATTTCAGTAAGAATCTACGAAGTAAACACAGAAAAGAAGCTATATACGTATCTTTCTGCGCTGTCGATGTGCACCAACTGAGAACTCAGGCCACACTGGTCTCTGAGGGCCTACTAGACAGACAAAAATATTATTTCGCCACTTGTACTGTTCATAACAAGTTTTATGTCCCCTTATGAATTTTATTATTCTGTCGAGATCTTAGAAGCATAGAAGCTTCATGTGAATGAAGTTTCTTGTGACGGCTTCCTTGCACAAAATATTGTCGATCTCCTAACCGTGTCAAATTAGAGAAAATTTTCGAGCTTTCGGTGAAAAATCTCCATCGGTTTGGAAATCTGAAACTGTGTGTCGTAATTGATGCTGTGATCATCTTATAATCGGCTCCTGTCATCACGACGTCTTCAATGCTCTTGGTGCCTATTTGAACTTATGGAACCACGCGAATACATCTGTAATATCCCAACGTTTAGGAACCGCTTCTGTGCACTGCGAACATAGCTGCTATTGCACAGGTTTATGTTATAGTTGCAAATCTGAACTTGCAATAACCATGTGCAAACAGTCTAAAAAATATAGAGAAAGTAACGGATCAGATTGGAAAGATTTTAAGTAAATATGATATTACCTGTTTTTAGACCAACGAAGAAAATTTGTCATGTTCTCCGGTCTGTAAAAGATAAACGCGCTCCTCTATCAGCCAGTGGCGTATATAAAATTCCGTGTGCATGTGGTAAAGTTTATATTGGAACAACAAAAAGAAGCGTAAATATACGGTTAAAAGAACACAGAAGTCTTTGCCGATTAGGAAAAACAGATAAATCGGCTGTAGCAGGACACGCTTTTCAGTCAGGAAATCATCAAGTGAAGTTTTCCGAAACAAAAATTTTATCTACGACGACGAACTATTACCCACGGCGTTGTAGAGAAGCAATTGAAATATATAAACATAGGGATAATTTTAATCGGAAAGAAGAGACCATGAAACTTAGTGATATTTGGACAGTAGCGCTACAGAATTGCTAGACAGTTTTATCCGTGACGAGATTACGATCGATAGTTAAGTTTTATCTCTGACAAAGATTATCTCTGCATATCACGTGTAACTCTGGTCACACCCACTTTCTACGATATATAAGTCGCTCTCAGACGTCCGACCCGTCAGTCGGCAAGACTCACCGGAGGAGAAACACCCCTCTGAAGATGTCCAACGCAGCTCTGGACGAAACGTTAGGAGCTGAAGAGTTTCATGGACCACGACCTTACATCCCGGAAGGTTTACCAGAAGATAGTCAAAAACCACCTGAAGCGAAAAAGGTAAACACAGTGAAAGGTCTCTGTTGGATTCCTTTCATGTTTAATTTCTTAAATCTGTTGCCATTTATGGAATAAATTCCTCTTCTAAATGTACTGTGGCGTTTCTGACTATCTGGGAGGAGACTGAGCAGTGGAACGTGTTACTTTTACACATAAACAAGAACGATCCGTCACACTACTACACTTTAAAGCACAGTTTATATGTAATTCTTATATGTAATTCATGTTACACAGTCTCATACGGAACCTACATCCGCTTTCTTTTATATACTGTATATGATAAGATACTGTCATCCCCCTTCCCTTTTGTGTGAGAGGATGAATGAGCATATGTATTTCTAGTTGCATGCTTGAGGGTAGCAGACAAGGCTGTCTGCTAGAGAACAGTAGGACCAACGTCAGAACAGGTAGCTACGCTTCCTAAAAGCAAAGAGGTTTCTATCCTTAGTATGGTCCTGTCCGTCCGTTGTCATGTTGGTATAGGAAGCTGCCCCTCTGGCCACTTCCGTTGGTCTTTGTGAGCCACCCTCAGGAAGCACGCTAGGCAGTAGGGCAGTTGCTGTGTGGCCGTGGCGAGCGTCTGAAGTGGTAAGATCTCCGGCTAAGCGCGTGTCTGTTAAGTCCGTAGGACAATGGATTTCTTAAGTTCAGCCTAACTGAAAATTTATTCACCTTTATTTCGGGTTTAGGTCTAAAATATCCGATGTTATCTTAAATTGCAGCGCAGTATAATTCTCGTGTGAAGTTCAGATTAGTTTCCGGTAGTTGCTTTGTTACTACTTTGTGAGTAAAGTGGAACTACGTGTTGATCAGTAACTCTAACTAAGATCAATCTTAAATGCGAATGCTTGTGTGATTATAACGTCTCGTCTTGACTATATTTTCAGCCCACGTGGGGTGTACTTTGCGAGACCACTACCACGTGCTTATATAACTGTTTGACCCATCAGGTTAATAGTAAGACGTTAGTAACCAGTTCAAGGTTTTTCTTTTGTCAATTGCTTTTCGATCTAATTTATTTTAATTATCAAAATTATTGTGGAGTTGTACGCTTTGTGTAAACCAAGTTGACCACGTGAAGCATGTGGTGTAATCATCAAAGTAGCCCTCAGCTATTCGTTTTGCGAAGATTTCACAAAGAGTTAATATGAATTTAGTATACCAATGTGTGGTAATTACATGACGGACAGGATTGTGGTATGAACGTAATTTCTTTGGGTAAAAACTGAATCTGTTGGTTGTGGTTAATTTCTTCTTGCTTATGTTTCAATGTTCTTCGTGTGTTATTTTATGAATGCAGTGTTGTATCCAGTCTCCCAATCTTGGGTCCATATTTTATGTGTTCCGTAAAATTACAATCTCACATTTTTTTTTTAATCGTAAATAAGGCACCAGCTCAGTTATAACTCACGTATAATACGCTGAAATTTCAATGAACAATCTTAAAATAAATTTCCAAATATAAACTGATTTCTTTCTTTTTATTTAAATTATCCTTTATATATATATATATATATATATATATATATATATTACCGGTTTTGTATGACTATTAAAAGATTATCATTAATGTTAGTCTGCTTGGTAAACCTAGACTAAATATCTGATGAAACAGTTGCCCAGTAATCCACGGTTAACGTCCCCAGACAGATCACGGCTTTTAACCAGCTTTTATTGTCTATTAGCACCGATATCAGCATAGCAAATTAAAGTTACAACATTACAACAGGCCGGGTCAATCGCTTACCATCAATTGCACATGTCCGAGTGCCTCTGACATATCCTCCACATTGGTCCTTGGGCTGGGTGACGAATCCAAATAACTGATAGCTACTAAAGTTTGAGTTGTTTATGTACCGAGGTTATTCACCTACGTAATAAAATTCCATATTAATGTGGAAAGGCAAGTAGAAGAAAAGATAATACTTGCTTATTGACAATTTCCATTCTGAAAAGATTAATAGTTATGAAACACTGGTATGGGAAAATTACCTAACTAAAACTTAATTCCAGCAGCCAGGATACTCTGGTGCCTACTTTTGGCGGTTATTTCAAAATAGCTCACCTTTTCGACCCCTCGCATGGAGATTTGTATCTGTGATGTTCTGAGATAGAGTCCAGGTATATTTTTTCGCTAATTTTTGTTCTTTCGGAACTTTTCTGCTATGTATCTCAATGCTACTATGCATAGGAATTTGCGCCTGGGATGCTTTATTTCGGGTCTAGATTGTGGTATTTTTTTCATTTTACAAAAATTTTCTGTACTCACAATTACACAAGCGTGCCCTTACTTCTGTTCACTATATTACATCCCTATTTGCGGATTCGTTTCCCAGTGGCAGTGAAATTTTCGTATTTTTCGTACCACAAGTCTCTTATCGATCCTACGACCGCCGGCCGGGGTGGCCGAGCGGTTCCAGGCGCACAGTCTGGAACCGCGCGACCGCTATGGTCGCAGGTTCGAATCCTGCCTCGGGATTTATGTGATGTCCTTAGGTTAGTTAGGTTTAAGTAGTTCTAAGTTCTAGGGGACTGATAACCTCAGCAGTTAAGTCCCATAGTGCTCAGACCCATTTTTTTGATCCTATGACAAAACACTCGTCATATGTATTCTTCTTTTCATTTTTTTCCAAATTTCTTTATCTGCACTTGTTTCCGCTCCAAGATTCTTGCGTATTACACGTGCTTGTTACCGACAAGTCTTCCACGGTTTTATTCGTACCTACAGTTATTCACTTTTAAGATTCTAAGTTGAAGTTCCCAGTGAGGTCATTACACCAGTTCGTGACTTAAAACAAACGTCACACCATCTTTGAGCCATCTACAGTAACATATCCCAGCCGCCTTAGGGTCTTTGACATGCGGGAGCCAATTATTGCACAGACGGTCGAAATTCAGTGGAGCCAGCATGCTCTCTGGACCCGGTGTTCATGTGACTTAGTTGATTGTGGCCCTGTTTCTTACTCTGTGTAGACAGAGACGGCTCTCGCAGTGCCTCAACATGCTGCTTGATATAAGTACGTACAGTAAGATCGCTGCCTGCTGTGGGCTAGGTCACCGCAGTTCCTTCGCCACTTATGCTCTTGCATTTCAAGTATATGGCGGTTCAGAACAGTTTCTTATATCGCATATTTGATAAGCAATACATTTCAATAATGTTCTGTGAGCCATTCGAACCCACATGGGCAGCAGTTTGCACTTGTAAATAATGCATCTATGAATATCAAAGACTTGCAACATACATACATCCGTCTTTCTCTCTCTTAAAAATTAAAAGTAATATTTTGAGTCTCATGAGATGAATATGTAATTTACGAACTTATATAACATTTGTACTGTGCGAGAGTTTTCAATCTCGTTTTTATTCTTTCCTTGAATCGAATCGCCTCTAAACTGACATTTTTGTAACTTGAGTTGAGTACAAACAGCCTCTTACTTTCGGTTAAATAACTACGCTCGGGTTTCGTGGCAAAATCTGATAGAAAAGCTAAAGAAATGCACCTAGAAAAATATTGCGCAACATGAAAATAACTGCACTTTGGGAAGTGCTTTGATAAGAGGCACAAATATTATATTTAGTTAGTAAAATACCTTCTGAATAAAAGTAGTTTCAGTTAAAGATAGTTATTATTCACAGTGCCTGGCAAAGAAAACTGGAGCACCCAGAAGGAACTTCACAGGTTGAGAGAGTGTGCGATGCTATTCCAGTGATAACAAAATCCAGTCAAATGTACAAAAAATCTTTGCAGTATGAACCCACTTATTGGTATGGCACTGCACAATGTCTGGTCTGGTTGCATGCACTGATTCCGTTGGGAAAGGTATCATTAAGCCGTTTTATCCTCTTTTCAGGTAAACTTTCCCACGACTGTAGGAACTGGTCCTCGACATCCTGGATATTGGTACAGGAACAAAGTTCATGTGTCGTATTGGGCACAGATCTGGAGATCTTGCTGCCCGTCGGAGTATCTGAACATCACGCATACAGAATGAGATTTTCACTCTGCAGCGGGGTGTGCACTGATATGAAACTTCCTGGCAGATTAAAACTGTGTGCGGACCGAGACTCGAACTCGGGACCTATGCCTTTCGCAGGTGAGTGCTCTACCAACTGAGCTACCCAAGCACGACTCACGGCCCGTCCTCACAGGAGACGAGGAACTGGCAGAAGTAAAGCTGTGAGGACGGGCTTGGGTAGCTCAGTTGGTAGAGCACTCGCCTGCGAAAGGCAAAGGTCCCGAGTTCGAGTCTCGGTCCGCACACAGTTTTAATCTGCCAGGAAGTTTCATCACGCATACAGTTCGTAGAGACAAGTACGTTGTGTCGATTTGCATTATCCTATTGAAAAATGGCAGTCGATACTGTCCGATGATATGTAACACATGAAGACACACGATGTACGTGACTTACCATTGTGCATCAAAGTTCCCTCAATCACTACCAGGCAATGGCTCCCACACCATGACTTTAGGAGTAACATACACGCAGAGCTGCCTCAAACCTGTCCTTGAGGCGGTGAAAGGCTTGTTGACAGGTGACGGACAATTTGCCTTTCTTGCGCAGCTGACTTAAAAATGTGTGTGATACGCGCAACTTGAAGAATGAGCTTGGTATAGTACGTGATTTTACCAAGAAACGCCTGCAGTTGTTTAAGATTAGTGCTGGCTAGTCTGTTGATGATGACGTCGACACGGTCGCGCGTGGGTGTGAAGTGGGTGTTGTATCCCTGTGAGTAGGAATGTGCCTCGGGTATTTGACGCTGGGGGCAAAGAAACTGCGCTTTTCCAGATGACAGTGTAAACCTTTCTCTGGGGCCATTTAAAAGGGGATTCAAGATTCTCGTAATATTCCGCATGAGTCGCACCCGTAACAGTAATATACAAGGTGCGACAATAACGTAAAGAGACTGATGTAAAAAAAATGTTGTTTATCGTTTTGGTCAAGTTTGTTGTGATTCTCCAACAGAAAGGGGTTCCTACTCAATGGTCTGAAGATGACCACAGTAGTGGTCGAAACCGGTCACCTTGTTAAATAAATCGTGATCAAGACTGTTTTTAACAGTAATTATTTTCAAGTTGAGTGTTGTCTCCTTCAAAGTAGTTGCCTTCTGATTGCACACGCTTTTTCCAGCGCTTCTGCCATTGATGATGGTAACATTTCTGGAACTCATCTTCTGTAATATCCTCTAAGACCCTCGTCACAGCTTTTTGGAAATCTTGTGTTGTTTGAAAATGGTGTCCCTTGACTGCCGTTTTGACTCTTGGAAATAGAAGAAAGTCGCATGGAGCGATATCTGGTGAATAAGGTGGCTGTGGTAGTACTGAAATTTGTTTTGAGGTTAAAAATTGTTGTACTGACAGAGCAGTATGGGATGGCGCATTATCGTGATGCAGAATCCAATGTTGGCACGGACACGAAGAACTCTTTTAAAAAGTCTTTCTAAAATTTCTTTGTAGTGATATTGGTTGTTTGTCCAGAAGGCACCCACTCTTTATGAACAATTTCCTTGGAATCAAAGAAGCACACAAGCATGCATTTCACTTTTGACTTTGACATGCGAGCTTGTTTTTGTCTGGATGATCCCTTTGAGCGCCATTGCGTACTTTGGCGTTTTGTCTGTGAATCGTACTAAAAAAACCAACTTTAATCACCAGTGATAACATGGCTCAACAATTCTGGATTGATTTCCGTTTGCTCTAACAGATCGGGTGCCACATTTTTCCGTATTTCTCACTGTTGTGGTGTGAGATTTTTGGGGACCATTTTTGCACAAATCTTTCATACCAAGATCTTTAGTTATTATTAGACGAACCATTTCTCGATTGATGTTCAGTTCTTCTGCAGTCATTTTCACGGATAATCTTCGATCAAATCGTACGAGTTCACTCACCCTGGCCAAGTTGACATCCGTCCGTGAGGTTGATGGTCGTCCACTGCGGTCTTCATCTTTAAAATTCGTTCTGTCTTCACTAAACATTTTATGCCAACGAAAGACTTGAGCTCTTGACATAACCTCCACTCCAAAAACTTTCTGAAGCTTACTGTAAGTTGTCATCGCGTTTTCACCCAATTTAATGCAAAAGAAATACCATCCCATTGCACAATATTATGCTGTTCCATTTCCGTGACGAGAGACACAAACACGTGTTAAATTATTACAGCACAACTCAAGACTGAGCAGTTGCATCGATGTGCTGCTTGGACTAGGAGCAGCTTATAAACCAAGGTCAAAGATATTGTGCCCATGCAAGCCTGCAGGGTTGCCACATCTTGCAAAGAAAATCAATCTCATTTTTTTTCCCCACCTCATATAATAAACACATTGTGGAATAACTGTTCAAAATACTGTTGGAACATGGTGGGTTCTCTCAGAACCCCAGACAGTAAGTGACTGTACTCGGACAAGCTGAACGGCGTATTTAAAATAAGTAACTGACGTGATATCTCTTCGTGTGACAGTTCGAGGTAAACGACCTGTAAATCAGTTCTCGAAATACATTGGCCTCTGTCTAGCTTACACACACGTACTCTGGGCGCGGCAAGGGCCAGAGGTCAATGTTAGATTGCGAGTTAACAGTGGGCTTACAACACCACAGGCACGTTACGACCTGTTTGGTTTCCTAATTACCACCATACGGTTTGCCCCTTGACTGATGGAAACCAGGCAAATACACCTTCGTGCGAATTCCAGTTGAACCGCCACAGTTCTGGCGCTGCTGGCGCTGCAGTCCGGAACCGCGAGGCTGCTACGATCGCAGGTTCGAATCCTGCCTCGGACATGGGTGTGTGTGATGTCCTTAGGTTAGTTCGGTTTAAGTAGTTCTAAGTTCTAGGGGACTTATGACCTAAGATGTTGAGTCCCATAGTGCTCAGAGCCATTTGAACCATTTGAACCGCCACACGAACTACTAATGGAAGCAGGCGAACTCAGCAAAATTTAGGCACCGCTGAAGGCTTCAGAGAAATGAGCCATGAAGTTAAGTGCACGCCGGAAAGTTCGTTCAAATCCCTGCCTCTATGCTGAGCACCGTGCTTCGAGACCACAAAAAGGCGCCGTGGTTGACAATGAAGAAATTTGGTCCGCTACTGTCAACCGAAAACTAGTAAAGACATGTAAACTGTAAATGTTAGTTGCAATTGGGGAACACACCACTATAAAAATTAACACTCGTTCAACCGTTTTGTACTTAGTCTCCAGCGGCAACTCGTCTAGGAGAGGAACGGCCTTCGGACTGGGCGCTATGACCGTTGTGGCGGATGTGAACCGTGCTGGCAATGTGTGCCCCCATCGATTGAGGACAAGCTAGCTCGGTCTCCGTACTCAGGACAAGACACGCTGTAGACGGGGGAGGAGGGGGGAGGGGTGTTGATGGACAGAAGGAGCGATGTGCTCAGATCTCGTAGGAGACACCGGGAATTTGGATGTCCGTGAACTTAGGTGGACTGAGAAGCAGAATGAGAGGATGATGTGCAGAATCATGAGATGACCGCTGTTTACGACGGCGACTAATAGTTCATGCAACTTGAATGTCAAAAGCATGCTCATCTGCCGAAGAAACCTCGAAAGATTTAGTAATTTGAAGCACTTCACAAGACCAGGATCGGAATTGGACAAATCTTTAGCCGTCCTTTTCTGTCAGCGACGAGGCGCACAATCAATAATTCCGCATACGAAATTTTTACGTTCTGGCACTTAAATTTTTTCTTGCGTGCGAGACATGCAAGTTGGCCGCCCGAGCTGCGTACGATTGCCGATGTTCTTTATGGTACTGATTAAACTGAAGTCTAACAGGAACAAGGCGCAGCTTATGACCACGGTTTTCGGTTAACAGGTCGCAGAGATCACTGAAAGACAGTTAACTAGGTTCCGAGAGTGGCTGCAAATCCCACACCACTTCGTATAAGCGACTACTAGAAGGCAAGAGTTTTGTCACGTTCCTGCTGACTGGAAATGTTGTACGCACCACGATGCGTGTCGAAACGTCGAAAGTAGACGTCGTCCCAGCTCTCTGAAACTCCATCGGAGAGAGCGAACCTCGTGGTGACGCAGCTGTTGTTGTTTTTGTTGTTGTTGCCTGAGAGACAGTCTGTAGGAGGACAAACTGCTGTTCCTCATCAGCCACAAACAGTAGCTGTTGTAGCTGGCTGCTGTGTTTGCTGAGCCGGTTTTACTGTTGGAATGACAGTTGTTACCGACACAGATCTATGAGCTAGGGGTCTATAGCGCAGGAACTGAAAGAAAACACAACCCGCAACACTTTTCGAGAAAATAGAGTTTGAAAAATTTAGGCGTTCTTTCATATTTTTCAGCTGCAGTAATACCAAATAAGTTCTTAGTTTCATAAACGCCAATAATATCGAATATTCCTGCCGGTACAACTTGTTTTGTGAGCTATATTCTGTGATATGTTTCGATATGCATGGTGCGCCACGGAAATATATGACGACCGAGAACTGTTTATGAAAGAAAGCCAACTTTGTTTTGCAATAGACACATTGAAAAAAAACATGCATTTGCAAATGATTCGGCGTTCATTACATGTGCTATACGCTGCAATAATTATTGTTTTCCATGTTTCTTGCTTGTTTCATAGCAGTCCTTGTCACAGTTGAACATACCGATTTGACTGAAATTTCTCGCATATACTTTATTTCCAGCCTCCTTAATAATAAATATTTTTCTCCTCCTTTCAGTATAAATATTAGGAAAATAATAAATGAATCATTAAATGCTGATAATTAGCACAGTCATAATAAATTTGTGTGTAGAATTACGGGTAATAAAAAGGCCCAGGGACTGAGATTCGATCCAGAGATCTCGCGCTTAGGAAACAAAGCGCTTAGCCGCTCGGTTGCGGACTCCCTGAATACTTTCGACCCTTCAAAGTATATAAGAACACATAAAATTTTCAAACTCTATTTTGTCGTAGACGGTCGAGAATTGCGTCTTCCTGTTTACAGGTATTGTGCCCTACGCAACGTGTCAGTATGAATCAAATCGGAGAGGGGGAGCTCATGCGGTCCCCTTGTAAGTTTAACTGTAGTGCCCCTGCTGCGTTATTACTAACGTCCACTGTAGTGGGTATTAAACGCACGTTGCCACGCCGCCGAACACGGGGCCGCTGTCACATGCGAATGCGCCCCAAATCTGGATACTGCGCCACTCGACCTGGCAGCCAGGTGGAGACGCGCAGTGAGGCTACTTTCAGACTCTGTCGGGAGCTGATAACGCTGTCTCATACGTCTGTATGGTACCTCCAAGTCCTTCACGGCGGTCACTCGGCGTCTGACGCTGTTCACAGTCCTCATATGCCCTACCAGGCCTACCAACAGCACTAAACACGAACAACACTAATGCGCTCTGGTGGCCCGTGTTAAAAGTTGTAAGTAGGCTGTTTAGGTTTTCTTATTGGTAACGCCACGTAGCGCTCTGTATGAAAATCACTGGCTGTACTGTGTGCAGTCTGTGGCTAGTTTGCATTGTTGTCTGCCATTGTAGTGTTGGGCAGCTGGATGTGAACAGCGCGTAGCGTTGCGCAGTTGGAGGTGAGCCGCCAGCAGTGGTGGATGTGGGGAGAGAAATGGCGGAGTTTTGAAATTTGTAAAAATGGATGTCATGAACTGCTGTATATATTATAACTTTTGATGACTATTAAGGTAAATACATTGTTTGTTCTCTATTAAAATCTGTCATTTGCTAACTATGCCTAATAGTAGTTAGTGCCTTCCATAGTTTGAATCTGTTATTTAGCTGGCAGTAGTGGCGCTCGCTGTATCGCTGTAGCTTGAGTAACGAAGATTTTTGTGAGGTAAGTGATTTGTGAAAGGTATAGGTTAATGTTAGTCAGGGCCATTCTTTTGTAGGGATTTTTGAAAGTCAGATTGCGTTGCGCTAAAAAATATTGTCTGTCAGTTTAAACACAGTCATGTATAATTGATCTAAGGGGACGTTTCATATGTCGACCCTTAGCCGAGGATACCTCACTGGAATCTTCTGATTTTTTCTTGTAGTTTGTGCAATTAGTGCAGCCTTTGTTTATTGCTAGCGCGTAATTGTAGAGAGAATTTCCTTTGTAGTTGTAGTTTTTCATTGTTGTACAATAAAACACTTGTGGCATGCATGTAAATTTGCACCAAGTATTTCGCAGCTGCGCTTGCAATTAACTAAATATTATTTTCAGTGCTATGTTAATGTGTTCTCTTATTTTTGCTCTTCAAATTGTGTTTTTCTGTGTTGTCGTGTGAAATATTATGACAATAATGGCGTGTGAAAAACGTAAGACTAGGCTCCAAAGTAAACTGAGAAATAACAGTGAAGACGAAAGCAGTGTGTTAACGCCACCATGTAATGAATTAACAAATATTCAAAGTAGTAATTTGGTAACTGTGCATAGGGAAATGGAGCGGGCGTCAAATAATGGTGTAAGCACTGAAACAATTAGTGAACAGGGAAGCATTATTGATCGATCGGTCGGCAACAGCTCGCCTCAGGATTCAGAAATGACAGGACACAATCTTGCAAATACTATAGATTCAGGTTTTGCGTCCTCACCGTTTTCTCAAATAAATCAAGACACATTTTCTGCTTTTCAAAATGCGAATATTGACGGTTCAAATGCACTGCCGAATAGCACTGAGGAACATGTTTCAGACACCAGTGCACTGTTATTACAGTTAATGCAACAAATGGGACAAAGGCTACAAAAGTTAGACACAACGCTTGAACAAAATCAGAAACAAATGGGACAAAATCTTCAAAAGTTAGACACAATGGAACAAAATCTTCAAAAGTTAGACACAATGGAACAACACCAGAGACAAACACAGCAACAGTTAGACGCAATGGAACAAAATCTTCACACCACACTTGAACAAACACGTGAAGATTTAATTATGACATTGAATCGAAATGTCAAAAAGTCTGTAATGACGTAAAAACACAAATTTGTGGGCATTTCCAACCTATTTTTTCGCAGCATGAAAATGCATTACAGAATCACGAAGCAGCCATAAAAGAACTGCAAACTATTGTTCATGAAAACCATGAGACCTTGCAAGCTAAAATTGACTCAGTTGCATCTACCAATTCGGTTACGCAACTTGCAAAAACTCAAGAAAACTTAAAGGACACAGTAGATACTCTGAAAATTGGTTCAGAAAGACACATGGAGGAAATTAGTTCATTATCAGAGAAAGTAGTTGAACTTTCGGATCAGCTAAATAATTTATCTACAAAGGTAGATGATCTGAATGACACAAGACCTGTAGCCTTTACTGAAACTGAAGAGTATGCACGAATTAGAAAATTCAAACAAAATCAAAATCAAATTAATACACTGTACAAAAGAGAAATCCGGGAAGTACAAGATCAGTTGGCACAAGTAATACTAGAATTACATATTTCAGAGGACACTCGCGCTCCAGTACGGGAAGAGGGACATAGAAATATGGAGCAACCACAAAATAATAACACAGGACACTTCGGAAATTATGAAAGGAATTGGCAAGGTACACCGAATTTTAAGATGGAACCGCCAAAACGACGTAACAATGACCGACATGCGACTCGCCGACATGATGATTTTGACTATAAGCTGTTCATTACTACACGTAAATTCAAAACATTTAAGAATTCTGACAACGACATTCATCCACAAGCATGGCTTCATCAATTCTCCCATTGTTTTCCTCCCAACTGGTCATTAGAACACAGATAAGAATTTATGTGTGTCTACTTAGAGAATGAACCAGCTGTAAGAATGCAATCGGTCATTCACGATTGCCACAGTGAAGGAGAATTTTACCATGCCTTCCTCTCAGCATATTGGTCTCAAGCCACACAAGACCGAGTGAAACATGGCATCATAATGATGAAACATTTCGAACAATCTGAATTTTCCAGTCTTGTGAAATATTTTGAAGACATGTTGCACAAGAATCAGTACCTGTCAAACCCATACAGCCCCTCAGAACTCATCCGCATTTACTTAATCAAATTACCTGAACATTTACGGCATATTATTTTGGCAGGACGTTGCAAATACGACATCGAAGCTTTTCAGGGACTCTTACAAGAATTAGAAATTGACACAGACAGTCGCAGGATGCGAAAACAGGAAAACAATAACTACAGGTCACATCCGTCACAATTCCGTGACGACACAAACAATAACTGGACACGACAAGTTTATTCTTACAACGCAAATCGTGACCAAAACAGACACCACCCATATGACAACCACTGGCAGAGTAATAGTAGTTAACAGAGAAAGATCGCATTTCCGTAGTAATGAATATGACAGAGATTACCATAGAAACAGACAATTTGGGAACCAAAATAATTATTATCAAGGGAGACAGAATAACTTTAGATGCAACAGTTCAGCGGGCAGTGACGATTCCGAGAGAAATTCTCCACCACATGACCGACAAACAAGAAACTATGTAAACTACCGACAAAACGACAGACCTGAATTCCATCAGAACTGGCGAGCTTCAAACAGGGCAGGGCCTCCTCATCAAGGTGAATTTGTAGAAGTTAGGTCTCCTAATCCCAATAACGGCGCGCGGCAACAAAGAGACAGACAATGACTTGCACCGCAGGCAGCCACGTGCGCCAGCTGGCTCAGCGAAAAATAACATAGACGCTAACCTTGAGAAAAATTTTAGCATTCCTTACCAACGTATACGACATGATGATTGCGTTCAAGTTGATATTCTGCGTACTGAGGAAGAGTAAAGGTTTACAACACATTTCACATGTAAAACCGTTTATTGAAAGATAATCTGCTTTTTAACTTTGTCTTTGCCATAAAACTTTTCACTTCACATTTCTAGTATGCTTTGCCAGACTTAGAAACTGTTAACATGCAACAATGTTTTGAAGTTCACTATCCGGTCTAGAACCTAGGGAACATATTTAGACAGTATTTACGAGTGCATTGTTATAGTGAACAGATGACACAGTGTTATTGTGTGTGTACATTCTTGCTTGTTATTTGCACGATTACGTAACGACCATAAGGCTGACATACTTAGAACATGTACCTGTACTGCTAACGAGATTTTAATGCAACATTTTGGTTTACTTGAAAATCCATTCTGGATTTAAAGTACTTTCTGAGAGATACCAGATGACACAGTGGTTAGTTTATGTGACAGCTACACGATTATATCACGACGTTACTAATGAGTGACAATTTACAATGTTGCTTTTGTGGTGTATCTGTTTTATATCTGCACAGTTTTTCTGAATTCTTCTGTAAAGTAAAACATATTTTAGTAGTAACTTTTGTGGTATAGCTACAAGGAGAGAGCCTTTTCCATAGCACAACAATACGGTACAGCACAGTACTTTCTTCATCACAACAATAAGCATAATAACTAAGATATCTATACGCAAAGCATTTCACTTTTGTTTATCATGAGGTAAGTACATTGACTTCCACAGAACTTTGCTTACGGACGACGATAATTACGACACTTGGCACATTTTTTACCCTTAAGTAATGACAGCGATTATGTTACAACAAGACGCACAGTTTAGCGCTACAGTACACGTATTTGAGTGATTAATTTTGTACTTAAAACATTTATTTTTAAAGATATTTGAAGTACAATGATACAAAGGTTTTCCGTGATACATTTCATTCCATTGCTGTAATCTGTAACACCTGAGGGTATAATTACATTAATCCTCAAGGGGGTACACGCCTACTTTGTGTACCATGTGTTTGGCAAGCACAAGGAGCCCTAGCTAATATGGTATTTGCTTATACAACTTTACACATCGGTACCATATTCCTCTAACACATAAATTACACAGCTATCTGATCATTTAACTGAGAGATAAACTTTTTTTACTACATCAGTGACACATGTTTACGCAATTACACAGTTGGGTAACTTCACACTTATGAAATTGTATTTTGTCTGTACTGTGTGAACTCTTCATATTTTTTCGGAATCGTTGTGATACTATAAGAGCTTTGAATGATGTATTTGGTAAGGGAGCATGATTTTAAAGTATGTTTGAGGTAGATGACACTATTGAAATGAGCAGAGAATTTTTTTTAGGTTTTGACATTATTGCAGAAAGCTACGACGTTTTTGACTGAGGTGTTATGATGTTATTTTTACGACAACGATGTGTATTATGCTGTTGAGGTATGTTTATGATCAATGAGATGATGCTATATGAGGAATTTGATTATGCTATGTATTTATTATGATGAAATATTGAAGAATGTCTACGAATATGTATATGTGTAATAAGGAAGGAATAATGAGTAGTGGTTAGGGACGCTGATTTGTGAAAAAGGTTGTTGGAAACCAAGAATCGTAGTTTAAGAGTTATGAAATGTATGTAAATGCGTGAATGTATCACAATGCCAACGAAAATTTTTTGGACACTGTTATATCAATAGGATTTTGTTTCTACAGATTTGTAACGCAAATTCTTGACCTGTGAAATATTTTTATATGAGACTGTCACTGTAGCGGACACTGCTGTTGTAAATATTTCCGTAAGAAAGTTAAGTGACCACCTGCACGTAATGCGTTGTGGGCACCCAGCTGTGTCAGACGCCTGGAGAAAAAGCCATTAGTGTGTGCCTTTTCAGAGGCACAGGTAGAAAAAAAAAAGGTCATTATCCTCGCTATTGACATTCCTTTGTAGAAAGCATCGCAAATACGACACACTCAGACTTGAAAACATATGATTACACTGTGGTGCTCTCAATTTATGATATTTACTGAAATGCCTAATGAAATGAGAGAAACATTTTATATTTATTGTCTTTCTAGTTGTGAGATTCTTTTGCCTTTGGAGACGACATTTGCCCAGTGAATGACGTTTCATGCATTGCTCTATATAGGCTATATATATTTGCTCATTTGTTTAATATCTAGTTTCAAGCTGCACTGCAGCAATGGTTAAAATAAAATTTTATAGGTGTACTAATATAAATATTTTATGCCTACAGATGCAGTAAAGACTAACTTTATGATGTACTTCAAAAAAACGAAGGAGCACAAAAAGACATTTCCCTTCACAGGAATTGCATACAGAATTTTATTTTCAAGTACTTGGTAACTTCTTTTGTAGAATAAATTGTGATGCATCACTCTAGTATTAAGATGTGACATAGGTATTAGACATGGCCATCTTTAGTGTAATATTTTTTTTGCTTGAGCTTTGTCATGTTTAGATATAAGTTATTACATTTGCTGCTGCTGTTTGCCAGGCAGAGTGCTACTAAATTTCACTTTGTATTACTCTGTTAAGCTAGTTTTACTACTGATTTATTTTTCTTGTTGCTGCACATTGGCTCATATTAGTTTTAATGTTGCATTGCTTGGTAATTTAGATTTACTGTTGCTTGCTTTGCAATTTTCCACTTTTTTGCTGTTTGTGTTAATTTGTTATGTGCTGCTGCATTGCCTCGTCCCTTGGCATATATATCTGAGCTCAGTAGATTCAAGTTAGCTTAAGAGGGGGTAGACTATATAAGAAACTAACTATGATGAATTTATAAGAAATGCATAGAGAAGCTATAAGAAAATGGTTTGGCAAAAAAAAGGGTAGTGTACAGTGGAGAAAAACTATTTTTGACAGAGTATGTGAACAGAATACAGTAAACAGGCTTAGATAGGACTTTTTGGGAATAATGATGAACGAAGGGAGATCTCCATGCAAAATACTGCAGTAAAACAAACCCTGTCCATTCCTTTTGTGTCAGCCCTCTATATGTTTGTGTACCCTTGTGTATTTATGTTCTTCCTGTCTTTATATGTTTATCTGATAAGACTTATGTTGTAGAATTTTTCTAGTACTCAGCTACATGAACTATGATGAGGAATACTGTTATCCTCAAATATAATTTGCATTAATAATATGTTATTTACTTTGTAAAGAAGTTAGACATTATTAATTCTGTTCTGTTTTAATGCTCATGTGTGAAGTTGATGTTTCAATAATTATTCTGATCTTTTATGTATTTACTTATGTCATAATTCCTGTAACACTGATGTATATGTTATTTCGATTCTTTTGTAAAGCCTGTACTACAAATGTTATCAGTATTGTTATGTTCTTTAATGATGTATTTTGTACCTTTGTAATTGTATTCTTATGTTATAAAATTGTAATTGACACCAGTTCATCATATTATTAACTTGTAAGTTCCATTTCACTGCACACGTTTCTGTTGGTCATAGTATATGGACAATATGTGAGAAGTAGGGACTGTTAGTGTTTGCACATGTGTTAATAATTCAGCAAGGGACTGGTAAACAGCATTGCTGGTTCTAAGGACAATTAGAAAGAAAAAAAAACTTTGTGAGTGCACAAGTGGTGGTTTATGGACTTGCTATATTATCCGCAAGACTCTTCAATGGTGATTGTGCACCTACACTGTCAAACAGATGGCTGCTGGCCATCTCTACAAGGACTACAGTGGGTCTGCATCTTTGATGATCCACCAATACCATTATTTCTATAAGGACTGCAATGGGTGTGCACCTCTGGTGGCCCACCAATACCGTAACCTCTAACAAGACTACAGTGGTCTGCTCTGTGATGACCTACCTACCAATTTTCTGCAAAACTTCGACTGACTCTGCTGTGGGTTTGCTCTGTTGTGGCCCATTACCTGCCTGCATGTCAAGAGTCAGCACTGTCTTTCCATTAGGACAACACTACTTCTTCAAGACTGCATGGAAATCCACTACTTCCATGTGCATTTTCTTTTAGTGCTCAGACTTTGAGAAAAACACTGCGATTTTACTGTGATGAACGATCAGGACTGTCTTTATGGACTGTGAGAAAATTTTAGCTTTTGACCAACATTGTATCGATAAGTGTGTGCATTTCATTTCTTTGTTATTGTAATTATGAAAAATTTTATCAAATCATTATTGGCCACTGCCCAAAACAATTTGTAAAATTTTTTGTGGGGAGCATGGGGGCTATGTAAGTAGGCTGTTTAGGTTTTCTTATCGGTAACGCCACGTAGCGCTCTGTATGAAAATCACTGGCTGTGCTGTGTGCAGTCTGCAGTCTGTGGCTAGTTTGCATTGTTGTCAGCCATTGTAGTGTTGGGCAGCTGGATGTGAACAGCGCATAGCGTTGCCGCAGTTGGAGGTGAGCCGCCAGCAGTGGTGGATGTAAGGAGAGAAATGGCGGAGTTTTGAAGTTTGTAAAAATGGATGTCATGAACTGCTGTATATATTATGACTTCTGATGACTATTAAGGTAAATACATTGTTTGTTCTCTATTAAAATCTTTCATTTGGTAACTATGCCTACTAGTAGTTAGTGCCTTCCATAGTTTGAATCTGTTATTTAGCTGGCAGTAGTGGCACTCGCTGTATCGCTGTAGCTTGAGCAACGAAGATTTTTGTGAGATAAGTGATTTGTGAAAGGTATAGGTTAATGTTAGTCAGGGCCATTCTTTTGTAGGGATTTTTGAAAGTCAAATTGCGTTGCGCTAAAAAATATTGTGTGTCAGTTTAAACACAGTCATGTATAATTGATCTAAGGGGACTTTCCACAGTGACTGATCTTTTACACACTCGCTGATGTTGTTCACGTGTACGTAGTTACATAATCGTCTGCTCACGTCGTGCTTCATTATTTTGTGAGTGAATGTAATTTCTTTTCTTTACTTATTACCAGGGGACTTGTGTGAAACTTTCGCACATTTATGGCTTTGATTAATAACAGAATTTGGAATAAGCGTACTCGTTCTGACACGAGTAGTTGTGGGAATGAAGCGAAAACGTCTTTAATCATGAACTGACCGATGTGAAATAATAACCACGAATTTATAACACATACTTGTATATATATTTCCATGTGGCCAAAAATGTGTTTTGTATTCGGAATTTTAGTCCCAGATCCCCGCCCGTAATACGAGCTGGAACAGTCAGTAGGGCCACGTAACATATAACTTTAGCCCGACGAACGTTTTCAATTACAGTAAGTACGTTGGAACCTAACAGTAATAGGCAAACCACAATTCAAGGCGGCAATGACAAATATGTTTGTCTTTTCGAAAAGTATATTTGCTTAAATCGTCAACTTGTACGGCGGGCAGAGATAATGGAGTAATGAAGTGGTCGCAGTTATTATCTGTGACTATGTTGTAGACAAATCATACAGTTAATAAGTATTTAAAAGAAATAAAATGGTATTGATAACAAGGTAACATGAAAAGGGAGCCTCTTATTCGTGACTAGTAAGTCAGCTTCGAAAAATATAAAAATGGTTCAAATGGCTCTGAGCATTATGGGACCTAACATCTGAGGTCATCAGTCCCCTACAACTTACAACTACTTAAACCTAACTAACCTAAGTACATCACACACATGCCCGAGCCAGGATTCGAACGTGCGACCGTAGCGGTCGCGCGGTTCCAGACTGTAGCGCATAGAATGGAAAAATATAGGTATATAGGTATGAAGCTAGACATCCATGATGGCCTTTTGCCTCTGATAGATAAAAGTCTCTTTTATGTCACAAATTTTTCACAAATGGTACGTTTTAGTGCAGTACGCAATGTCAGGATCCGGTGAAAAAACCTTTCTAACAATACTAAATTCATCCCTGTACGATTAGTATGTTTTGAAAAAAAAAGGGATGTTGGTTCAAACGGCTCTGAGCGCTATGGGACTTAACATCTATGGTCATCAGTCCCCTATAACTTAGAACTACTTAAACCTAACTAACCTAAGGGCATCACACAACACCCAGTCATCACGAGGCAGAGAAAATCCCTAACCCCGCCGGGAATCGAACCCGGGAACCCGGGCGCGGGAAGCGAGAACGCTACCGCACGACCACGAGCTGCGAACAGGGATGTTGACTTGAGGAATAATACATGCAGTGTGATCGTCATTCTTCTCCCATTTACGGCATTTAATATAATAATTTACCTTTTTGCAAATTTTTAATGAAAATGTGTTAGTACGCATTACCTTAACATTGCCGCACTGCCACGTCGGCCATTTCTGTCCCTGGCTGTCGAGTGTGTGTCCTGGCGGTGTGACTACCTGTGGGCGAGATGTTGATGTCCAGTGTTGGGCAGGCAGGTGAATGCCACGGAGTTGATGTGAACTGTAGCGGGGTTAGGGCTTTGTGGCTGCGTGCCGCCCCAACGCCCACGGCAGACACGTGCTTTCTCTCTCGGCTCGTTCTGCTGACGTTACTTGAGATCCTTACGCTCGCACGCTCGCTGTGTTTACTGACTGGACTCAGCGGTAATCCTAAAGAATTTATTCTGCGTTGCATTGCCACTTGGCGCAGACCGTTTCAGTGTGGTATTGGTCCAAAGTCGGAAGACAAATGACAAATGTCACTGTCCGTTATAAAATTGCGAGCTATCCACGCAAGAGGTTTGGTTCACACCCAGCATACAACACTGATGCTTCCAGAATTCCATTCAGCTGTAGACTCCACTGGACGCACTATTCTGTAGTGTTTTTGTTTTGCACCAGGTCGAAGAATTTCATTAACAAACGTACACGTCTTACACCCGTACAGCTATGCTCAGTAGGCCTTGGAAACAGCACTTACCCGTATTTGGCGAAGTTGGTCCAGAGGGTGACGAGAGCGTCGACGACCTTCCAGTCTCGGCTGTCCTTCGGGAAGGAGGCGGCCACCGGCATCAGGTACAGCAGCTCGTCGCAGTGGCAGAAAACCTAACTAATACACAGGAGACCAACACGTCATACTTACTGTTCTCATTCTTCATATATACAGAACGTTTCTCATATCGTTAGGTTCGCTGGAGTTCAGATGATAGGCTTGCACTTACCCAGAACTTCTTCTTTCTGAAGACGGAACTTGTAAACTACTTTCCACGGATTAAGAAGGTAGAGGCCCGTCATAACTACGTTTTAGTACAATGTAGTCTACATCTACATCTACATTTATACTCCCCAAGCCACCCAACGGTGTGTGGCGGAGGACACTTTACGTGCCACTGTCATTACCTCCCTTTCCTGTTCCAGTCGCGTATGGTTCGCGGGAAGAACGACTGCAGGAAAGCCTCCGTGCGCGCTCTAATCTCTCTAATTTTACATTCGTGATCTCCTCGGGAGGTATAAGTAGGGGAAGCAATATATTCGATACCTCACCCAGAAACGCACCCTCTCGAAACCTGGACAGCAAGCTACACCATGATGCAGAGCGCCTCTCTTGCAGAGTCTGCCACTTGAGTTTGTTAAACATCTCCGTAACGCTATCACGCTTACCAAATAACCCTGTGACGAAACGCGCCGCTCTTCTTTGGATCTTCTCTATCTCCTCCGTCAACCCGATCTGGTGCGGATCCCACACTGATGAGCAATACTCAAGTATAGGTCGAACGAGTGTTTTGTAAGCCACCTCCTTTGTTGATGGACTACATTTTCTAAGGACTCTCCCAATGAATCTCAACCTGGTACCCGCCTTACCAACAATTAATTTTATATGATCATTCCACTTCAAATCGTTCCGCACGCATACTCCCAGATATTTTACAGAAGTAACTGCTACCAGTGTTTGTTCCGCTATCGTATAATCATACAATAAAGGATCCTTCTTTCTATGTAATCGCAATACATTACATTTGTCTATGTTAAGGGTCAGTTGCCACTCCCTGCACCGTGCCTATCCGCTGCAGATCTTCCTGCATTTCGCTGCAATTTTCTAGTGCTGCAACTTCTCTGTATACTACAGCATCATGCGCGAAAAGCCGCATGGAACTTCCGACACTATCTACTAGGACATTTATATATATATTGTGAAAAGCAATGGTCCTATAACACTCCCCTGAGGCACGCCAGAGGTTACTTTAACGTCTGTAGACGTCTCTCCATTGAGAACAACATGCTGTGTTCTGTTTGCTAAAAACTCTTCAATCCAGCCACACACTGGTCTGATATTCCGTAGGCTCTTACTTTGTTTATCAGGTGACAGTGCGGAACTGTATCGGACGTCTTCCGGAGTCAAGGAAAGTAGCATCTACCTGGGAGCCAGTATCTAATATTTTCTGGGTCTCATGAGCAAATAAAGCGAGTTGGGTCTCACACGATAGCTGTTTCCGGAATCCATGTTGATTCCTACAGATTACATTCTGGGTTTCCAGAAATGACATGACACGCGAGCAAAAAACATGTTCTAAAATTCTACAACAGATCGACGTCAGAGATATAGATCTATAGTTTTTCCGCATCTGCTCGACGACCCTTCTTGAAGACTGGGACTACCTGTGCTCTTTTCCAATCATTTGGAACCTTCCGTTCCTCTAGAGACTTGCGGTACACGGCTGTTAGAAGGGGGGCAAGTTCTTTCGCGTACTCTGTGTAGAATCGAATTGGTACCCCGTCAGGTCCAGCGGACTTTCCTCTGTTGTGTGATTTCAGTTGCTTTTCTATTCCTTGGACACTTATTTCGATGTCAGCCATTTTTTCGTTTGTGCGAGGATTTAGAGAAGAAACTGCGGTGCGGTCTTCCTTTGTGAAACAGCTGTGAAAAATGTGTTTAGTATTTCAGCTTTACGCGTATCATCCTCAGTTTCAATGCCATCATCATCACAGAGTGTCTGGATATGCTGTTTCGAGCCACTTACTGATTTAACGTAAGACCAGAAATTCCTAGGATTTTCTGTCAAGTCGGTACATAGAATTTTACTCCCGAATTCACTGAACGCTTCAAGCAAAGTTCTCCTTACGCTAACTTTGACATCGTTTAGCTTCTGTTTGTCTGAGAGGTTTTGGCTGCGTTTAAACTTGCACTTCGTCATTAGTCTCTGTCGGTGCATTATGGCCGGGGGACATCGGCTGGTACGTACTTTTCAATTCAATAAACTTCACCAACAGCCGTATACTTTAGGTTATTTTATTTTATTTCGAACGCAGCCAGTTTCGGCAATTCATTTTTGCCATCTTCAGGACCCATATGCTTTTTTCGAATTAACGAGTTTACCGTATAGCGTCATAAAACGGGATACCGTGAATCCCAATATTTGTGCAACAGATCCAACGAAAGCCTAACACTAACTCACAGTTGACAGTTGGTATCACGCTTTCGTTGAATCTGTTGCACAAATACTGGGATTCACGGTATCCCGTTTTATGTTGTTATACGATAACCTCGTTGATTCTAAAAAAGCGTATGGGTCCTGAAGATGGCAAAATGAATTGCCGAAACTGGTTGCGTTCGAAATGAAGTAAAATAACCTAAAGTATACGGCTGTTGGTGAAGTTTATTGAATTGAATAGTTCGTCATAATGTTGACAATTCTTTAAGTTACAACATGCTGTCGTAATTACTGAAACGGACAGTGCGAAATTTTCTTAGAATATTTCCTCAACATCCGGAAATCAAATAATGTAGTGCTACAAGTTGTCGTCACATCTTGCATACTGTTAATACGTATTCGTTTTTATAAAACGTTACGGAATCATAATGTTCTACGGTTATGAATTTTTTTATACACGTAAGCACTGTGCCTGACAAAAAAAAAGTAAAGCACCCAGAAGAGGAGGAGCAAACGAAATAAAATTTCAGGGGTTGAGATGATATGTGATCACAAAATCGAGACAACTTTACAGGTAACTTGGCAATATTAGCCCCTTTATAAACGACATTCTACAGCATCTGGCCTCGATGCATCCTGTGATGCGGTTTGGAAGGATGCCTTAACGCCGTTCTGTCTGGCGACATACCACGTGACTTTCGAAAAAAATATCATCCACTCACTTCCAAAGACTGCAAAAGTTGACAAGTGCGAGAATTATCGCACAATAGCTTAACAGTTCATACATCCAATTTACTGACAAGAATAATATACAGAAGAAGGTAAAATAAAATTGAGGATGTCTTAGATGACGATCGCTTTGGCTTTAGGAAAGGTAAAGGCACCATAGACGCAATTACGACGTTGCACTTGATAATGGAAGCAAGATCTGGAAAAAGAGTTCGGCATTGTAAAATGGTGCAAGATGTTCGAAATTCTGTAGGGGTAAGCTATAGGGAGAGAGGGGTCATATACTCGTACAATATGTACAACAGCCAAGAGGGAATAATAACAGTGGACGACCAAGAAGGAAATGCTCGTATTAAAAAGGGTGTAAGATAAGGATGTAGCCTTTCGCTTCTACTGATCAATCTGTACTTCGAGGAAGCAGTGATGGAAATAAAAGAAAGGTTCAGGAGTGGAATTAAAATTCAAGGTGAAAGGATATCAATGAACGATTCACTGATGACATTGCTACCTTGAGTGAAAGTGAAGAAGAATTACATGATCTGCTGAATGGAATGAACAGTCTAATGAGTATATAGTATTGGTTGAGAGTAAACCGAAGATATACGAAAGTAAAGATAAGCAGGAGAAGTGAGAACAGCGAGAAACTTCGGCATTGGAATGAAATTGAGCAGCCGGCCGGTGTGGCCGTGCGGTTCTAGGCGCTTCAGTCTGGAACCGCGTGACCGCTACGGTCGCAGGTTCGAATCCTGCCTCGGGCATGGATGTGTGTGATGTCCTTAGGTTAGTTAGGTTTAAGTAGTTCTAAGTTCTAGGGGACTAATGACCTCAGTAGTTAAGTCCCATAGTGCTCAGCGCCATTTTTTTTTAAATTGAGCGTATGGCACCATTGACCGGGAGGCTCCATCTAGGAAAGTGCGGCCGCCAAGTGCAAGTCTTACTTCAGTCGACGCCACATTGGGCGACTTGCGCGCCGGTGATGAGGATGGAATGATGAGGAGGAGGACAACACGGCACCCAGTCCTCGAGCGGAGAAAATCTCCAACCCGGCCGGGAATCGAACCTGGGCCCGCTTGCATGGGAGGCGAGCACGTTACCACCCAGGTAAGCAGGCGGACAACATCAGGATTGATAGTCATGAAGCAGATGAAGTTAAGGAATTCTGCTACTTAGGCAGTAAAATAACCAATGGCGGACAGAGCAAGGAAGACATTGTTCAATTGTGTGTGAAATCTTATCAGACTTAACTGCTAAGGTCATCAGTCCCTAAGCTTACACACTACTTAGCCTAAATTATGCTAAGGACAAACACACACACCCATGCCCGAGGGAGGACTCGAACCTCCGCCGGGACCAGCCGCACTGACCATGACTGCAGCGCCCAAGACCGCTCGGCTAATCGCGCGCGGCAGCAAGGAAGACATTGAAAGCAAACTAGCAACGGCAAAAAGGGCATTCCTGGCCAAGAAAAGTCTACTACTATCAAACATAGGCCTTACTTTGAGGAAGAAACTCATGAGAACGTTCGCTTGCAGCACATCATTGTATGGTAGCGAAACATGGGCTGTGGAGAAGTCGGAACAGAACAGAATCGAAGCACTAGAAATGTGCTGTTATAGAGGAATGTTGAAAATTGTGTGGGCTGATAAAGTAAGGAATGAGGAGGTTCAGCGCAGAATGAGAGAGGAAAGGAAAGTGTGGGAGACACTGAGAAGGAGAAGGGACAGGATGATAGGACATGTATTAAGACATCAGGGAATGACTTCCACGGTACTAGAGGGAGCTGTAGAGGGCAAAAACTGTAGAGAAAGACAGAGATTGGAATACATCCAGAAAATGATTGGGGACGTAGGTTGCAGGTGGTCCTCTGAGATGAAGAGCTTGCCACTGGAGAGAAATTCGTGGCGGATCCTATCTAACCAGTGAGAAGACTGATGACAAAAAAAAAAATCTTCTCCTGGGATGAGATGGCCTACAACTGTTGTAACTTGTCCTTGGTATCCTGGTCACTTGCAGTGCTAAATTCCGACTTGGCCCCACACTTATTCTATCCAGGACAGATCTGGGGATCTTGCTGGCAACAGGAGTACATCAACATCATGCAGATAGTTCATACAGACTCGTGCCATGTATTGACGAGCATTGTCCTGTTGAAAAATAGCATCATAATACCGTCCCACAAGTTGTGACACCTGAGGACGCACCATGTCCGATGTACGAAGTAACATAGCGTAGCATAGCGTTGACAGTACGCCCTCAGTCACTACAAGTTGTGGCATGACGTCATACGCGATGGCTCCATACATCATGATGCCAGGATGATATCACATTCTTCTTGGAAAAAATTGGACGAATAGAACCTTTCCGGAGGTCGGCATCACATTTGCCGGTGATGGTCATCTAGGACAGTGCTGAACCACGAATCATCTCTAAAACACAGTGTGATACCGTTCGTCAGCTGTCCGTGATTCCTGTTCGTGTCCAAATGTAGCCTTTCGTGTTGTGGTGTTAACAACAGCCTGCGCTGGTCCGGCTGCTACAAGTCTCCAACGAGTGCTGCTGGGGGAGTCAGAATGATGCATCGCGACATGGCAGTCACCTATCACTGTGTGATATTTGACTGTCTTCCTGCTTATTTTATGGATATTTCAGAGGAAAGTACATGGCTCGCTAACTCAGGAAAAGGCTTTACATTTTCTAGTTAGAAACGATTGGCGCCAGATGTTCGTCAGGTGGGCTGCTCTGACAGCAGGAGGTCAGTCACAGAGGCCCTAGAGTCGACAGTCCCCACGGCACTGCATTTCGTGCAAGTCAGTTGCTGTAAGCCCCTGCTCTCAGTTTATCAGAGAATGTGGTTTTCCCCTCTGAAGGCAGTCTGCCGCTAAGCATCTACAAGTCCCTAATGTACGAGGGCAGTTCAATAAGTAATGCAACACATTTTTTTCTGAAACAGGGGTTGTTTTATTCAGCATTGAAATACACCAGGTTATTCCCCAATCTTTTAGCTACACAACACTATTTTTCAACGTAATCTCCATTCAATGCTACGGCCTTACGCCACCTTGAAATGAGGGCCTGTATGCCTGCACGGTACCATTCCACTGGTCGATGTCGGAGCCAACGTCGTACTGCATCAATAACTTCTTCATCATCCGCGTAGTGCCTCCCACGGATTGCGTCCTTCATTGGGCCAAACATATGGAAATCCGACGGCGCGAGATCGGGGCTGTAGGGTGCATGAGGAAGAACAGTCCACTGAAGTTTTGTGAGCTCCTCTCGGGTGCGAAGACTTGTGTGAGGTCTTGCGTTGTCATGAAGAAGTCCGTTCATATTTTTGTGCCTACGAACACGCTGAAGTCGTTTCTTCAATTTCTGAAGAGTAGCACAATACACTTCAGAGTTGATCGTTTGACCATGGGGAAGGACATCGAACAGAATAACCCCTTCAGCGTCCCAGAAGACTGTAACCATGACTTTACCGGCTGAGGGTATGGCTTTAAACTTTTTCTTGGTAGGGGAGTGGGTGTGGCGCCACTCCATTGATTGCCGTTTTGTTTCAGGTTCGAAGTGATGAACCCATGTTTCATCGCCTGTAACAATCTTTGACAAGAAATTGTCACCCTCAGCCACATGACGAGCAAGCAATTCCGCACAGATTGTTCTCCTTTGCTCTTTATGGTGTTCGGTTAGACAACGAGGGACCCACGGGGAACAAACCTTTGAATATCCCAACTGGTGAACAATTGTGACAGCACTACCAACAGAGATATCAAGATGAGCACTGAGTTGTTTGATGGTGATCCGTCGATCTTCTCGAACGAGTGTGTTCGCACGCTCCGCCATTGCAGGAGTCACAGCTGTGCACGGCCGGCCCGCACGCGGGAGATCAGACAGTCTTGCTTGACCTTGCGGCGATGATGACACACGCTTTGCCCAACGACTCACCGTGCTTTTGTCCACTGCCAGATCACCGTAGACATTCTGCAAGCGCCTATGAATATCTGAGATGCCCTGGTTTTCCGCCAAAAGAAATTAGATCAGTGCCCGTTGTTTGCAACGCACATCCGTTACAGACACCATTTTAACAGCTCCGTACAGAGCTGCCACCTGTCGAAAGTCAATGAAACTATACGAGACGAAGCGGGAATGTTTGAAAATATTCCACAAGAAATTTCCGGTTTTTTCAACCAAAATTGGCCGAGAAAAATAATGTGTTGCATTACTTATTGAACTGCCCTCGTATTACCGAGCGCGATGAACTCACCCCGCTGTACGCAAGTGTAAGAACGGGCCGCTACAGCTCTGCTCAGCCACTGTGTGGGCTTTCGTTGCTTTACACTCCAGATCTTGTTATCCTATCAAGAGTGTCTTACTCGCCACCGTGCTTCGTCACGGATGGACCGACAAATGAGTGCAACACGGCTAGGAGCCGATACCAACCCCACTGCATGTTAAGGTGCACATTGGCAGCAGCAGCACTGAGTTTACAAAAAGTTGGGAGTCAGGTTTAGAGGAGAATAATTTTCGACACTTGCAGTACTGCCACGGAAAGGGGACACTTCCGCTCCTGGGGTGCACACTCGCTGACGCTGATTGGAGCTATTTTTTATCTGGTGAAAATTGGCATTGTTTGGTACACGTTTGGAGAGTCTGCTGTTAAGTTTCACTTCTCGCGTTACCGTTATCCACTTCCTGAACACCTCTGAATTTACGAGATTTGCTACTCAACTTGTGTTGATCGATTAACTACATTATTTCATGTGTGTGTGTGTATGTGTGTGTGTGTGTGTGTGTGTGTGTGTGTGTGTTAGTGAGTGAGTGAGTGAGTGAGTGTGAATTCCTAAGAGACCAAACTGCTGAGGTCATCGGTCTCTAGACTTTCACATTCCTTAAACAAACTTATGCTAAGAACAACACGCACATCTCTGCCCGAGGGAGTACTCGAAACTCCAGCGGGAGGGGCCGCGCAGTCCGGAACATGGCGCCTCTAACCCTGCGGCCACTCCGCGAGGCCATTATTTCATGGGTCTTGCACTCGTTTACTTTGCGTTTGGGCGTTGCGGAGATTAGTTAAGAGCCTTCCCACAGTGTTAGTGGGACATTTTTGATTGAGCTTCTAGAGAACTACGCGTTTCAGTATTTTAGGAGACTTTAGATCGTTGTGTTGGAGCAATATTATTTACGAGATTTTATGTTCATAGACAACAACATTCCATTAGACCTACTGATAGCCTTGGGAGAGCCAGCCCTGACAAATCTCTACCACCTGCTGAGCATGATGTATGGAACAGACTTCAAGAAGAATATCTTAGTTACAATCCTAAAGAAAGCAGGTGTTGACAGGTGTGAAAATTACCGAGCTATCAATTTAATGAGTCACGGCTGCAAGATAATAACACGAATTCCTTACAGACGAATGGAAAAACTGGTAGAGGCCGACCTCGGGGAAGATCTGTTTGGATTCCGTACAAACGTGAGGCAATTACTGACCCTATGATTTATATTACAGGTTAGATTAAGGAAAGGCAAACGTACGAGGGCAGTTCAATAAATAATGCAACACATTTTTTTTCTGAAACAGGGGTTGTTTTATTCAGCATTGAAATACACCAGGTTATTCCCCAATCTTTTAGTTACACAACACTATTTTTCAACGTAATCTCCATTCAATGCTTGGCCTTACGCCACCTTGAAATGAGGGCCTGTATGCCTGCACGGTACCATTCCACTGGTCGATGTTGGAGCCAATGTCGTACTGCATCAGTAACTTCTTCATCATCCGCGTAGTGCCTCCCACGGATTGCGTTCTTCGTTGGGCCAAACATATGGAAATCCGACGGTGCGAGATCGGGGCTGTAGGGTGCATGAGGAAGAACAGTCCACTGAAGTTTTGTGAGCTCCTCTCGGGTCCGAAGACTTGTGTGAGGTCTTACGTTGTCATGAAGAAGGAGAAGTTCGTTCAGATTTTTGTGCCTACGAACACGCTGAAGTTGTTTCTTCAATTTCTGAAGAGTAGCACAATACACTTCAGAGTTGATCGTTTGACCATGGGGAAGGACATCGAACAGAATAACCCCTTCAGCGTCCCAGAAGACTGTAACCGTGACTTTACCGGCTGAGGGTATGGCTTTAAACTTTTTCTTGGTAGGGGAGTGGGTGTGGCGCCACTCCATTGATTGCCGTTTTGTTTCAGGTTCGAAGTGATGAACCCGTGTTTCATCGCCTGTAACAAGCTTTGACAAGAAATTGTCACCCTCAGCCACATGACCAGCAAGCAATTCCGCACAGATGGTTCTCCTTTGCTCTTTATGGTGTTCGGTTAGACAACGAGGGACCCAGCGGGAACAAACCTTTGAATATCCCAACTGGTGAACAATTGTGACAGCACTACCAACAGAGATGTCAAGTTGAGCACTGAGTTGTTTGATGGTGATCCGTCGATCGTCTCGAACGAGTGTGTTCGCACGCTCCGCCGTTGCAGGAGTCACAGCTGTGCACGGCCGGCCCGCACGCGGGAGATCAGACAGTCTTGCTTGACCTTGCGGCGATGATGACACACGCTTTGCCCAACGACTCACCGTGCTTTTGTCCACTGCCAGATCACCGTAGACATTCTGCAAGCGCCTATGAATATCTGAGATGCCCTGGTTTTCCGCCAAAAGAAACTCGATCAGTGCCCGTTGTTTGCAACGCACATCCGTTACAGACGCCATTTTAACAGCTCCGTACAGCGCTGCCACCTGTCGGAAGTCAATGAAACTATACGAAACGAAGCGAGAATGTTTGAACATATTCCACAAGAAATTTCCGGTTTTTTCAACCAAAATTGGCCGAGAAAAAAAATGTGTTGCATTACTTATTGAACTGCCCTCGTACATTTCTAGCATTTGTGGATTTAGAGAAAGCTTTTGACAGTGTTGTCTGGAACATTCTCTTTCAAGTTCTGAAGCCGGCCGGCCTGGCCGAGTGGTTCTAGGCGTTACAGTCTGGAAACATGCGACAGCTACGGTCGCAGGTTCGAATCCTGCCTCGGGCATGGATGTGTGTGATGTCTTTAGGTTAGTTAGGTTTAAGTAGTTCTAAGTTCTAGGGGACTGATGACCACAGCAGTTAAGTCTCATAGTGCTCAGAGCCATTTGAACCAAGTTCTGAAGGCGGCAGGGGTAAAATACAGGGAGGGAAAGGCTGTTTACAATTTGTACAAAAACCAGATGCCAGTTATAAGAGTTGAGGGGCATGAAAGGGAAGCATGAGTTGGAAGGGAGTGAGACAGAGTTGCAGCCTATCCACAATGTTATTCAATCTGTATATTGAGCAAGCAGTAAAGGAAACAAAAGAAAAATTCTGAGTAGGAATTAAAATCCATGGAGAAGAAAAAAACTTGAGGTTTGCCGATGACATTGTAATTCTGTCAGAGACAGCGAAGGACCTGGAAGACTAGTTGAACGGAATGGACAGTGTCTTGAAAGGAGGATATAAGATGAACATCAACAAAAGCAAATCGAAGATAATGGAATGCAGTCGAATTAAATTAGGTGATGCCATGTTGAAGAAAGAAACAAAGCCAAACAGATAAATGCAGCATCGAAGAAGAAATCATGGGAAGACTTTGGAAACAAGCTGGGGACTATGGGTCAAGCTGCTGGAAAATCATTCTGGAGTGTAATTAGCAGTCTTCGAAAAGGAGGTAAGAAGGAAATGACAAGTATTTTGGACAGGTCAGGAAAACTGCTGGTGAATCCTGTGGATGCCTTGGGCAGATGGAGGGAATATTTTGAAGAGTTGCTCACTGTAGGTGAAAATGCGATCAGTAATGTTTCAGATTTTGAGGTAGAATGGGATAGGAATGATGATGGAAATAGGATCACATTTGAGGAAGTGGAAAAAATGGTCAATAGATTGCAGTGCAATAAAGCGGCTGGGGTGGATGAAATTAAGTCGGAACTCGTCAAATACAGTGGAATGTCAGGTCTTAAATGGCTACACAGGATAATTGAAATGGCCTGGGAGTCGGGACAGGTTCCATCAGACTGGACAAAAGCAGTAATCACACCAATCTTTAAACATGGAAACAGAAAAGATTGTAACAACTACAGAGGTATCTCTTTAATCAGTGTTGTGGGTAAAATCTTCTCAGGTATTGTTGAAAGGAAAGTGCGAGTATTAGTTGAGGACCAATTGGATGAAAATCAGTGTGGGTTTAGGCCTCTTAGAGGTTGTCAGGACCAGATCTTTAGCTTACGGCAAATAATGGAGAAGTGTTATGAGTGGAACAGGGAATTGTATCTATGCTTTATAGATCTAGAAAAGGCATATGACTGGGTTCCTAGGAGGAAGTTATTGTCTGTTCTACAAGATTATGGAATAGGAGGCAAACTTTGCAAGCAATTAAAGGTCTTTACATGGATAGTCAGGCAGCAGTTAGAGTTGACGGTAAATTGAGTTCATGGTTCAGAGTAGTTTCAGGGATAAGACAAGGCTGCAACCTGTCTCCACTGTTGTTCATATTATTTATGGATCATATGTTGAAAACAATAGACTGGCTGAGTGAGATTAAGATATGTGAACACAAAATAAGCAGTCTTGCATATGCGGATGACTTAGTTGTGATGGCAGATTCGATTGAAAGTTTGCAAAGTAATATTTCAGAGCTAGATCAGAAATGTAAGGACTATGGTATGAAGATTAGCATCTCCAAAACGAAAGTAATGTCAGTGGGAAACCTTATCAACAAGGTTGAGGTTACGGATATGAAAGTAGCTAGGATGATTGCAGGTACTAGTAGATGGGAACAATGGCAGGAGGGTGTCCACAATGAGGAAATCAAAGAAAAACTGGGAATGAACTCTATAGATGTAGCAGTCACGGCGAACAGGCTTAGATGGTGGGGTCATGTTACACGCATGAGAGAAGCAAAGTTACCCAAGAGACTCATGGATTCAGCAGTAAAGGGTAGGAGGAGTCGGGGCAGACCGAGGAGAAGGTACCTGGATTCGGTTAAGAATGATTTTGAAGTAATAGGTTCAACATCAGAAGAGACACCATTGTTAGCACTGAATAGGGGATCACGGAGGAACTGTATAAGGGGGGCTATGCTGCAGACTGAACGCTGAAAGGCATAATCAGTCTTAAATGATGATGATGATGTTGATGCTGAGGGAATTAGATTAGGAAATGAGACAGTAGTAGATGAGTTTTGCTGTTTGGGGAGCAAAGTAACTGATGATGGTCGAAGTAGAGAGGGTATAAAATGTAAACTGCCAATGGCAAGGAAAGCTTTTCTGAAGAAAAGAACTTCGTTAACATCAGGTATGGTCGAAGTAGAGAGGGTATAAAATATAAACTGGCAATGGCAAGGAAAGCTTTTTTGAAGAAAAGAAATTTGTTAACATCGGGTACAGATTTAAGTGTCAGGAAGTCGTTTCTGAAAGTATTTGTATGGAGTGTAGCCATGTATGAAGGTGAAACAAGAAGAGAATGAAAGCTTTCGAAATGTGGTGCTGCAGAAAAATGCTGAAGATTAGATGGGTAGATCACATAACTAATGAGGAGGTACTGAATAGAATTGGCACAACCTGACTGGAAGAAGGGACTGGTTGCTAGGACGCATCAAGGGGTCACCAATTTAATATTGTAGGGCAGCGTGGAGGGTAAAAATCATAGAGAGAGACCAAGAGATGAATATGCTCAGCGGATTCAGAAGGATGTAGGTTGCAGTAGGTTCTGGGAGATGAAGAAGCTTGCACGGGATAGAGTAGCAAGGAAAGCTTCATCAAACCAGTCTCTGGACTGAAGACCACCACACATGTTCATTCCGTTGGAGACTTACTGTCTATCATTTTAATGTTGTGTGTGTCGAGATATAAGAGCAAATAAATGACATGTTAAACTCAGACTGTTGTCCTACAACTGATTGTGGTTCAGTAGTCCTCTAAATAATAAATATAACCTGACTTATTGCCTAATTGTGATGGCATTCCATTGCAGTGCAGCAGATTACTTTTCAGTCACAGGTCATCTGTGCTGACAGAATCAGAACCCTACCCACGGACACTTGGGTGTTACTGAGAGAGTGGATGTATTTATTTGTAAATAACATGGGTGTGTGTGTGTGCATGTGCGTGAGAAATAGTATGAGCAGTTTGTCATAGGCCAAATTCGGTGTGTATAAATTTGTGTGTGTGTGTGTGTGTGTGTGTGTGTGTGTGTGTGTGTGTGTGTCTTGAGTTCAACGTGCACTATGTGTGCGTGTAAATTACATCATGTGTGTGCTATGTCCACATCTGAGGATGTTTGTGTGTTTATGTATTGTACAGTTTCATTAGTTTTTAAATTTTTCAGAGGTTAAAATTTTAATTCCAAGTATTCGCATGTTAATCTGCCTTACAACACGAATGACATTCCAACACGTGAATTGTAAAATTTTGCTATTCCAACAACTGTATTTAAAGAAGAATATCAACTCCAACAATGCAACCTTTTAGAGACCCTCACAGCAAGCATTTAACAGTCTATAGATTCCTTCTACTGTAATATTAATTTTTCTTGTTACTAGCCATTATCCTAAATAATGTACAAAATGTATCTCTGAACATACCGTACAAAAAAATTGTTACCAAAGAAAATATTTGAGAACAATTGAAGAAAACTTCTGACAAAATATCGTTGTTCTTATTTACACATCATACCCTGCCTATCACATTGGCAGTTGCACTGCATATAAATGTGTAAAAATTGTGCATATGTAGGACATCAGTGCCAAGATAGGAAATGTGACTCCCTTTGTTAATAATTGACACTAGAATAACTACTGTGGGATAAATGGGGCAATCATGCCGAGTGACGCATCTTTTGAAAGCAATAGGTTACACCCCTTTGATTTCCCGTCATCTTGACCCACCATTTTTCGTTAATAAATCATAGAGGGAACGTGACATACAATACATCATACAGGGAGTGTATACTAATTGGCCACCATCTTAGATAAATCTGGCAAACATACAGGCTGGACGGCTTTCCTGAGCAATAGGAACGCCCATTTTTTTAATTTTTGACCAATCGGCAGATTGTATTAGCTTCCCTTCTTCAGAAAATGGGGCGTTTGGTTTAGTAATACCTGCTGATTTTAGTTGTGTTGTCTGGTTGAAAATTTCTGCTAGTCCACGACCATGGCTGTCCGCCAGCACTATTAATTTACTTATGTTATTTATCATTTTGTCTTTATCTGGAGTCACCGTTTTGATGTTTATCGGTCCACTGCCAGTGTGGCCATGCGGTTCTAGGCACTTCAGTCTGGAACCGCAGACCACTACGGTCGCAGGTTCGTATCCTGCCTCGGGCATGGATGTGTGTGACGTCCTTAGGTTAGTTAGGTTTAACTAGTTCTAAGTTCTAGGGGACTGACGACCACAGATGTTAAGTCCCATAGTGCTCAGAGCCATTTTTTTTTGCTAGTATATGCACACGAATTGTCACAATGTTGTTTTGTTTTTGTTTCACAGTTTTCGGACGCACTGTTTTTTTTTTCTCGTAATAATTTATCGTTTTCTTGCTTTAGAGTCAAGACTTCACTTTTCAAGGCCTCAATATCACCTTGTAATATCTTGATAATTTCGCTTTCTGTTTTCACTGCTTTTTCAAGTTCGGATGTTTCGAAATGAAAACAGCCGAGACACGTCCATAAATAATTGTCAGTGATGTATTTTAAGTTTATTTTGGCGCACCTTTCGTGTAATCAGTAACTGCATGTAACACATAAGATTTCTTTCATCACCTTTTTATTACATTCTTTACACAACGAACTCTTCAACTTTTCCGTTTTTGATGAGAGCATCACATTATCGTTTTTCATAGGTGCCATCTTGAAAAATAAATTTATATTTGGCAGAAAAAGGCCTTTAGGTGTGTTGCTGGAGTAAGAAACAATGTACCA
Source organism: Schistocerca cancellata (assembly GCF_023864275.1). Lineage (NCBI taxonomy): Eukaryota > Metazoa > Arthropoda > Insecta > Orthoptera > Acrididae > Schistocerca > Schistocerca cancellata. The sequence continues at coordinate 58,810,906 of NC_064633.1, forward strand.
TGCAGAGAATACTTTAAAGAGCTCAAAATACTGTCTGTTTCATCACTGTTTATTCTCAGCTGCTTGGTGCATATCAAGGATAACCAATTCCGCCATAAACTCACCCAACATGCAGAAGGCCTTACAAAGGCCTTCACAGACAGGCTGTACCCTCCACATCTGATACATAAACAGATCTCCCATGCCAAACCCCCACACACATCTGATCCTCACATTTATCCCAAGAACCAACTACAAAGAAGTGTACCCCCCCCCCCCCCCCTCCTTGTCACCCAATACCTTTCAGGACTGAACCACGTCCATCAGGGCTTTGACTATCTATCATCATGCCCTAAAATGACAGACATCCTACCCAAGATACTTCCATCCTCTCCCCAAGCGGTGTTCCACTGCCCACCCAACCTCCACAACATCCTAGTCAATCTAATGGTTCAAATGGCTCTGAGCACTATGGGACTTAACATCTGAGGTCATCAGTCCCTTACAACTTTTTTTTTTATTTTTTTGGTCATCAGTCTACTGACTGGTTTGATGCGGCCCGCCACGAATTCCTTTCCTGTGCTAACCTCTTCATCTCAGAGTAGCACTTGCAACCTACGTCCTCAATTATTTGCTTGACATATTCCAATCTCTGTCTTCCTCTACAGTTTTTGCCCTCTACAACTCCCTCTAGTACCATGGAAGTCATTCCCTCATGTCTTAGCAGATGTCCTATCATCCTGTCCCTTCTCCTTATCAGTGTTTTCCACATATTCCTTTCCTCTCCGATTCTGCGTAGAACCTCCTCATTCCTTACCTTATCAGTCCACCTAATTTTCAACATTCGTCTATAGCACCACATCTCAAATGCTTCGATCCTCTCTGTTCCGGTTTTCCCACAGTCCATGTTTCACTACCATACAATGCTGTACTCCAGACGTACATCCTCAGAAATTTCTTCCTCCAATTAAGGCCGATATTTGATATTATTAGACTTCTCTTGGCCAGAAATGCCTTGTTTGCCATAGCGAATCTGCTTTTGATGTCCTCCTTGCTCCGTCCGTCATTGGTTATTTTACTGCCTAGGTAGCAAAATTCCTTAACTTCATTGACTTCGTGACCATCAATCCTGATCTTAAGTTTCTCGCTGTTCTCATTTCTACTACTTCTCATTACCTTCATCTTCCTCCGATTTACTCTCAAACGATACTGCGTACTCATTAGACTGTTCATTCTGTTCAGCAGATCATTTAATTCTTCTTCACTTTCACTCAGGATAGCAATGTCATCAGCGAATCATATCATTGATATCCTTTCACCTTGTATTTTAATTCCACTCCTGAACCTTTCTTTTATTTCCATCATTGCTTCCTCGATGTACAGATAGAAGAGTAGGGGCGAAAGGCTACAGCCTTGTCTTACACCCTTCTTAATACGAGCACTTCGTTCTTGATCGTCCACTCTTATTATTCCCTCTTAAACCTAACTAACCTAAGGAAGACACACACATCCATGCCCGAGGCAGGATTCGAACCTGCGACCGTAGCAGTCGCGCGGTTCCAAACTGAAGCATCTAGAACCGCTCGGCCACTCCGGCCGGCCATAGTCAATCCCTATGCCATTTCCACTCCAATCCCTGCCACAGGGATCATATCCTTGTGGAAGACCCAGATGCAAGACCTGATCTCTGCACCCACCCAGCACCTCCTACTCCAGTCCCGTCATGGGCTTATCCTACCCCATCACGTACTGGGCCACCTATGAAAGCAGCCATGTTGTATACCAGTTCTGTTGCAACCACTGCACAGCGTTTTAAATTGGTATGACAGCCAACCAGCTGTCAACCAGAATGAAAGCCCACCATCAAACTGCTACCAAAAAGAAGGCGAACCACACAGTGGCACAACATGAAGCAGAGCACAAGATGCAAGATTTCAATGGCTGCTTCACAACCTGTGCCATCTGGATCGTCCCCATCACCACCAGCTTTTCTGAGCTGCACAGATGTCAGCTAATTGTGCACTGACTTCTCACGCCCTAATCTGTGAAATCACGTGCTCAGTCGTCTGCCACTTGCCCCTCCCCTAGCTAACCCATGGATGGCTCCCCACTACCCCACAAGTCGCTAGATGATCCTCCCCTCTCTGCCTCCTGGCTCTCTCCATCCCTCACCACCCCAGCTTGCACTCCTATCTCACCCCAGTACACTCACCGTGTGCCAGGAAAGAGCTGGCAGACAAATGAACACAATGTAGGGAGACAGGTGTGTGTGTGTGTGTGTGTGTGTGTGTGTGTGCTTTTATGTGCATCTGTCTTGTACAGCTTGAGAAAGGAATTTCATTCTGAAAGCTAGGAAAGCAAAGCTCTGTACCTCTTGTTCACGTATCTGTCAATTGCACAGCACATCTCTCAAGATTGTCACTCAGATCAGTCTCAATGATCTCTGTGTTGTCTCAGTTGGAGGCTCTGAAAAGGCCAACTATTTCACAAAGCAGACTGCATTTCACAATTGTTTTTACATTATGTCCACTCTTGCAAAGTGGCATTCTTCCCTTGACATTTTTATCAAATTGTAAACTTCACTGTGCACAACTTGGAACTTACGTTCCACATAGGGGGCACCACCAATCTGTAGCCTCTGTTACCTTTTCTAGGCATAATATTTATGTCTTTCTTTCTTGGAGGAAAAAAAAATCATACATCTGTTGTAGCTGCTCTCTCGATCTGTCTGAAATTCTTTACGAATGGAAATTTGCATATTTTATCCCATACTTTATTCGGGAATCTAGAAAGATCCCTTACCGGTCAAACAGCATATACCTGATCCTTAACTAATATTGCAATAGATAGTTACACTGTTATACATGCACATACCCTACAAACTCAGTTAAATATTTTGCATTAATGTTTTCATTGAATGAGACTGCAGAACTTCTCATGTTTTTTATTACACTCTTGAACTTGCCTACAGTATATAGCAGCCTCAAAATATCCTCAAATGAACAGTTTTGTAATCTGTAATGCTTATTGCTTATGATGGACATATTATTTCTGTAGATGATGGCTACAGTAAATATGAAATGATTTAAAATATCCAGTGTGCTTTTAAGTTGTTACCAATATAACTGGCCAGAAATGCTGTTACGGAAATAACTAACCAGGGAATAAAATGGTGTTATACAATGTGTGCTCCAAGTTAATCCATGGTTAGCCTATTCTTCAGTTAGATAATCTTGGATATAACCCGAGATTGTGCAACTGACCCTTTGCTGCAAGTGAAGTAAGTGTTGAATTATATTTTTTCTGGTTTCACATATTTTCATAAAAATACTGTGAATAAAGAAATTCTCACCTAAATTGAAATTCAGAGGAAATAAATATGAAAAGCTAAATGAGGTTAGTGGATAAAAAGGAACCAAGGATATTAGACTTGAAGATAATCTGCACGTCAAGAAAGAAACTGCAGTGTCTTTAAGAAGTTTCCTCCCAGTCAGCTTGTGGAAATGAGCACTAGTTTGAAAAAATAAATTAGAATCCATTGGGCATGTACGGAAAAGAATGGGGTCCAGCCTGAGAAGATTATTAAAAGAAAAGTCAAAAATAGTTCTGGAAGACGGTAAGAAGATAAATGGTAAAGGTCATCTGATAAAAGTTGAAATAGATTACAGAATTATTATGGCTTGGCCGTAAGGAGAAATGTTGGGAATTTAGAAACCAAAGAAAAAGCTGTATGGGCTATCTTTTCACATAAGCTTTCCACAAATGAAAATTCTCACCACTGTCTTTGCCCAAAAGGTCCTGACATTTGGCACAAGTATAGGAGAAGTGCAACTTAATACTAAAAATGTTCTTTACCTGCAGCAGTAACAAATGAAATTAAACCTATATTTAGAGAGCTTTGTAAAGATACTCCATTGAAGAAATATCTTAAAGGAGAAATGCAAAATTTAAATGAATACGTGAATTCTGTCATTTGGACCTAGTTACTGGGAACTGTATTTGTTCAGTAGAATGAAAAACCAGTCCAAGTGACCATTTTTTTTTATTCATTCGATGACTAGTTTTGGGCCAAGAGCCATTTTCAAACTATCTTAACATTGTCAACAATAGCATTTCTGAAGATGTCAAAGATGTGCAGTGAACATTTACGGTGCATAAAGAAGAATTATCTCTATGCACTGTAAATGTTCAGTGCACATTTTTGATGTCTTCAGAAATATCATTTCCGACTATGTTATGGTGGTCTGAATATGAGTCTCGTCCTGAAACTAGTCATCGAATGAATAAAAAGTAAACAATTTGCAACTTGGATTGGTTTTTTGTTCTGCTGGTTAACAGAAGTTGGTGACCCAAATTACTCCAGCATGCTGGAAGTTTGTTGTATTTGTTATGATTGCAACCCTCAAATTTGGTTTTGACAATTCTGTTTCATGCTTCAGTGATGGTGTAACAAGAAAACCAGAAGTTTTGGAAGTATAGGGCATAAAATATAGTGGAAATACTGCAAAATCCTTGGTGAAAATAGATAAAGAGCGAATCTGCAAAGCAGAAATTGCTAATTGAAAATGCACAAAAGAAGCTAGACAGAAAAGAAGAGTGACTGAGAGAAGTAAAAGAAGATCAGTATGATTCACATGGTGCTGAGTATGATGCAGGAAAATATTAGTGGTAAGTCTCATCAATAAATATACTGAAATGGCAATACTAAACTTTAAATTGATTTTTCTGGAACTAATTGGGTCAGAAATATAAAATTTGGTCAATTTGTTTGGGCTGGTAATAAGTTATTACACATAAATTGAGAACCATCAACTCAACAGAAACTGTTTTGTAATAATTAATGTAATCAAAAAGTGTAATTTTATTAGTGAAAGAATAAAAAAAAATCTTCAAATCCACAAGAGGTATTTTGTTCATTTTACTTGTAAATGCAAGCATATATGTTATATACATTCACTAAAAATTTTACTGCTTTAACCCTTGTAGTTCTTTTGAGGCACAGCAATTTGTGCAGCATTTGGAGTAGATTTGATATAATAGGTAAGCCTCCCCATGACTGACTGGAGCTCCGTAATGTTATGGGGTGCCAGCAGATCTCTAATAGCAGCCAAGTGCAAAGTATGGATGTATACCCTGTGCATTTATTGCTGATGCTGTTGTCTTCAGTCCAAAGACTCGTTTGATACAGGTCTCCCTGCTACTCTATCCTGTGCAAGGCTCTTCATCTTTGAGTAAGTATTGCAACGTACATCCTTCTGAATCTTTTTACTAATTACATCTCTTCATCTACATCTATGATTTTTACACCACCCCCCGCCCTCCCCCCACCCTACTCTCACCCTCGCTCCCTCCCTTCCCCATGCTTCCCTCCAATACTAAATTGGTGATCCGCTGATGTCTGAGAATGTGTCCTACCATCTGATCCCTTCTTCTAGTCAGATAGTTGCACAAATTTCTTTTCTACCCATTTCTGTTCAGCATCTCCTCATTAGTTACGTGATATACCCATCTAAGCTGCAGTATTCTTCTTTAGCACCACATTTCAAAAGCTTCTATTCCCTTCTTCTCTGAACTGTTTATTACCCATGTTTCACTTCCATACAAATACTTTCAGAAAAGACTTTCTAACACTTAAATCTATACTCGATCTTAACAAATTTTTATTCTTCAAAAAACGTTTTTCTTGTCATTCCCAATCTACATTTTGTATCCTCTCTACTTCAGCCATCATTAGTTACTTTGCTGCGCAAATAGCAAAACTTGTCTACTGATTTCAGCATATTATTTCCTAATGTAATTCCCTCAGCATCACCCGATTTAATTTGATTACATGCCATTATCCTCATTTTGCATTTGTTGATGTCCATCTCATATCCTCCTTCAAAGACAGTGTCCATTCCATTGAAATGCTCTTCCAAGTCCTTTTCTATATCTGACAGACTTACAATGTCATCGGCAAACTGCAGAGTTTTTATTGCTTTTCTCTGGACATTAATTGCAGCTCCAGACTTTGTTTTTGTTTCCTTTAGTGCTTGCTCAACGTACAGATTGAATAACATTGGGGATAGGCCACAACCCTGCCTCACTTCCTTCTCAATCATTGCTTCCCTCTCATGCCCCTCAACTCTTCTAATTTCCATCTGAATTCTGTACAAGTTGTAAACAGCTGTTTTCTCTGTGTATTTTACCCCTGATACCCTTAAAATTTTAAAGAGAGTATTCCAGTTGACATTGTCAAATCTTTCTGTAAGTCTACAAATGCTAGAAATGTAGGGTTTGCATTTCCGTAACATATCTTCTGTGAGAAGTCATAGATTTAGTATCCCTCATGTCTTCCCACATTTCTCCGGAATCTAAACTGATCTTCCCTGATATTGGCTTCTACCAGTTTATCCATTCTACTATAAAGAATTCATGTTAGTATTTTGTAACCATGACTTATTAAACAGATAGTTTGATAATTTTCACACCTGTCAACACCTGTTTCCTTTGGAACTGGAATTATTATATTCTGCTTGAAAACTAAGGTTATTTTGCCTGTGTCATACAACGTGCTCACCAGATCAAAGAGTTTTGTTATGTCTGGCTCTCCCAAGGCTATCAGTAGTTCTAGTGGAATGATGTCAACTCCTGGGACCCAGTTTTGACTCAAGTCTTTCAGTGCTCTTTCAAATTCTCCATGTAGTACCTTATCTCCTATCTTCTTTTCATCTACATCTTCTTCCATTTCTGTAATATTGCTCTCAAGTACATTTCCCTTGTACAGACCCTCTGTACACTCCTTCCACCTTCCAGCTTTTAATTCTTTGCTTAAGATTTGTCTTCCATCTGAGCTCTTGATATTCTTGAAGGTGGATCTCTTTCCTCCAAAGATCTTTTCAGTTTTCCTGTAGGTGGTATCTATCATTCCCTTAGTGTATGTGCTTCTAAATCTATACATTCGTCTGCTGGCTATTCCTACTTAGCCATTTTGCACTTCCTGCCAATCTCATATTTTATGTATTTGTGTTCTCTTTCTCCTGCTTCATTTACTGCATTTTTATATTTCCTTCTTTCATCAACTAAATTCAATATCTGTTGTGTTACCCATGGATTTCTCCTATCCCTTGTCTTTTTACCTACATGATCCTCTTCTGTTTTCACTATTTCCTCTCTCAAATCTACCCATTCTTCTTGTACTGTATTCCTTTCCTCTGCTCTTGTCAGTCTTTACCTAATACTCCCTCTGAAACTCTCAAGAGCCTTTGGTTCTTCCTTTTTATCCAGGCCTCATCTTCTTAAATTCCTATTTTTTGCAATTTCTTCAGTTTTAATCAACAGTTCATAACCAATAAATTGTGGTCAAAGTCAGCATCAGCCCCTGGACATATCTTAAAATTTAAAATCTTGTCCTGAAATCTCTGTCTTACCTTTATATAACTGACCTGAAACCTTTTCTGGTGTCTCCAGGTCTCTTCAACATATACAACCTTCTTTCATGATTCTTAAATTTAATTTTAGCAATGAAGAAATTAGGCTCTGTCCAAAGTTCTACCAGATGACTTCCTCTTTCATTCCTTTTTCCTTCCTCCTACTGTCGAATTCCAACCCCCCCATGATTATTAAATTTTCGCTTTCCTTAACTATCTGAATAATTTATTCTGTCTCATCTTATGTTTCTTCAACCTCTCCATCATCTGTGGAGGTAGTTGGCATATAAACTTGTACTACTGTAGTCGGTGTGGGTTTCATGTCTATCTCAGCTAATAATGTGTTCACTATGCTGTTCATAAGTGCATATCTGTGTTCCTATTTTCTTATTCAAATGACCAACTGTACCTGCTCCAACAGTGGGGTAAGGAGGTGTTCTTCTGCTGGCTGCCTGGTAATGTAGGTATATGGGGCAATGAACAGGCTGATTTGGTTGCCAAGGAGGCCTGCAGAGAGCAG